>NC_063336.1:96402877-96475420 GCF_021869965.1 Rhincodon typus
AACCCCCTTCCCCTCCCCCTTTTCTGATGAAGGGTCTAGGCCCGAAACGTCAGCCTCTCTGCTCCTATGATGCTGCTTGGCCTGCTGTGTTCATCCAGCCCTGCACCTTGTTGTCTTTGTTCTATTAATGACAGTTTTGCGCTGACACTGCCTGGCCTACTCTTGACAAGGCCAGTTTACGTTCTTGACTTGTATGTATGTTTTTATGTATTTATTTTAGTGTAAGGTCATAGAAATCCTGCCAATGAAATGACAATATTGTGCAGGTGAGTTCCATACTGCAAGTTTGCAATGATCCCTTGAAACTGAAATCAGCAATGCAAAAGGCTTTTTCAATTGGCCAGTGAGGCATGGTTTGGTGAAAAGGGGTGGTGGCACTTGGGTGACTGGTGCTGACTTGTTGAGCAATCTACCAGAGTCCCAGTACAAATATTAAAGTACATTGCAAGCAAATCGTATCAGCTGCTTTCCCTACAGTTGTAATCTGCCAGAATGGGTGGACAGATTGAGCAACAAAAAGTTGCTGTTGTGTGGATTCAAGTTGCCAATTCCACTGCAGTCTGTGTTTATATAATTGGAAATGTTATTTGTGCTTTTTTGCTTCTGCAGTCAGAAATGTCTGCCATTCAAACCAAGTTTTTGCTTCTTATCAATGTAACACGGTAACTGCAACAATGGGAATAATTTCTGTTTTATTGAGATTGCTCCTTCTTTTAAATGTTCTGGCCTGATTATGCAAGGATATTTTTGAGGCATCTGGCAGATTTAAACAAGATTTTCTTTCATCACGTCTCTTAAAGAAATTGAGCTATTGAGCCTCAAAAGGTAGATTGTTAACTATTGCCCCAGAATAAAGCAGTTGCATAAAAGTACATATGGATTGAAGCATAACAATAAGCATTATAATACAAAATATTTTCCATAGGTAATACTCTCTCAATTGTTTACTCTTCATTTGCTATTGACAATTTAACTTGATCTCACACAATATGATTTTACAGCATGCTAAGAAAGATTGGAATTGGAAACTGATGAAAACGCACAGCAGGTCAGCTACTGTGGAAAAAGCTCAGTTCATATTTTACAGATTCCGACATCTCAATGTTAATTGCTGCTTTAAATAGCACAAGGCTCATTCTGCTGCTACCGATTTCCATTGAAACCTCAAATTAAGTCCAGCTGTCAGGTAAAAGTTCAAGTGAAAAACCTGTCTGAAAGTTTACTTCTGGATTACATTTGGCTGCATGAAGCCCATGTGTTGGGAGCCATAGAAATAAAGAAGATAGGAGCAGGGATAGTCCATTTCATATATTGAGCCTGTTTTTCCATTCAACACAATTATGGCTGATACTCCATTTCAATGCCATACCCCTGCTTGCTCCCCATACACTTTGACACCTTTAGTTTCCAAAAATCTATCTGTTTCTTTCTTAATTATAAATAGGAACTTTGCCTCCACAACTTTCTGTGGTAGGGAATTCCACAAGTACACCATCATCTGACTAAAGAAATTTCTCTTCGCCTCAGTCCAAAATGGTCTATCTGAGACTGCGACCCTTGTTCTGAATCCCAGACCAGGGGAAAGATCATCCCTGCAGCCATTCTGTACAGACCTGTCAGAGATCCCCTCTCATTCTTCTTAACTTTGGTAAATACATGCCCAGTTGACAAGATCTCTCTTCATATGACAAGTGCCAACCCCGTAATTGATCTGGTAACCCTTTGTGAAACTCCATCTCTGGTGAGTATGTCTTTTCTTGGGTAAGGAGACCAAAACTGCACACAATACTCCAGGTGTGGTCTCACCAAGGCATTGTACAGCGGCAGTAAAACTTCCTTGCTCCTGTACTCAAACCCTCTTGCATAAAGTCCAACATACCATTCACCTTCCTAACCTCTTGCTGCACCTGCATATTTGCTTCCAATAATTGATGTACAACGGGACCATGTTCCATTTTGCATCAACCTTTCCCAATCCACCATTTACTTGAATAATATCCTGCCATTCTCATTTGGATGAGGACACGATGGCTTAGTAGTATTATTGCTGGACCGTTAATGCAGAGACCCAGATAATGTTCTGGGTACCTGGGTTCGAATCCTGCCATGGCAGATGGTGGAATTTGAATTCAATAAATATCTGGAATTAGGACTCTAATGATGACCATGAATCCATTGTCAATTGTTGGGAAAAACCCACCAGGTTCACTAATGTCCTTTAGGGAAGGAAACTGCCATCCTTACCTGGTCTGGCCTACATGTGACTCTAGACCCACAGCAATGTGGATGACTCTTAACTGCCCTCTGGGCAATTAGGGATGGGTACTAAGTGATGCCTAGCCAGCCATGCCTTCATCCTGTGAATGAATGAAAAAAATTTCCAACTGAAGTGGGCAACTTCAAATTTATCCACATTATGCTGGATCTGCCCAATTCACTAAACTTGTCTAAGTCACCCTGAAGTCTCTTTCACATTCTCCTCAATACCCTCACTTCCATCTAGTTTTGTGTCATCAGCAAACTCGGAAAGATTATTGATATGTATTGCGAATAGCTAGGGCCCAAACACAGATCCCCGCAGTACCCATTTATCACTGCTTTCTGCCCTGAAAATGACCCATTTATTCCTGCTCTACTTCCTGTTTGCTAACTAATTCCCAATCCATTCTAGTATACTATCACCAATCTCATGTACTTTCCCTTTAGAAAATAACCTCTCATGTTGGATCTTATCAGAAGCTTTCTGAAAATTAAAATACATCATTTCCTTCATCTATTCTACTGGTTACATGCTTAAATTCAATTAGTTTTGTCAGAAAGTATTTATGGTTATAAATCCTGTGTAATACCGTTGGTATTGTTTTGTATCCTGTTATTACATCCTTTATAATAAACTCAAGCATTTACTCTACTACTGATGTTTGGCTAACTAGTCGGTAATTCTCAGTTTATTCCTCTCTGTTTTTTTTAAGCAGTGGGCTTAAATTCACCATCCACTAATTTGCCAGGACCTTTTTAGAATCTACACAATTTTGGAAGATGACTATTTTCATGGTCACCTCCTCTAGTACGCTGGAATGTAGATTCAGATCCCGTTAACTATTGCATTTTTTACAAAAAAACTAATGGAAATTTTCTTCAGTTCCACCTTCCCAAAAGAACCTTTCTTCCCTCAATTATGGGAAGTTTTTTGTTGTCTTCTGTGAAGAAAAAACAAAAGTAGTTGTTTAAGGTAACAGGGTGTGGAGCTGGATGAACACAGTAGGCCAGGCAGCATCAGAGGAGCAGGAAAGCTGACATTTCGGGTCTGGACCCTTCTTCAGAAATGGGGGAGGGGAAGGGGGCTCTGAAATAAATAGAGAGAGGGGGAGGCAGTGATAGAAGGTGGATAGTGGAGCAGATAGGTGGAGAGAAGACGGACAGGTCAGGGAGGTGGGGATGAAACCAGTAAAGATGAGTGTAGGTAGGAAGTGGGGGTGGTGGTTGGTCAGTGAGTTGGGAGGAGCGGATAGGTGGGAGAGAAGATGGACAGGTTAAGGAGGCGGGAACGAGGGGGGGCGCTGGTCTTGGGATGAGCTTGGGGGTAGGGAGATTTTGAAGCTAGCAAAGTCCACATTGAGACCAATGGGTTGTAGGGTTCCAAGGCAGAATATGAAATGCTGTTCCTCCAGTTTCCGGGTGGCATCGTTGTGACACTGGAGGAGGCCCAGGATGGACATACTGTCCAGGGAGTGGGAGGGGGAGTTGAAGTGGTTCATGTCTGGGAGGTGTTGTCGTTTGTCCCGAACCGAGCGTAGGTGCTCCACAAAGCAGTCTCCGAGCCTCCGCTTGGTCTCCCCAGTGTACAGGAGGCCACAGCAGGAGGTGCTACACCTACACCTACACCTCACCCCTCACCTCCATCCTAGGCCCCAAGAAAACCTTCTACATTAAACAGATGTTCACCTGCACACACGATAATGTGGTATATTGTATCGCTGTTCCCGATGTGGCCTCTTCTACAGGAGGCTTGCTGCAATGCTCCAGTGAAGCTCAACGCAAGCTGGAACAATAGCACTTCATTTTCAACCTGGGGGACCCTGCAGCCTTCCGGACTCAATATCGAGTTCAATAACTTTAGGATCTGAGCTCTCCTGTGTCCTTACCCCAAACGTCACAACCAGGTCTAGGTATCACATAGTCTACATTACATACCATCCATTGTTAGCCAAAAACAGTCCCCATTAACAATTATTCACCCTGCAAGCCAGACCATATCCACTCCTTTGGCTGTCTAACTACTCCTCTCTTTTTGGTTTCTATCCCCACCTATTGTTTACTCCTTACACCCTCCCCCCGCCATCGTATCTTCTGCGTAAAAACTGACATTTTCCTCGCTACCATCAGTTCTGAGGAAGGGTCACTTGACTCAAAATGTTAACACTGATTTCTTTCCACAGATGCTATCAAACCTGCTGAGCTTTTCCAGCAATTTCTATTTTTGTCTCTGATTTACAGCATCTGCAGCTCTTTTGGTTTTTATACGGATGAGAAGTCTTTACAACATGAATTGGATTTTATAATTGGACATGAGGTTCTTTGACTGACTCTCCAATCTCCTGAAAGGTGGACTAATTGTACATTAGCTCAACTATAGCAAGACACCTGCAACCCTCAAGATTACAAAGCATAAATACTCATTTACTGACACTGAACATATGAAATCTTGTAAATATTTGTGGTTACAAATTATAGCCTTGACTTAATTGACCAGTTAACACTTCAGGCAACCATAGAGAGTATGATGGAAATTTTGTAGAGTTGTTCTGGGCTGATGACTATCAGCTGAAAAGAACTTTGTGTGACATTGCAATTAACGCCTTAGAGGTTGTTTCTGGTAACACAAAAAGCAAGTTAAGCAAAAAAAAAGCATAAATCTATATTTTTCACACTTGGTATGACAGCAGCTAGAAGGACATTGGAGATGAAAAGACTATTCATGTGCACCCTTTGGTATCCAGAAAACGTGGGTTGTAGAGAGATATATAATTATTGTTGATGCTCAGCCCTTCAATTTGGGAGTCACCATTTTATGGGTAAGGGTATGAGTTCATCTTGTGGTTAAGTGGAGAGTGGTGACGTTTAGTGACATTCCTATTTCTGGTTCTCGCCCATGTGATGTCCCTCAGTGATATCATCTAAAATCACATATACAATAATGACAACAAGTTCTGTCTCAGCACCACTTCTCTCAACATCTCTGTCTCTAAATTGTCCAATATCCAGTGCTGAATGAGCAAAACGTCTCACAACTAAATAATGGGAAGACTGAAGGAATTGCGCTTCCTACAAACTCTAATCCATAGCCACTACCTTAATCCCTCTCCCAGACAAGTGTCTGATGCTGAAATATTGTTTACAACTCTGGTGTCCAATGACCCCAAGATGGATTCTCAACCATCAATCATCACTAGCACATTTGCACTTATTTCCACCTTCCTAATATTATCTGACTCCTCCCTTGCCTCAGGATGTCTGCTGCTGAAACAGAACATTAAACCTTTGTTGTCTCTGGACTTGCATAATCCAGTGCTTTCTTTTTGGTCTCTCACCTTGTTAGTCTCTGTAAACTTAAGACAATTGAAAAATCTGATTTTCTGAAGAAGGGTCCCAACCCGAAACGTCAGCTTTCCTGTCCCTCGCTGCCTGGCCTGCTGTGTTCCTCCAGCTCCACACTGTGTTTTCTCTGACTCCAGCATCGGCAGTTCTTACTACCTCTGAAAAATCTGTATGTATTTTAACTTACACTAAGTCCTATTTACCCACCTCTCCTGTGTCCATTGTCATAACTTTGTCCTGGGTAAGCAACGACAAGATTTTAAAATTTTTATCTTTGTTTTAAATATCTTTGTTGCCTCATCCCTCTCTGTTACCTCCTCCAGACTGTCAACCCTCCACTTCCTTCAATACTAGCCTCCTGTACATTCTCAATCTCAATAATCCTTCCATTGGTCCAAAGTTCCAACATTCCTTCCTTTAAATAAAGTGGGGCCAATTTAAGACTGAGATGAGGAGGAATTTCTTCTCAGTGGATGGAGAGTCTTTTGAACTCCTCGCTGTACAGAGCTGTGGGGGCAGATTGCTGGTGTATATTTAAGGTTGAATTAGATAGACTCTTGATCAGTAAGGGAATCAAAGTTTATGGGGAACATATAGGAAAGTGGCCATGAGAAATGTTGGATCAGCTATGCTATTGATTGGCACAGCAGACTCAAGGGGCTGAATGGTTTACTCCTGTTCCTCTTTCTTATGGTTTTAAGTTTCTGCCTCACTCCCTCCCTTTCCTCTTTTAAGTCGCTCCTTCAAACTTGTTTCTTTGATCAGGTTTTTGGTCATCTCTTTTAGTACCTCCTCTTTTGTGATTCAGTGTCAAATTCTGTTTGATAGTACTCCTGTGAAGCACATTAAGACCTTCTACTTTTTTAAAGCTACTATATTATTGTACGTTGTTGTAGTTAGTGGGTGAGCTAACTCTGGGTTTAGTTGGCTTCAGAATGACATGGCTGAAGATGAAAGACTGGAATTAAACCATTTCTTTGACAGAAATTGAATACAGTGGGTTTCTTTTCTTTTATTTGGTTGACACGTGGAGAGTGTGCTGCACAGAAGGTAATGGTGAATCTTTGAAGTTAGATACACCCTTGACATTGAGTCATAAAATGATCAAGTATGTCATCAAGGAGTCCCAGCAAAATTGCAGCCTGTGAGAGATATGGGGACAGAGCTCCACCCACTGAAATCATGCCAAATGCAAAAGATGATTGTTGTGGTTGTTGCAAACTAATCATCTCAGCCCCAGGACATCTCTGCAGGAGTTCCTTAGAATAATGTCCTAGGCTTAACCATCTTCAGATGCTTTACCAATGACCTTCCTTTATTATAAGTTCAGAGGTGGGAAAGTCCCCTAATGAAGACATAGTGTTCAATTTCATTCACAAATCCTCTGATATTGAAGTGGTCTGTGCCTGAATGCAGTAAGGCTTGGGCAACATTCTGGCTTGGGTTGATATGTGGTGCAAATGTTGCTTGTCATCTTTAAGTACCAGGCAATAACATTGTCCAACAAAGGACACACTAACCACCATTCCTTGATGTTCCTGATGTTGTTGAACTCCCCACCATGAATAACTTGATGAACAGAAACTTCACTCCACCCATCGTGCTATGGTTACAGGGGTACATCAAGGTCTAGAAATTATAGAGTGAGTAGCTCTTCTCCTGCCTCTCCAAAGCCTGTTCACCAAGGCACAAGTCAGAGGTACGCGGAATTCTTTCCATTTGCCTGGATAATAGCACCTCCAAAAACACTCAACCTCAACGCTGTCTAAGACAAACATGGGAACTGCACTGCTTGCAAAATCTCCTCAAGCCACACACTACCTTGGCTTGGAACTATACTGCCATTTCTTTGCTGTTGCCAGGTGAAAATGCTAGAACTTCCTTCCCCACAGCATTATGGGTGTTCCTACAAAGGGTTGCAGCAGTCCAAGAAGGCAGCTCACCACCATCATCTTCAGGGCAATTGGTCAAGGTAAGAGGTGATGTTCATATCTTTGTAATGCATACAACATGCATGCACTAGAATTTAACTCCATGTGTCTCTGGGATAACCATATAGTTAGCCACCTGATAGTCAGCCTGATTCTCAAGCTGGGCCTTGAGTTAGATAAGGAGCTGGTCAGTAAAGGTTGGAGCATTAGGGATGTTACTTTGGAATGTGGAGGAGTGTGGGATTGCAACTTCCTTTAGTCAGTTGAGTTGGTACGGAGATATGAGAAGCAGCGAGGAGGAGAGGCATGTTATGAAGTTGGATTAATATGTTGGGGGAATTAATTGGAGAAGGAGGTGGATGGGATTAATTGGGAGTATGATTTGGGGACTGTGGCCAAATCAGGAGGAGGATGATTGCTGGTTTGGAGGAGGGGTTAGAGATGGCTTTTGATCCTGGGGTGGTGGTGAGGTAGGGTGAGGTTGGAAGGGGGTTTAATGGAGCAGTACCCCTTGTAGACTTTGTGGTAGTGAGAATGGAAGGCTTCAGTGGAAAAATTAGAAAATTGGTGATGGGAGAATTGGAGCATGGAAGCAAGTAGCAGAGACTGGTGTAGGGGGAAGGTTTGTGGGTGCAGGTTATAGCAGCTTCATACTTTGGAGGTTGGGGCTGGGAGTGATTGGAGGCCTCATTGTTGGAC
Organism: Rhincodon typus; assembly: GCF_021869965.1. Taxonomy (NCBI): domain Eukaryota; kingdom Metazoa; phylum Chordata; class Chondrichthyes; order Orectolobiformes; family Rhincodontidae; genus Rhincodon; species Rhincodon typus. Next base: position 96,411,106 of record NC_063336.1, read on the forward strand.
CTGAGGTTGAGCCCTTGTGCTGGGTCAGAGAAGTTAGTGGTAGCTGGTTGGGTCGGGGTGAGGTCCAATTGCAGTGGTTCTTCTGGCAGACACATGAATCCAAGTTTCAAAATCTCTCCACTCCCAGCCTCATTCCATGTCCAATGCCCCCTCTCAACCCCACCTCCTTGACCTGGCACAACCTGTCCAGTTTCTTTCTCACCTATCTGCCCCACCCTTGTCATGACCTATCTCCACAACCCCCTACCTGCAACCAACTATCACCATCCCACCTACCTTCCCTTCAGACTCACCCCCTTCCCTCATACCCTTTGGCTAATTGCTATCAATTCCTGTATAAGTTTGTCCTTGTCCTTTAGTAGTTTATTCCAGAGGGTTATTGCTGATTCTTTCCACGTGAAAGTTTATCTTTTGTTGCTTCTTTCAATTTATGAACAGTTATTAAAGTTCTGAAGTTTATAATATCCCAGTGGTCCATTCATATGTCTGAAAACAACAGGGAAGAAGCTGTTCTTGAATCTGTTGATACGTGTTTGAAGTCTAAATCCAAATTCAAACCTGCAACCAAAGCATCAAGTTCTGACATAAACAGAGGCTGGATGTTAGGTAGATAGCCAACTTTCTCCAAGCAGTTTATTGGTAATAGAAATATGATCAAGAGTTTGTGAATTGCTTTGTTAATTAAGTTTTTGATATTAACTGTGCGCTGTATTTCCTGAATGTTGGGAATGCCAGCAATTTCAAGTTAAGGGCCTGTTGGATTTTCAAACAGTACCTCACATCTACCTCTTGGATTCAAGTCAATACAGTGTGGAGCTGGAGGAACACAGCAGGTCAGGCAGCGTCAGAGGAGCAGGAAAGTCAGCGTTTTGGGTTTACATCCTTCATCAGGACTGGGGAGGAGGAAAGGAGCTTAAATAGTGGCACCACATTAGGGAACCTCCAGTCTTCCGGCACCTCACCTGTGGCTATCGATGATACAAATATCTCAGCAAGGGGCCCAGGAATCACTTCCCTAGCTTCCCAAAGAGTTCTAGGATACATCTGATCAGGTCCCGGGGATTTATCCACCTTTATCCGTTTTAAGATGTCCAGCACCACGTCCTCCATAATATGGACACTTTTCAAGAGGTCGCTACGTATTTCCCGCACATTCTCTATCTTCCATATCCTTCTCCACAGTAAACACTGATGCAAAATATTTGCTTAGTATGTCTCCCATTCCCTGCAGTTCCACACATTGGTTTTAAGGTTTCCTATTCTCTCCCCAGTTACTCTTTTGTCCTTAATGTATTTATAGAATCCTTTTGGATTCTCCTTAACCCTATTTGCCAAAGCTATCTCATGTCCCCTTTTGCCCTCTTGATTTCCCTCTTAAGCATACTCCTACTGCCTTTATACTATTCTAGGGATTCACTCAATCTCTGCTGTCTCTACCTGACATATGCTTCCTTCTTATTCTTGACCAAAACACTAATTTCTCTAGTCATCCAGCATTCCCTACACCTACCAGCCTTACCCTTCATCCTAACAGGAACATTCTGTCTCTGGACTCTCGTTATGTCATTTTTGAAGGCTTCCCATTTTCCAGCTGTCCCTTTACCTGCAAACATCTGCCCCCAATCAACTTTTGAAAGTTCTGCTATTGTTTCATTGGACAGGTAGCGTGAACTCTGTTTACTGATGTAAATGTGTTTCCACTGCATTTCAGTGGAACCTACAGCGATAGAGTTGAGACAGCATTGAACAAATTTAATAAATTAAAAAGGTGTACTTATGTGAATTGATTATAATCCCTTGGTTTGATTACTGATTTCCAGGTTATACAAATGATAAGGAGTTAGCAGATGCATGCTAAGTTACCTAGTTTGTAAAATGCATTATTGCACGTTGGGAGCTCAGCTTATGTCCCTGTGCCATTCTATGGTAGACTTTGGAGCACATAAATGTTTGACAGTCTGATCTGCCACAATATCTGCACTGACCTCTGAAGTCTGAGCTGCATTTCATTACCCTGTAGTCATTAGTCATGTTTCTTGAATAAATTTTTGACTTGTGGTGGTGGGAAAAAAGTAAATGGGTTAAAAGCAACACTGAAGTCATCTGCTATTATTGCAGCAATGCTATTCTAGGCTTCCAACTTGAAACAAAAGTACACAAAGGAGGATTCAAAGGATGCCTCTTTCTTTGAGACACCATCATATTTACTTCAGTAGATTTTTTTGTCCTATCATTTGATAGGAATATGAATTTCATGTGAGTCAACAGATGAAGTATCTTTTGACAACCCTTTTTAAAAAGTTTGTGTTTAAAATCTAATGGTAGAATATTTCTGTCATCATAAATAAAAGAACACATTTATATGTGAATGATGCAAGAATGAGCTCAGTGTAGAGAACTGATATGACTGTAGTGTAAATATGCAGTGGCAAAGGAATAAATAGTGTTTTTTACATCAAATAACTTCAGGTCAGAGTACCCTGGTATATTGTATTTATTTCTAAGGTGGCATTGTATTTAAGAAAATGCACTTGGCAACCTTTATTGTTTGGAGTGGGGGAAGAAAAGTAATACAGTGGTTTTGTCCCACCCACTCCAATAAGATATCATAACATCTGTGAGCAGGTTGATTTAAAAATTACTAGAATCTATAGCTGTCCTTGGAAATGTTGGAAAATGGTGATAGAAAAAGCTGTGTGTGTTCTTTAATTTAGAATTTAAGGCATAGAAACAAACTATTCAGTTTGGCATTATATTTCCACATGAACTGCCTCCTATCTCAACCTAGCAACAGTACTTTCTTTTCCATTCTTTTGCAAGTTTTTATCTAGTTTCCCTTCAAATGTATCTATGCTATTCACCTCAGCCAAGTAGTGGCAAGTTCTACATTCCAATCACACTCTATGTGAAGATGTTTCCCTGAGGTCTTTATTGGGTAATAGTTGCGACTATTTTAGGATTATAGTCCCTAGTTTTAGACTTACACACAATTATCTACTCTTCATCAAACCCCTTCACCATCTTAAATAATTCAATTTGGTCTTTCCTCAGTCCGAGTCTGTTCAGTCTTTCCTGATGCCCTCTCTGTTCAAGGAACATCTTCATAAATCTTTTCAGATTTTCTTCAGTATTTCTATACCCTTTATGTGGAATGGAGACTGGACTCTGTCACTATCGCTTGCTCTCTTGGATCCAGAGCTGATTGTCTTTGTTCTGAAGGTCATAGGACAGTTGACCAAGATTAGAGAGTAGGGAATGTTGAGGCCAAACAAGTGATCCATGTATGTCAGTGAAGATGAGAGCAAGAGGATAAATGCTTGTGTAATTGGGTGCAGGCATAGGATACAGGAAGGGATTTTTATCAATTTGAAGTTTGCAGTTGGGAAGTGGGAAACAGGTTATGGGATATATGAAGTTAGCTCTGCTTAAATTGTTATTTATTAGAAGATCTTAATCTTTAAAATCACAGTATTGTGATTAAAGGCATTTCATTCAGGTTCATATGCCCAAAAAAGCCTACTCAAAAGATCTAGTCTCCTTAAATTCACTTATTGCTGTCACTTTGAATATTTCTACAATACAACCTGCACCCAACTGTTAGAGAAGGGGGAAAAAAAAAACAAAGGCCAGCATTGCATCATTCATTTCATTATTTGGAAACAAACTCTGAGAAAAAAGATGATGGAAAAATCAGTGAAAGTTGGAAAGACCTCTTCTTTGAACTCTTCTGTCATCTTAGAAAAGGGACTTTTCTAGATGTTGTTACAATTAAAACAGAGGAATGAGAAGCAGTTGACAAGTTTTATCTATACCTTCCCTCCCCACCAGACTTGTTAGCCAGGGTGACCAGCTCCGTTGAAGTAAAACGAGAGATAACAAGCAGTGGGGGCGGTGCATTTGTTGGTTGGGGAGAGCGTACTTCTGCTGACCATAGATCAGGGCATGTGAGTGGAAGGAGATAGTTTTGAGTTAAAAGGGGATGGGGAAGGGAATCTTGAATCCATAATTGTGGGTGGGATTTTAAAATCAACTAAAATGTACAACTTATCTCATAGTGAACTCACTCACTTACAGTCACTGTTAAAACACTCAAACTTTATTGAAGACTCCAAGGATCAGTCTTATCAGCGCTGTCCTAGAAATGCACAATGAAAGCCCCCTTAAAGAATATGGGGCAAATGATCAATAAGGGACAATCTCTTAAAATAGGGGACAATCCGTTACTCTGTAAATGCCTGCACTTCAGGCTTAGTTGTAATTAGCAATTACAGCAATGTTTTCTTATCCCGCCTGTTCAGTGCTTCTAGAGGCAGCCAAGAGTCTGTTCTCACAGTCTGTCTGGTTGGTAGGATGGCCCAGGCCCTGTTTAATTAAAGCCTTAACTCCCAGGAAAATCACTGCCTCCTCAACCCAGATTCGAACGAACCCCTGTTTCACGTCCCCCGTATCCTGCCTTGTTGCCAGGTGTTGGGGTGGGGAGCGCTGGGGAGAGGAAGACTGTTGGAATGGGGAGGGCAAGGGCTGAGGGTCTGCCATAACAAGCACCTTATTGTCACATTCACAGAAAATGCTGCCTATGACTTTGATTAGATCATTTGGTGTTGTGCAGAAGCCTGGTTCAGGTGTATGATGCAAGTAGTGGGTCTAGTTTAGGAGCTGTTATTCTATACCTGAGGGTGCATTAACTCACCAGCTGTGCAAGTCTACTTCAGACTCTGGTTTGTACAACATTTCTGTTCTAATTAGTTTTACATCTGAGGCAGCAACTAATGAAATGAATCATGGCTGATTTACAGTTTGTAGCCACGGGCGAAGGAGGAGATGATGAGCAATGCTTCCTGTTCTTGCTCTGCAGTGACACCTGGTGGAAAGCGTGTGTCACCAAGGATGGAATTTCCTGGCATACAGGAAACTATCCAGGTTTAGTTAGATGTGAAAGTTAGATGCTTGAACAAGGTGCACACAAATACATGGTATGAATCAAGAGAGTAAAGGTTGGGGTTGGTGGGGAAGGGGGGGCGCGGGGAGGTGAAATTTTAAAGAGCAAAGAAACAAAAAATTCTTTGAAATCAAAATCAGACTTGACACAATGGTAGTGCCCACATGTCTGAGTCCAAAAGGTTATGAATTCCAAAGACTTGAGCACAAAATTTAGGCTGACTCTTGGTAAAGTACTTGCAGTGTTGGAGATACTGGCTTTTGAGTGATATTAAACCAAAGTCCTCCCTGTCTTCTTCACACAGTGGCTGCAAAGATCTAATGGCTCTCATTTAATAGAAACCCGACAGTGTGGAAGCAGGCCATTTGGCCCATCAAATCTACACCAACCCTCTGAATTGAAGAAAAACTGGTGAATTCTCCTGGTGTCCTGAACACTATTTAACATTTCAGCCAACATTATTATGACAGATGATCTGCTAAGTATCACATTACTGTTTGAGACTTCATTGTTCGCATTTCGCTGCTGTATTTCTCCTATTTCATAATTGCTTAATTGATTGCAAGTGCAATGGATGTGCTGAGGTAATATTGGATCTATTACAATGTGGTTTATTGACACAAATATATTTAAATCACAAGGAGAAAATGTCAAGAGAAATTTTAAAGGGTGCTCCTACAATCTGAAGAATGCAATTGGAAATAAAGGGTGCTAAAAGAGTGTTACATTTTTTATAACATACTAGCAAAAGTGACTTTGGTTCTGTTCCTTTTTTGATTGTGATATTTTGAGTTAAATCCTGTTGCTCAATGGAAAATTCAATCATTTTATGGTTATGACATTTCTAAATAAAAATCCTTAATCACTGCTAATGGGCAGACTATAAGATAATGAGTAGTTTTAATGTCATTAAGTTAAATTAGTATCATAGCTATTGAAAGAAAATTATTTTGCTCATAGCACAAAATTAAACTACTGTAGATGCTGGAAGTCTGGAATAAATCCAAACATGCTCTGTAGTTCAGGCAGCATCTATAGAGATGTAGAATTAATGTTTCAGATCAAGATGACCTTTTTTGTTCAGACTGTCAGATCTGAAAGATCATCTCAACCTTGAAACATTAACTCTGTTTCTCTCCACAGATGTTGCCTGCCCTGTTCAGTGTTACCAGCATTTTTGAAAGCTATGTAAATGTCATCAGAGTTTCAGTATGAAAACCTCTACATCAAAAGCAGAGTCATAGAGCTCCCTTTACAGTTCAATGGGTGAATGTACAAACAGCTGTACAGAGCAGGGAATTGAAAGGCTTGATTTCTGACTTGTGCTCAGTTTAACTGAGTCTAATTGACAGCAATAGAATTGCCTTGAGCAATGAGAGAATTATCATCTAAACTTTCTATTCCTGATCACTACTTTTTTACCCTCTGTACTCTACTTACTGAGGTTCAAAGTTTAAGAAGCCTACACTTACTTTAGTGGTCACACATGAACAGTCATTGTAGGGCTTGGCGAGTGAGGGAAGAGATCCATGGTACCCATCAATGACCACTAAACTATTATGAGTTACTGAGGAAGGTGGGAGGAGTTAGTAGTCTTGAATTTATCTTTCATTTGCATTTCCCTAAAACTTATCTTTGTGTATTGATCTGCTAAAATGATAATGACTGCCAACTGGAAATAAGTGCTCTAGAATTGTCACCAGTGCCAGAAAAAAGGAAAACTTAAGTCCAATGTTAGTATAACATAACTTTTCCCATTAAAAAGTGTTATGCTGGGCGGGGAGCTAAGGACTTTAAAACTTAAATTCCAAAAACTGGTGCAACGAAATATGTTTCAAAGACCACCCATGCAGAATGAGTGGGTATCTTTAGTGACACTGGATGATCTGTCTACAATATGTTAACGATTCAAGCTTGAACTTGCTGTGAAGGAGAAACTGTTTATAAAGTCCTCCTGAACTCACTGCTGAGGCTGGTCATTATAGACAGGTTTCACTGCAAATGAATAAGCTTTGTTGATAGAAAGGCAGATGTAACTGTCAAATAAGTAGCAGGTAGTTGCTTTCATAACCTGAGGCATGTCTACAAATATGCAGTTTTGGACAGAATTGAAATAGAATGTTCCTTCACAATTTGTGTGCTTTTGGGGGAAGAAAAAAAAACATTACAGATGAAAAGTAAATTACAATATCTAAAATAGCAAATCTAAAAGCAATGAACAACTTGGGAATAAAAAGTAAGTAAGAAGTAGCAAAGCGTGATGAATGGACTACTTTCATTTCCCAGCTACACAAAAGTACATCCTAACTTTATAGAAATGCTTTGGATTCAGAATTTTAGAATTGAATCAAAAATGTGATTAGTTTCCACATAAACAGATTTACCAGTGAATTGCACATACCAGGAATGTGGATAGTCTGGGAAGCACAGGCCAAACGGAAGCCAAACATACAAGTTTGTAAACATGAGATGAAGTGTATGGAGAGAGGAAGCTAATTGTATGGAATATAGAAACCATCACAAATGGTGTGTTTCTGTTCTATGAATTATATGTATTTCTCTATAAATCAGTGTAACCGGGTTTCAAACTCCACCTCAATTAATAGAAAGGTCTGCTTCTCTTTAGGGAATAAAAATTCCTGGGGCCAGGGGGCTCACCTGAATTCGTAGTGGTTTCATAGCCACTCACTGAGTGAATCCATAAAGGCAATTGTCTCAGAAGGCAGTGGAGGAAAAGCCATTAGAGTTGACTATGAGGTGGTGAGTGTAATGGGTAGTCATTCTGATTGTACCTGCTTTGAGCCACAACTTGAGTTGCATTTCTACCTAAACTGCATCTATGCCCCCCTTCTTATATAATTGAACCAAACTTAAGTTTATTATTAAAATCATGTGCAGATATTGCAGCATTAACAAAGCTGACTGTCCACTTGTGTAACAATATCAATCTTATTGGTGTAAGGAATCAGGTAACTTCTGGTATTGCAAACATGTACAGCAGTATAACAACATATTAGCCAGTTAAGGTTCACTGTTCCACAGTTCCAGTCAATGAAATAGCGCATGATACAAGACTGGTATTATGATTTTTCCTGAGCTTAAAGGAAAGCAGAATGATAAATTGCATAAGTTTTGCAAATATTGAACATATATGTGGAAGGTTTGGTGGTTGCTTTTATCAGAGCACATAAACAGAAGTTTTGTGAACTGTAATACACAAAGAAGCATTTGTAAATGATGAATTTGTGGCAGGAAGGAGGAAGATCTGTATGGCATTGAAAGCCCCTAGCAGCTTTCAATGGATTGACCTCTGTATCCTCTTGAAACCTCCACCGAAAACTCTCTGCAGTTATCAGCAAATCCATAAGGACACCGCTTCATTAGACAAAAAAATTTATACAGTTTGCAGCATGTCACCGCAATCCAAGATGCCTTATATTGCAGGGTGCTCTAGATTAGTCTGATGTTTGTAATCAACATTAAGCTGGTCTGCTTAATGATGAACACTGATCGGACTACATTCTGACACTCAGCTGATGTCCTGGGAAACACTGGATGATATTAGTCATAGTAGTGGAGGGTATCTTTCATGTCCTAGAAGATACCAACAGACTTATCATTCTGAGCAACAGATTAATTACATACCTGGTAAACTGACAAAGGGCAGATGGCAATTTTTGTTCTGTATGCAATTTGTTTCGTCAACATGGCACTTACAAATTCATATTTCATCAGTGTCTGTCTTTAAACATAAAGGTGTAATCCTAGGGACCTGTATCCGTACCATTCGGAGACTAGATTCATGGAACAAGGATGACTCCATTGTTGGAAAAACAGGAGAGAAGTTTACTTCCTTATGGTAATGTTAATCTATGACTACTAAACTACAAATAAAAAGAAAGAAAGAACTGAGAATGCTGAAAATCAGAAACAGAAACAGAAATTGCTGGAAAATCTTAGCAAGCCCGGCAGCATCTGTGGAGAAAGATCAAAGTTAATGCTTTGGTCCCGTGAGCTTTCTTCAGAAACGAAAAATAAATTTTGGCCAAATAGTCTTCGTTTACATTAAGCAGTTTAGTTTTATTCACTCTTGCATTCTTACCTTCCATATCTTTGCATTTTGGTTCTCCACCTGATCTGGTCTAATTTAATCAGGCCGGTTATTTCTACCCTTTTATTCTTCTAAGAAGCTTGACTTGAAAATGTGTCACTGCCTTATTTGCTAATTTAGAATCCACCAATCATATTGGAACTGAATGAACGTTCCTTTGAAACGCTGTTTGTTTAGTCAATTGATACATTTTCAAATCAAAAGAAAAACATGGCTATTGAATGTGTGCAATTGGCAGCATTCCCATGGCTTAGGTAAATAAATTCATCTACAACACTCAAAGGGGTAGAAATAATATTTCAAGTAAAGCTTAGCCAAGTCACAGCTAATGGCAAGACCTGGACAATAATGATTTACTAGAACTGAATGAAATTAATGCAAATGGTTAATTTTTCAGGAACCTTTTAATTAATTAAAGTGTTCAATTTAGGCATTCAGTGAAATGAAACTTTATCTACTCTATGTAGAAGGACAACTAACCTGTTTGTCCAGATATTCATAATACTTGCTAATAATATTGAGATTACAGAACTTGTTTAACAGGTAAGTAAATCACAGTCTTCAGTTACAACACTGGTGTGTGAATATGTAATCTAAAAATGTTACAATTTACATCCAGGAATAAAAATAAAAACTGTATGAAAACATTGCATGGCATTACAAAGTTTCCTGACTCCTGTCATTGTATATGTGGGCTCTCAAAGGCTGAGCAAAATAACACTGTGGAGATGAAGCAGTTGACAGTATTTACATTAGAGTGCTGACAGTTCTGTGCAACACAGGATGTTTTGGTAACCTTTACTTTTGTGTTGGTAAATCTTAGGTTAAATCTATAATGAAGCAGATGGAAGCATCTGCTACAGGTAACTGTTGATATCAAAACACCTTCACGTAAGAGAGAAAATGCAGTAGAGCCTTTCAAACCATACCTGACTTCGAAGATGAGAAACCCATCTGAATGGGTGCTATTCGTTCTGAAATCAAAAGCACCAGATCCACTTGCCCTCCATATACAAAGTAGTCAAACATGTCTTGGCCAGATTAAGTGTTCATTGCCAACCTCCACAGTCATAATGTAATTTCCAGATGACAATCTTGTACAGACCTCCCCTTGCCACAGTGAAGCTCTACTTTTCAGAAGATAAAGTACAAGTTATAGTGTAGGAATAACTCTGCGTAAGCAATCATCGTGATTCTCCTGATATGCACAATCTAGGGAAAAGACAATTATGAGCAAAATGTCAATAGCTCCATTCCACCCACTTTTCCTTACATCTATCAGCCAAACCATACACCTAAATGAATCTCTGACCACAAAACTGACCAAGTCCCATCTGTCAAATGCAAGCATCCTCTGAAAGAGGATGTAGCATTGAATTCAGACATAAAGCAACCTACTGGAGTAAAATACTGAAGATGAGTTTCCAGGGAGAATGCAAAAGTACACTCCTTAGTGGGTGAGGGGATTGCAGCATTGCACAATGGGAGCAACCTAGTGGAAAACCTTTTCTCTGCCAGATATTAGGCTCAGGCATGTTCTTCACACAGTTTTATGAAAGCATCAATGATGGTTCTGAGTTCAGCCTCTGAGTCCTTTCTCATGCAGGCACCATCTACATACCACAGCGTGATGACAACAGACAGTTAGATTCCACCTTTGGGCGACTGTCTGTGTGGAGTTTGCACATTCTCCCCAAAGTCTTTCCTCCCACAGTCCAAAGACGTTTAGGTTAGATGGATTGGCTAAATTCCCCATAGTGTCCAGGGATGTGCAGGGTAGGTGGATTAGCCATGAGAAATGCAGGGTTTCAGGGATAGGATAGGGGTTGGATCTGGGTGAGATGTTCTTTGAAGAGGTGGTGAATACTTGTTGGGCTGAATGGAATGCTCCCACACGGTAGGGATTCTAAGATTCTATGATCGGCTGATCTGGGATCTGAATTGCAGGCAGTGTAGGTTAAATCATGTCCTGTTCTTCCTGTAGATTACCTGAACTCCAGTAAGGACCTTCATGGATATGTGGTGGAGAGTTATGGCAAAGAAAATGAAAAAGAGCACTAGTTCAATACCTTAGCTGTGCTTGACCCCAGTTTGTGCTCACATTGGTCTATGGTAGTGAGAATCATGCGGGTCCGATGACCCTTCCGCAGTTCTGATAAAGATCACCAGACCTGAAATGTTAACTTTGAGTTCCCTTCACAGATGCTGCAAGACCTGCTGAGCTTTTCCAGCAACTTCAGTTTTTGTTTCTGATTTACAGCATTTGCAGTTCTTTTGGTTTTTAAGTGGGAAATGGTGACAAATTTCTGCGGACAGCCAAATTTGAGAAGGAGGCTCAGTAATACCTGCCTTTGACAGAATCAAAGGTCTTTTGGAAATCAAAGAATGACACGTATGGAAATTGTAGTTCCTCTTTGCACTTTCCTTGTTGAGCTGTGAAGATTATATCCACTGTGCTTCCTGACGAACTAAATCCACAATGACTCTGGTGGGAACTGCTCAGCCATGGGGAGGAGGATATTGAAGAGAACTTTTGTAGTGATCTTCCCCACAATAGAAAGCAGAGAGACCCCCCTCACGTCTCTAGTGGCAGCAATTGGTCTTGCCTTGTTTCTTGAAGGTGATCGCAATTACCGTTTCTTTGAAATCTCTCTTTCTGGATGAGGTATTGTATTCATGATAAGAGTGCTTCACCTCTCTCTTTGGAGTATTTTGGCAGGGATTCAACCTGTACCAATGGCCTTTTTGGTTCTCAGCTGTTGATGACTTTTTTGATCACATGGGGCTGGCGTGTGATTGTGATTGTGAGACCACAAGTGACTGAAGGTGGAATAGAAGTTCTCCATGGTCCATTGGATAAAGTCAACAACTTTTCATACAATGGAGTCTCCTCAGCAACAGACTTCGGTGAACCTCAACATTGCCTCCAATATGTTAGTGTGACAGTTCCTTTAGCTGTCTGAGGAAAGCAAAACAAAAATCGATCGCAGCAGGGGCTCTGCTAGCTCCTGCAAATTCAATGGCAAGATAGGTGCCTGAATATCAATGTCTTTGCTTAGGCCAGCATTAACACACTGGTTATGGTCAATCAGCTGAACTGAAATAGACACATGTCCACATGCCTAACTCAAGTCTTCCAAAATGATATCTACTCTGAACTTCATCATGATGAGCAGTTAGCAGAAGGGCAGCAGATGTGTTTCAAGGATGCCCTTAAAGCATCTCCAAAGGAATGTAACACCCCCCATTGACTCTTGGGAATCTCTTGTCCAGGACAACCCAAACTGGAGAAAAACCATCCATGAAAGTGCCAATCATTCAGAGTATCTCTGACAGGTCCTGGTAGAGGACAAGCAAGTATTAATGGAAGGACAATAAGAAAACCCTGGCACCACTGCCACCTCCAACTGCAGCTGAGTGCATAGATCCAGAATTGGATCAGTTAATCAACTTAGAAGCCAGAGCTTCAGCGGGGAAGCAAGTTGTACTCAGTCCCAAGTGACTACTTAAGAAGTCCATTGATATGAAACATTTACATCTTTAATAAATTTCATGGGTAATTTACAAGCATGATTTGTGGTTACATTCTGAATGTGTAAATTCACATTATCTTCTGGTTAGGCTAACAGATTAAATCTTGCTCATACACTTAGCAAGTTAGCTGCCTAATCTTTCCAGACATGCAAATATCTTTCTACAGGTCTTCACAAAGTTTGTCAATATAAGGATGTAAAATCCTCTGATTAAAAGTGTTTTTTTTAAGCAGTCCTAGTGATCTCCCACTTGAATTTTGTGCCATATAAGTTTAATGTGTCTTGTCTTCTGTGATTGTTCTGAAACAAGCAGATAGATGTGACAAAGCAGTTAATTATCAATCCAATACTTCTTGTGAAGTGACAGTAAGATTTCAAATTATACCTGAATTCTGGTTATTCGGTTAATGTGTAACCATTTTCTCTGTCTTACCAAAGTAACTAACACAACTTTCCTTTGAAAGGGCATCTACCATTAGGCTCCCACACCAAAAACAAAGTTACAATCAGGATATATCTAGGAAGGGAATAAGTATTTTATCTATACATGGAACATACATAACCTTCCTCCAGGCCCTTTAATTGTCACACAAAAGCAGAATTCTGAGATCGTAGAAACCTGAAACCAAAACAGAGAAAGCTGTAGATATTTAGCAAAGTCTAACAACATCTGTGGAGAGGGAAACAGAGTTTAAGTTTTAGAGTCAGGTATGACACTTCTTCAGTTCTGTAGAACTCACACTGAATGCTAAGTATTAGATCTCTTTCTCTCCATTGATGTTGCCAGATCTGCTGAGTTTCTCTAGCACTTGTTGTAATGAGCAGCAATCAATTCTCTCGACACACTTCAAGTCTCCTGAATTACAGAAATTAATTTTTAAAAAATTATTTAAAATCAGCTTGAAACAGGCGAGAAAATAGATGAGTGCTGTTTGTTTTTGATGGAATTCTCTTAAAATTTATTTTCACTGTGGGCTATTTCTCTTTGGTAATGATAAGCCTGAAAAGAGGGCCACAAACAGACAAGGCCTCTTGCAATCGTGGGAGAGCCACGGCTAGAAAATTGAAAAAAAAATCAACAATCCAGAACTTTACTAATCATTCCATTTCATTTAACCTTGTTTGTTGGTGTGTGGAAATGGAACAGAGTGCATTTTAGTGAACAACACCATGATTCAACAGCGTTAAAAAGACCAAGAACAGCTGAACTAAGTGGTAGAGCTGGATGAACACAGCAGGCCAAGCAGCATCAGAGGAGCAGGAAAGCTGACGTTTCGGGTCTGAACCCCTCTTCAGAAATGGGGGAGGGCAAAGGGGCTCTGAAATAAAAAGAGAGGCGGGGAGGCAATGATAGAAGGTGGATAGAGGAGCAGATTGGTGGAGAGAAGACGGACAGGTCAAGGAGGATGACACCAGTAAAGGTGAGTGTAGGTAGGGAGGTGGGATGGGGGTTGGTCAGTGAGGAGGGAGGGGTGGGTAGGTAGGAGGGAAGACGGACAGGTCAAGGAGATGGGGATGAGGCTAGTAGGTAGGAAAGTGGGGGTGGTGTTGGTCAGTGAGGTGGGAGGAACGGATAGATGGGAGAAAAGACAGACAGGTCAAGGGGGCGGGGACGAGCTGGGCTGGTCTTGGGATGAGGTCGGGGGTAGGGAGGTTTTGAAGCTTGTGAAGACCACATTGAGACCATTGAGCTGCAGGGTTCCCAAACGGAATATGAGATGCTGCTCCTCCAGCCTTCGGGTGGCATTGTTGTGGCACTGGAGGAGGCCCAGGATGGACATATCATCCAAGGAGTGGGAGGGGGAGTTGAAGTGGTTCGCGACTGGGAGGTGTTGTCGTTTGTCACGAACCGAGCGTAGGTGTTCCACAAAGCGGTCTCCAAGCCTCCACTTGGCTTCCTCGATGTAGAGGAGGCAATATCGGGAACAGCGGATACAGTATACCATATTAGCAGATGTGCAGCTGAACATCTGTTTAATGTGGAAGGTTTTCTTGGGGCCTGGGATGGAGGTGAGTGGGGAGTGTAGGGGCAGGTGTAGCACTTCCTGCAGTTGCAGGTAGAAGTGCCAGGGGTGGTGGGACTAGTGGGAACTCCTCCCATTTCCTACAGACAAAAGGGGTAGCCATGGGTACCCGCATGGTCCCAAGCTATGCCTGCCTCTTTGTAGGATACGTGGAACAATCCTTCTTCTGCAGCTACACTGGCACCATCCCCCACCTCTTCCTCCGTTACATCGATGACTGTATCGGCGCCACCTCATGCTCCCACGAGGAGCTCGAACAGTTCATCCACCTTACTAACACCTTCCACCCAAACCTTAAGTTCACCTGGACCATCTCTGACACCTCTCTCTCCTTCCTGGACCTCTCTGTCTCCATCTCTGGTAACCACTTGGAAACTGGTATCTATTTCAAGCCTACTGACTCCCACAGCTACCTAGAATACACCTCCTCTCACCCACCTTCCTACAAGAATGCCATCCCCTATTCCCAATTCCTCTGCCTCCCTCACAGCTGCTCCCAAGATGAGGCATTCTACTCCTGGACATCCCAGATGTCCTTGTTTTTCAAGGACTGCAATTTCCCCTCCACAGTGGTTGAAAACGCCCTCGAACGCATCTCTCACGTTTCCTGCACCTCAGCCCTCACACCCCCTTTCCGTAATAACAACAAAGACAGAATTCTCCTTGTCCTCACGTATCACTCCATCAGCCTCCGGATTCCACGCATCATTCTCCGCCACCTGCAATCTGACCCCACCACCGAGGATATATTTCCCTCCCCACCCTTATCTGCCTGCCGAAGGGACCACTCTCTCCATGACTCCCTTGTCCCCTCGACACACCCCACCAGCCCCACCACCCCTGGCACTTATCCCTGCAACCTCAGGAAGTGCTACAGCTGTCCCTACACCTCCCCACTCACCTCGATCCCAGGCCCCAAGAAAACCTTCCACATTAAACAGATGCCCACCTGCACATCTGCTAATGTGGTATACTGTATCCGCTGTTCCCGATGTGGCCTCCTCTACATCGAGGAAACCAAGCGGAGGCTTGAAGACCGTTTTGTAGAACACCTACGCTCACTTCGTGACAAACGACAACACCTCCCAGTCGCGAACCACTTCAACTCTCCCTCCCACTCCTTGGACGACATGTCCATCCTGGGCCTCCTCCAGTGCCACAACAATGCCACCTGAAGGCTGGAGGAACAGCATCTCATATTCCGCTTGGGAACACTGCAGCCCAATGGTCTCAATGTGGACTTTACAAGCTTCAAAATCTCCCCACCCCCGACCTCATCTCAAGACCAGTCCAGCTCGTCCCCGCCTCCTTGACCTGTCCGTCTTTTCTCCCACCTATCTGCTCCTCCAACCTCACTGACCAACACCACCCCCACTTCCTACCTACTAGCCTCATCCCCGTCTCCTTGACCTGTCCGTCTTCCCTCCTACCTACCCGCCCCTCCCTTCCCACTGACTAATCGCCATCCCACCTCCCTACCTACCCTCACCTTTACTGGCTCCATCCCCGCCTCCTTGACCTGTCCGTCTTCTCTCCACCGATCAGCTCCATTATCCATCTTCTATCATCGCCTCCCTTCTCTCTATCTATTTCAGAGCCCCCTTTCCCTCCCCCATTTCTGAAGAAGGGTCTAGACCCGAAACATCAGCTTTCCTGCTCCTCTGATGCTGCCTGGCCTGCTGTGTTCATCCAGCTCTACACCTTGTTATCTCAGACTCCAGCATCAGCAGTTCTAATATCTCTGAACTAAGTGGTAGTTATGAGCAACTTGTAAACTGGTCTTACAAATAGTCTCTTGACATAAATAACTGATAGTGGAAGTGATACAATTAATGGAAGCTTTGGGAGTTAGTTTGATGTTAAGATGGAATGTCACTATGTTACCAGGATGAAACTGTTCCAGTAGAACAGTTTGAAATGTCAAAAGGAAAAAAATGAGGTACGCGTGATTGATCAAGGCGAGAAGGTAGATACAAAACCTCAAGGTGGTGTGGAGGGTTGTTTTTCAAACTAGAGGCCTATGACCAGTGGTGCTCCACAGGGATCGGTGTTGGATCTACTGTTGTTTGCCATTTATATAAATGATTTGTATGAGAATTTAGGAAGCATGATTAGTAAGTTTGGGGATGACATGGAAGTTAGTGGAATAGTGGATGGTGAAGAAGGTTATCTAAGATTACAAAGGGATCTTGATCAATTGGGCCGATGGGCTGAGTGGTGAAAGGTGCAGTTTAATTTGTATAAATGCTAGATGTTGCATTTTGGTAAGATGAAATAGGGCAAGAATTATAAAGTTAATGGTAGGACCCTGGGTAGTGTTGTTGAACAGAGACATAGGGGTTCAGGTACATGGTTCTTTGAAAGTTGCATCACAGGTAGACAGGGTGGTTAGGAAGGCATTTGGCACGCTTGCCTTCATTGCTCAGACTATTGAGTGCAGGAGTTGGGACATTATGTTGAAGTTTACAGGACGTTGGTGAGGCCACCTTTGGAGTACTGTATACAGTTCTAATCACCCTGCTATAGGAAGGATGTTAGTAAATTGGAGAGAGTTCAGAAAATACTTACAAGGATGTTGCCAAGACTGGAGTGTTTGAGTCACAAGGAGAGGCTGGATAGGCCGTGACTTTTTTCACTGGAATGCAAGAGGTTGAGGGGTAACCTTTATAGAGGTTTATAAAATCATGAGGGGCATAGATAAGCCAAGGGTAGGGGATTCAAAACTAGAGGGTATATTTTTAAGGTGAGAGGAGAAAGATTTAAAAGGGACCTGAGGTGCAGCTTTTTCACACAGAGGGTGGTTTGTACATGGAATGAACTGCCGGAGGAAGTGGTAGATGCAGGTACAATTGTAACATTTAAAAGACATTTGGCCAGGTATATGAATACGAAAGGTTTAGAGGGATATGGGCTAAACACAGGCAAATGGGACTAGTTTAGTCTGTGAAATTTTGTTGGCATGGATAAGTTAGACCGAAGAGTCTGTTTCTGTGTAGCATGACGCTATAACTCAAGAAATGGGTGATAGTAAAGATGGAATTTTCAACTCAAACTTATAATAATTAAATTGTTATTTAATATAGGATACTTTGAAATAAAGTAAATCTTTATAAGGTGGAAAGGCCTTGTCAATAATTCATCCAGGTGTTCTCTCATGGAAAGGATATAAAATGAGAGACTTTGGACAGTTCACTGTAGTAGGTGGTGGAAAGATATTCTGAAGGAGGATTTGGCGCAGATATGTCTGAGGGATGCACAAAGTCGAGGGGCTGGGCATCAAGAAGTGGAACAAGAAGAAAGACAAAGCTGTTTGAGACTGCCAGCTGTTTTGCCCAATCTGCACCAGCACTCATTACTTGTCACAGTCAAATATTTTTGTTGTATAACCAGTGTGTTATATCTCATCTTAAACTCTGATTTAAACCCAACATTTCACCATTGCACTTGACCCTGACTGATTATTAGACAGTAATACCTGTCAAGTTTCTTTTAAAGATTTTAAAATATTGCGCATGGCAGTGCAGTGAGGAAGGGAGTTGCATTTAGATAACCTGAATCTTTCCCCAGTATCACCTCCAATCCTCAATTCTTCAAAGAAAATGTTATCTTTAGTGTTTGCTATTGAACGACTATCACTTTCAATTCATGTAACACTCAAAGGATACTTTAAATCACTGTAATTACTTCCAGAATAATGATCAGAATCTTATTTAAATGAAGATTTTAACCATCCCTTTTGTAAACTTGTATTAGAATATTTCTGATCTGGTACCAACATGCATCTTGGGTTGAAGAAGATCTTGTTGAGGTTTATCCTTTTGTGAACAATGAGTGCCTATTTATAACAAAGTAAAGTTACTGGACTACAGGAGTGCAGTGCATAAGATAATCTGTATCATTACAAAGCAAAGTAAAAATACTAGGGAAATATTAGTTTCTTTGGGATATATTATTTCATTCTCCTTGAGTATTTCTCTAACTGGATGCTGAGAGGGCACGGGTATCCTTTTGTATAACTGAATTTCTTATTACACAATGAGTGCAATAATGCTCCCAAAAATGGATAGAATGAGCTGCTATTTCTCCAGTACATTTTGTTGCATTTTCCTGCTTGGTAATTCACCAATACTTGATCATATTGGTAAAGCATCCTTCTCTAATTTTTTGAGGAGATTGGCGTTATAATCCTTGAAACTGCTGGGAATGACCTTCTTTTTTGTACAAATGCCTGATTTGTCCCAAACTCCTATTTTTATTTAAGACAATTTTAAAAACAAATGCCTGTGGTTTATTAGAGAAATTTGAAATGAAAATGTGAAGAGCTCACAATTTTTATGCCTGCCTACGAAGAGTAATGGTTGCTTAGGAGCAAAACAACTGCTATGGACTGTAATTATGCCCAGCATAATCTAAATGGAACAGCCTGCTTGTCTACCAGTCCAAGATCTGGTAGAATGGCCTTACCTAAAATCGAAATGATTATTCAACAGTTTTATATATACTTTAGAGAGCAGGTTTTCTCCAATCCACACATCATTCTGACTTAGAACTATATGACCGTTCCATCAGTGTTGATATCCTGGAATTCCTTTTCCAACAGCATTGTGGGTATGCTGACATGACATGGGCCCAATGTTCCAGAAGGCAGCTTACCACCAAATTCTTGAGGGGAACTAGTGAGGTCCACATCCTGTGACTGAACCAAGAAAAAAACTGCTTTACTGTCATCGCTACAGCAAATTCCAAACCATTATTTTTATAGTAAAATTGAAAGAAAAAGTGTACAAGGGAATAGAGAAATACGTCATAAGAGAATATTCTAAAGAGTTCTTTTTGTACCAAGTCCTGGTACCCTAATCTAGGTTAAACAGAAGACTGAATACAAAGAGTTTAAACAGGTTGGGATGTTTATGCTTGGCAGAGAACCTTCATTGCCACACATTACTTTATATGCTTTCAGAAGCATTCTATAGATACTAAGCAGAACAGATGGTTATAGAAGATGAAATAGTAAGAATTGCCGATGCTGGAGTCTGAGATTACAAGGTGTGGAGCTGGAGGAACACAGCAGGCCAGGCAGCATCAGAGGAGCAGGAAAGCTGACGGGAGGGGGAAGGGGGCTCTGAAATAAATAGAGAGAGGAGGGGTGGGGCTGGGGAAGGTAAGTGGGATGGTGATAGCAGGTAGGCAGTGGTGGGGGTTGGTCAGTGAGGTGGGAGGAGCAGATAGGTGGGAGAGAAGACGGACAGGTCAAGGAGGCGGGGATGAGAGGGGCTGGGGAAGATGAATAGAAGATGAATGTGATTGGATGTAATGATGTAAAATTGGCACCTTATTAGTGCAATCATGATGACACGTTTATACAGAGTTTGTCCATCTCTATCCTAAGGAAATCATGGTCCAGTTTAGATTTTTAAAAATGAGTTAATGATGTTTACTAAAATAACAAGACAAATGTTAACTTCCACAGAATTGGTACTACACTGATACACCCTTAGTTTTCAGGTTTATCTCTCTCTCTTTCCTTAAATAAAGGAACAACACTTGCTATTTTCAATGTCAATGATATAATTCTGGGCTGTACAGACATTTGAAAAACAAATCTTCTGTTTCTCTATCTATTAGTGGCAATGATATCCAGAAAACTTTGTCTACCTTGGATCCCATCATTTTCTGCATTACTTATATCAAATTAGCTAAATTCTTTGACTTGTTTTTTAAGAATATCTTGAAATAGCGATCATTTTTATTTTCATCTGTTGCTGTGGAAATCCATCCAAAGTGCTTGTTTAATATGCCTGACACTGTCCTTGTTATCCATTATAGTTTTATTTGCAACATCTTTAATGGCCAATTTTCCTTTTTATCACTCTTTTCTTAATATATTTATTGATCCTATTGATGGTACAGCAGGATCATGGGGCTGAATGGCCTACTCCTATTCCATTTTCTTACGGTCGTATTAAAATCTTTTCCTGTTATCTTTAAGACCTCTCATTTTTTTCATATTTCCTTCCTGAATATTTTCTGACTGTCTTTATAATCTGTTATTTCTTTTTATCACTCTGTCCATAAATGAATTTTCATTTTCCTTATATTTGTGGAGGCTTTTTCTTTTAAGCTTATTGTCCCTTACCTTATTTGTTGATCAGATTTGCATAACTACATAAGAAGCAGTTTTGCCTTGTTGAGGAATATCTTCACTTTCCTTTCCACATTAAATACATTTATGAATGCTTCCCATAAGTGATCTTCCATAACCCTCAGCACAGTATCTACGGTCAATTTATTTCTCATTCCTTCCAGGTTTGCTTTAAATTTGAAACCTTAGTTTGTCCCTCCCAAACCTAGTCTCATCTTCAATCATGTTATGATCACTGTTTGCAAGATGTTCCTTTGCCATAAATTATTAATGAATTATGGTTCTGCGCTAATCATTAAATCCATTATAGCCCAGTTGCTTGTTTGCTCTAAAGAATTTTGGCTTGAACCTTTTGAACTACATTGGAATCTCTATTTCCAGCTCAGATCAGACAATAAGTTACCTACTTGTATTTCCAAGGGTTTTCCATCTGGACCTCTGAGGCAGGAACTTTCAATACAGAAATCTTGCAAACCACATGGCTAGCAGTGAGTGGATCATCAAGGGAACCACACTCCCTCTATGTCATTTGTTGCTGTATTTGTTGAAAGGTCCCAGAGATACATTGACAGCTACTGAGAAAAGGTGTGAGAGACTAGAGTGGGTCAAATGAGAATGGGGTATTCAGGTGTCTGGAAGGAGCAGGGTGTCCTGTTCAGATGCTTGGGGGCATATTTGGTTGTGTCTCTGGAGCTGTGTGAGGGTGATCATGGGAGTTGGGTCAGATGTCCACAGGGTATCAGGGCTCTTTTTGGGGAGGGGGATGGGGAAGGTCAGTCACTGTCCAATGAGGTGGGGGCTGTTGGGTACCTGAATAGGTTTGGTGGCCAGAGGGAGTTGTGGAATTGGTTATCAGAGGGGCAGGGTTCAGGGAAAATGAGTAATTGCAAGTCAGTTTCATGCTGTTAGGAAAAATGTTTTAATTCATCTAACTTTTCCTGGCTAACTATTCAGGTATATCAGTCTGAACTCTCTGAACAACTCAGTGTTGTGTGCTTTTTCAGCACGTTCTGAATGTTGGATAATTACCCATCAAGTGCTTCAATTTCCGGGGTAATTACTGCATAGACAGTTATTTTGGGATTTCTGCTGGCTGAGGAAGTAACCTGCTAGATGTGTTTCCTGTCTCCGACCAGTAGTAGCTGGAAGATTTGTGCCATTGTTCTGGAAAATTGACCCGCATACATTTGAGAAATTCATTGCATTTACCGCTCAAAGTTTTCTACTTCAGCCAGTCAGAATTAAAATGAGACTCAAACAAAATAACATTGTCTTATTGTTTTTATTTCTACTGCTTGATCAGTCTTATTGAAATGTTTTCTTTCTACTGCAGTAATTATGTCACTGAATGTTGTGAGTCTCCTTCCTTTCAGAATTTATCTAAAATGCCTCTTTTGTAATTTTTATTTTAATCTGATTCTGTAAGCATTATTCAGCATACTGCTGAGACCACATTACAATGATGTACAATGACAATCAGGGGATTAGATTGAGTAGGACACAAAAGATAATTAGGAAAGTAATTTTGAATGTTGACCAGCAGAGTGATGATGTGGAGGCGCCAGTGAGCAAGTGAGAGGGAAAGTTGGTTGTGGTCCATTATTTGACCGTTAACAACATCTGTCTGAATCCTTCCGAGATATTGAATGATTGCACTCTGCAGTACTGGAGAGTAGAGAATCATCTATGAGTACTGGAAAGATTACTCAAATTTTGACAATTTTATAAATGTTCCATGGAAACTGAATGGGTTTCCTTGCATTCCTCGTGGCAACAGCCAATAAGATTCAGTTTGTTAGCAAATCAGCACCCTTTCCTCATGCAGCATAATTTTGTGTTCACTTTGAAATCTGCCATTCTTGCATCTGTCCTGATGAGTGAAAACTTGAACAGAGTACCTCCTTTTCAGCAATGGTCAAGTTTAGAGCTCAAAATATTTTAACATTTGACTAAAGAGAAGGCTGTAATTCAGGATTATCATGTGATTCTAAACATCCAACCCTTAACATAATTAAAACCTTTAATCTGAAATGACAAAGTGAAGGTTTACAAAAATAACCGATATTGATATGTGTAGCATAACACAAACTATTTAAGAGGAAATGTTTTGCTTATTTATCATTTTGAAAAAGCAACGTGGTAAATTAGATTGTTCATTAATTTCCCTGAGGGAAAGAAATCAGATTCGACCGACACGTGACTCCAGACCTACAGCAACATTGTTGAGTCTCAACTGCCTTCTCAAATGTCCTGTTCCACCAAAAGGACAGACTCTGCAGTGGTGGCAGCACTAGTGAATACAGCTAACAGAGTTACCATCAAAGTTTTCAATATTGTGTTTCAAACAGAAAAGCAACATAAATCAACAGGAAAAAGCAAATGTATCAGATCTAAATCTGCAGTCTTGCCACATCCAGTCATAAATGTTGATGAAACTTGGTCAGCATTGACAAGTTGGACCGAAAGGTGTGTATCCATGCTGTATGACTCTGTGACTCTAATGAATAGGAGGAAGAGGCTCTGCAAATATTTCCATCTACTGATGTGATAGCCCAGAAATCAATGCAACAGTTAAGCTTGGAACATTTGTATCCATTTTCAACCAGAAGTGCTGAGTGAATGATCAATCTCAACCATCTTGGCACAGTGGCTCAGCACTGCTGCCTCACACCCCCAGGGACCTGAGTTCAATTCCACCCTTGGGTAACTGTCTGTGTGGAGTTTGCATATTCTCCCTGTGTCTGCATGGGTTTCCTCTGGGTGCTCTAGTTTCCTTTCACAGCCCAAAGATGTGTGGGTTAGCCTTGTGAAATGCAGGGATAGGATAGAGTGGTGAGTCTGGGTGGGATGCTGTTTGGAGGGTCAGTGTGGACTCGAATGGCGTGCTTCCACATTTTAGGAGTTCTATGGCTCAGTGGTTAGTACTACTGCCTCACAGCACCTTAGGTGATTGTCTGTGAGGAGTTTGCACGTTCTCCCTGTGTCTGGGTGCTCTGGTTTCCTCCCACAGTTCAAAGACGTGCAGAGATGGCAAGAATTGCAGATGCTGGAGTCAAAGCCAACACAGTGTGGAGCTGGAGGAACACAGCAAGTCAGGCAGCATCAAAGGAACAGGATTCTTGATGGTTCGGTCAGGACCATGCTAAATTGTCCGTAGTGTCTGGGAATGTATAGGTTAGGTGGATTACCCATGGGAAATACAGGGTTACAGGGATAGGGTAGGGGGTTGAGTCTCAGTGGGATGCTCTTTGGAGAGTTGGTGTGGACTTGTGGGGCCGAATGGCCTGTTTCCACGCTGTAGGAGTTCTATGATAATCTGATTTCATTGCGGTGGTAAACAGTGACCTCTAGAGATCATTATCAGTACTGCAAGACTTCCATAGCAGAAGTTAACAAATTGTTTTGGAACCTAACTTGTCTGATCAAAACTGGTTAATGTTAATAGATGATGGATTCAGATTTGACTAATTACAATATATGGTATGATTCAAGAAGGGCTTTTGTGGTGCAGTGGTAGTGACCCTACCATTGGATCAAGAGACGTGTGTTCCAAAGGTGTGTAATAACACCTCTGACCAAAACATTTTTATGGAAATGATTCCACATTACACATTCAACACATACCCTTGTATATTAACTGAGGTGGAAATTGCTTGCCCTATTCCCCACCTTGAGCTTATGAATTCAAGCACCAGAACAGTCAATTATCTATTTTTCTACCCTTCCCTCAGTGCCATTACAAATTAATTAAAATCAACATTGCCAATATATCTTTATTATTAATTGGGTGTAGAAGATTAACTCATACTTTTATCATTGCATGTTTCTGTCATTATGCTTTTCTTGAGATTTCTTTGCTGCAATGTTATTTACCTCATCAATTTATGACATTAAACATGACAGAAGAGGCAGGCCAATCTGCTAGTCAACGGAAGGTTACATATTAGTCAAAAATATCAAAATATTCACAAGACTAGTTCAACATTAATTGATTCATGATGAAGTCCATCTTTGAAGTGTTCTTTTACTCTTCAAGTGAACATTCTGATAATTTTAATTAGTCATGTTTGACAGAAAATTTACATTATTTTAAAGTAGTCAATTTTTCCATAGTTTTTGTTTTTCAGCTAGATAGCAATTTAATCTGTGTACATGACTAAATAGTGCAGAATATTGAAGAATTTACAACATAAGTGATTTACGACATGAGCACTTAAAACCTGAATCTCCATGATCTTTTCAAGTGGCTTTAAAGAAAAGTCATTCCTGTTTTCCATTCTGAGAAAATCGGCTGTGCCCCTAGGCTGGCATTCAGTTTGCTGTTAATTGCTTCTGTCCAGGTTATTTCATCACATTGCACCAGTTTGAGATGGAAGATCTTCAATTTGGGCTTTGAGCAGAAATTTGGATGTGATGTCACCTCAGCAAGATCAGCACGGTGCATAGCACGTTCTAGGCCAATGGGTCTGGCCTGTGGTATCTCACTTAAAGTTAGGCCAGGAACTGTAAAGAGAGTTTTTTGAACACTACTGTCACTTTCAGGATTTGTCAAAAGTTGAATAGGTCTGCCTGAGCAACACCATAATGCTGGTGTATTCACAGCAATCAAAATTGCTGACAGTGGGAGGAACAGATTTTAAATTTTAAACTTGTCCCTCAACCGTGTGAGCATGGTTACAGGCAATGGTACGCATTCCAGAAAATTGGAAGAAGGAAATGGACATCTCATGTTGTTGCAGTGGCTGTTGTTAACCAGTCAAATTTTTCTGATTCCACCTTTCCCATCAGCTCGCATTGACTTCCTGATACAGGTATCCACAAATGTTATATAAATATGAATGATTTCTGGTCATTGGGTGAAGACAACAGCCAGCACCGTCCAGGGATTACCATAATTCTCAACCCACCAAAGTTGCAGTTGTCACTCAATAGAAAGTGCTTTGCTCCCTGCCTGTGTGTCTGGTGACAAATTTTCTGTCAGCTCTGGCTATTGCTCAGCATTGGCATTACTGGACTGTAAGTGGATCCTGTATTTCTTATAGCCATGTTTAGTGCCATACTAATGTGAACTCAGGCCATTACAGCATAACCTCTTGTTGTATGACCTGGACAGGATGTCTTGTGCCACAGTGGTAGTGTCCCTGCCTCTGAGAAAGAAGCTCCATGTTTAAATCCCTCTCATTTCTTGGTAGGCAAGGAAGGGGTGTTTGTTAACAAATGCCAACGACAAGCAATAAGAGCAGGGAGAGATTCATGTATTGGAAAGAAAATTGGAACCTTTACCATTACCACCAATAGACATTTATTGCTAAAATAATAGGCTATAAAAGTAAGGAAGCATTGCTGCAAATGTGCAAGGTATTAGTGAGACTGCAACTGGACTACTGTTTACAATGGTCTTGGTCCCCTTATTTGAGGAGGGATGTAGCTGCATTGGAGGCAGTTCAGAAGTTCACTAGATTGATTTCAGAAATGAGGGGTTTGTCTTATGAAGAGAGATTAAGCAGTTTAGATCAATACAGTCTGGAGTTTAGAAGAATGAGAGGAGATCTAATTGAGATGTGTAAATATGAAAGGCGATCGACAAAGTGGTCATAGAGCAGGCTTTCCCGTTGTGGGGAAATCTACAATGATGGGACAAAATTTTAAGCCAAGGAGTGGCAGATTTAAACCAGATGAGAAATTATTTCTCTCAAATTGTCATGAATCTGTGGAATTCACTACCCCAAGAGTTGTGGACACTGTGATACTGAGTAAATTTAAGGAAGAGATAGACAGATTTCTAATGAGTAACAGGTTAAAAGGTTATGGAAAGCAGAAAGGAAAGTGGAGATTAGGCACGATCATATTAAATGGTAGAGCAGTCTCGAGAGCTGAATTGTCTACTTCTGCTCTTCGTTCATATGTTGATTCATCATTTCTGTGGCTTGTGAAAATATCTATCTCCAGTTTGTTTAACTGCTTGGATGGCCAATGTGGATCTGACAATGGTTTTATGGTCATCAATATATACATTATATGAGATATTTTAAATTGAACTTCAATTCTACTATGGCAGGATTTGAACCCAAGACCCTAGAACATTAACTGAGTTTCTGGATTAATAGGCCAGCGATAATACCATTAGATCATCACTTGGGCCAAAGGTAAGGACACTACCACTGCACCACAAGATCCCTACTCTTGTTCCAATTTGTAATTATATGCCCTTAGTATTAGAGCCCATTGCTGAATTTGGCCTGAAGCTATGAGCGACACTGCCTTGAAATCTTTAAATAGACCAAGCAGGGGCTTGTGGTCCATTATTATTACAAATTTACATCCTTAAAAGTATTGGTGGGACTTCCTGACTCCAAATATATCTGCCAAATCTTCCTTCTCTGTCTGGGCATATTTACACTTTGGCTAATGCAAAGTCCTGGATGCATACGCTTTTGGGAATTCCTCTCCATTGACCACCTAGGAGCTAATACTACCCTAATGCCATTTGGGGTGGCATCGCATGTCAATACCAGAGCTCACTTGGGATCATAATGTGCTGACACCTTAGAGGATGTTAGCTGTTTCTTCATTTCCCTGAAAGCTATGGCTTGGCTATGTAACCATTTCCGAGGCTGACCCTTTTTCAGGAGTTGATGCAAAGGTGCCAGGAATAGCGCCAGGTTATGTATGAACTTTCCATGATAATTCACTAGCCTAAGGAAAGACCTCAGCTCTGGTACTGACAAGGTAGCCAGGGCAACTTTGATCATCCTCACTTTATCTTGCAACAGGTGTAACCGACTCTTGTCAACTCTGTAACACAGGTAGGTCACTTGGGATGCCTGGAGCACACATTTTTCCCTTCTAAGGCATATGCCTGCCTGAGAGAAATGCCTACGAACTATGTCCAAGATCTAAGTGATCTTTATTTGTCTAAATAAATGACATCCCACTGAAAAACACACAGATACACCACTGATGGTACTGCCACAGGAAAAGTCCATAACTGTTATGGACATTCTTCCGGTCACAGCTGGCAACATCAGACTTTGGACACAGAAAGATCCATTCCTGGCAAAACTGAAACAGCTGGTGGTGACGTGGGCAAACCAAAGGGCCGTCACAACCAGAATTGAAATGTTTTTGGACCCGGAGAGACCAGATCACATTAGAGGACGGCATATTATTTTGGGGAGCAAGAGTGATTGTCCTGAGCAAAGGTCGCTGCCAGACACTCGCTGAACTCCACCAGGGTCATCCAGGGGTCTCCAAAATGAAGATGTTGGTGAGAAGTTATGTCTGGTGGCCAGGATCGGATGCAGAAATAGCTGCGTTGGTGGGACAGTGCCCAGAGTGCCAACAAGGACAAAAATTACTTCCAGTGTCTCCCTCAAATTCTTGAGAATGACCGGGTAAACCCTGAACTCGGTTAAATATCAACTATGCATGTTCTTTCTTGGGCTCAGTGTTCTTAATCATTGTGTATGCCCACTCCAAATGGTTGGACATGCACAAAGTTCATTCATCAAAAACAAGGACAGTGATCGATAAAATGGACACATCTTTTGCAAAACATGAACTCCCATAAGAATTGGTCACAGATAACAGGCCATTGTTTACCAGCAGGGAATTTTAGTATTTCCTGAAATCAAGTGGCAGTCAACATATAAGGATAACTCCATACTATCCATCATCCAACGGTCTGTGGAAAGAGTGGTCCAAACTTTGAAGGCAGGCTTAAAGAAACAGCCTACAGCTTCACTAGATACCAAACTGTCCCCGTTTCTATTTGATTATAGGACCACCCCTCACGCAACTGCAGAGATAGTTCCAGTAGAGTTGGAGAGAACACTCCGCACCAAGTTAAATCTTCCTGGACCTGGGGTGTAGGGTGAAATGGCATCAGGAATGCCAATGTCAGATAGAAGACTCTGCTAAGTGCAAGTGGCAGTTAACATCAGGGAACAAAGTTTGGTGTAGGATCCAAGGGAATAGCCCTGCATGGGTAAGAGGCATTGTTGACATGAGATCAGGTCCAGTGACGTATAAAAATTGAATAGGTACAATGGTCCTGAACAAGCACATGGACCATATGAAAACTGCAAATTCACAAATGGGGCAGGAGCAAAACATGTCCCTGGGTCCTCAGAACAGCCAGAAAGGCTGGTGGAATAGGTGGGTTCTCCTTCTTCGTTAAGCATTGAAGAGACCTTGGCATCTGAGATGGACACAGCGGATGTCACTGCCTCAACACATTTGCTGCTTGAAGAAGAGAATGAATTTCTTCAGAGATTCTCTGGCCACAAAAGGTGAGCTACGGGATGCTACATGTCGCCTGCAGCTTTGGTAGAGTCAGAGGAATCTGACCCGGTGCTAAAACGTCCCAGGAAGATCCACAAGACAAAGAACAGGCCTATGTCCTCAGACTCAGAGAGGGAGAGATATAGTGATTGTAACGAGATCAGCCAGAACGACCTCATAGGATAGGAGTTCCCTGATTGGTGCTGTTAATTTGTTCCAATTTGTTCTGAGAGCTGGCTCTGAGGAAGCTGGATCAGTGTCATGGACTTTCCATGTGTAAATAAAGGGTGACTTCATGACAGGATACCGGCCTCTGTGGAGTTATTTCAGATGTCTCTACAAATTCCATCTCAATCCTGAATTTCAAGCTTATTTACACTACATATGTCAGAGCATCAGCTAAAACAACTGCAATTAAGTCTACAGGTCAATTAACATTTGACAGAATCATTGAAGCTAGCAGAACAAGATGGAGCTTTTGGCACATCAGATCTCTAGTAGTTGCCTCAAAAGACAATTCATTCTATTATGTAGATCTTTCTTCACATTATAAAATGTCCAAATATTTAACAATTTTCTTTAAATTCCTTCATTATACTCCTGTGCAATCACTGAGGGTAAATTTTACATTCACCAAATGGGGCATAGTTGTTTGCCCATTATTGAACCTGCTCAATTTGAATTGCAATTATTTCACTGTATGGCCTTCTTGTTTCTTGGCAAACAGAACAAGATATAGAATTTTAGGTGCAGTCAGATGTATAGCAGGTAGCCATTTTGTAACTGCACATTTTGTGTTTCTGACAAAGTTGAATTTTATCTCCTTAGAGTTTAATACCTGACAAATTGTGAAATTGCCTTTCTAGTGACCTGGACTGGATTTAAACAAGTCCGAGAAGTGAAAAGACAGTATTGTTTCCCATCTATTTCCAATCTGGTGTTGACACTGATAATGTAATTCATTTCATAACTTGGAGTCATTTTGATAATCAAATGCAGTCACTACAATGGTTTAAGAAGAAATTTATAAGATCATAAGTGATTGTTAATTACAATTCAGCAAAACAATATTGGAGCCATCATGAATTACTTGAAGTGTGTTATGTTTTTGACAATACAATGTAACATTTAACAAGCTAAATTAACATTGTGGATAGAAATGAATAAGAACCACAGACGCAAAATTCTAACATTTTGGTAGTATGTAATACTTAATAGATCTAAAAAGATCACACATTATCCTGACTTGGAACTAGATAATGTTCCTTCATCATTATTGGGTTAAAATCCTGGAACTTACTACCTAATAGTGCTCTGGGTGTACCTTCATAGCACAGACTACAGCGGCTCAAAAAAGCAGCTCACCATCATCTTCCTAAGGCCATCTATGAATAAGTGATATCACAAATCATCAAATATTAGACAATTTTGTATAAATGTTGACCCCTGACTGACCAAAGATTCCTTAATTTTGCATCTATCACATGTATAAGCTGACCCCTGGCTCTAGTGAAGTGAAATCCAAACTGTTTCTACTTAACCTCTGATCAAATTCACTGTGGTGCAAACCTCAGAAAATTAAAATCTTTACGGCTCCTTTATGAATAAGGTTTGGTGACACTTTTGATGGTAATAGTCTCCGATCTGTCAATTCTGTAATCAGCCACGCATCACCATAAACAAGTAACGAATGGGATGGGAGACAGGTAGATTTCAATGTACTTGAAAATATTACTCAATTTTTGGCTAAAGATTTAGTCTTATATACTGCATTTACTTATGTACAAATAAACCTGTTGGACTATAACCCGGTGTTGTGTGATTTCTGACATTGTCCACCCCAGTCCAACACCAGTGCCTCCACATCATGTGTACAAGTTGAGTTAATATTCATATTTCAGAGGAAGAGCATGGTTCGGTGATTGGAAATTGAGATCGCGTGGGTTTTCTTTCTTCCCTTATTGTTTCTTAGGATGTGGACATCACTAACAAAGTTTCTCATCCTTAATTTTCCTTCCAACACTTGGCTCAAGGCCATTTCAGTGGTTGTTTCAGAGTCTGCAGTCATATGTTGGCCAGACTGTGTGAAATTGGCAGATTTCCCTAAAGGATGTGAATGAATCAAATAGATTTGCATGACAATCATTGATAGATTCATTGGAACCCATAGTGAGACTAGCTTTCAATTCCAGAATTATTCATTAAATTTAAATTCCACCAGCTGCCTTGGTGGGATTTGAACCCAAGTATCCAGAACATGAACTCGGGGACTAATTGCTGGGATAGAGCGAATGAAAGCTCAGCAGCAAAGATGTGAAGTACTCTGAAACCTCCACACAGGTCACAATGCTCTATCATCAAAACCTTATTATCTGGCTTCTTTGTGAGTTATGCACACCAGGGAGAGCATGAGGGCTGAGTTCTGACAGGTAAAACTTTTGTGCATTCTTCCATTTTTTGGGGGTGTCAGGACATTGTG
This sequence comes from Rhincodon typus, assembly GCF_021869965.1. Taxonomy (NCBI): domain Eukaryota; kingdom Metazoa; phylum Chordata; class Chondrichthyes; order Orectolobiformes; family Rhincodontidae; genus Rhincodon; species Rhincodon typus. Next base: position 96,442,617 of record NC_063336.1, read on the forward strand.
CCGGCAGAATGAACTGCCAATGGAATTCTTGCTGTCAAAGGAAAGCCTTCGGATGCTAAGAATTCTCAGAATTTTGCAGTTGGATGCCACTGCATAACTAAAAGAGATATCCAGGGGTATTAACTGGGCAGGAACAACCTGAGCAACTGAATGAAGTTGCCTTTGTAGGACTTGACCGAGACTGAAGCCTTCAGCAAGTAAGTCTCTGCAACCAATTAGCTGGGGAGTGCAAATGTTGGGTTCATGACAGAGTGGACTTCGCTGACACTATTGCAGGTCCTATTACTCATTCTTTCTCTTTTTTTAACTCCTGGCTTTTGTGGAGATAGGAGGAATGAGAAGTCTGTTCAGAAAAATAGCACCAGGTATTTTCAATTACATCAATAGAAAATGTTAGATTTACTCAGCAGATCAGGCTGTATCAATGAGGAAAATGTTCATGTTATTTGGATTAAAGTATTTGCAAATAATTTTCCATTGAACCTATCATTTGCCTAATAAGATTAATTATTTTGTTAACTGTGTGATACATTGACAATGAAATGTGCTAATTTAATTTTGAATATAATCCAACAATAAATGATAAATTGATAAAGTAATTTGCACAGTGATTGCATCTAAACCAGTTAAGACTCCTAAATCATGAAATCTGATAGTGCTTGGTGATAATTTTCATGTTGCAGGGTGGAAAGTGGGAACCAGTTTCACTGCCTGTTATGCAGCCTGGTGGAATACGCTTTCCACTGTGTGCAACACACAGCTGATTGCGACGAAAAGATCTCATTCACCCTTTTTGGTTTGTTCAGCTTCACACTGAGATAAGCCAAAGATCTAAGGGCATGAAATTTGGTCATGTATTCGTGACTGTAGTGGTGTAATACAAATGTATTTCATTCCTCTGTGAGCAGTCAGCAGCACGGCTGCCACCTATACAACCCTCACAAAACACCTTTAGCGAGATCACTGGAGAACCACATGAAGGCTGCCTAATGTGTTGCTTGTTTCCAGGGAAAGTAGGCAGGTCTCTGTATTGATCCTACAAAAAACAATTTCTCTCCAAACGAAACTAAGCGAAGGCTTGGGGACCGCTTTGTGGAACACCTACGCTCGGTTCACGACAAACGACTGCACCTCCCAGTCACGAACGATTTCAACTCCTTCCACCCCCATTCCTTGGATGACATGTCCATCCTGGGCCTCCTGCAGTGCCATAACGATGCCACCCGAAAGTTGCAGAAACAGCATCTCATATTTCGCTTGGGAACCCTGCAGCCCAATGGTATCAATGTGGATTTCACAAGATTCAAAATCTCCCCCCCCCCCTACCGCATCCCAAAACCAGCCCAGCTCGTCCCCGCCTCCCTAACCTGTCCTTCCTCCCACCTATCCCCTCCTCCCACCTCAAGCCCCACCCCCATTTCCTACCTACTAACCTCATCCCGCCCCCTTGACCTGTCCGTCCTCCCTGGACTGACCTATCCCCTCCCTAACCCCCACCTACACTCACCTTTACTGGCTCCAACCCCGCGTCTTTGACCTGTCTGTCTCCTCTCCACCTATCTTCTCCTCTATCCGCCTCCCCCTTTCTCCCTATTTATTTCAGAATCCCCTTCCCCTCCCCCATTTCTGAAGAAGGGTCTAGACCCGAAACATCAGCTTTCCTGCTCCTCTGATGCTGCTTGGCCTGCTGTGTTCATCCAGCTCTACACCTTGTTATCTCTCTTCTCTCCAATTTCATGTGCTATTCATCCGGTTCCCAGGTATTTGTAATTAACATATTTTTTGCAGAGAATCTGGAGTTTACATCAAGTCAACCTTTTACATGTATCTGGCAGAATGATTTGTATCATTGTTGGTTCAGTACATGGACTGTAGGGTAGTAGTGTGATGTGGCATTTTTTATGCATGTCTGTAAGTACGTAACAATATACTTTTTAGGTCACTTTGGAATAATGGGACAATAGCATCCCTTTTTTCTTTTAAAAAATGTATTGCCTCTTCAAATCAAGACACTTTTCCAATGATTAATTACTTCATATATAACACCTTAATTCAGAAAATTTACAATCAACTTCCATAGTTAAAATTGAAATTCCAAACACTTTAAGATATTTTGTAGCTTGTTCTTTTTTTAACTATAAAGTACATTATTCATGATATCATATGTGGACGTGCCTCTTTTTTGTGCATTTGATAATGATCGCTCTCTGTTTTGAGTTGCCATGTTGTGCCAATGATTTTACACATACTACTCTGATTGATGGTTGATGTTGCAGATATTCTGCTGCTTGTTAGTGATGCTGTTACATCACACAATTTATTATTGATGGGCTGATTGTACTGATGGTCTTTTCTGCATCACTAGCTCTGGTATAGGTTGAATACAGACTCTTCATTCTCATCTGTTTATTAGTTTCAGTCTCAATGAAGTATGATTTTGGAGGCTTATCTTTACCAAAGACTTTTGCTGGGCCTTAGGTTTTCAGGATTGGATCTGGTACAATGTACTGTCTGTCCTCGCAAAAACCACAGCAAGGATTTGGTAAGCTTTTTGAAGTGCTAATTCTACCTGTGCATCGGTGAGTAAAGATCATAAGATGCAGGAGTAGAATTAGGTCACTCAGCCCATTGAGCCTGCTCTGCTGCTCAGTAAGATTATGGTTAATCTGATAATCCTCAACTCCACTTTCCTGTCTTTTCACTGTCATCCTTAATTCCCTTACAATGAAAAATCTGTCTGTCTCAGCCTTGGCCAAACTAAATGACCTATCCTCGATAGCTCTCTGCAGTAAAGAGTTCCACAGATTCACTATCTTCTTAGAGAAGAAATTCCTCCTCATCTCAATCTTAAATGTGTTACCCCTTAATCTGACATTATGTGCTCTTCTTCTCGACTCTCCCACAAGGGAAGACAATCTTTCCACATCTATTGTCTTCATTCCTCCTGGTCATATGGTGACTATTTCTTGTTTGGCAGGTTTGAGACTATCTTTGTCTCTTGGTATTTCATCAGGATCCTATCATCTGAATGTGTCTTTCTATGAAAATATGTGCCGTCACGTAATGTGGAGATGAGGTTATAATGCTCAACCCATATTGTCCAATTTGTTAAACTCTGTGGTGGTGAACTGGATTGTATTGTCATATATTGCCCTTCATTGGTGATTATTGTACGCTTGTAATGAATGGAAACTCTAAGATAATATTTTGCTACTATGAGATATTATTCTTAATTGTGCACAAATAAATCCCACAGTGTGCCACAGTCTGTGTGGTATCTCACTAGTTGTCATCTCTTACTGCTGTACATTTCTATAGTTCTGGCATGGATTTCATGTGGACACCTCTTCCTCAATACCTGTGTAGGTGCCTATCCAGTACACTGTTGGAGTAGTGTCTCCATGTTCTCCACTCCCACATGGCTATCACGTATCCTTAGAAATTCTCTCCACTTTGTTTTGATATATGATTGTTCTGGATCAGGCCAGCACACGCCATCTTCCAGTGAGATGTCATCTTTGATAGATCAGTACTTCTGCATTGCAGGCTGATCACTGTATCTTAACCATGCCACTGTTGGATCACTTGCTGAGGGAGCAAGTGCAACTCTTCATCTTTGATGGTTTCGTCTCTAATTTGATTCAATTCTGACCGTGTTGTGTTCACTTGGTGATGGGTTTTTTCATCTAAGTCTTTTATCTTTTGTTTCTCAAATAGCAAAAAGACAGGATTGCAAAGCGATAGGAATCTGTCTGTTGATGCATGACAATCTCGTCTCCTCACACTGTACTTCTCAGTTTGCTGAAACCTGTGTACTCAACAACTTCTTGCATCGGGACTCGTGTTTTCTGTCTGCACCGACATGTGAAGTATGTGAGGAAAGAGCACATGCGCTGGATAAAGCCAGACTGTCTACCTTTGATGGCTGTGACCCGGGACTTAGTTTGACTCCATCAGTTGTCTTCATTCTTCTGAAGAACTAGCATTCTGTCACCTTCAAAATATATTTATCTGGCGTTTAGATTTATTTATCCCAGCTTTCCTGGTTCTCTCCATGGTTCCACGTAGAAGGTAGCCATGATCCCTTTCATCTGCTTGACAGATCTGCGTATCATCAGCAACATTTCTATTCTTTCACATCTTCTGAGCTCTGAGACAACTCTGTGGTAACCACTTCCTGCTGCAGTTTATATGCAGCTTGGATGACGAGTTTTCCTCCTGGTAGCCCCTTCATGGACTCTATACTCTTTTTTTTATTCTCTAGGGTGCTGGGAATCTACATTTCCACTGTCAAAAATGGCACTGTTTTACTAAACTGCCTCTGTTTAAAATTCCATGGATCCCTAGTTTTTCCTTGATTTAGATATGGCTCTCTCTCTTTCCGTAATACTGTGAACACATTCCATTTACACCTAAGACATACATTATTACTAAACACACTTCTTTTTCCCTCAAGTCTCTCTTACACATTTCCCTCTCTCTGCTGGTGTCCGAATCACATCATCATTATCTTCAGTTACATATTGATAACCCACATTATAGTACAGTCTGTCTGTATCACCAACTTTCTAATGGAAAATTTTATGGCCCATTTCCAAGCCAAAAAGTAGGGTCAGGAATTTGTATCATTGAAAAAGTGTGTAAAATGCTGTCAACACCAAATATTCATCATTCACTTTCGCATTTCATTAGCCTTTTCAGGTATCAAGCTGTCTGAAAACGTTTGTCCCTGTCAGCATTGGTATGATTTCTTTCAGTGTTGCACAAGAGGAGAAATACATCTTTATTGTTTGATTAAGGTCTTTGAAATCCAGACAAATTAGACACTATCCATTTGGCTTCACTCTCATAATTATGGAATTTACCTAAACTGTAGTCTCTATGCAACTGGCAATCATCTTTTCCTCCATCCCTTGGAGCTCCCTTTCAAGCTTTTCTTTTAACCCTGTTGTAACTTTATATGGTGGATGAAATACTGAGCTTCTGGATCAATGATGATGTGATATTTAAATCTTCAAAGCATCCAATCACCTTTTTGAAACATCTCTGCTAAATCCCTCTCTCTTGTGATTTAAGGGCAGATTTCAATGGATAAATTGTCTTTAACCTTCAGTGGTTTAATGAGATTAGCAGCAGCTCTTCACAAATGCTGAATTGCTTGGTACTTGGGATGTTGGGGGTCCTTTTGATAGAAGCCCCAACCTTTGTGGTGGTGGTGCTGCTGCAAGTGCAGGAATGGCCAGCCTCTGAAAGGCTATTGCTTGGTGGCATTTCCACTTCTAGGAATCTGACTTCAGAGAAAGCCCATTACTGCCCTCCAAACTGCCTGAGTGGGGAAAATATGACAGGCCTTGGTCTAAAAATTTAGTTCAGATATCTTCCCCATGTTCAGCAAGCGAGGGAAAGATCTGACCGAAACTGAAGTTCCCAGTCATTGTGTGATTTTCACGTCCGAATAATTCATGATATTGCAAAGTTTCTGCATCAATTGTGAACTCAAACTCATCGTCATCTTCCTGAGTATTTAGTTTTGTTTTCCTAATTTGCCTTGTTGCTCTGCCTATGGTAACTTCTTTATGTCTTCTGTCTTTGTTCCGTATATTTTTTCCAAATGATTGAGCTTGCTATAAGCTCTGTAGTTTGAACTGGATGTGGGACATGTCCTTCTGTCTGTGAACTTGTGGTCTTCCACAGCTCTTACACATATCTTCCTCTATCTCATGTACAATCTTTAGTTGCTACTTTAGTGCTGCCTTTTCCCTTGACCAAAAAAAAGGTTTGGGTAGTCAACATCTTCCTGTCTACTTGAGGCTTCATATGTTTGCACAGTGTTAACAGCCTGTAATGTTGTGAATTTGTCCTGTCCTGTGCAAACGTTTTGTAGATTAAGATATACAGAATCCCAGATGATCTGATCTATTAGCCTTACATACGGTTCCCTGAATAACCCCTTGCAGATTACGTTTCTCAATCTCCTGAAAGAGTCTTAGCAGATACATCTGGTTCATATCAATCGATCTAATTAGGAAGTACTTCTACACACAAAGCATGGTACATGTCTGGGGCTCTCTTCCACAAATGGTAGTGGATACAGGATCAATTTTATATCTGAGATAAGGTTTATATCTGAGATAAGCATAGGTATTAAGGGATATGGACCAAAGGCACTATATGGAGTTAGACCAGAGATCAGCCATGATCTCATTAAATGGTGGAACAGACTCAAGGGGCTAAATGACCAACTCTGGTTCCCATGTTCCTAATCATAGAATCATAGAATCCCTACAGTGTGGAAACAGGCCATTCAGCCCAACAAGTCCACACCACCCCTCCGAAGAGCATCCCACCCTGGCCCATCCCCCTACCCCTGCGTTTCCCATGTCTAACCCACGTAACCTAAACATCCCTGGGCACTATGGATGTGGCTTGACTTTGGTTGGAGATGTTTGTTGAACCTCTTGAGAAACACATTTGGGTTTATTTAATGATATCTTCATTCATTCTTCAGATATTATGCAGATCTAATCCTGTCTCCCTTGTCCTCAAATGGATATAGCTAACATTTTCCTCTTCAGTAATGCATTTTTGAAAACTACTGAAAGTCACTCTGAACTTTTCTTTAAACTTCTCAATTGCCTCTAGGACATCTTCAGTCCCCCAATTCATGAAAGGTTAGAACACTGTGTTCATTGCTCTGGTACTTTTCACAGGATCCAGCCTGCTCTTTTTAAGACAAAATGCCAAAAGCAGATTATCTATTTATTTTTTACTCACTGCCACCATATTGTGTTCTGTGGTTCTCATAAGACTGAAACAATCTCCCTTATGGCATAAGTTCCATTGCTTTCATTCAGTACATTTTTACAGCAAAGGGCTCCACACTGAGTCAGTCTGTGGCTTTGTTGCTAGAGATCCAGTGTGGACCAAATTTGAAGAGTATTATTTACATATACCAAGTCTCATGTATAATCAGCCAACACTGATGACTACCTTGGGAAAATGGAAGTCCTTACACATCCAATTCCAATTCTTTGATCCTCCATGAGGTGGCATGGTGGCTTAGTGGTTAGTACTGCTACCTCACAGTATCAGGGACCCGGGTTCAATTCCAGCCTTGGGCGACTGTCTGTGTGGAGTTTGCACATTGTGTGGAGTTTTTCCCTGTGTCTGTGTGGGTTTCCTCCCACAGTCCAAAGATGTGCAGGTTAGGTGGATTGACCATGCTAAATTGCCTGCAGTCTCCAGGGATATGCAGGCTAAGTGGGTTAGCCATGGGAAATATGGGTCACAGAATAGGGGTAAGTCTGGATGGGGATGCTCTTCAGAGGGTCAGTAGGGATTTGATGAGCTGAATGGCCTGTTTTCACACTGTAGAGATTTTATGGTCCACAACATGTTGGGTTAGTGTGGAATATGTCAAGTTGTACACAGGTTTTGAGTTAAGAAGCTCAGAGAATGATGTCATTTTCAGTGGGAAGCCTGAAATCTACAGGTTAATGTAGGTAGCAAACCATGCCATTCCAAAATGGAGTAAGAAGAAATGTACGTGAGTGAGCAATTAACACTGAATAAAGGGCATCTGGGATATATATATATATATATATATATATACATGCTTCAGTACTGTATGATTCTATGTGCATGACAGCATTTTGGAATAACAAAAAAATCATTTTTATAAATGAATTTGTGATCTTTCTGTTGGCGTTAAATTTCCGGTAGTTTTGTACTGGTATTGATAAATATTCAGTCTTTAAATAGGTGTTCATTAAATAGAAAATTGGCTCTTATTTTACGATGAAATGAAATGTATTTGCATAAATTGGATTGTTATCTACTTTTGTATCATATCTTGTAGTAAGGGTGCTCTGCTGTTTGTTTTTATGAATGTTTAATATTAATCTATAATTAATTGATACTTCGTTGCTTCCAAGAAACTTTGAAATAACAACTTGACAAGAACACTTGCCAGTGACAACAAAGGAATTTTTAATTCCATTATTGTAGCTCCTTGGCAAGGAAACATTTAGAGTTGCCAACTAATCTAAGCCTAGGAGTTAATGATACCTAAATTTGGCTCAATAAACTGTCACTTCAAACACTTTTCATCATCTTGGCTCTTAGACTACAGACCTCCCATCAGGATTCTCATTAGTACTTAGTAGTGAATGAATAAATCTATTCTTTATGATTCTCAAACAAAAGATCAAACAACAAAGTCCTGAACTGGCACTCGAAAATTAATGACATCATTATCATCCTTCCATCCACATAGAATGATGGACATTCAGCAAATTTGTTGCAGATGAAATAAATTCATTTAGTGCAAAATGACGGAAGAGATTCATCCTTGAGAAGAATGGCCCATCATAACTGTCATGTACAATGTGGCTATCAGTTAGCACTGTGAGTTATTTTTGGTGTTGGTAGTATTTGGCTTTTGGATAATGTATGTGTTGCCAAGGCCTGCTTTGTCCAGAGTTGGCATACTGGTGGCATACCAATTCCTTGGGCTGTGAGACATGACGATTGCCTTGACACTATGTACTCAATCACATGCTGTGTGTGACCTTAACCTGGGAGAATGTCAAGTGGGCCAGGCATCCATGCAGTCCACTCCCATGGAAAAACAAGTATACTTTCTATATAAGTGAATTTCACATGCTTTGCTCCTGGCTTAAATATTTAGCAGCATTGAAGTGAAAACTGTATTCTAAGTAGAGTCAGAAATGTGCCTTGAGGATGCGGTGAGGATGTCCAAGGCCTGCTTTCATGGACAAAAGGTGAAGGCAGTTGTTACGATTAGAGTTTCACCTGAACTGTTGGGTCCTGCTATCCAAAATGAAGATGGAAGGAGAAAGTGGTGAACTGGAGATGGCAGGTAATTGCTTTGACCTTGAGATTGGGAACTATCATGTCTAGTTTCTAACTGTCCATAAGAAAACAAGTATATCATTGAGATAACAAGGTGTAGAGCTGGACGAACACAGCAGGCAAAGCAGCATCAGAGGAGCAGGAAAGCTGACGTTTCGGGCCTAGACCCTTCTTCAGAAATTTGTATATCATTGTATATCGTATATCATTGTATATCATTGAGGCCGATTAGGTACTAATGAAGTGTAATTGAAATCAAATAGGCCTTTTCTTCAGTCACTAGCAAGAGGATCTCTCATCATTTAAGCCTTGGTTACAGATTCAGACTCTTTTTTTTCCCCCTTTTCCAATCTCATTTTTCTAAACTTGACATATTTTCCTAACTGACACACCATTCTCTGTGCTGTTCAGGGGCTGTAAAATTCCAGCCCAGAGTTAACTGTTTGGTTCCAATAAAACTCTCATTCAGAATTGAAGAAGCATGTTATTCTTCAGAATAAAGAGAGCTACATTCTCGGAGACTTGTTTGGTTCTTTAGTGATGGTCGGGACTTTGTGTCTCACTGCATCCATGTTGAATCTAAGTCTGCTCAGTCCACTCACATTGTTTAAATAACAACACAAGTGGTAACATGTGTTTTCATTTTACAGTTAGTTAGTAAACAACACATATTTGGCTTGGCAGAAAAGTACTATCCAAACAAAATGAGGCCAGTTGCATCCATTGCCAGCATATTATTAAATACATTTGTTTTTCAGCTATCCTGAGGCAATAACATCATTTTGGCTTTTAACTGAAAAGAAAAAGAATTGAAAGTATTGTCTGATCAAAGATTTTTGTCAAAAGTAGTTGGCACAGACCTAGTATTAAATTCAGAAATAATAGAAGTGTAACCTTATCAAATAGTACGTGACTTTATTAAAGAGGCAATTAGTAATCAGATTTTTAATCTTGCTGCTCTTTTAGACACTAGGTATGCTTTTCGTTAAACAATGCAACTGTTTTAGAAGGCATAATATTTTACTGTTTCAAATTAATATTTTGAACTCTATTCCACCATTAAAACAGTGAATAGAATTCATGGGGAACAGCTTCAGCTCTGAAAAGAAAAGAAAATTCTTTAATATTTTATTGGCAGTATTCTTAATTCCATGTATATTTTACAGGATTGATAGAATAGGATATTGTTGAAATGGCAATAAGGGAGGAAGTTTGGAAAAAGAGAAATTATAAAGTTTAAGTACAGAAATTATTAAATGCTACTAACTAAACAAACTGAAATTAAGAAGAGTGGGAAGTTAAGTCACTGTTACATAAAACTTTGAGACTCAATTGAGAATACTGTAATTCTGGGTGCTGCATTTCAACTGAGATTAAATTCATTAAAATGATACCTGTCTTAAAGGGTTACTTATGAAGGATAGGTTGCATGGGCTAGATTTATATTTGATTAAATGATAACCTAATTGAAGTGTTTAAGATGATGAAGTGATTTTCTACATTAGTGAAGCTGTGGTCTTTGTTTGGAGGCGAGTCCAGAACAGCCTTGAAATTTGAGTTCAAATTAAAATTAGTTCCAGGGTGACCCCAGGAAGAATTTCTTCACACAGCAGTGTAATCTAGAACTCCCCCAAAAAGACTTAAATTGCTAGGACAAATGAGAGTTAAAATTTGAGATTGGTAAAATGTAAGTGGGCAAAGACGTTAAGGCCTACCAAACCAATGGAGCTAAGGTACAGATAAACCATACTTGACTTGAAAATGTTTGAGGTGCTGAATTGCCTGCTCGTAATAATTTTGTGTTGCTTCCTATGAGGCTGCTCAACTTGTCTTTGTGTATTAAAAGTCAACAACGTGCTTGAGCAAGCTATGGGCAAAAAAAATCAATGGGACTTTTCCTTAACTTTTCACCATAACTTTAATGGTAGATCAGCAGAAACTTTTGTAGAAATAGAGCGTGGAACTGTTTATCCCATTGTGAACTTTGACCAAATGTTGTTATGGTGTGGGATCAGGCTGATGCCTACTGAATTCTCCCCCAACCACCAGCAGTACCCTTACCACTGTCTTTTACTGGTGAACTGTTATAAATTGTGAGTCATGTATAAAATATTGCAATGTTTATTAGAAATTCAACCTATTTTTGGATTATTACATAGAATTCATAAGCTTTTATTTGTGAAATGAAAAAGTAGGATAACATTTAAATAGCAACCTTTTCAAAAATCTTTTTTATTTATTTATTCATCAGATGTTTGTATCTTTGGCTAGGCCAGCATTTATTGCCAAAGCCCAATTGGCCTTTGGAAGGTGATGATTTGCTACCACCTCCAGTTGTTCTCGTCCTTAATGTGCAAGGACATCCATAATGTTATTAGGGAGGACATTTCATGGTTGCAACCCAGTGACATTGATGGCACAGCGACAAGTTTTCAAGCAAGGATGGTATGGGACGAGGGGAGATTTTGCAGGTGCTGGTGGTCCTGTACAACTGCTGCCTTTGTTCTTCTAGAATGTAGGGATTTGGGTTTTAAAGGTCTTGGTAGGGGTCTTGGTGAGTTGCTTCAGCGCTTATTTTAGATGGAGTACACTCCTGCCACTCCATTCTGGAGGTGCAGTGAGTGATAAATTAACCTGATGAATGGGTGTCAATCAAGTTGGTTGCATTGTTCTAGATGGTGCTGTTGTTGGAACTGCTTTGTTCTTGGCAAGTAGGGAATATTGTATCACACTTGTTACTTGTGTCTTGTAGAAGTTGCAAAAGCTCAATGGAGTCGGAGATGGGTATCTCACCATAGAATATCAAACCTCTGAACTGCTCTTGTAGCCATAATGTTTGTGCCTGGTTGGGTCAAGTTTCTAGCCAAAGTAACTTCTCGGGTAATGAGGTTGGAGAATTCATTCAATGTTAAGGGGAGGTAATTATGTCCCATAAGATAGAACCTAAGAACCTAAAACAAGAACATAAGAAGTAGCAGCAAGCATAGAACCCCTTTGAACTCACTCACCATTCAAACAGATAATGGATAATCTTCTACCATGACAGCATTTTCTTGTACTATTCTCGTATCTATTGATATTGTTAACACGTAGAAATCTATCAATCTTAGTCTTAAACATGTTCACTTAGTGAGCCACAATAGCCCTCTAGGGCCAAAAATTCCACAGATTTGCCAATCTCAGTCCTAAATGGTCTACCCCTCATGCTGTACTCTGTCCCCTGGTTCCAGACATTCTAGTCCTGGGAAACATCCTACCTGTTTCAAGTCTATCGAGCTGTGTATTAATTGTGCATGTTTGAATGAGATCACCTGCCATTCTTCTGCACTCGCGAAAATATAGGTCCAACCTATTTAATCTTTTGTCACAGGACAATCCCTCCATTCTAGAAATTAGTGATTTTTCATTGGATGCCCTCTATTAGAGTATCTCATCCCAAAGGGAAGGAAACTAACACTATACACAATACACCAAGTGTGGTCTCACTCAGGTATATATAATAGAATCATAGAATCCTTACAGTGTGGAAAGAGGTCCTTCCGCCCAACAAATCTACACTGACCCTCGGAGCATCCCACCCAAACCCATTCCTCTATAATCCACACATCCCTGAACGCTACGGGCAATTTAGCATGGCCAATCCACCTAGTCTGCACATCTTTGGACTGTGGGAGGAAATCGGAGCCCACGGAGGAAACCCATGCAGACACGGGGAAAATGTGCAAACTCCACACAGACAGTCACCCAGCTCCCTGGCGCTGTAAGGCAGCAGTGCTAGCCACTAAGCCACTGTGCCGTCCTAAATATTGCAGTATTTACTCCTATGTTTGATTCCTCTTGTAACAAAGGCCAACATTTGTCTTACCTAAACAAAATGCACACCATAAATATGCAATCCATGGGAAGTGACTGAGGCTTCAAAGGGTCACAAGAGTGAAGGTGGTTGATATGTGCCTTTCAACAAAATCATGTGTCAATTGTAGCTCATCACCTGGAGCTATTTACTCTAATCCAGTTTTATTGTTCTTTCACTGCAATGCACAGTGTAATCTGCTGCTACTTTACAATGCATTTAGAGTCCATTTGAAATAATGAATGTAATGTTGGTCATAACATCATCTCTTTCACTCATGATTTTGTGGTGAGTTGAGACAAATGGTTAAAAAAGTTTAACAAGCATGGTTTTGAAAGGAGATCCAGAAAATCTAAATTAAGAAAGTTCTTGAATTCTATGAAAGAAATTTTGCTTTGTTAAAAAGAGCAAACAGCACGTCAAAAGTAGTACCCTCTAGATACTCCCTGTGTCAGAGGCAAGTAAGTACAGAAACAGGAGGATAAGATTGGTGATTTTGTGGCTGGAAGAATGGCTCAGGAAAGAGGGCATTAGGTTTCCGGGACACCAGGATTGGCTCTGGGGGAGATGGCAGCTGTACAAGCCAAACCCAGTTGTCCCTGAACAGAAACTGAATTCTTTCTGCAGCATTTTGCTAGTGGTACTGGGTAGGGTTTAAACAAACACAGACGTATGGGAATCAGGGCAGAATATTAGAGACTAATACCAGCATGCACAATATGCCAGGAGAAGAAGATAACAGTAAAATAGAGAATAATAAATTAATAGGCGGATTTGGCATAAAAGAAAGTATTAAAATCTGAATCAGAGTTGCATGTGAATGCACAGAGTAGGGTCAATAAAACTCGGAGTTATTGGCACAGATTGCCATGTGGAATTATGATGCTGTGGCGATAAGGGAGACTTGGTTTAAGGAAGGGCAGGTTCAAGTGTTAATTATCCCTGGGCTCAGGAAAATACAATATTTTAGAGTGTTCAAAGATAGAATTGATTTGGCTAGAGCTAAGGAACAAAAATGGTGTAATTACATTGCCCAGTGTAATCTATAGGCTACCCATTAGTGGGAAGGACCTAGAGGAACAAATGTGCAAGGAGATTATAGAGAGGTGCAAACAGCATAGCATGGGAAATAATGGGGTAACTTCAATTACCCAAATGCAGACTGGAAAAGTTTAGTGGAAAGAGCAGTAAGATGCAAACATTCTCAGATTGTGTTCAGGAGAATTTCCTCCAGCAGTTTGTGTCCAGTCCAACAAGAAAGGAGGCACTCCAAGATCTGGTGCTTGAGAATGAGGTGGGCTAGGTAGATCAAGTGTCAATAGGGAAACATTTAGGACCAGTGATCATTGTTTCCTAATGTTTAGATGACATTGATTATTCTTACTCTGAATTGACCAATCAGCAGAAAGCTGACTTCAATTGGGCAAGCAAGGAGTTGGGCCAGATAGATTAGAACAAAGGGTCGGTGGGTAAAACAGTAGCTGAACAATGGGCTACTTTCAAAGACAAAGTGGATCAGGTAGAGTCAAAAAGGAAAAGTTGGGCAAACAAATTCAGAGCTCCCTGGATGACAAAGGAAGTGGAATTTAAATTTAAAATGTAAAGGTATGCTTATGACAAATGTCAGCTAGAAAACATATTTGAGAATCAAGCTGATTGCAGAGAGTTTGGATAGGATTTGCTAAAGGAAAATGAGAAAGAAAGGAGGAGTTTGAAAAAAATGTCTAGCTTCTAACATGAAGGGAAAAGTCTTCTATTGGCATATTAATAGTGAAAGGATGGTAAAAAGAGGAGGAGGACTGAGTAGGAGGCAAAAAGAGTTTTACACATCGAGGCAGCAGGCATGGCAGAGGTGTTAAGTGAATATTTTGTATCTCCTTTACCTACAAGTCATTTGTTACCAGGCCATGGTCACAGAGGACGAAACTCAGTCACTACAATGGTTTAAAATTGACGAGGAGGAGGTATTTCATAAGCTGTCAATACAGGAGATTCACCAGCAGGTTGAATGGTTTGGAGTGATTTAGTTATGAAGAGAAACTATATAGACTAGGGTTGTTAGAGATGCAAAGGGAGGTGTTCTGATGTGAATAAAGTTATGAGGGGAGTAGATAGGAAGAAAATTCTCACCAAACAGAGGGGTTAATAAATAGAATGCACAGTTTTATTGCAGCAGACAGGAGGCTTAGGAAAATTTTTCACCCAGTGTGTTAGGTACCTGGAGCTCACTGCCTAAAAGGGTGGTAGAGGCAAAAACCTTCAAGACATTTAAGTGTTTAAATGAGCACTAGAAATGCCACAGAATACAGGGTTTTGGGTCAAGTGCTGGAAAGTTGAATTAGAATAAATTAAAGCTTGATTACTCGTTCAGACACAATGGGCTGAATGGCCTTTATCCACGCTGTAAAAATTCTACAACTCTACTAAAGTTGACAAGGCACCATGACTGAATGAGAGGCAACCCAGGATGTTGAAACAAGTGACAGTGAAAATTGCAGAGGCACTGACAATAACCTTTCAAACTTCCCTGGACTCAGCAGTGGTACCAGAGGTCTGGGGAACTGCCAATATTATGCCATTGTTCACAAACAGTTGAAAACATCAGACCAGTCAGTTTAACTTTGGTTAGTTAGTTTGCAGTGGACATCCCTAGGGGTCAGTCTTGGGATCCTTGCTTTTTCTGATCAAGACTTTGGTGAGTAGAGGATATGGAGTTTACAGATGATACAAAACTTAAGTGTATTGTAACCTGTGAGAAGGACAGCATTGAACTTTGAAAGGATGTTGACAGGTTGGTGGAGTGGGCAGGTAGGTGTCAGATAAAAATCATTGCAGAGAACAATGAGATGATACATTTTGGTACAAAAATATGGAGATACAGCATAAAATCCTCTAAATGCTGTGCAGAAGCAGAGAAATCTTGCTGCATCGATGTATAATTCATCAAAGGTCACAGGATATGAAGGGGCATAGAGGACAAAAGCAAGAAGGCTATGCTGAATTCATATAGTTAGATATCAGCTGGAGTACTGTGTACATTTCTGTACGTGTTAAAGAGAAGGCAGAAGAGATTTACAAGAATGGTTCCATGAAAAGCTTTTGTAATGAGGATAAGTGCATAAGTTGGGAATGCCTTCCTTGGAGAGGAGAAGGATGAGCAGGAGATCTGATAAAAGCTTTAAAAATCATGAGGGTTTTGGACAGATTGGATAGGGAGAAATTAATCCCACAAAATTGAGAACCAGAAGACAGTTTTAAGGTGGTTGACTTCTTTTGCAAATGTGAAATGAGAAAAAATCTTGTAAACATTTAGTTGATAGAAATTGGAATATATTGCCTAGAAATGTAGAAGAGGTGGGTTCAATTGTAGCATTCGTGAATGTCTTAGGTTATTTAAACAAACAATGTGCAAAGTTACCGGGAAAAGGCAAAAGATTGGCACCAAGTCAAAATGCTCAATGTGCTACTACAGACAAGATGAACCAAATGGTCTCCTTCTGCACTGTAGCAATTCTGTGAAACAACTGGCAACTTAATATCAGGAGGTGAATACAGCAAGTTTTGAAACTGCTTTTAAATCCTGTGAAGCTACCTGGAGAAACCTTTCTGTATTTCACCTCAGAAAGGGAAGATATTTTAAAAATTTTCCCATTTCATTTTAACATGTGATTTGCATAAAATTCGGGCCTGTGGACTCTGTCATTGGCCTGATAGCACTGGAAGCAATTAAAGAAGAGAATTCAATGGTTCCCGGCAGCGTTTATTCAGGTCTTAATTTAGCAGTAAGTTTTGCTGTCACTTGCTTCATACACCAAGTTAAAAAGAACAAATCCTTGCATATTGTCCAAGGATTTTCTCTTTTTTCACCTTCTCCTTTTGCTCTATCTTTTGCTAGTTTTGACAACGCTTTTGAAACATTAAATTTAACTTCCAATTATATTTTGGAAATAGCCATTTATTGAAAAAGTTTCCACTTACTCTCCTTAATTTCACAGGGTGACCAAATGTCTCTCCGTAATTGATTTTGGGAAGGTAAACATTAATCCCAGTTTAAGTCTGAAATGCACAACTTAGTGAATAATCATTTGGGTCTGTAAAGTGTAAAGTGTTTTAATCTAAAATTTTCATGACTAGAAGAAGTGAAATATTCAAAGCAGTTGCCTAAGCAATTGTATTTTTGGATATGGTTGATTTACAATAGGATCTAAATAAAAATAATGCATCTGGAGGAAGTGCAAAGTTCACTTAAAAAGTGAACATGATGTAGTTTTCAGGTGCAGTATTTAAAAGACTAAGTAACACTCAGTTTGGGAATCACATTTCCTAAAACCAGCCTGTTGTAAGTTTGCTTCTGAGAAAAATAACACTCCATATTTTTAATTTCACAATATGTCAAAATGTTTCTGGGAAATGGCAGGATACAATGGAATGATTAGTATTAGAATGGTGCCTTCAATATTTGCAATACATTCAGGAAAAATAAAACTGATGGGTTTGTCATCCTGAGTTTAAGGCCGTGATACACTCGCCTTACATTTATTTTTCTATGACGTCCACAGGAACGTGGGGAGCACCATCCTAAACATGAAGGGTTAAACTACAAGGAGAAATTAAACAAATTTGGATTATATCCCTGGATTTGAGAAGGTTAAGGGCTGAAACTAAAACAGAAGTTGCTGGAAAAGCTCAGCAGGTCTGGCAGCATCTGTGAAGAAAAAAATTCTGAGGAAGGGTCACCGGACCCCGAAACGTTAACTCTGACTTTTTTTCTTCACAGATGCTGCCAGACCTGCTGAGCTTCCAGCAACTTCAGTTTTTGTTCCTGATTTACAGCAGCCGCAGTTCTTCTGGTTTTTATTAAGGTTAAGAGCTGATTTGGTGAAACCTTTCAATACACAGAGGAGAACAGATGGGGTAATTGGAAGGAAACTATCCCCAGAGGGTAAGGAGTCTAGGGCAGGAGGAAATGTTAAAACTTAAAACCACACCTTCCAGTAGTGAAAATATATATCTCTACAAGCATAGGGTGTCAGAATTTTGGAACTCTTGTAATAAAGACTTACTATATTTTATTATTTGGAAAATTGGGTTTTAAAGAAAAAGCAATTTTGTTTTGTTCTATGGTAGTGATTTAAGGGTCAGAAACTCGGTTATTTCAGCAATAAGTCAAAATAGCATTTCCAAGAAATCACATGACTTGAACTAAATGATTAGATAAGGTCGTTGCTGAATTGTTTACTACTTAAAATTAACCACATCCAAAATTGGACTGCCCATGCAATTGTTCTGAATGTTTTGCCTCCTCAAAGTATGAACTTTTGTTTTCGATTGAAACCCTTCACATTTTAGTGACTTAGTCCAGTTCTTTGTTGAGTTGTGCATTTTACATTTAAATTGAGATAGGTGCGATCTAAATCAAAGCCAGCAATTTTGCAAACTGACCAGGTTAGTTAACCAGTGAAGTTAGGGAAATAACTACAGATCTCCACTTTAAAATTATTGTTTTCAAAACAGAAAATAACATGAATTAACCACCAAACAGTGTGGTTTTTGTGACTGGAAGCCTGTCTCCAGTGGTGAACCAGTGTTGGGTCCTGCGTCCCTTGCTGTTTGTGGTATAATTTTAATGATCTATACATGAATGCAGAAAGTATGATCAGTAAGTTCACAGAAAACACAAAAATTGTTGGATGTGATAAACAGCAATGAGGAACGCCTTTGACTACAGAATAACAAAGATGTGCTGAACAGTGACAAAAGGAATCTCAGCCTGAAAAGTGAGCGATCTTGCATGTTGGGAGGACTAATCAGACAAGTACCCAGGGCCGTTCACCACTGGCGACAGGCTTCCAGTCACAAAAATACAGGGCAGCACAGTGGCTCAGTGGTTAGCACTGCTACCTCACAAAGCCAGGAACCCGGGTTCGATTCTACCCTTGGGTGACTGTCTGTGTGGAGTTTGCACATTCTCCCTGTGGCTGTGTAGGTTTACTCTGGTTTCCTCCCACAGTTCAAAGATGTGCAGGGTAGGTGGACTGGCCATGATAAATTGCCCATAGTGTTCAGGGATGCTTAGGTTAGGTGGGTTGGATGTGGGGAAATGCAGGGGTAAGGGGAATGAGTCAGGGTGGGATGCTGTTTGGAGGGGTGCTATGGACTTGTTGGGCCAAATGGCCTGTTTCCACACTGTACAGATTCTGTGAAGTACATATTGAATAGTAGGACCCTGAATGGAGGATCAGAGAGACATGTGCATTACATAAATTCTTCAAGGAAGTAGGGCAGGTAGATAATGTGATTAAAAACGTATATGGGATACTTTTTTCTTTAGTCAAGGCACTAAAAACAAGAGCAAAGAAGTTATGATGGAGCTGTATTTAATGTTATTTGGGCCACAGCTGGAGCACTGTGTAGAGATCTAGTCACCACACTATAGGAAGGATGTGACTACACAACAGAGGGTGCAGAAGGGATTCACCATGTTATTGCATAGCTGGAGCAGCTCAGCTACGAGGAGAGACTAGATAGTTTGGAGTTGTTTTTGTTGGACCAGAGATGGCTGAAGGGGGACCGGATTAAGATGTACAAAGTTTTGAGGGGCATGGATAGGGAGAAATCCTTCCCTTATTTGAGAAATCAATAACTGGAAGCACAGTTTTAAGGTAAGGAGTAGGAGGGTTAGAAGGGAATTGAGGAAACAAAATTTAACCAGATGGTCGTAGGTATTTTGAACTCACTGTCTAAAAGGACGGTAGGGGCAGGAACACTCAAAACATTAAAGAAGTATTTAAATGAGCACTTAAAATGGCATAGCATATAAGACTACAGGTCAAGATACTTGATGACAGGCATGGACATAATGGGTTGAAGGACCATTTTCTTGCTATAAAGACTTAGTGTCTCTATGACTATTCTAAAACTTAAAGCAAAACTGAAACCAAAAGTATCTCCCTACAGCTTGTGGGGGCTTCCATTAAGTAAACACAAGTTCCAGAAACCTTGAGTCCTATTTATTTTGCTGGGTCAGAAGCAGGTCTACAGTTAAATAAAAGAAAAAAAATCCATCAGTGGTGTACACAAATACGTTTACTCTAAAGCCAGGGCTCAATAAACGGTTTTTAAAGAAATTATTGTAACTACCCAGAAATACTTGGATTAATTATTAATTTCAGATGCACAGAAAACCTGCATATTACTAACTCAGAAACCAAAAACCCAAACTTACAAAATTAATCAGACAACTTTCATCACAATTGTTAGAGACATTGAAGAAGACCAGATTTTAGGTATCAATCCATCAAGATCCTAAGTAGACCATTCAGCCCATCAAATTTGCTCCATCATTCAATACCAGCATGACTGATCAAATATTTCAATGTCTTTTGGAAAAAAAACTTAACGCTAGTACTTTAAAGCATTGATAATCAAAATTTATCAACCCCTATTTTAAATATACTCAAGGACTTCACTAATCTTGTAGCCAAATCCTCTTGCAATAACTGTTAACACTCAATTGCTGCACCTACATATGTCTTATTGACCACTGACAATAAGTCAGTAATGTTTTGATAAGGATGCCTAAGTTCTTTTAAATATCTACACTTTCAATCTCTCCCCATTTAAGAAATATTCTGCAAACCTATTCCTCCTGTACTAAAATGGATAACCTCATTTTACCAAGCTATGTTCCATCTAGCATATTCTTGTCCAATCATTAAGTCTGTCTAAATCCTCCTGAAGCCACTTGCCACGTTTTTCACAACAATCAAAACTAAGCAGGAATGTGTCACTTGTAAATTTGGAAATATTACATTTGGCCCACATGTCCAAATTATTGATATGTATTGTGAACAGCTAGAGCCCAAGTACTGATCCTTGCGATACCTAATTAGTCACTGTCTGCCATCAGGAGAATGGCCCATTTATTCCTTCTGTTTTTGGCTGGTAATCAGTCTTTAATCTGTTCTAGTATATTATCTCTTATGCCTTTAATTTAATGATTAATGTTTTAATTTTTCTAACTAATAGCCAGCAGGGCCTTATCAAAAGCTTTCTGAAAATCTAAATATACTACATCTATTAACTCCCCTGAATTGATTTTGCTGGTAAGATCCTCAAAAAATTCCAATCCATGCCGACTATGTTCAATCAGATCATTTTTATCCAAGCGTCCATTTATCATATCCTTTATGATAGATTATAGCCTTTCCCTACTACTGATAATAAGGTACAGCTACATGTTGTTTATGGCATTCCTCATCATTAATACTTTCATAACTTTTCAGACCCATATAAAATTCTGCTTCCCCCCACTTTCAAAACATATTTTTCTTATTAATGATATTATATATTTGTTTTGTTTATACTCCAAGAATTACTATTTTGATCAGACCTTCAGCAACTTGATTAAACTCCTGTGCTACATCAGTTGATGCTTATTCTGTAGATTTTTGATTGAGAATAAATTTGTAGTCATGCCTTACTACAAATAAGTGCAATGTCTTTTATGTCAAGCGTATTGAGATCGCATCAAGAATCCAACCCTGAGTAATTCTTATACCAATATTCATTGGTTCCAAACACACATCTGTCAACTTCACAACCTGGATTTAATTAGTTTGCACTAACACAGTTCATGATAAATGATGGAAATTGAAATGTATCTTAATACACAAAATTACCTGACTAATACTAAATGACAATTCTCGGCCTGAAACTTTTTTAATAGAACACCTAAAAAGATATCATTGCTCAAAACTAACGGTGTAGTTAACAAAGACAGTTTTAATCAGTTAAAGACGTTCAGATCTTCAGCTGAAATCTGTACAGAAAGGTCCCCCCGAGTACAAGAACCTCCCAAATCAAAAATCTCACCATGTTGAAATGAGAAGCTGAATTATGGAAGATATTTTCATTTTTCCCTCCCTTCAAAATAGCTAACTGGACCATTTATAATGGTCAAATTTTGAGAACAGGTTTTATGTATGAATAGTTTAAAAAGTTAAATGCAGTAGTTTAAAAAAAATACTTCTGCACTGGGGCCAGTTTCCCTACATTCCTCTAGTAGTAATGGAAAGGTTGGCCATATTCTAGGCAGAGAGCCAGTGCTTTGTCTGATCTTTGATTCCAGTAAGTTAGACATGAAATTTTCTTCTAAGGCATACATTAACCAATGAAAAATTATTATACCATTACAAATTTATCCAAATCTCCCATAATGTATTTGTAATAATATTGTGCAAAAGTCTTTGATTTAGAGAAGGGAAATACTTTAATTATTGATTCTCTGCCAGCTTCAAGAATTTCACTGCAAATTTTGGTCAACCCAAAATGATGCAAACATTGGAGCCTTCCCACCTCCAATGTCAGCCCAGACTGCCATGAAAATCCCTGTCCTCTGTGTCCAATCCAAGTTCCGGGCAAAGTTCATACTTGTAAGGGAATTCAATGTATCCCCAGCTCCATTTTGGATGTCTTACTTGGGAAACAATATAATTGCCTGAAAAGCAGTTTGGAGAAGGATCCCTGG
This sequence comes from Rhincodon typus, assembly GCF_021869965.1. NCBI lineage: Eukaryota > Metazoa > Chordata > Chondrichthyes > Orectolobiformes > Rhincodontidae > Rhincodon > Rhincodon typus. The sequence continues at coordinate 96,464,873 of NC_063336.1, forward strand.
ACTGATTTCTGGCATGAGGGGTTTGTCTTATGAGGAAATACTTGGACAGTTTGATTACCAATTCATTTGAGTTTAGAAAGATGAGAGGTGATCTTACTGGAATACTGGAATACAAATTCTTGAGGAGCGTGGAAAATGTGGATGCTGAGAGAATGTCTCCCCGTATGGGAGAAACTAGAACTACAGGGAATACTTTAGAAATGAGGGGTCTCCTATTTAAGATTGATATATGGAGAATTGTTGCTCTCTCAGAATTGTTAGTCTGTAGAATGCTCTTCCCAAGAGAGTGGCAGAGACAAGGTAATTGGATTTTTTTTTAAGGACTGAGTTGCATAGATTTTGACAAGGGAATTAAAGGTTATAGCAGGTAGATAGGAAATTAGAGTTGAGTCCACAATCAAATCAGTTACAATCTTACCAAATTGCAAAACAGAGGCTGAATGACCTATTACTGCTCTTAACTTGCATGTTTGTATTTACATGTATTCATATGTGGTAGCCATTGAGGCATGAGGACATCACCATTTTAGACAGACTTTGAGCCTTTATCATCCCTTCTACATTCAACAGTTAATTACCATTAGAATACCAATGAAACTTTACAATCTGCGGTCACCATGATGTAAAGAAACATGGCAGTGATTGTATCAATGTCTGCTTGGCATATCAGCCAAAGACAGTTGATTTTAATTTGATGTGTTCTTATGTAGTTGTTCAGTAATCTGAGGCTAAGTATGAGCAGTTAGGCTCTTGTGTTAAGCATCTCATTCCACTCTGGCAGATGGACCACAATATTGAATGTGTAACCCTATGAAGCAGTCTTTGTGTGATAGACCCTCCTCAAGTAAACTGAAAATACATGATTTAGAAAATCAATGATTAATATGTTTCCTGCATTCTTCAAAAGTATTACTTTTCCTTCCATGATTTCTTGTCTCACTGCATATAGCAAATTCAGATTTAATAAATTAGTACTATTCATCATCTATCATGATATAATGATAATGATTCTGTAAGTAATTTTTTATACACTTAAAATACAAATGGGTGAGTTAATTTCTAGTCATTTGATGAAACAACATTTTTTAACACTTTTTCATTTAATCTCCTTCACACTTGGGTGCTATACATATTTATTTCATTATTCACAATGAAATCCGCAGCATGTTCTCCATTTGGGCACTTTTTACAGTTTCTGAGACATTCTACACACCCTTGCACCCTTTTGTCATCTGAATCATACTTTGATTAAGACAGAGAATTTCTTATACAAGTGTCTGTCCCAGAGAGAGCAAATGCATATTGTATAATGTGCATTTTCAAAGAAAGCACTTATTGTCGCACTGCATGTGAAACATGGACATTCTCCTTCCTTAAAATTCAGTTGCTCAGCAAAAACATTGCTAATTCAAACTTTTCATGCACACACATTCAGAGCACTGCTTTCCATCCAATTTTATTCCTTCCAAAATAACGTGACAAAAACTGTACATACAGTGGTCTCATGAACACCCTTTTCAACTATAGAAAAGCTTCCCTTTCATCTCCATCCCCCTTGTAATAAAAAAAAATTCTATTTGCTTTCCTAATCCCTTGCTGTAAAATGGGTGTTCGTGTTGAAGAGAAGTTATTTGTTTAAATGACAGCAAGTTGTTATGATTTGGAATATACTGCCTGAAAAAGTGCTGGAAGCAAGCTCAATCGTAAATTTCTGAAAAATAAAGATTGGATTGATCAAGAAATATTTGCAGGACTGTAGGGAAAGATTAGCTGATAGTAACCAATTGGATAGCCCCCTTTCAAAGAGAAGGCACAGGCATTGTGGGCTGCATGGTCTCCAAGTATGCAATATAATTCCATTATTCTGAGAGTTGGAGCATGCTTAATTTTACTCTATGAATGCAGGACAAAAAATCCATTAAAAAAGTTGAGGTAGAAATTGGATCCCCTATTAACTGTGTGAAAACCTATTTTAATACTTCTCAAACAAAGAATGGGTGACAATCAGAATATATATCAAGGAATTAAGAAAATGCCAGTTAAATTGAAGTTGTCCACCACTGCAATTAAGAAGTTCAATGTACTTTATCATGTTTTGTCTGCTGTGAAATGATGTTAATGACATATTAATTTTATTTCTGAGGATGGTGAATAATATTCAACTGTTGATCAAACTAGCCCCATAAAATATAATCCGCTGAATCTGATTTCATTGGTTTGAATATACAGATATAGAGTCATAGAGATGAACATCACGGAAACAGACACTACAGACCAACTTGTCCATGGCAACCAAATATCCTAAATTTATCTAGTTCCATTTGCCAGCATCTGTCCCATGTCTCTCTAAACCCTTCCTATTCATGTGCCCATCCAGATGCATTTTAAATGTTGTAATTGTACCAGCCTCCACCACTTCTTCTGGCAGCTCATTCCATACACGCACCACCCTCTGCATGAAAATCCTGTCCTTAGGTCCCTTTTCAGTCTTTTCCCTTTCACCTTAAACCTATGCCCTCCAGTTTTGGACTGCCTACCTGGGGAAAAGACCTTGACTGTTCACCCTATCCATGCCCCTCATGATTTTATAAACCTCTATAAGGTCACCCCTCAGCCTCTGATGCTCCAAGGAAAAAAGGCCCAGGCTATTCAGCCTCTCCCTATAGCTCAAACCCTCCAATCCTGATAAAATCCCCGTAAATCTTTCAAGTTTCACGACATCGTACCTATCACAGGGAGACCAGAATCGAATGCAGTATTCCAAAAGTGGCCTAACCAATGTCCTGTACAGCCACAACATGACCTCCCAACTTCTATCCTCAATGCACTGACCAATAAAGGCAAGCATACCAAATGCCTTCTTAACCACCCTGTCTATCTGCAACTCCACTTTCAAGGAACTATGAATCTGCATGGCAAGGTCTCTTTGTTTGGTAACACTCCCCAGGACCTTACCATTAAGTGTGTAAGTCCTGCTCTGATTTGCCTTTCCAAAACGTAGCACCCCACATTTATCCATATTAAACTTCACCTGCCACTCCTCGGCCCATTGGCCCATCTGATCGAGGTCCCGTTGTACTCTGAGGTAATCTTTTATGCTGGTGTCATCTACAAACTTACTAACCAAACCTCCTATGTTCATATCAAACTCACATATAAATGACAAAAAGCAGTGGAGGACCCAGCACCAATCCTTGTGGCACAGTCCCTGGTCAGAGGCCTCCAGTCCGCAAAGCACTCCCTCCTCCACCACCCTCTGTCTCCTACCTTTGAGTCAATTTTGTATCCAAATGACTAGCTCTCCCTGCATTCCATGTGATCTAACCTTGAAAACCACTCTACCATGTGGAACCCTGTCGGACGCCTTACTCAAGTCCATATAGACAATGTCCACCGCTCTGCCATCATCAATCCTCTTCGTCACTTCTTCAAAAAAACTGAATCAAATCAGTAAGACTTGATTTTCCACGCACAAAGCCACGTTGACCATCTCTAATCTGTTCTTGCCTTACCAAATACATACTATGTTGTCACAGTTTATTGGCATTGACTAATCTAATCAAGCTTTTGTCTTGAAAATAAAGGGAATCATAATTGTAGCAAAGTCAGCAAATTATCAAAACACCAATCCTAAAGTCTTATTGTGGGCAGTTAGATTCTGTCAGGAAATCATCTCAGGGGTTCATGCTGTATCACTGTTTCCATCAGGAATAACAATGTGATTTTATCAGGCAAGTTCCAACTAATTATTTGAAGATTGGGTAAACCGGATTGAGACTTCCCTCTTTGTTGATTAGGTACTCCTGGGAGATGTAAGCATTTCAATCATTGAAGAATTTAACTTGGATTTTAGATGGTCAACAGCAATGTGAACTGCTGGCTAAGTATGGAAACAGAATACATTATTAATTGCAAATTGAAAATGAATAACCTCATCAGTTGATCTCTTTTGTCTTTATTTCTTTTGCTCTTTAATTGCTCTTGATGTTATGAAGTTAAAGTCTCATTTAATTAATAATGGGGTACATTAAGTTGTAGCCAGGAATTTGATTTTGTGTCTGAGCTTTTATGAATTTGATTTTCTGGTTCTGATGTGTGAGCAATTTCTACTTTTTTTGGTTGCAACTAAAAAGGGGAACTGTGTCACAGTAAGAATGCTATGGCAATTACCAACTACATTTGTAGTGAGTTTTGACCAAACAATGTAATCTAAGCTTGAGTGTAATTGATCAAATTAGATTCATTTAAACAACAGGAATTTAGTCACTGTTCATTAGTGTGAAATAAAGTCTGTGCCCTAAAATTAATGGGACAGCCAAAAAAAAATTAAAAATTATTCAATTTGTAACCGAACATTGCCAATTTAGTATTAGAAAGTAAGAGCAAAATCAATTTAGCATCAGATTTTCCTGAAAGTTGAAAAACAAATTACACTTACAAAGCTTTTATAAAATAACTGTTTTTTGGATTTCAGGATGAAATTTGGATATTGAGTTGGAACTAGAAGAGTATGGGGAGGTTTGAGGTGACATTTCGATGTGAAAAGAATAAAACAAAGTTAAAATACCTGGGAATGAATGTCAGAGTGCAAGGCTGAGATGGCTTAAAACTCTGATGGATTAAAGGAATGGAGGAACTCAGAAAAACATGCCCAAGATTTTAGTCCCGATATTAATTTGGGCTGTGATGCATCATGGCATTTGAGTGTCATAAATTGAATGAAGAGTTCACGTTAGCAGCAGACCCATGTGTTTCGGGTCATTTTAACGGACTGCACTTTCAATGGCCATGTGTAATCTTCAGAGTAACTACCCAGTTCTATTTAAGGCAGGGATGGAGCTCATCGACTGGGGTTACATCTTTTCTTAGATTTTTACTTATTTAACTCTGGAGATTAGGCCATTATTGAGATTGTCAGAAGGTCTGCTCACTACATTTCTGATGTATCCTGGAGGGTCAAGTAAAAGAAGTCTGTCATTAATATGGGTACTGTAGCTGGGTGACTTTTATTGTATTTTTCGTGTAAAAGTATATGTGACAGTATTCTATTCTATTTTCTATTCTGTCACCCCAATTGTCCCAACAGCAGATGATAACAATCCATTCCCTCCCACCACTCTTGATAATTCCCTCTACTCCCTTATATCTCTCAACATATAATCACAAGAGAACACTGCAAGTGTTCTCAACTTTTTCATTCCGAACACTCTCTTAGATCTTCCTTTTCTCTTCACACCACACACTAACACTAGTTTTTCCCCACATGCAGCAGCCTGTAGTAGAGCCACAAATTCCTCAGACACACTTTCTTGATTTTGTATGGTACACACTTCGCTTCACATTCACCATGTTCCCATTCTCATTCCATCATGTCTTGACACTCTCCCTATACATCTAAGACCCCTTGCCATCTCCACTTACCTGTCAACAGCCACTCACTAACACTGGCCTTCTCTTTCTGCAAGTCAGTATGGTGTACAATGCAAGAGAGAGAAAAACGAAATTGGTGGAAGTGTGGCAAACATGATCACCCTTACCTAATCAGTGCTCGAGATCAGTGGGTCACCCAGAACTTAGATAAATGGAAAGGTTGGCGGCTTATCTCAGCACGGTGTCAGCATACTTGAAATCCTTCATTCACCTCTGAAAATATGCAGATTGCACAACTTAAAACTGCATTTATGATACTATCACCTGTGCTTGTTTCTCTGTACCACTCTGACCCTTTTCTCTATGTTTTCCTCAGTAGCAGCTGAAAAGCAATAGTTTATAGTGGGGCTCAAAGACCTGGTGGTCACCAACCATAGCAGCTCAGAGATCCCAATATAGAGATTGCCAGAAAGAATCTTGCAAGGTTAATAAGAACTACTTAAGGTTCTGATGCCTAGTATTGATCCTGGTGTTCATCTCACACTGAATTAACTTTTGTTGCTCAGGCATAGTGTCGTGTGGGAGAAGATGTAATTAGTGGAGGCCTGAATCTGTTGCTACCCTGTCTCTTCCATTCTCGCTTATTTTGCAAGGGTGAGATGACCAAATGATGGGTCCCTCCAAGGCATGGATAGAATGTTTTCAGTGACAGTGACTGTCAGGCAGGAACAGCATGAGATTCTGCAGAGTTAATTGATGCAAGACCATGATTCATGGGACACTAACAAGAAATTGGGAGATGGAGCTGTACCATTGTGACAGGCTGCATATTAACTGGGCTGGAACCAGCACACAGACAAATCATACTTAAAGGGCTAAGAATAGGGCTGTAAATTTAAAAAGAAAATGAAAGCAGGGCATCAGGTGAAGGGAAATTTGCAAATCTAAAGAGAAAGCTGGAGGTAATCAAACTTTATAGCAATTTGGATAAAAATTAAGGCAGCGGGGCATGAAGGGATGGAGAGTTTGGCAGAAGTGTATCAGTGAATAAGGCCGTTGCTAGAAATAATGTTAAAAAAATATTAAAGACCGTTTACCTAAATGCAGAAAGTGTTTACAACAATACAGATGAACTCATGTCAAAAAATAGAGAGAAATGGGCTTGCTCAAATTGCTATTACAGAGGATGTGGTTAAAATAGTCACTTGGCAATCTGTAATTTGAATGTTGTTGAACAGGGACATGCTGTAGAAGCCTTTTTCAACTTGCATTCATTGGAACAGATAAAAGAAAACTAAATTTCCAAGGAAACAATTTATAGTGGGTGAATTTCAAGACATATCAGTCCAATATCCACCCTAGAAACAATACGAAGTGAACACAATTATGAAGTCATAAGCTCCACGGGCTATGTTTTATTCATCCACCATTGGCACATTTGCCAATATAGATGAGCATAGTAAGGAATGTGGCACAGTGGTTGTGGACTTGCTTCTCAGCCAAAAGATCTGGGTTCAGTCCCACCTTGTCACATAGGCGTATAAAAATATCTAGAAGCAATGCAGCAGTGCAGCTTCATAACCCATTGAGATAATGCCTAGTATTTAAAGCTATATGCAAATTATGTGGCACCTGAGGGCAGTGGAAGTTCCAGTGCAGAAAGCAAAGACCAAAACAAATGATTCATCATCATGCGAAGCCACAAACAAAGGCCAGTTAACTGCAGCATTCTAACTAACCGAGACCACATACCAACTAATCTAAAGACAAGATCCATGAAATGTTTAGTGAAGCTATATAGTCAGATTATGAGAATGACCAGACAATTGACACATAACACGAGGAAACATTCAGCACGGTGAACATCAAAGAATGTATTGGCAGAATGCTACCAACAGAAGCTTTTGTCATGATCCCAATTACTACCCCATAGATGAAGAGTTAGCATTACCAAATGCAAAGCTGAAAACCGGTATAGGTGCGAAGTTCCTTCTAATCTGAAACTCATGGACCCACAGAAGAGGCAAGCGATGATTTGACCACAATGACAAATCCTTCATGTACAAAGACTCAGAAATTCCATCCTTGCAATCGTAATGTCACTTAAAAACTCACCTTGGTCACCCCAGATATTTTGTGCTGTGGACATCACAAGACTAGTGCTCAGAGATTTCTTGGAAATATAAAGACCAGTCTTTTTCACCATTCATAGCATTATCAAGACCATGATGAAGAGAACAGACCACAAGGAACACCCGTTGGAATTCTTGTGTTTACACTGAGAGAAGATCACCTAACTCTGCAACACAGACTACCAACCAACAGGCTACATAGGCTATTTGATCTGAATATATATGCCTACTCTGAATGTGCTCACTTTATCATTTTGCAAAAAACAATGTGGAATTACTACCTGGCAGACAAGTCACAGAATCCCTATGGTGTGGAAACAGGCCCTTCGGCCCAACAAGTTCACACTGACCCTCAAAGCATCCCACACAGACCCATCCCCTATAACCCACCTCAAATACACATCCACACTATCGGCAATTTAGCATGGCCAATCCACCTAGCTTGTACATCTTTGGACTGTGGGAGGAAACCGGAGCACCCGGAGAAAACCCACACAGAGGGAGAATGTGCAGACTTCACACAGACAGTCGCTTGAGGGTGGAATTGAACCCAGGTCCCTGGTGCTGTGAGGCAGCAGTGCTAACCTCTGGACAAACATTCTCAGTCATAACTTGCACATAGTTGCAGGAGTACGGGATGCTTTACTTGAAAACTAGGGGTAGCTGAAGCATTGCCAGTACTGATTTGTGGATAATGAATTATTCAACTTGGACAGAGGACAAAGTGTTTGAGTCTGGCATCCAACTGATAGCACCTGAAATCATTAGCAATTGATTAGAACTAATATTGTAGCAAGTACAAACACAAAATGCTAGGACACTATCATGAAACAGAGGACAATTTGGACAATACCGCAACCAAAAACACTTAGTCCTATTCCAAATGAAACATGGTCTAAGATGCAACAGAAACAAAGCAGTCCTAACCCGCATTCTGAAAACAGAGCGGTCCCCAGCAAAGATCATCATTACTAGAGCTGGATGGGAGAAGTTAATTGCCAAATTGTTTCAAAGACTTGTGTAGTTATTCCTCTGTGTTAAAGTGCATTCAGATACAATGTTATTTTCTATTGCTTTCATGTGAATAGTTTGATTCTTTATGGGTTAACTTCAGTTTAGAAGGGGGATATTGTAGTATGATGTGCATATTCTAAACCACTGCCAGGCACTGCACATCTCAACAAGATATATCATCAATTCTATGACTTGTTAGTCAATCAGCAGCAGCAACAGCAGTGCTAGAAGTCAGACGTACTCTACTTAGCCTCTTAGTAAAAGTGTTTGGATATACTCTTATCTTCAAGAATCCACATTACTATTTTACCAATTTTTATGCATGATTGGTACTTTTGTCATAGTTAAGAACATTAACACTCAATTAACCTAAGCCTTTCCAAACTATAGTTTACTTTGTCCCTGACATTTTCCAGTAATGTTTCCACTACCAATGTAGGATTGACTGCTTTATTGTTTCCTACTTCATCTTCCCTTCCTTGAGTAGTGTTACAATAATAACAATCTTTTATTTCTTTGGCACTGCTTCTGTAACTAATGAGAACTCGCAGAATCTCTGAAGTGTTATAGTGCAGAAGGAGATAGTTTGGTCCATTTGTGTCTGTACTAGCTCTCCAAATGTTCATAATGATATAGTGCCATTTTCCTGCCCTTGCAATTGTTTTTGCTTAAATAATCATCCAGTGCCTTCTTGAATGCCTAAATTGACCCTGCCTTCACCACACTTCTAGGCAATACATTCCAGTCCCAACAACTCATTGTTTGAATACGTTTTCTCACATCACATTTGCTACATTTGCAAATCACACTTCAGTCTGTGACCTTTCATTCTCAATCTTATTATGAATGGGAACAGTTTCTCCCTACCTACCTCTATCCAGTCCCCTTATGATTTTGAAAATTTCTATCCAATCTCCTCTTGGCCTTTTTGTCTCCAAGGAAAACAATCAACCTCTTCAATCTCTCCTCATTTCCTGTCTCTGGAATCATTCTTGCAAACTTCTTTTTGCACTTTCCCCAACGTGTTCACATCCTTCCAATTGTGGGGCACCCAAGGTGGTACACAACACTCCAGCTAAGCTCTAACAAGTACACAGAATACATTATGTTGAATTTAATATCCCTATTAAGAAGTCTCAGGATACTGTGTGCTTTATTAACTGCTCCCTCTTCCTGTTCTGTGATTTTCAATGATTTATGTATATACACAGCCAGATGGATCTGCTCTTGCACCCCTTTAAGAATTCTACCCCTTTTCTTAGTGTCTGTCCACGTTCTTCCTACCAAAACATATCACTCGCACTTCTTCACATTGAACATCAACTACCATCAAGGTCAAAAGATTTTGACCAGTTCCACTGCTATTTCTACCTCTGCTTCTTTCAGGGGATGTGGTGGTAATAACAATGGAGTAGTTGAACAGAGTTGAACAGATTACTGTGTGGGGAACATGGGTTCAAAACCCACCACGGCAAATAGTGAAGTCTGATTCAATACGATCTGGTGCAGTGTTAAGTCTCACTTGTCTAGGTGTCGTAATATGTGTGAAAAGTTTGATTAAAAAGAGACATGGGTGGAATTTTTAAGATCTTCCTTGTGTCTTTGGAACTAGAATTTAATAAGGCAGGGTACTGGTATGCTTGAACACTACCATCTGGCCTCTACCAAATTAAGTGAGGGGTGAGAAGGCAGACGTCCTACCCATTGCTAATTGAGGCTCTTAAGTGGGCATTGTGACAAGTAATGTGTGATTTATACATACTAACATCATATTTAGAGCTCAGATTTTAAAACAGTGACATACGGATGTTTGTTTTTTTTTGAAGGGTTCAAAAATATTGAGGTCAGACAGGTCTTCTGGAACAGTGACCTTATCCTTTTGTGTTAGGGAGAAGGAACATCCTGGTGTGTTGAAGGAAGATTGTAATCCACAACTGTATAAACAACAGAGATAACAAGGTGTAGAGCTAGATGAACACAGCAGGCCAAGCAGCATCAGAGGGGCAGGAAGGCTGACGTTTCGAGCCTAGAC
>NC_063336.1:96485420-96547371 GCF_021869965.1 Rhincodon typus
ACCCTTCATCAGAAAAGCTTTTCTGATGAAGGGTCTAGGCCCGAAACGTCAGCCTCTCTGCTCCTATGATGCTGCTTGGCCTGCTGTGTTCATCCAGCCCTGCACCTTGTTGTCTCGGACTCTCCAGCATCTGCAGTTCCTACTATCTCTGGAAAACAACAGATCACTTTCACAAACTGCACCAAAATAAAACACAGTCAGAGTAGCAAGTAGACAACTAACTACTCAAGCAAAAGCATTAATGAGGTAAAATTGCTTCAACCGAAGAAAAGCCAAATGTATTCTTAAGAATAACAGAATTTCTAGACCATTTTTGGGGCAAGGAGATATTTGTGTTAATGGACATCTCTCTAATTTAAACCCACTCTATGAGGCACGTATAATTCTGCATCAAATCATGTAGAATAGCTGAAGAAATACTAATTACAGAATTAAAGAAATACTATAGCAGTGCAACTAGATATTCCAGGATGTATTATATTTACATTTAAAGGTTTGCAGCAAGCAGCTCTGCAACAAAGGGGTATCAAATATTAAAGGACTTGCATGTACTTCACAGTCAACAATCATCACCCTTGTGCATGATTATATGTGTTGACCTAAATCTACTTGAAATGGTGCAAGGAGTCAAATTAGTTAAAGTCAGGAAGCCACTGTTCAAGAAACACCCAGTTATGCAACATTGGACAAGAAGCATCTAGTCAGGGAATAACAGGTCAAAAGAATTTCAGTTACTGTGCAATCGGAAAAAGTACAATTGATAGAAAATTTTATAGGGCTTCCTACACCCATGCAGAACCCCTTGAACTTATCTAGCAAAAGAAGTTTGTTTCATACTATCAGCAAGATAGAAATCTGTGAGAATAGAGCATTCGCAGAAATGTTTTCCTCTTCTCCTTCACAATAAGTAATTGTTCTTTGAAATATATTTTTAGGTTCTAATCAGAATGTTACTTCTTTGCTAGTATTTTGTACTGTACAAAGAAATTCAGAACTTAGAAACCATAGTGAATTTACAACATGGAAAGAGGCCATTCAGGTCCATTGGTCTGCAATGGCCTAATGAACTGGGTCCTCATTCTCATCCTACTTTTCACCACCTGATCCATAGCCTGACAGGTTACAGCAATTCAGGTGCATATCCAGGTTATTTTTTTTTTTGAAGAATTGACAGTTTCTTCTTCAACCATCAAAATAGGCAGTGAATGCCTGACACTTACCAACATCTGGGTGAAAAATATTTTCCTTATGTCTCATGTAATCCTTCTCCCAAACCATTTGAAACCTGTGCCCCTGATAATTGACCTCTCCACGAGGAGAAGCAGATCTTCCAAGTCAACTCTACACAAGTGCATCGTTATTTTGTTTGCCTCAATTTTGTCACCTCTAAACCACCTCTGTTCTCAGGAAAACAGCCCTAGCCTATCCCATCTTTCATTTTAGCTCTGATTTTCACACGCTGATGACAATCTTGTAAATCATCTCTCTCGAGAAATTACATAATTTTTGTAATGTGGTGGCCAGAACTGTACATCCAACTCCAGCTGTGGCGCAACAATTATCATATAAAGGCCTTCTTTAACATCTTATTAACCTGTCTGTTACCTTCAAGGACCTGTGCATATGCATTCCAAATTCTTGCACTTAGTCATACAGAATGGAAACAGACCTTTTTGTCCAACTAATCCATGCCAACCAGACATCCCAATTTGACCAAGTCCTATTTGCTAGTATTTGGCCCATATCCCTCTAAACTCTTCCTATTCGTATACCTATCCAGATGTCTTTTAAATGTTATTGTACTCGTCTCTACCACTTCCTCTGGCAGCTTGTTCCATACACACACCACTGTGTGCGTTAAAAAAAAAAACCCTTTTTAAATCTTATTTTAAACCGATGTCCACTAGTTTTGAACTCTAGGAAAAAGACCTTGGCTATTCACCCAATCTATGCCCCTCATGATTTTATAAACATCTAAAAGGTCACCCTCATTCTCTGACACTCCAGGGGAGAAAAGCCCCAGCCTCTTCATCCTCTTCCCATAGCTCAAACCCTCCATCCCAGCAATATCCTTGTGAATCTTTTCAGCATCCTCTCAAGTTTAAGAATATACTTCCCATAGAAGGGTGACCAGAATTGTACACAGTATTCCAAAAGTGGCCTCACCAATGTTCTGTACAGCTACAACATGACACCCCAACTCCTATACCCAATATTATGATTAGTGAAGGCAAGAAAGCCAAATGCCTTCTTCACCACTCTGTCTACCTGTGACTCCACTCTCAAGGAGTGCATTTGCACCCCTAGGTCTCTTTGCCCAGCAACACTATCTAGGGCCCTACCATTTCCTGTTTAAGGTCTGCCTTGGTTTGCCTTACTGAAATGCCACACCTCATGTTTATCTAAATTAAGCTCCATCTACTGCTCCTCGGACCATTGGCGCATTTGATCAAGGTCCTGTCGTACTCTGAGATAACCTTCTTCACTATCCACTACACCACCAATTTTGATGGCATAAGCAAACTTACTAACCATACCTCTTATACTCACATTCAAATCATTTACATAAATGACAGAAAGCAGTAGACCAGCACAGATCCTTGTGGCACACCACTGGTCATGGGCCTCCAGAAAAACAACACTCCACCACCAGCCTCTGGCCTCTTACCTTCAGGCCAATTTTTTATCCAATTGGCTAACTCCCCCTTGATCCCATGTGATCTAACCTTACTAACCAGTCTACCATGCGAAACCCTGTCAAACACTTTACTAAAGTACATATGGACAACATAAAAACTGAAAGAATTGCGGATGCTGTAAATCAGGAACAAAAACAAAGTTGCTGGAAAAGCTCAGCAGGTCTAGCAGCATCTGTGAAGAAGAAAACGAAGTTAATGTTTCGGGTCCGGTGACCCTTCCTCAGAACGCAATCTCTTCCCTAGCTTCCCACAAAGTTCTGGGAAACACCTGATCAAGTCCTGGGGATTTATCAAATAGTTGTGCATGTTAAGACCTTCAGCACTTCCTCTTCTGTTATAATGACACTTTTCAAGGTATCACTATTTATTTCCCTAAATTCTCTTGCTTCCATGTCCTTCTCTACAGTAAATACTGATGCAAAATATGCATATTGTATCTCACCCATCTCCTGCGGTTCTACACATTGATGGCCACGTTGATCTTTAGGCTGCCCTATTCTCTCCTGAGTTACACTTTTGCCCCTAATATACTTGTAGAATCTCGTTAGATTCTTCTTAACTCTATTTGCCAAAGCTATCTCATGTCCCCTTTTTGCTGTCCTGATTTCCATCTTAAATATGCTCCTACTGTCCTTATATTCTTGTAGGGATTCCCTCAATCCCAGCTGTCCATACCAGATTAATGCCTTCTTTTTCTAAAATAGAGCCTCAATTTCTCTAATCATTCATCATTCCTTACATGTACTACTCTTGCCCATCACACCAACAGGAATATACTGTCTCTGAACTCTCGTTATCTCATTGTTAAAGGTCTCCCACTTCCCAACCATCCCTTTACCTGTGAACAGCCTCCCCCAATCAACTTCAAAGCCTTTCAATATCCTCCTGTTTATTGTATAGTCCCCTTCTTTGTTTGTCTTCTCCAAATGCATAACCTTGCCACTCTCTAGATTTAATTCCATTTGCCACTACTCCATACACAACAAAATCATTAATATCATCTTGCAATTAACAGCCATCCTCTCTGTAATCAACTACATAGCCAAATTTTGTTTCTTTCTCCCCCAAACATGTTTCTAATATTTATATCTTAATCATTAATATGCACCTCATATAACAACGGACTAAATACAGCCTTGTGGAACACTATTGGAAACTGTTTTACATTTGCAAAGAGTATCCATTAATTGTTATCCTTTGTTTTTGTTACTGAGCCAATTTTAGATCATACTCACCATACTCCCCAGCATCCCATGGCTTTTAATTTTTTTCTATCCAGTCTGTCATCTGGGGCCTTGTCAAATGTCTTACTAAAACCCATGTCGATAATGTGCATTGCACTACCTTCATCAATCCTCTTTGTTTCCTCCACAAAACATCCAACTAAATTAATAAGACATGATCATCCCTTGACAAAACCAAGCTTTAGAAAAAGATGCGTTGTTTAGGAATTTGAAAGGGGAAATCTTGTTTGAATAACTGGCTGGAGATCTTTGAAATGATAACAGAAAGAGTTGATAAGGGTAATGCTGTTGATGTGATGTACATGGACTTTCAAAAGACCTTCAATAAAGTGCCACGTAAGAGACTTATGAGAAATGTTATAGCTCATGGAATGAAAGAGACAATAATAATAACATGATACAAAATTGGCTGAAGAAACAGAAAATAGTGGTCAATGAATAGGCTAGATAAAGGTTTGTAGTGGAGTTCCCTGAAAGTTGGTGTAGGAGGCCCTGTTTTTCCTAAAATATATGAATGATCTAGATCTTGGTTTAGAGAGGACAGTTTGTGTGAAACAGTTGCCCCTTAGGTCCTTTTTAAATCTTTTCCCTCTCACCTTCAACCTATGGCCTGTAGTTTTGGACTCCCCCACCTTGAGGGGAAAAACCATGACACTTCACCCTATCTATACCCCTCATGATTTTATAAACTTCTTTCAAGTCACCCCTCAGCCTCCAACTCTCCAGGGAAAATAGACCCAGCTGATTCAGCTCTCCCTTTAGCTCAAACCCTCCAACCCTTGCAACGTACTTGTAAATCTTTCCTGAACCGTTTCAAGCTGGGGGGCCAGAATTGAACTCAGTATTCTGAAAGTGGCTTAACCAATGTCCTGCATAGCTACAACATGACTTCCTAACTCCCATACTCAAAGCATTAACCGATAAATGCTAGCATACCAAACACCTTTTTCACAATCCTGTTTACCTGTGACTCCACTTTCAAGGAACTATGAACCTAACCTGCATTCCAATGTCCCTTTGTTCAGCAACAGTCCCCAGGATCTTACCTTTAAGTGTACAAGTCCTGTGCTGATCTACCTTTCCAAAATGCAGCACCTCACATTTATCTAAATTAAACTCCATCTGCCATTCAGCCCATTGGCCCATCTACAATCTCTCTCAAATTACAAGGGTAAGCTGCTGATATGGTAATGTGGCACTACATAAAGGAGGTGCAACTGACAACAGTACATTTAGTATATAAAATGTATATTATTACTTATGGATCCTTTATTAATTTGTGACATAAATTCTAAACCCTGTAGCTTCAGGCAAGTGACAATAATGCTACATTATTTACAGGTGGTGACCATCTTCAACAAGACAGACAGACTAACTAAAATATGATAATATTCAATAATATCTTTAAACCCCACCCGACTATCAACATCTTGGGGCTCATTAATGAATAGAACGTTAACTTTTAGAACAATCAGAGAAATACTGAGACAATAGAGGCTAAGACATCTCCACAAGTAATTCACCTCCAGCCTCATTGCCTCTAAGCACCATAAGTCAAGGAACAATGGCAATCTCTTCACTTGCCTGGATATGTGCAGCTCCAACAGCATGAAGTTTGACACTATTCAGAAGAAAGCAATCAATCAATCAATCACTTTACATTAAATCCCTCCATCACCTGTACACTGTAGCTGCATGGTGCACAATATTCAAGAAGCATTGCAACAACTTGTTAGGACTTCTTTAATAGCACTTTCCAAATCTGTGACCTAACACCGAGAAGAACAAGCAATGCCAGCACATCGGTTGGCCATCACCTTTAAGTTCTCCTCTAGATTACACAACATCCTGACTGGGAAATGTGATTATCATTCCATTATTGTCACTTAGTCAAAATTCCCAGCCTAACAGCACTTTGGGAGGACATTCACCAGACTAGTGACAGTTCAAACTAACAGCTTACCATCTACGTGGGGATATTTAGGGATAGACAGTAAGTGCTGGCCTTGCCAGTGGTGTCTACATTCGGGGAATAGACAGACAGTATCTGAATGTCAATGAAGTATTTCTGGGTTTGATGCAATAATGGCTAACTATTAAAAGACTTATTAATCATATAATCAGGGTAATACTTAACAAATAATACATCAGTGTAGTCTTGTGAATACTCCTTCGGATCAGTCTGCCCATTATATTGAAACTAAATCAACTTGCATCTTTTTACTATTGGCAGTATTGGCAGACTCTAATCATAATGGAATAACTACAGTGGTGCAAATATAATATTGGTACTGCAATGTTTATTGCAATTTAACAGAATAGTTCTTGCCTACACAGCTGACACAGCTCTTTGCATTGTTCTGCTAAAAGGATAGCAAGTATGCAAACATAAATTTACCAGGGATTCCCACCAGGTGGTAGCACAGCCACTGCCAAGGTCACATATATTAAAGCAAAATGCTCAAATTTTCATTCTTTGAGGTATGCTAGATAATAAATGTGCTCTTTGTACTTTTGCCAAATTTGAACCACCTGTGAGATTGATATTACAGCAGCATGCAGTATGCTGGTGAGAACTGAATGCGATGTTGATTAAATCACTTTAGTGCACACACCCACAAAATAAGATTCAAAATTAATTGCCACATCTATCTCCTAATGTCTACCCATAAATTCAGAATTTCACAGAGATGGCTGCAGCAATTAATACGTGTTCTTGAAATAAGTCCATGGAGACTAGTATCCTGTCACCAAGTCACCCTTTATTTACACATGGAAAGTCTTTGACACTGATTCAGTTCCCACAGAGTGAGCAGAACCTCTGACAGATCTGAACCAGATTAATAGCCCCAGTCAGGGAACACCCTCCCCCCAACACCCCCTCCCCCACCCAATATCTGGGAAGATCAGATTTGACCTGATATGGAGAGTTCTCCCCATCAGCAACTCTCCTGGAGCTATCCCTGTAGTTGCATGAAGGGTGCGCCTATAATCAAATAAAAATTGGGACAGCCCGTTTGTGCGTACCTCTGCCTGGATGGAATTTCACATTGGCCCCAGGATCCCATACTTCCCCCGGGTGCCTGTGTCCCACAACCTGAGCTGCCTCCGAGATATATGTAACATGTTGTTTAGGAAAGTGAAATGACGGGCCCTGTACAGACTGCTGCTGCACTCTGTTCACCTCTTCTCCTTCATCTACCACCCTGACATGCCTTAGTGTGCCTATTTACCGCCATACGGTGGAGATCCCCAGTGGAGGGCTCTCTACGTGGGAGTCCTCCCTCTCTCCCACGAGAATCTGGGGCGGACAGTGTTGCACACAGCAGTCCCCTGTAACTGCCGATTATGATGGTTCACGGACTCTCAGCCCAACTGTTTGTTCTGTGGTGCTGTGGAGTCCATGGACCACACGTTTGCACTCCCTTTTTAGTTACTTGAAGGATCTGCAGCTCTGCTTTCGGTTGCACTTCAGCCTCACGCTCCTGATCTTTGGGCACCCGGTGTGGAGGGGTGCGGGCAGGTAGGAGGATCACCTCGAGGGTCTGCTCCTGGGTCTGGCCAGACTGGCTATTAACAGGTTCAGGCAGCGGGCCATGGTGGGGGTCATTTCTGCCGACTGTCTGCCCTCATCCACAGCTATGTTCAAGCCCTGGGTGTCTTTGGAGAGGGAGAACGCAGTGTCCACCAATGCTCTTGCTGCCTTTAGGGAGAGGTGCGCACCAGTTGAGTGGAGTGCCTAATTTCCCCCTCCAATTCTATTTTGATTTGAGCCTTACCCTCTTCCTTCTCTTTTTTCATATAGGCATTGCCCCCACCGGGAGTTGCTTGTTACAGGTTTCCTGGCCACATGAGTGTTTTTCCTGCTGGTGGAAATATTGAATAAAATTATTATTTACTCAGATGGTGTTTTCACTGAGTTCCTGCATAATACTCACAACACCGGTGCTGCGGGGAAAGATAAACACTACTGCCACACAGCAGTATGCCATACTGCCACAGTGTGGGGGTAACAAAAAAAGAAAGGAAATATAACCAGGAGAAAAAAAATAGAAAGCGGGACAGCTTGGTATCTAGTGAAGCTACAGACTGTTTATTTAAGTCTGCCTTCAAAGTTCAGACTGCATTTTCTGCCAGGCCATTGGATGATGGATGTTATGGAGCTGTCCTGGTATGTCAAATGCCATTCAGCTTTAGGAAATACTCAAATTCCCTGCTGGTAAATGATGGCCCTTTATCTGTGACCAACACATCCAGGAGTCCACGTATTGCAAAAGACATGCACAGTTTTTGGATTGCCGTCCCCATGTTTGACACATGAACTCTCCATACACATCCAGCCACTTTGAGTGGGTGTCCGCAATGACCAAGAACATTGAGTCCATGAAAGGACCTGCATAGTTGAACTGCAACCGAGTCCAGGGTTGACCCAGCCATTCCCACAAATGTGGGGGAGCTGCTGGCAGTTTCTTTTTGTCCTTGTTGGCACTCTGGGCACTACCCTACCAATGCGGCTATGTCTGTATCCAATCCTAGCCACCAGACATAACTTCTCACCAACATCTTCATTTGGAAACCCTTGGATGACCCTACTGGAATCCAGCCACAAACTTTGCTCGGGCCAATCACTCTTGCTCCCCATAATAACATTCCACCTTCTATTGTGATCTGGTCTCTATGGGTCCAAAAGGGTTTGAGTTCAGGTGGTGACAGCCCTTTGGTTTCCCCCATCATTACCAGCTGTTTTAGTTTAGCCAGGACCAGATCTTTCTGCATTCAAAGTCTGATATTGTCAGCTGTGAGTCCAGAAAATTTAAAACCATTACAGACTCTTTCAGTGGTGGTACCACTGGTGGTGTATGTGCCAGCAGGAGACGTGGCTCAATGTATCCACATTTGCTACTTGTCCTCCTGGATAGTGTTCCAACTTAGTACTCACTTAGTATTACAGTCCACAGCTGAATTCAGCCTGAAGTAAAGGGTGGCAGTGCCTTGTCCTCTTTAAGTACACCAAGTAGGGATTTATGGTCTGTTATTATTACAAATTTACATCTGTAAAGGTACTGATAGAACTTTGTGACTCCAAATATGACCGTTAAAGCTCCCTTCCCTATCTGGGTGGATTTATGCTCCGCGTTATCCAGAGTCCTGGAAGCATGTGCTATTGGGCATTCCTCTCCATTGAGCCACCTATACGAGAAGGCATCGCACGTCAATACCAGATCTCGCTTGGGATCATAATGTACCAACACCTTAGAGAATTATAGCCGTTTCTTCAGTTCCCTGAAAGCTACGGCTTGGCTACGTGACCATTTCCAAGGCTGACACTTTATCAGATGATGCAAATATGTCAGGATGGAGGCCAGGTTACATATGAACTTTCCGTAATAATTCATCAGTCCAAGGACAGATCTAAGCTCTGGTACAGAAATGGGAATAGGCGCATCTTTGATCATCTTCACTTTATCTTTCAACAGGTGTAACTCGGTCTTGTCAACTCAGTAGCACAAGTAGGTCACTTGGATCAAACATTTTTCCCTTTTAAGATGCATGGCCATCTGGGAGAAATGTGTAATGACCACGTTCAAGTTCTCTAAATGCTCCTTATTGGTCTTCCCTGTTATTAGCTTATCATTGCAGATGATACGAAGATCGGTGGAGTTGTGGATAGGGTAGAAGGTTGTCAAAGGACATTGCGGGATATAGAGCAGTTGCAAGTATGGGTGGAGAAATGGCAGACGGAGTTTATTCCAAGTAAGTGTTAGGTACTGCACTTTGGGAGATCAAATGTTAAGGAAAAGTATACAGTTAATGGCAAGACCCTGAACAGCATTGATATACAGAGGGATCTTGGGGTTCAAGTCCATAGCTCCCTCATAGTGGCCACACTAGTAGACAGGATGGTAAAGGCATATGGCAGGCTTGTCTTTTAGCGGTTGGGGAATTGAGTACAAGAATCAGGATGTCATGTTGCAGTGATATAAGACTTTGGTTAGGCTACACTAGTATTCTGTTCAATTCTAGTTGTCACATTTCAGGAAGGATGGGCGGCTGTGGAGAGGGTGCAGAAGAAGTTTACCAGGAAGCTGCCTGGATTAGAGAGCATGAGTTATAAGGAGAGGCTAGAAAAACTCTGGTTATTTTTTCTGTGATGGAGGCTGAGGAGAGACTTGACAGAAGTCTATAAAATTTTGAGATGCATAGATAGAGTTGACAGTCAGAATCTTTCTCCCAGAGGTGAAATGTCTAGTACTAGGGGACAAGCATTTAAGGTGAGAGGGGGCAAATTCAAAGGAGATATGAGGGGCATGTTTTGTTTTACAGAGAGTGGTAGGAGTTTGGAACGCGCTGCCAGGGCTGTTGGTGGAGGCAGCCATGATAGGAGCATTTAAGGCACTTTCGGACAAACACGTGAACATGCAAGGAATGGATGGATTTAGACCAAGGGCAGGCAGAAGGGATTACTTTAATTTGGTGTTGCATTTGGTGCAACATCGTGGGCCAAAGGGCCCGTTCTTGTGCTGTACTGTTCTATGTTCTATTTTCTATTTTCTATTTAGATAAATGGAAACTTGGGGTAGACTTTGTAAAATGTTTTTCATTGTCCACTGAAAAATTGCACAAACTGATGATACCCCAAAAGGCAGTCTCATATTGGTACAGACTCTTATGGGTATTAATTGTAGCATATTTCTTGGAATCCTCATCTAACTGCAATTGCAAGGATGCATGGCTCATGTCAATCTTCTTGAAGGACAAACCTCTTGCCAACCTTGTGTATAAATCCTTTATGCAAGGGATTTGGGATTTATCCAACTGTGATGAGCATCCCACCCAGACCTACACCCCTCCCCTATTCCCATAACTCCCGTGGCTAATCCACTTAGCCTACACAGGACACTATGGGAAATTTAACATGGCCAATCCACCTAACCTGCACATCTTTGGACTTGTGGGAAGAAACCGGCGTACCGGGAGAAAACCCACACAGACACTGGGAGAACGCGCAAATTCTACAGAGACCATTGCCCGAGAGTGGAATTGAACCCGAGTCCCTCCTGCTGTGATGCAGTAGTGCTAACCACTGAGCCACCGTGATGGAAAGGAAAAAGATTTTCTTTTCTCAGATGGTTGAGAGCCATTGGATTTCTGTTCACTAGAGAGCAGTGAGGGTGGTGTCATTGAATACTTTTAAGGAAGAGGTGTTTAAATTCTTGTCCAATAAGGGAATGAAAGTTATTTGGGAATAGATAGAAATGTGGACTTGAGGCCACAAGCAGACGACATTCAGAATACCACAAACATGACCTTATTAAATAGCAGTGCAGGTTAGAGGGGCTGAATAACCTACTCCTGCTCCTAATTTGTATATGTGATACTGCAGAGTCAATTGTATTTTCTGCTCAGCAACAGTTCAAAGATAAGTGGATATCAAATATAAAATTACAAAAAAAACTGATAAACTAATTGAACAGGCATTGGAAAAAGGACACAGAATCTATGCAAGTTATTGAATTCTTACGCAGCACATGACAAGAAAATATCAGCAACAAATTGCATTAAATATTTGGAGAACTGATTTGCTGGTCTTCTATTTTGATTTCAGTGTGGTTTCAATTAACGAACATCCACATTTTGTAAAATCTAACCATTTAATTAAATGGTGACACAATCCAATTATTTACCAATGCTAACAGTTTCATGTTTACTAGAAGCTTTGAAATTCTGATTCCGTTCCTATCTTTGCTCCAGTTTTGCTTAGTGTGAGAAGGAGAGATGAATTCACCAATCAACTTGTTACCCAAATCATTCTTTAGAATCAAAACTGATGTGAGATAACGTAGCCAGGAGCTGCCAGATGCTATTCAAACCTTTGTGGCATAGGATGTTCTGGCATGTTAAATAGTCCAAGTCTGCCCGCCTACGTTTGACATCAATGGAAAAGGTAATGCAGTTGCAGTATCGCTATTGCTGAGTGATAGAAGTTACACTTAACTCAAAGGGCCACGTGTGCCCAATTACTTTTCCGGGTACAACATGAAACATACTCAATATTCCCTGTGGTGGTAAAATACCCTTTTTATATATAAAAAGAGAACCTTGCATGATGAATAATATAACTGAGACAAGTCTAAGAAGGAGAATAATTCTTCTGGAAGTCAAATAAAACCAAAACAAAGCTTTGCATAGCATATTGTTACATCTCTCAAGATTACTCCTCCTACCACAAAGTCCTTTAGCTCCCAGATTTGTCTTTGGGCATCTGCCCTGGAATGGTGCCATATTGATCTGAAACCTAGGTTTTACTGCCAGAGAATGAAGACTGTTTGTGTTTGATTTAAGAGGTCAAAATGCATTGAAATATGTGACATACCCCAGTCCTGCAGATGATGATACTCAAACTCAATGATCTGGGCTGAGGAATCTAGGGCAGTTGATTTTATTTGTTCCTACTGATCTGAAATTGAGTTGGATGTCTGGAAAGTTTCCAGGTAGAGTCATACAGCACAGTATGTTCAATGAACTGCATAGAATCATAGAATCCCTACAGTGTGGAAACAGGCCATTTGGCCCAACAAGTCCTCACCGTCCCTCCGACAAGCATCCCACCCAGACCCATTGCCCTATCCCTGCATTTCCCATGTCAAACCCACCTAACCTAAACATCCCTGAGCACTATAGGCAATTTAGCATGGCCAATCTACCTACTCTGCACATCTTTGGACTGTGGGAGGAAACCGGAGCACCCAGAGGAAACCCACACAGACAAAGGGAGAACGTGCAAACTGCACGCAGACAGTCGCCCGAGGCTGGAATCGAACCCGGGTCCCTGGTGCTGTGAGGCAGCAGTGCTAACCACTGAGCCACCGTACACTTGAAATTCCTTTTCTGGGGTGGGCTGCTTTAGGGGTGAGACTTTGATTTTGTTCCCTTTGGGCTTCTGAGTCTAACAATATCGTAACGCTGAATTCATTTTCATCACCAAATGAAAAAGTCAATGATCTGTTCAGTAGACAACATTCCCCCGCATGGGTCATGTGATACAGCCAATGATTGATGATACAATCCAGGAGTTGCTTTGATCTGGAAAGCCTCCACGTGGTTTTGCATTTGTCTTTCCGGCAGAGACAATGTCATTTGAAGTTATGCTAAATGCACTCTGTCAACTCTTGGTTCCATTCCAGACATTAGAACCATGGTCAACTCAGGCATTATAGTCCACTAGAACGGTAGTCTTTTCTTCTTTTGGGATAGCAGTAAAGAATTCCTCAGTGCAAAAATCAAACTCTTTCTCTACATTTTATCAGAGTCATATGTGAGGGTACAAGTACTGATGACTATGGCATATTGTATACAACTGAGCAGTAGATAAAATGTCATGAGCATTTTCGTACAATTGAAGAGTTCTGGCAATGCATCCAAAATCCTACCCTGGTGAGAAAAGCAAACTCTGTGGAAGCAAGGATCATTGCCAACCATTCCTTTCCAGTAGAAGGCACTATGCTCTGTTTGTTCC
Organism: Rhincodon typus; assembly: GCF_021869965.1. Classification (NCBI taxonomy): domain Eukaryota; kingdom Metazoa; phylum Chordata; class Chondrichthyes; order Orectolobiformes; family Rhincodontidae; genus Rhincodon; species Rhincodon typus. The sequence goes on from NC_063336.1 coordinate 96,498,881, forward strand.
CACGGTTGCTCCTTCCCAGAAAGGCATGTCTCACCACAGGGGATACTGTACATATGTAGTGTTATAATTCATTTATAATTGCAGTTCCTCTTTATGGATGTCACTCCTGAGTTTCTCTGTGAGCGTTTCAATATTCCAAGTTTCAAAATGTAAAAACTTCTCTCTAACATGACAATTTTGCAGTGTGGGACCCAGCCAGAAGAAAGTAAGACAGAAGACACTTTTTCTAGCCATTAACCATTTGCAGCGAGCACAGCAGAACTGAAGAGGACTGTTCAGTGATGATGCTATTCACTTAAGACACTAGTGTCTTAGACTGTCTCAATACAGATCCATTGTCCTTTATGCAATAGTTGTACATGCGCAGATTTTTGAACAAGGACTCTGAAAGTACACAGCCATGACCCTGTCATCAATCTGCTGTTGTCACAGGACTTGGCAAATTGATCCTCATAGAACTTTGTGCATAACTTTGTTTACTATTGAGGCACCATCATTGTCTATGTGATTTTGATGGTTTAGTGACCAAATTTCAATGACATCATGAATTGTGATGACCATGTCCACTTTGTTTCCGTAGCCTGCTTCTGCCTTTGCCTGTTCTACTGTAGATGAGTTTTTTAGACCACTCTTTGTTTGGTACCTAGAGTCACAGAGTCGTACAGCAGCAAAATCGATCCTTAGGCCCAACCTGTCCATGCCGACCTAGTTTCCTAAACTGAACTCATCCTAATTGGTACATATCCCTCTATACCTTTCCTTTTCTGTACAAATGTCTTTTAAATGTTATAATTATATCAGCTTTTACCACTTCCTCTGGCAGCTCGTTCCATAAATGCACCATCCACTATGAAAAAGTGACCCCCTCAGATCCCTTTTAAATCCTCCTCCTTAAACCTATGCCCTTTAGTTTTGGGCACCCCTAACCTGGGGAAAAGATCTTGGCTACGCACCCTATCCATACCCCCCATGACTTTAGAAACCTTTATGAGGCCACCTCTCAGCCTCCTATTCAGCCTCTCCTTATAACTCAAACCCTCTAGTCTCGGGATCATCCTTGTAAATCTCTTTTGCAACCTTTCAGTTTAATAGTATCCTTCCTATAGCAGGGTGACCAGAATTGTACACAGTACAGTCCTTCTGCTATAGCACATGCTCTGGCAAAGCATATTGGCTGTAACATGACTGACGAATAGGGGAACGCTATTTCTAAAACACGAACTTGTGTTGGCTATAATGCAATTCCACTGATGCATGGAGGAGTATGCAACAACATCACATGACTGTTTCGCAGGCTTTGTCTTGAGCATGCTCAATGTTCGTGCCGGAAGAGTCTCCGCGCCGGCATCACATGATCGTCTTGCGGGCTTTGTCCTGAATACGCGCAATGTTTGCGCAGAGTCTCTGATCCGGCATCATGTGATCATTTCACAGACTATGTCGTAAAGCGCTTTCTGTCAGAGGTACAGTATTCCGTGATTTTCCGTTTTTTTTTGCAAATTCTGCCATTTTACTCAAAAAAAAAGGCAAGGACAAAGTGACAAGAATGTTAACAAGAAGCGTCCTGGTGATAAAATTGCCAGTGGTGAAAATAAGAGAAGGGCTATAACACTGGAAGAGAAGCTAGATGTTATGAAGCATTTTGAACATAATGAGATAACATGTGGTATAGTTCGCGTAACAGGAGTGAAGGAGTCTACCTTTCGCACCATTAGAGTCAATGTAGAAAAGATTAAAGCAAGCTGTATTGCTGAAATAAGTCTCAGTGCCAGCAAATCTGTGAGGTCATGGACAAAGGAACTTGAGGAGATGGAGTGGCTTCGAAGTGTGTGGATAGAAGATCAAACGAAAAAGTGATCTCGGGACACCTTTCACACCATAAAAGAGAAAGCCTCATCAATTTATGAAGATCTAACAAAAAAAGGTGAAAATCTTGCAGATGTGCCTGCCTTTAGTGCTAGCAGTGGCTGGTTTGCTGGTTTTATGATTTTATGAACCGCTATGCTTTTCATAACGAAAAGCTAAATGGCAAAGCTGCCAGTGCAGACGAGGAACGTTCAAATGCATTTCCTACCATAGTAAAAAAAAAATCAATTGACGAAGAAGGCTACAACTTAGATCAAATTTTCAATTTGGATGAGATAGGTTTATACTGGAAGCAAATGCCGCCAAGAACCTACACTTCTATGAATGAAGCACATGCTCCAGGCTTTAAGAAAAAATGTTATTGTAAGTGAATTTCCTTTGGATATTTTTAATTGCACTTACTTTACCACAACCAAAAATCTTAAGACCTTATTTGTAAAATTCTTCATGGATCTCAACCAGATTTGGTATATGTTCTAGAATTTATTTACTTCAGAACTTGTCACCATTTAACTTCCTCGAATGAATCTGCTCACATTCTAGAGTTGTGCATGCATGAATGCCACAAGGCATCACACAAATCAAGGGGCAAATTCCTGAAAAATCAAGAGGTACAAAATAAAAATCGTGTTGCCTTTTTTCAGACATAAATCAACAGAGATCAACAGCAGATTTATAAACCTCAATGCCTTAATTAATCTCAAACAGTTTGAAGCTCTTCACAGAAACAGTATTATTCTATCCGTAAATACTTTACAAAAATCTATTCTTTACTCCTGAGTATGGAGCAGGGTGGTCCCACCGACCATTGCCAGCCTTTCCACACTGAGCAGCCACAGACAAGCACTTCTTCAGGAATGCTCATTTAGAAACTGAGACTAGGAGACATAGTGATTTTTAATTTTCCCTACCCTGAGTTTCTGCCACTGATTCTAGTAACCCTACCACTAGACAGTGTTGCAATGCAGTGAACCAGAGTTTTTACAGAGAGATATACCCGTTTCCAAGAAATGATATTTAATAATTTTTTTGTTGTTCGAATGCACTGAGATCAAGACAGCATTAAGGGAAAAGTACTGGTTCAGAAAGTTGAATGAAATCTCAGACACATTGGTCATATCTTGAAGGCAAGAGAAGATCTGAGCCATGAAATTCCATGGGAATTCCACTGATCTCAGAAGTTTCAGTGAGCGATCGGGGAACTCTTCGCTGAAGCTCAGGGTTTGCATGTTTCTACCAGGCAACCATGTCACTTTACTAACAACGATCAATCATCTTAATGCTGTCCAGTGCATTAAAAATTTGGAAGCAGAGATTTTTTTTTTAACTTTATTAATTTTATCAACTTTGTAAGTATACTTACAGAAGAGTCGGAATGGATCTTTGAAAGGAAAAGAAGACAAAAGGTAGCAAAAGTTAGATTTTAAAATCTCGCTACTGGTGTGCAATTCAGCAGGCTAGAATGCATATCAGGAATTAATAGATAGAAGCCCCAATTGCCCACAGGATTTTACGTTCATTTAATTTTAATTATGCACAGACCACTTAGCTCAATGCCCAAATTCCTGCACATAAAGACACTCAGTGTGAAGTAATAAAGTCTCCTTTTAATCTGGGACATGAAGCTTTTACTGAACGAAAGTGATCCTTTATTTAGCTTTCAAGCAGGCTATTTATACTATAATAACATTTTATATACCCGAAATGTAAAATTAATGAAAACATTTCCTAAATTATTCTATTAATTTAAAAGAGCAATAATGAGAGAATGGAAGTGAACAGGAAAATGTATTGCCCACTCACCACACTTCCAAATTCATAATCTGCTCTGTTTTCAATCTACAGTACTTAATTCTCGAACTACTAATTGCTTCCTGGTTGTCCTTTAAACCTCAAATCTAGACACAAAGAAGTTATAAGTTTACTATCTTATAGATGATGTTTTTCTAATTTTGGACATGTTATAAGCTGTGTATATTTTGAAAGAATGCACTTTTGAATAAATGATTGACATAATCCAATTTTTATTTTTGGCACATGAAGAAATTAATCAAATCAATCTTTCAACATAATTTTCTGGGATTTCCTTTTACTGCTTTAACTGTTGGAATCAAGGCAGGCTATGCAACTGCACCACGGACAACACCAGATGTCTGTTTATATATAGTGTACATATTTTAAGTGTTTATGCACTTCCCAGAGAAACACAAACTCAAACTAAACTGATTTGTGATTCAGTTCAAAACAAACAAGTTATGGTCTTTTGGTTTAAATATCTTCTTTCTGTTGCAAAAAATAAAGAAAGCTAAAGAACCTGATGGCACTTTTTAAAATGTAATCAACAATTACAAATCAATATTTCTGTATTTGTTATCATGTGAGAAAAACAACTGAAATGTGGTAATGTGCTTGCTGGCAAAAATGGAAATGGCATTCCATTTGAACATTAGAATGTTTCCAATATTTGAAAAGTAATTTAAGTGGCAGTGTACATTGAAGGACCTGGCAAGAAAAGGACCCTAAGGCAGGCAGATTGAAACGCAGCTAGAATCATTGGAGCTAACTGGAATTGGTTTTTGCTCTACTACAGAAACAGAAGCTAGCTGTTTGGTGAGTCTTTTATAAATGGTTGAGGTCTTTTCTATTCTTAAATTTTAAAATAGTACACAAATTGATGATAAGGTTCATAAAATACATAAAAGGCAAATGTAAGTAAATGAAAACGTAAGTAAAACTTATCACTCTTTAAGGAGGGCAGTTCAGGTGATGTGTCAAGGCTGCAGGACGTGCAATGTGGCTCCTGGATATCATTGTGATTTAGTGCAAACACATCTGCAGTAAGTGTCTGAAGTTCGATCAGCTGCAGCTCAGAGTTTATGAGCTGGAGGCTGAACCACAGACATTGCAACACATCAGGGTGCGGAAAAGTTATCCTCATTTTTTGCATCAAGAGGTGGTCACTCCACTTAGGATAGGGTCATCTGATTTGGTCAGTGGTCGATAGCAGGAGGGTGTTACTGTGAGTAAGGCAGGAGTGTAGAGTAATAATCTCTGCAGTTGTTCAATTGGTCTGAAGTTCTCTCAGCTTGTTTGGGTAACGTGTCTGCTGGGTAAACAAACTGACCGTGGCACCGTGGTACAAGAAGGCGGAGCAACAAGGAAGTTAGTAGTAGGTGATCAGTATAGTAACAGATACTAACTACATTGTTCTCTGCAGCAAAGAGTAAGAGTCCAAAAGATTATGTTGCCTGCCTGATGCCAAGGTTTGGGACTTCTGCTCTAGCGCTGAGTAGAACATAAATTGAAGAGGGGTGGATCAATTTGCAAATCATTTCAAATTGAGCCCTCTCATTTTTTTTTATAAGTGGGAGGTTTCTCTGTATCTGTTGTGTCCAAACCTCTCATGATTTTGAAAACTTTAATCAAATTTCCTCTTAACCTTCCCCACCCCAAGGAAAACAGTTCCAACCTTTCTAATTTATCATCAAACTGAAGTTGCTTATCTCTAGAACCCATCTAGTAAAGCTCTTCTGAGCTCTTTCCATTACCTTTACATCCTTCCTAAACTGTGGTGCCCAATGTTACATATAGCTAAAGAAGACTGAAGCATTTTAGAAACTATAGACCTGTGTTTTAAAGCAAGAGTTTTAACAGAATTGACAACGTGTAAGTATCAGGTAAGATTCAACAGGCTATGCAATATGGCTGGAAAAAATGAAACTAAGAAGAAACCAGAGTTATCTTTAAAATTATATATGGTGGATATAATCATAGAATCCCTACAGTGTGGAAGCAGGCCATTCAGCCCATTGAGTTTACACTGACCCTATCCAAGTCAGGATTGTGAGGAGCATGGAGGGAAACTTGCAAGTGGTGGTGTTCCCATGTACCTGCTACCCTTGCCTGATCAGATGGATTTGTATCCATGCATTTCTATCTCATTAATACCCCAACTTACCTTCTTCAGACTTCACTTCCAACTTTCCTCCCCTTCACCAAGAAACTAAATGGCACAAATTCCTAACATGAAAGTCACGGTGGGTAGCTTGTGGCTGAAGTTCACCAATTGCTTATTCCCACCAACATCTAACTGCTTCTTCACCACTATGTTCCTTCATGCATCATGGTTGCCACTTTTCTCGATCCTTCGTCTACACAAACAGGCAACAGCAAACTGCCAGCCTCATGACATCAAAGTATCTGCTCTTTGACCAACTCTCACTACATTTCAGCCCTTCAACACTTGACTTTGGAGATCAGGAATACCCATGACTTGCATGCTTTTGCCAGTTGCACGTTGTGCTCAGGGACACACAATCATCATGCATTTACACAGAATGCATATTGTGGCTCATAACTTTTCTTACCACTCACTCACTTTGTGCTTACTTGGAGGCCACCAGCCTCTGTCTATTTCACATTGCTCTCTACCACACACACACTCAATGACTTTAGCACTGACTTACAGGCTGCCAGTCTCTGTGTGTGTCAAATTGTTTTATAGCACAGATAGAAATGCAGGCAGTTTGTTGTGGGAGGTTCTAACAGTTCCTGTTAACTCTAGCCTAGGTGGTGTGGGTGAATGGCCATCAAGAGCATGGGAATTTCTTAAGTTATGGGCTACAGGTTGGACTGGGCACATTAATTATAATATAGAGACTTTAAACAGAAACTGGGAGAAGCTTAAGGTTCATACAGGCCACAGGGACAGCACCTCGATAGAATTATGAAAGACGGGGCAGTTCTTACATCACAGGGGTGCCTGCAAGTCACTCACACAAAAATAAAGCTGGAATCTTGCCACATTAAATCTGCACAATGACTGCACAAAATGGCTGACATCTCATGCAAAGTGAGTGGAATACATTTAAAAAAAATTTTCATGGGTAGAGTAAATGTTTTGCAATTGATGGCCCTACTAGGGGCAATTGCACTAATCACGCCATCACTGATTCAGTAATGTCACTTCATCTGGCTTCAAATTGCACTTCATTAGTAGGACGTTCATTGTGCAAAAATGCACATTCCAAATTTTGGCCTGAAGCAACCAGGAGCATCACAGTGTACACTAATTCACTTCTTGTCATAATGGTGAAGCAACTATCTTGAAAACAAGGCATTTAAAAGCAGAACCTGAAGTTTCCATTTCATAAACACTTTGCAGAGTTAGCAGCTACTGGATTCTCAAGCTGAAATGTAAATATGAAATAACATGGTCTATGATGTGGAAGGCAGCCTTTCTTTGGCTGGGTGGAGGAGGGGGTGGAAGAGATATTGAAGAGGGAGTTATGGTGGCTTGGCTGAATTCTACTCCCAATATAGCACAGAAACTTTGATTATTTAAAGCACCAATGGATAATATCGCACACTTCAGAGCACCTTATGGATGCATGACAATGAGCTTATTGGGAAACCTCCATGCCATATGGAGTGAAAGCTTCACATGAGGCTTCATTGTGATTAATGAGGGCTGACAAGCTTCTTCAATAGACTTGTGTTATAATTCTGACAATTCCTTTCAGATATCTGCTCACAGATCTCACATGGAGATTGCTGTGGCTGCAGTTCTGAATTTGACAGTTCAAAAATCTCTAATATTTGGGACTATCTGTAATCAAGGAGTTGAACATTCTTGGAGATTTCAACTTCATTCATCCTTGGGATATCCGAAGAGACTGCTCATCTCTCACATGGATATGATTTACCAAGGTACATTTATAAAATTGAAAGTTTATCGACATGATGTTTCACCCATAACCACATATATGCCCACACTAAGCTTACTTCCATTTTATGCTTCCGTTCTTTTTAGATGCAATCCAGACCTCCACATCTGGAGTGGAGAGAGCCTGCTCTGTAGGTGGTCTGGACAACTTGGCAGTGGTCCTCGGGGTATTTGAAGGCTCCAGGCCTGCTAGGGGTCTATTGTTCAGATACAAGCTCACTCTCCTTGACTTGAATATTGGCAGGCTTTGTGATCAGACAGAGGGTGGTGGAGGGGCCAGGCATCTCTCGAGTTTCCCAGGAAGCAGTTTCTGGGAGTCCTGTACATTGCTCCTCCTTCTATGGGTGCCTGCTGGCGTGACTCTATCTTTCTGAGAGGAACACATAAAAAAGGAGCAGAAGTAGACAATTCAGCTTGTCCACAGGAGTGAGGTGAAGATTTCTCATCCCTTCTCACCTAGTCCTTGATGCTATGTATCTATGGCTAAAGTGATGGAATGCAGGCCATGTGCATATTCAGGTGACAAGATGTGCTGGATCTGGGTCTCCATGGTGATCACTAACCTGTTCATGGAAGATGTCAGATTCACAAATACCAGAGCTTGCACAGTCCTGATAACATTCTTGGGGACACCTCCATCCATCAACCTTGCTTCCCAAATACTCTGATTAAAAAATTTTCCGGTGTTCCTGTGTGGGTACTGACAAAGTCATTAATTGCTCAGACCATGGCATTTATCTTTGCCTGATGCTGAACAGATGCTCGGTCTCTGGCAGTCTTCTAAGGGCCATAGACATGGGGCATTTCTTCCTCAATCCACTGTGGGGATCTGCTCACCAGAGTGTGCTCTGAAGTATCAGCTAAAAAGCATGCCCACCCAGGTGAAAGTCTCTTGAGTTGTTAGAGGATGCTCGTGAAAGCCTGATGCATCTTCTGGGGGTTCAGTGATATCCTCCTTAGAGGTGGAGGTGGAGATGAGGGTCTCTTGTGCTAGCCTCATTTTAGTGAATGATTCCTAGATGCCACTAGTGCCCGATTAAGAGAGGGATTTATTTGTCTAGAAGGGATTCAGACAAAGAATGAGTTAGCACTGGTGTTATCTGGAGAGCAGTGCAGCCCAGCACAACGCTTACTAGGTTGGTCAGCCATTGTTGTCTCATCATTCCCACATGAGGAGAGATTGGTAGCCCTGAGAGCGTGGGGAAGCAGGGAGATGATGATGGCGCATATTCTTGCGGACTGCAGAAGGTCATTATCTTTACTCCAGCACTGCTGGGCAAGTCTTTGGACCCAGGACACAGCACTAACCCGATTGTTGGATTCAGGCAGCTTTGGTCTGGTGATGAGGTCTCCAATGGTGGTTCACAGGAAAGTTCATGCTGCTCCTCTCCACCATTCCATCCCACTGTACCTCCAGGTCCATGTCCGTGAAACATAGTACTAGCTTTCCTTTCTATTCAATGATATTCCAACAGCTCAGCGTGACTGCCATTTCTGACCTGACGATATCTGAAGTAGTGTGCAGCTGCTCTTATAATATGGCACCAGTGGTATGAACGCAGAAGGACCCAGCAATGACTGAGCACTTCTACATTCCTGCCTCATGATTGTATGTGATTGGAAATAACGAGCTAAGTTGAATAATTAATGAGATGAAGAGCAAAAGATTGCGTGAGAAAAATCGATCCAAGCCATGGTGGACCTTGTGCCGAGAATCTTACTTGACAAAACACTAACTGCAGATGGGAAAGTTCTGCCCTATAATTTATTGCTACATGACTACCTTGGATTGCAGCATTGATTTCTTTATTATTTCAAGCATCACATATATAACTGGTGTCATTTTTTTTTAATCAACAATATCCAACAAGCTAGATTTGGCATGACAAGAAACAACCCATCTGGGAACAACTAAAGCAACACACAGATACAGGCAGGATTTGTGCTGAAGTATTGCAACAAGGTGAATTTCACAAGGACAAACTGATGTTTTCACTATTGATACGATTCTCCATAATAACTGTCTCAGGTGGGGCACATTTGAAAGAGGTGACTGCAGTTGCAATTAACCTCAAATGACAAGCACTGCTTACAATCATGTTCACTTCTAAAACTGGTCAAAATGGATAAGTGCTCATGAATATGTTTAGTAACTCAAAAGGGAAAACAATTATATTGGTGTATTCTTTATTTTTTCCAGCCATCTCTTAAAGGATACACTACTTATCAGGTTTGGCTTTTATAGCCACACAGAGGCAAACAACGCACCTCCATTATCCTCTACAACTGTTCTAAGTTTTGCTGCATGTGGCTGCAACAGCTCAATTTTCTATGAAGGTAGCCATACTTCAGGCTGAACCTTGAGCCAAGCGTCCATTGACAGCCTCCAAAAAACCCCTTATCACACAATTTCAGTCACTGCTATGCATTTTTGTAGCCCAAAGCTTTCTTTTATGATCTCTGATCTGAAACATTTTTAAAAAGTTTTGATTGTTGATCCTCTTTATTAATTATATCTTGAATGGTTTCTTTCTTTATTAAACTTCACTAAGCATGTTAGCCACTATCGCCCTTGTAATTGTTTCGATTTTACAAAGAGGAATATGGCTCCGATCGGTTCCAGTCATTATTAAAACTGTGCTGTAGCTATAGCATTCCACTTCCAAAATGCATGAGCAAATTCTACAGCAAGATCCATCTATAGCAATCCCATTATAAAACAGTTAATGCCTCTAAAGAGTCAGCAATCTTAAAAACCAGATGAGCCACTTTTAGAATTTAGACAAAATTGCAATATCTTAAAGTTGCAATGATGGTATTCATATGTCAATTACAGTGAAAAAGACACATTTCAAAGTTATTTATAAAAAATCAGTAAGTACAATATTAATAAAAGATAAAAAACTGAAAAAGCCATCAGAGTAACTGTCAAAATGGACTTGATTGATTAATATTGAAAGCCATATACATATCCTCAACGTGGCTCTTCAGCTGCAGGTTGCAGACTCCCATCTTAAGTGGTCCTATGACAGAGATTTTCCAATGTAAGATGTTACACAACACAAGCAGCTCCTACAAAGTTTGGCCCTCCACAACTAAGCAGTGTTTCTCCTCTATACTTCACCGGAACCCCTCCTTTACGAATTCAATCACGTCTGCGTCATAGAACTTCCCCCCAACCTCCACATATTACAATACTCATCACTGGGAAACGACTACCTCTTCAATTATCCAAAGATTATTTGCCCCTTTCTTATTTCTCTTTCAGCACCTTCATCTTTATTCTCATTTGTTCCCCAATCTCTATTCATCTTTTCTATGTCCATCCACCCTCCACTGGCACCATTTTCATTTTCCTCTCTGTTCCTCCCCAGTTTCTTCATCTCCCTTTCCATCCACAAGGAAGTTAGAGGTAATAGTATCCTTGGATTCTCAGATGACTTTTAATAAAGGCCTCCACTGGAAATTGATTAGCAAAATTAAAGCATGTGGTATAGGAAATAATGTACTGATATGGTTTAAGGATTGGTTTACAAGCAAAAAGAGTAGGAATAAACAAATCATCTTGAGTTGGCAGGCTGTGATTAGGGTACTGCAAGGATCAGTACTTTGGCTTTAGCTGTTCACAACATATATTAATGATTTGGATGTGGAGACCAAGTGCTATATTTCCAAGTTAATAGATGTCACAATCTTAGGTGGGAGTGTGTTCTGTGAGAAAGATGCAAAATGTCTTGAAGAGGATTCAGACAGCCTTTAAAGTAGATAAGAACATGGCAAATGTAACAAAAAAAAATGGAAAAATGGAAGGTTATCCACTTTGATAGAATGAATAAATATCCATTTCTTAAATGGTAAGAGGTTAGAAAATAAGGATGCATAAAGAAAGAAAATCTCTTCATTAATAAATTATTGACGGCTAGCATCCAGGTGCAGCAGATAATTAGGCTAGCGAATGGTAAGTTAGCTTTTAATGCAAGAGGCTTTGAACATAGAAGTAGAAAATCCTTGCTTCAATTGTACAGAACCTTAGTTAGACAGTACCTAGAGTACTATGCACAGTCTTCATTCCCTTAACTGAGGAAAGACATGATTGCAAACTGCAAAAAATTTATTCCTGTCTGGTGCAAGAATATGAAGAGAACAATACCAAACCATGGCATTAGAAGGAAGTTAGACACAGCATGGCCAAAAAGAAGCGTACAAATTAGCAAGACAAAAACAACAGACCTAAGGAGTAGGAACAATTTTTAGATGTCAGCAAAGGAGGAAAAGTTGATTGATTAAGGGGAAAATAGAGTATAAGAGTCAGCTTGAGGAGTACATAAGAACTGCCTGTAAATATTTCTATTGGTATGTAAACAGAAAATGATTGATGAAAACTAATGTAGGTCCCTTACAGTCAGAAATGGAGAATTTGTAATGGGAAACAAAGAAATGGTTGATGAACTAATTCATACTTCACTTCTGTCTTCACAAAGGAGGACACAAATAATATACCAGAAATGATAGAGAACAAAGGGTTTAGTGCAAGGGAGGAATTGAAGCAAATCTGTACTAGTAGAGAAACGGTGTTGAAGAAATTGATGGGACCGAAGACTGATAAATTTCCAGAGCCTGATAATCCAATCCCACATTACTCAAGGATGTGGCCCTAGAAATAGCAGATGCAATGGTGATCTTCAAATCTTCTTTAGATTGTAAAACGATTCTTACAGATTAGACAGTAGCTAATGTAACCCCAATATTTAAAAAGGAAGGTAGAGAGAAAAAGGAAATAAGAGACCAATGAATCTGATGGCACTAATGAGGAAGATGCTAGGGTCTATTATCAAGGATTTAATAGCAGAGCACTTAGAAAACAATAGCAGAATGAGACACAGTCAGCATCATGCTGGAAATCATGCTTGACAAACCTACTGGAATTCTTTCAGAATGTAACTAGGAGAGTGGACTGGGGACCCAGTGGACATGGTTTATTTGGACTTTCAGGAAGTTTTCAATAAAGTGCCAGGTAAGAGATTAATGTGCAAAATTAAAGCGCATGGGATTGGGGGTAGTGTATTGAGATGGATAGAAAATTGATCAGCAGACAGGGGAAAATAAAAGAATGGAAGGGGGAAACTGTATAGAAACTGATAAAACTCTAATAGATCTAGACAGGTTAGATGCAGAAAGGATGTTCCAATGGTGATGGAATCCAGAACCAGCTTTAAAGATAATGGGTAAATCTTTTAAGACTGTGATGATGAGAAATTTCTTCACCATAGAAAGTGGTTAAGGCCAAAACATAATGCGTTTTCAAGGAGGTGGTAGATATAGCTCATGGATAAAAGATTTAAGCGTTATGGGGGGGGGCGGTGCAGGGCAAGGTTAGGTTGTGTAATTATCAGTAAACATCCCCACTTCTGACTTATGACGGAGCTACAGTCATTGATGAAGCAGCTGAAGATAGTTGGGTCTGGTATACTTTACTGAGGAAGTCTGTGGAGGTGTCCTAGAGCTGAGCTGACTCACTTCCAACAATCACTACAATCTTCATTTCTGGCATGTAAAGCTCTAAGCAGCAGAGACTTTTGCCCTTGATTTCCATTGATTTCAATTTTGCTCAGGCTCCTTGATGCCACTCTCAGTCAAATGTGACCTTAATTTGTCACTCAGTCAAATCTGACCTTGATGACAAGGGCATTCACTCTCATTTCAAGCCACTCGTACATTTGGGCAAAGAGGGATGACAGGTCAGAATTTTACACAGAACATAAAAAGTGCAAAGACTGAAGAAAAGATTAATAAGGAGGGAACATTTAGAGGAAGGAAGTCAACTGCAAACATGTAAATAGATAATAAGAGTTTTTATGAAATTTAAAGAAGAAATCAAAAAAATCAGCAATATTAATATCGGTCCTTTATAAACTGATCCTAGGAATTAATTATGAAAAATAAGGGGATGGCAGATGAAGTGAACAGGTATTTTGCTTTGGTCCTCACTCTTGATATATAAAGTAAGATCCCAGAAATAGCTACAAATCAGGAAATGGAAAAGAGGCAGAAATTCCGTAAAATCACAAAGGAAATGGTATTGAGCAAACTGTTGGAGCAGCAGGATGACAAGACCCCAAATCCGAATGGACTGAATCAGAGAATCTAAAAAGAGCTAGCTAGTTGGCTTTTTTTTTTTAAGTTCCTACATTCAGGGGAGGCTCTTTTTGAATTGAAATTAGTAAATGTAACTGCTTTATTTAAAAAGGGAAAGAGACGGGTATAATTACAGACACACCCTATCTCAATCTACTCAAAACCTCAGTCCATCTCCCTGAATTCTGTACCTACATTCTTGTTCTGCTGAGTGAAGACAGGCATGAAATACTTCTTTAACATCCTACCAATATCCTCCAGCTCCACGCACAGATTGTCCCCTTGGTCCCTTAAGGGCTCTATTCTTTCCCTAATAATCCTCTTCCCCAAAATATATTTACAGATTATCTTGGGATTCACCCTAATTTTACCTGCCGATGTTTTTTCATGCCCTCTCTTTACCCTCCTAATTGCTTAAAGTTTTCCCCCTGCACTATCTTTACTCCACTAGGGCTTTCATTGATTGCTCCCTTTGCATCTGCTAAAAGCCTCTCTTTTCCTTCTTGTCCAGTCCTGATTTTTTTTAAAATTCACTTGTGGGACATGGGCATCGCTGGCTGGCCAGTATTCCCTAGTTGACCTTGAGAAGGTGGTGGTCAGCTGCCTTCTTGAACCGCTACAATCCATGTGCTGCAGGTTGACACACAACACCCTTAGGGAGGAAATTCCAGGATTCTGACCCAGCAAAAGTGAAGGAATGGTGATATATTTTCAAGTCGGGATGCCGAGTGGCTTAGAGGGGAACTTGCAAGTGGTGATACATGCTGCCCTTGTCCTTCTGGATGGAGTGGCTGTGAGTTTGGAAGGTGCTGTCTGAGGATCTTTGGTAAATTTCTGCAGTGAACCTTGTTGGTAGTACAAACTGCGGCTACAAAGTGTTGCTGGTGGAGGGAGTGGATGCGGTGCCAATAAAGCAGGCTGTGGTACACTCTGGATACCAGCCTCGAGTCACACAATGGCCTTCAACCACCACCCTCTGTCTCCTACCACTAAGCCAGTTTTGGATCCATCTTACCAAGTTACCTTGGATCCCATGTGCTTTTACCTTCTATATCAGTCTCTCATGTGAGACCTTGTCAAAGGCTTTGCTCAAATCCATATAAACGACATCTTGAGTGTTGTTAGAGCTGCACCCATCTAGGCAAGTGGGAAGTATGCCACAGAGCCTGGATATTGTCCAGATCTTGTTGCATTTGAACATGACCTACATCAGGATCTGAGGAGTTGCAAATGGTGCTAAACATTGTGCATCTTTAGTGAACATCCTCACTTCTGACCTTATGCTGGGGGCAAGGTCATTGATGAACCATCTGAAAATGGTTAGGCCGAGGACACTAACTGAGGAACTCTTAAACATATTCCTCGACATCAAGGGTCTGTTGGCTTGTTGCTCCTATATTTAACCCTACAATAGACATGTCGAGCTTGTAACTTCCCCATATTCATTTAGAACATCACCATCACACTCCGCACCCGCCCCCACGCCCCCCACCCCTCTGAACACCCTCAGGTTCTGCTGCAGATTTACCCTTAAGTAGCTTTTCCCAGTCTACTTTGGCCAGATCCTGCCTTATTTTAATAAAATATGTCTTAGTTCAATCCACAACCTATTTGTTTTTTTTTTACAGACTACTTCTTTCCTTTTCCATAACAAACTTGAATCACACCATGTTGTCGTTGCTATCACCGAAATGCTCCCGTACCACCACCTTGACCATCTGTCTAGCTTCCATCCCCAGAACTGGGTCTAGTACTGCACTGTCCCTTGTTGTACTTTCCAAGTGCTGATGTAAAAAGTTCTCCTGAATACATTTCAAGAAACCCGCCCCATCTAAACCCTTTACACTATAGCCATCCCAATTAATTTAGGAGCAAATTACTGCAGATGCTGGAACCTGTACTGAAAACAACAAATGCTGGAGATCACAGCAAGTCACACAGCATCCATGGGGAGATAGTAAGCCAACATTTTGAGTCTAGATGACTTTTCATCAGAGCTGACGTGAAGTGTGGAGGGGACAGTGGTGAGGTGTAGAGTGCTGGTGGAGAAAAGACATTGATAGTTCTTTTATCCACCAGCATTCTACACCCCACCATTGCCACACACTGCACCCCCCCCCCCTCAACTGTAGCATAAATGCTGCCCCCCTCCACACTTCATGTCAGCTCTGATAAAGAGTCGCCTAGACTCAAAATGCTGGCTTGCCCTCTCTCCATGGATGTGTCTGACTCGTGATCTCCAACATTTGTTGTTTTCATCCCAATTAATGTTGGGGAAGTTGAAACCCCTAATATAATTACCTTATTGTTACCACACACCTCATTTGTCTACACATCTCAGAATTATAGAGATCTACAGTACAGAAAAATGCTCTTCAGCCCATTGTTTTTGACCGCATGGATGCAATCCCATTTTCCACCACTTGGCCAACAGTCCTGTTGTCAAAAGTACACATCTAAATACTTTGTAAATGTTATGAGGGTTTATGCTTCCCTTTGTCTGAAAAAAAATGTTTTTCCTTACATCTCCTCTCAACTCTCTGCCCCTTACCTTAAATCTATGCCCCAGTCATTGATCCCTCTATCAAGGGGAAAAGTTTCTGTCTGTCTACCCTATCTATGCCCCTCAATTTTATACAACTCAATCATGCCCCCTCTCAAACTCCTCTGCTCTAAGGAAAACAACCTCAGTCTGTCCAATATCTCTTCATAACTGAAGCTCTTCAGCCCAGGCAACATCCCGGTAAATTCCTCTGCACCCTCTCTAGTAGTATCACATCTAGTCCTCTATTGCTCACTGATTGTTTGGGGCCTATAGTTTCCTCCTGTGATAAAATTTAGAACTAGGAGTCATTATGCAAACATAAAAATGGCTGACCAATTTAAGTCAATAATGAAGAGAAATGTTTTCTCACAGATGGCTGAGAGTCTTTGCAATGGTTCCTCAAGAGGTGACAAAAGCAAAGGCTTTGAATATTTATTAGGCAGTAGTAGATAGATAAATTCTTCTTAAGTAAGGAGGTCAAAACATATTAGGGAGTGGTAGAAATGTGAAGTAATCAGACAAGTCATGTTCTCATTGAATGGCAATGTAAGCTTGAGGGTCTGAATGCCCTAATTCTGCTTCTTGTTATTAATGAAATACAAACACAGGATTTAAGAAGATATACTTCATTGTCCAATTTGTTCAGCTGGGCTTTTAAATACTTTTGACTATAAGATGTAGGGGGCCAGAAGTAGGCCAAACAGCCAGTTCAGACTGAGTGATGGGAATATGATAATCCTCAACTCCACTTACCTGCCTTTTTCCCATAACTTTCAATTCCCTTACTGATTCAAAATCTGTTAATCTCAGCTTTGAATATACTAACAACCCAGCCTCTACAGTTTTCTATGATAAACAATTCTGCAGATTTTCCACCCTCTGAGAGACAACACTCCTCCTCACCTCTGCTATAAATGAGTGATCTCTTACTCTGTCATTATGCCCTCTGACCTAGACTCTCTGACAAGAGGAAAGCCCACATCTACCCTGTCAAATTTGCTAAGAATCTTACACATTTGAGTAAAGTCACCTCTCATTCTTCTAATGAATATTTCAATGAATACAGGCCCAAAGTACTCAGCCACTCTTCATAAGACGGTTCTTCCACATCCAGGACCAACCTCATGAACCTTCTCCAGACTGCCACTGTGGCCACTGCATCTTTACTTAGATAATGGGACTAAAACTGTTCACTGCATTCTAAGAGTGGTCTCAGAAGTGTCTTGAACAGTTTTAGCAATACTTCCCTATTTTTATACTCCACTGACTTTGAAATAAAGGTCAATATTCAATTTGCATTTCCTATTACTTGCTAAACCTATATGCTAGCTTTTTGTGATTTGAGAATGAGGACTACCAAATTCCTCTGTAATGCAGCTTTGTACAGTCTCTCAATATATTATTTATATTAGGGAGTGGTAGAAATCTGGAGTAATCAGACCAGTCATGTCCGTGTTATCTATGAGGGATAAGAGCAACGTATTCCCACGGACACTACTCCAATGCATTGCAAAGGACTGTGTAATGTTTACCGAAGCAGACCATGTGCAGAACTGGATGAGACAATGGGGAAAACTTGAGCTGGAATCTGGGGCTGACATAGCAAGTACACAGATCTACGTGTAGCAGTTCAGTGGACAATGAGGTCATCCAGCTCCCTACCAAGCATCATAATCTCACATTTTCACTTTATATTCCAACTGCTAAGTTTTTTGTGCATTCACTTAACCTGTCTGTGTCATCTTCACCACTTGTTTTCCTACTTATTTTTTGTGTTATTCGCAAACTTGCCTATTGTACGTTCACTTTTCTCATCCAATTCATGAATATATAGTATATAGAATTGTGGACCCAGCACTGATCCCAATGGCACACCACTAGTTACAGTTTGCCAAAATTATTCCCTTTATCCCAACTCTCTGTCCTCTATTATTTAGTCAATCCACTACCAATGCTAATGAACTACCTCCAATACCATGTGCTTTCATCTTATTGAGTAGCCTAACATGTGGGACTTTATTGAATGCCTTCTGTAAATTAAAATAGATCACATTCACTGCTTCTATTTGTCTATCCCTTTGTTAGCTCCTCAATGATTTCTAATATATTTGTCAGGCATGATTTTCTTTTTGTGAAGCCAGGTTAATTCTGATTGACCATATTATGTATTACTTAATTGCTCTGCTTTTATATCTTTAAAATAAGCAGTAACATTTTCCCAAGAACAGATGTTAAGCTAACTGGACTCAGTTATCTGCTTTGTTCTGTCTCCTTTCCTTTTTAAATAAGGGTGTCATATTAGCAGTCTGTCAATCCTCCAGGTCTTTTCCAGAATCTAAAGATTTTTGGAAGATTATTGCTGTGCAATCATTATCTTTGGAGCTACTTATTTTAATATCCTAGAACTATCCCATCAGATCCAGGACACTTATCAGTCTTTAGTCCATTAGTTTCCTTAGTACCGTTTCTCCAGTGATAGTTATTGTATTTATTTTCTCTTCTTTTGCTGCTAGATTATTTAGTATTCATGGAATGCTATTAGTGTCTTCTATAGTAAAGACTGATGCAAAGTATTTATTCAACTCCTCTGCCATTTCCTGTTCCCCTACTGCTATTTATCCAGCCTCATTCTCTAAGGCCCTAAGTTCACTTTGGCCTCTCTCACTTTTTATATATTTAAAGAGGCTTCTGCTGTCCATCTTGGTATTACAAATAAGTTTACCCTCAGAGTTTATCATTTTCCCCTTTATAATTTTTTTTGGTCAAACATTGTTGGCTTTTAAAACTTCCTCAATCTTGCTTATTAACATTTTTTGCCACATTATATGTTTTCTCTTTCAATTTGATGCTATTATTAAATCCCCAGTTAACCATGAGTAGCTTATCCCCTTTATAGAATCCCTCTTTCACATTAGGATATGTCATTGCTGTGAGTCATGAACTATTTTCTTGACCGTTTACCATTGTTCCTCAACCATCTTTGCTATTAAACCACTTTCCCAGCCATTCCAGCCAGCTCTTCCATCAATCCTTTGTAATTACCCTTATTTAAGTTTAGCACAGTTTGTTTCTGATCCAAGTTTTCCCTCCCTCAAACTGACTGCTAAATTCTACCACATTATCATCACTGTTTCCTTAGGGATCATTTATTAAACCTGCCGATTACACATCTTTAAGACTTGTTTCAAAAGGGCAGAAATATTTTCAAGGTGGTTAAAATAATTCCTATTATTTATATAAACGACTAATATCTTATGTATATGAACTAAAGAATATCATGGTAGATATAAAATGGATTACAGTGAATTGACAGTAGTCCTGACTCTTCAATCCATTGGATCACCTGTTCTATGTGATCACACAAGAAAAAACTACCCCCCTCCACTAGTTTAGAGCATTTTACTTTTTTTTAATGTAAATGTACGTATTATTAATTACATCTCTTTAACATCTGTTTTCAAAAAAAGGTACGAAAGGAAATGTCTCTTTTCAAATCAATCAACCTTCATGTTGGAAACTTCATTGTATTTCTACGCATCTACATGGGCAACATAATGTCAACTTTTGTTTGTGGACAATGTACAAAGATGGTTTTGCAATCCAAGAGCAATTTCTCTATTATCAATGAACTGAAAACACATGCGCCTTAACATATTTCCAATTGCAAAAGGAGAAAAAAAAATGTATTCTTTTCAATATCACTACTGGCCAAATGTCATCATACAATAAACAAATGTAACAATTTCGATTTTGCTGGTATTAATTGTTACCTAATCAAAAATAAACATTTTCCTGTAAAATTTGTGACTCACCAACACAAATCATTCTTTCTAAAGAAGCTGACCTTCAAGAAAGACAATTTTTTGTGAATTGGTACACTTTTGAAATAGTTAGTCAGTTGTAATGTAGGAGAGATGGCAAACAATTTTTGCACATCTTGGTACCACAAACAGCAATGTGACAGTAACATGTTATCTGCGCTAGTGGGCTTTGATTGAGAGATAAACGCTGGTCAAGAAACAAGGGCTAATTCTCCTGCTCGTTTTCCCAAACAGTGTCATAAGATCTTTGGCATTCACTTGACAGAGTAGAAGTCTCATCCAAAAAATGGCATCTCCAACAGTGCAGCATTCTCAGTACTGTATTGAATTTTCAGCTTGTAGTTTATGCTTACATCTCTGGAATGGGACTTGAACTCTCAATTTTCTGACTCAGATGCAGTAATACTACCAACTGAGCCATGAAAAGACCCTCTTGATTCTTCAAATAATGTCAGTCTCAGAACAGCTTTCTAACATGGCAAACAGTTTTACAAATGAACATAAAGCAGGAACACAAATCTAACTTAATCATTGCTACCATTCATACCATTAGTCACGGGTCTTCTAAATAATTATTATAACCTATAATTGAGGAATTATTTGGTTATTTCTTTGGATTAAATAGCTTAACCATCTCAACTTAGAGTGTGCCAATAAATTGGAGTGATAAGCTAAACTCAAAACAGGTGTAAATTGTGAATTACCACTTGATGGCTAAATAAAACATTTCAAAAAGTTCTGCAAAATAAACTGGTTCTCTGAAGAGTGGCAGACTGACCTAGGCCTGCTTTCACTCTAGATGATCTAACAGAACTAATCTGAGTTCATACAGTTGATGAGTTATGGGTCTTTCACAGCTATGAGACGGCACCAACAATAATATTTACTCATGTTTGACAGCCTAGAATCGGAAGAGAAAAACTAACTGTATACTTCTGACTCAGATGCCTTTTACAATGAAATTTATGTCAATCATGATGAGGGGACTGCACTGAAGAACAAAATGCTGCTCCTCTCAGTTAAGCAGATGGAGGGAAATTTGCACATATAATATGCGTTTTTATGCACTATTCCCCATTTAGCACCAACCTGGCATTTAATCTCCAAACCAGGCATCCTCAGTCATTCTGAAAAGAAAGTGATTACCTAGAATATACAAAAAAAGTTGTTGACTTACAAGTATTCTTCAGGTGCTTCATCCCAAATTATCATTACGTACTAGTCCACGCTGCAAATGTTGGCAGTTTGAGCTGAATCATATTTTCCACACAGTACCTATACACAGGTTTTTCAGTGGAAGTCAGAGAATAGCACTTGAAATGGGAATGTGGGCTGTCATTCTTGACCATTAGTCCAAGAACACCAAGGCTAATAGCTCCCCTCTACAGCTACTTTAGTATAGATTAGGAATCAATATGGAAAACATCAGGCTTCTTTTATGGTATGGCTATTTACTGACTTCACCAACTAAACAATCAGAAGTGCTGAAACAGGAAAACAGAATTTGAGTGGGCTGAATTTCAACTCAAGGTAAAATGAAGAACTTTAATCTTGCTCAGTGCTGCACAGTATTTCCTTTTCCCAACTTCCTTTCACCCTGCTGGACTCAACACTCCTTTCTCTCATTAAGGAATGTTCGGTGTGTCAGCAAAATTTTCCAATTTCCAACAGATGTTAATTAAACTTACAACCAAAACAGAAAACACTGGAAGAAATTCAGAAGGTATGTGGAGAGAGGAACAGAGTTATGGTTCAAGTCTGTGAACTTTTACCAGAATGTTTTAGAGTAGTACTAGCCAGTACCAAGCAGAAGGGTTTCAGAAACAATCTCTGTGTTGAAATAGCTGATCTGATCTAAAGTTAGCCTGGCATTGCTACAAATGCCTTTAATGTTCCAGGAAAGTGCGAGGATAAAAAAAGTCACTCCAAGATTCCCATTCTGAGAAGTGACACCTATTAAAAAGTGATAGGAATGTGAGTAGTAAGTTCTATCTACTGGCAGCATGCACAGAATATTGGAAGCAGACAAGCAGCTGATTAGCATTCATATCAGCAGTTGTTCTGTGCCGTGTAGACACACACAAGTGACAATAGGCAGCATCTCAAAAAGCAAATAGATTTCAGTGATGACAATAAAAGAGACCCACAAGACAGAGGCAGGTGCATCAGGATGATTTTTAATAACTTAAATTGATAGATCATTTCAGTAAGTAGTGGGGAATGACTGGGACTCATGCTTCCAAAAGTATTCCAACCAATTATTACGGACAATGCTCCATAGTAAAAGTACATTGTTACTAACAGTAGAACTGCTTAGAGTTCTACCAGATAATTAGCACAATTCATTTCACTGTCAAATTCTTATTTAATTTAAATTAGCACACAGTCTGTTCTTTAAGTTCAAAGCCATTTAATACAAACTATTTGATAATTCAATTTTTGTAAATTAAATTAATACATTTCTGTTAACAGTTTTAAATTGCTTAAGTCAATATTCCAGATAATTTTACAAAGTAACTAAACAGAATTATTAATAGAAATCTTCAGCAACAGATAGGATAATGATTCACTCGTTAGTTTAACATACATTTTCTCACTGTTGTATGTTATGTCAAAGGGAAAAAATGTCATAGGTTCAGGTGTATTCCAATGTGGTATACCATTAGAATCAATATCAATCATCTGTAATAAAGGATCCTCAAAACTAATAGAAACATTGTGGATGTTAAGAATCAATGCAATCCAATTTATTTAGACTACAAAACTGTGGGTCCCAATAAGATAAATCCTGCATTATCTGCTGCCCCTCAGCAATATCATCTGAAGAGACTGGGTCAGGTCCCACATGTACAATGACGTTAACCAGCTGTATCACTGTATGTCATCACCCCTACTTCTCTGACCCATCTACTTTTCACCATTTCAGACTGCATCTGATACTCTGGATGTGGTTCAATTTCCTCAAATTAAACACGGATGATTAGATTTATTGTTTTCAGCCCCACCTCAAAATTCTTCCGTACAACATCAATAGCATTTTCCCTCCTGGCAATTATGCAAGGTTGAATCATACTGGTTACAACCTCAGCATCTTACTTGATGCACAGTTGAATTTCTGACCCCGTACCCTCTCCAATACACAATCCTCTTCCACTCCACAACATCACTTCCTTCTTAGGTCATCATTAGTAAACACTCTTACCCACTTTCATTTTCAGAGCAGACTATCCCAATTCCTTCTGGTTGGGTTTTTGTCATTCAACCTCCAAAAGACATTGACTTATCCAAAGCCATTGCCTATATCAATTCTTTTATTAAGTTCCACTCAAACACTGCTAGTGCTCATTGGCTATCCAATCATTTTAACTCCATAAGTATCCTACTTTGTCACTTATCCAGTCATATCTCTTTCTAATGTTTGTTTTTTTTACTTGACTGTGTAGTGCCTTGGGGCATATTGCATAATCAATTAAACAAATAAATGCGAGTTGGTGTTAATATTTTGTACTTCTTCCCCAGAAGGAAATTAGATTTCACAAATGTCATATTACATACACTATGCAAGGTTAGTTGCATCTTCAGTATTAAACTTAATTTTCTAGAATGTTTACCATTCTCATATCAAGGCAGATCAGGGGCAAGACCAGTTGATTGGCTTTCCACAGGGGCAGAAATCTCTTGTTATTGTGCTCAGCAGCACCCCAGGGAGGCCGTAGTAGCCTTAGGAAAAACACCTACTGAGTCCCAGGATTTCAGAATAACATTGGCCACAGATAAGTAATGTAAACGGGTGAGATCACAGGATGGGGGTCAAAAGTAGTCAGGGGCAGGAAATTGGTAGCAGTGGCAGGCACATGATCTCAGCAGGATCCCCCCCCAATTCCTGATGTCTTGTCCCTCAATTAGAGGCTGATTGTCTCATCCACAACTGCTTAATGTGGTTAGCTAGCACATGTTTCAGCTGCTCTACATGCCACATGGTAACAGGTCTGTCTGCAGCTACATTAATCCCATTTGTGGTGGGCCATTTACGTGGCCATTAAATGAGCCGTTTAAGGGTCTCAATAGGCAGCAGAATAAGAAAATCAATTACTGACCTTCCCACCTTGAACTAAGTTCTTACAGGAGAGGGAAGATACCAGGGCTCAGGTATGCCACCACTTGCTTAACTAAATGCCTTTCCTGTCAACAGATATCCAATGAACAAAGAAGATTCTGTTCTGCTGGTGGGATTCTGTTCTGCTTTGAATCATAGAAGAAAATCAGCCAGTCAGGATACATTGTATTACAAATTATTGGAACAACAAGTTCTAATCATTACGATAATATTTGAACCCACATGGTGTAGCAGATTGTTTGGTTGGTGTTCTTGTCTCGGCTAAACATCTGTACAGGCTCCTTACCTAAAACAGACTCAACATCCAGTTACAAATGTACTAACTCTCTTGATTAAAAAAAAACTGTGGATGCTGTAAATCAGGGACAAAAACAGACTTGCTAGAAAAACTCAGCAGATCTGGCAGCACCAGACCCGAAAAGTTAACTCTAACTTTTTTCTTCACAGATGCTGCCAGACCTGCTGAGCTTTCCCAGCAACTTCTGCTTTTGTACCAGCTCTCCCAAACTGATTGCAAGACTTGTGATTTCTCAGTCAAATTCAGTCTCACTCATGATCTTGCAAGAGGTATCTGAAATCTCAGGACTTTTCTGATGTTTAATTTGCTCAGGGAACTGGTTGCCATCTGTGTGCTGGTCAACAATTTGGTTGCAGAGATTAGCTTAGCGTGACCTCGAAGCTACAGCTGGCATATTCTTTTAAGAAGAGATATATGGGAGGTCTTTTGGCACCATATGTATGGAAACAGAAAGTAAGTGTGTATGAGAGAGAGAGAGAAAAAAAATCACACGGGGAAGCGGTTGAGAGTGGTCTTTAACTTTTCATCCAAATTTACATTTCCATATCACCGCTCCACTACTCGAACACCCAGCTTTTCAATTCTTTATTGATAGCCTGTCATTTTATTAGCCTGCCATTCCTTCACCCAGACTGCAGCCTGTTGATGTCCAGAAGCCTTTTAAAGTTATGAAACAAAATCAAAAATTGCTGGCAATTACCAGCAATTTGTGTTTTTGTTTCAGATCTCCAGCACCTGCACTTCTTTACTTTGTTTTACCTTTTAAAGTGAAGTCATTGCCTCTCATTCGGAGCTTCCCAGAGCTAATGAGATGGTGCATGCTCTGTGTCCAGGCAGAGGTCCTGGACCTCACCATCCCACTGCCACACAGGCAATTCTGCAGGCCCTGACACTGCCACTCAACTTGACCACAGTTCATCCAGCACCACCTTCAGCAGAAGCACGGGTCTGGTGCCACATCCCGTGGCACAGGGTTGTGCAGGAAAGCACTCTTGGAGGTGAGGTCAGGTGTACTGGACAGTGGCCCCAGCATTCTGGCACAGGACACAGTCTTGACCTTCTATTCCAGCAACATCCACATTTGTAGTAATCTGTCACAGCTCCTCCTTTCCATTAGTGCTGCCCTACTTTACTGATAAGTGATTTACATTCACAGCAGTGCTGTAAATGGCAACAAATCACAACTGTGGTATTGTGTCTTCTTTTAGATGGGCCGATAAGGAAAACAGTAGCTTGCTGCTATAGTCACCAAACAAAATAGAGAAACTGGAGTTGTTCTCTCTACAGCAGAGGGGCTAAGAAGAGACCGAATATAGTATGCAGAGCTATGAAGGGTTTTATGGGGAAACAAAAAACAGTTTTCAGTGGCAGCAGGATGAGCAACAAGAAAACATAGATATAAGGAGATTGGTAGAAGAAGCAGAAGGGTGAGAATTTTTTTTTTTTTTTTTTTAAACACAGCAAATTGATATGACCTGGTACGTGTAAAGAATAGTGGAAGCAGATTCAACAATAACTTTAAAACATATGTTGGATAAATATTTGAAGGGCAACCATTTTTAGGAGTTTTGCCCTCTTCAACACAAAGCCTATTGAGGTACAGTCTTGCATTACGAGTAGTGCAGAATTAAAAACTGTGTATGTGGTACTAAAAGAGAGCAAACTGGACTTTACATGAAGTATTTGTTGTTCTATCCAAGCATGCCAATTTGTACATTTAAATTGTTTTACTACAAGTATAACTTAAAAGTGATCTAAGGTTTTTGGAGTAGTTCTGTAGCTCGGGTTGTGGATGTTGAGGTTGGTTGGCTTGCCGAGCTGGTTTGTTATTCCGCAGACGTTTCGTTACCGTGCTTGGTAACATTCTCAGTGCAGCCTCTGATGAAGCGTCGGTGTGTTTTGCCTCCGTCGGTGTGGCACTCCACGAAGCATGCTATTATTAAACACATTGAACTCGACCCCATATACATTCCACTACGGAGGAAACTTGGAAGTGAGGCAATCCATCGCAACAGACCCCAGAGTTTAAAACCAGACGGGAAAACACACCGACGCTTCATCAGAGGCTGCACTGAAGATGTTACCAAGCACGACAACGAATCGTCTGCGGAACAACTCGGCGAGCCAGCCAACCAACCTTAAGAGTGATCTTCAAAATTGATAGTTAAAGTTTTTACATCTTATGGGGAGGAAGCAGATACATATTGGGACAAAAGGTATTACAATTTAGTACATAATAGAATAATAGTCATTTCTCGATTGTTTATATGAACTTAACTTCCATCAAAGTAATCAGAATATCTTAAATTTTAGCGTAATAATAAGTACACTACAGCAGATAAATAAATAGATAAATATAATAAATATATTAATGCAATAAGAAGGGACATGTGGATTAGGTTTCTTCCTTTTGGGAGAAGTACTGTTTCAACCATTGCTGGCTATGGTGGGAGTTCCAATATTAACGTAATATCTGCTTATTTTTATCCTAAAACAAATTGAAGTGTTTAACACGAAATTACTTGTTTTTTTAAGTGCAATGACTGGTGTTGCAGAGGCAAATGGATCTATTTGATGTCTGCAATGACCCATAAACAATTCCCACCGTGAAAGATCAGGGCACCAGTTCTTCTGTGGAATGGAATGAAGTACACACACTGCCAGGATATCATAACATGCTACATTACTTCGAATACTGGGACAAAATCATCAATATTCCTAGAGTGAAGCCAGCTACAACCCCAGTTTAATATCTCATCTGAAGGTCTGCAGTTGTCGCAATGCAGCAGTGTAGGGGGTATGTCAGTCTCATTTACGGACTCAAACCATAGTTTATAAAAAGCATGCTTGACGAGGATTGATCATATACTCTTCTGCACAAGGCATGAAAAGCAAGCTGAAAGACAATGCGTTACAAACATATGATATAAGAGATACCTCTTAATCCTCCATTCACAGATGGCTGTGTAAGTTGTGGTCCGGGTGAGGGCTTTTGTGATTCTTTGGCCTGCAGAATTAAAATTCAAAGATGAGGTTGATCAGAACAATCACTTACTTCCTCAGCGATGGTGAACCCAGGACACAAGGGCAAAAGGAAAGCTGAAGAATTTGCAACCATCTTCAACCTGAACATTCAAGTGGATGATTTATCTAAGTCTACCTCTCAGGTTCACACCAGCAGTGATGCCTGTCTTTAGCCAATTTGATTTACTTCACGTAGTAACAAGAAGTTGCTGAGCACATCAAATATAGCAAAGATTTATAGTCCATGATATCATCCTTTCTATAATGGTCGATAGGAGCACGGATAAGCTAATTAGCCCTTTAAGCCTGTTCAGTCATTGAATGAGATTATGGTTGATCTGTATCCTAACTCCATATACCTGCAACATCCTTTATGACATGTGGACAACAGTCCTCCATCAGAGATAATAGGAACCGCTGATGCTGGAGAATCTGAGACAACAAGGTGTAGAGCTGGATGAACGCAGCAGGCCAAGCAGCATCAGAGGAGCAGGAAAGCTGATGTTTCGAAAAGCATTTGTGAAGAAGGGTCTAGACCCGAAACGTCAGCTTTCCTGCTCCTCTGATGCTGCTTGGCCTGCTATGTTCATCCAGCTCTACACCTTGTTGTCTCAGTCCGCTATTAGTCTTAGATTTAGCATGAATAGTTGATCTAACATCAATTTGCGAAGAGTTCCAAATATCTACCACCCCTTCTCTGTAGAAGTCTTCCTTAATTTCACTCCTCAAAGGTCTGCCTCTAATTTTTAGACTTTGCATCTAGCCCCAAACTCCTGAGCCAACGGAAATTGGTTTAGTAGTTGACCAAGTGGAAAATTGTTCCATATATTCATCCAGAAAAATTCAAATCTGACCAATTGGCAAGTTCAACTGCCTGGACAATTGTTCCTTTGAAACAATGAAGGATAATATGGTTTAATATTGGTAATAATACTATCGGTATAATATTAATAGTTAAAAATAAAACATAGAAGTACTACAGGACAAAAGAAAACATATTAAAATCAAAAAATAATCCAAATATTGGCTTTGCAGTAGCAAATTTATCTTGAAAGCGTTCAGAAAATAGTAAAATGGTACCCCAGATCACTGTAAGCTCAGAAAAAATTAAAATCTGATACACTCCATGATTCAGAAATATCAAGGATGCACAGTGATGTATATAATTTCAAAGATGGGCAGAATCAGGTGAAGCAAATTGACCAGGGAAAACTTTGCTAAACAAGACTTCAGTAAAGGTCAAGTCACCTTGTTTATATAGGCATTGGTTCGGGTTCGATTCCAAACTCGGGCAATTGTCTGTGTGGAGTTTGCATGTTCTCCCTATGTCTGCGTGGGTTTCTGGGTGCTCCGGTTTCCTCCCACAGTCCAAAGATGTGCAGGCCAGGTGGGTTGGCCATGCTAAATTGCCCCGTAGTGTTCAGGAATGTGTAGACTAGGCGGGTTATAAGGGGATAGGTCTGGGTGGGATGCTCTGAGGGTCAGTGTACACTTGTTGGGCTGAATGGCCTGCTTCCACACTGTACGGATTCTATTCATCGTGGAAAGCCAACTTGGTTGCAGCAAGATCCCACAAGCAATGAGAGTAGGGACTAGATGATCAATTTTAGAGATTGTTGACTAGGGATAAATTTGGACAGGAAGCCAGGAAAATCTCCATGATTTTTGAACAGTTCCATTAAATATTTTCTGTCCATGTGATATGGCAAATGAGGATTTGATTCACCATCTCATCTGAAAGACATTACTCTCCAGTACATTATAATCATCAGCCTAGTTTTTGTGCTCAAGTCTCTGAATTATGGAATGACCAACTCAGAGGGAAGAAGTGTATCACCAACTGAACTAAGGTAAATGTCAGAAAGAGAAAGGCTTTTCCACATGCTTGGAGCCAGTTATCCTAAAGATATGATAATAGAAGATAGGCAACTTTTTTATTCTTCTGGATTTGAATTAAGTAACAAACTGTTGCATCTGTTGTTCACTTTTTAATTAACATATAAATGAAAGATCAGTCTCACGTGCTCTAAACGAAACATACACTCCAATTTTGTACATGATAAAACGTAACACAAACCTTTGCTTGTGCTCTTCTTACTTTTTTCTTATTTTCACGCTGTTCTTCCTTCTGGTACTGCTCATCGAATGTATTCAATATGTCATACAACTCATGGGCTACAGCTGGAGGCTCAACATCGCCATACAAAATTGAACATGCTCGGATGTCCTCGCAGTAAAACCTAGGTAAACAATATTGACATGGACCAACATATTTTAGACTAGCAATGTCTGCATTACGCACTGATTCCTCTACTTTTATTCACTTCATAAATGTAAAACTATTGTACAAATGACAACCTATAATGTCATACAGTACATTATAGGCATGTACTACAATACATTTATTAAGAACTTAAAAATGTAGACCTAAATGTCACATCACATGTCAATTTAGATAAGCAAGAAAGCATCAGTCATAGAAATGTATAGTACTTAAGTAAATCATTCAGCTCGGTTCATGTTTAGCAATTCCATGAGACAGCTTTCTACTTAGTCCTATTCCCTTGCCCTGTCCCCATTTTTTTTTTTTTTTAACAAGTGTTTATTTTTCAAGTATGGGCACATTCATACAAAATTAATACCAAAACAAAGGGGACTCAAAGCAATTCATTTCATAATATGTACTCTGACGTTAAGAAAGAGGCCCACAGTTATTTTGTGTTGTATAGACTGAATTATGTGCACCATGACAAGTAACATGTAACCAGATCAAACTGTCCCTGAAGAGTAAAGTTAAAGGAAAGATCAATACGTTGGAGGAAGCATTTCTGCTTTGTCCCAAAATTGGGAAATTGCACCCAAAATGGAGTTACCATGCAGGCAAGACAACAATGGTAGTATTCTACTATATAAGTGAATGAGATGACCTAGGAGTCTTCAACATTGTCTTTTAATCTGATGCTTGAAGCTTCAAGGAATAAAAGATTCTTCCAGCTGAGCACCACTCCATGTTCTTCCTCAGCAGATGAATCCTCTGTATTAAACATCACTTCGAGGAAGCACAATGAGTCACATGGATGTGAAATGTACTCTGGCGGGGAGACCAATGTCATTCCCCAAATGCAGCTCAGCAATACCACTACTGGTCAAGCTAGTTGACTGCTGGAGGACTTAGCTTCAAGACCCCTTGAGGGCATGAGCGTGCCTGCCACAGATGACAGAGCCTTCATTAGGTAAAAACTTTTTAGGCCTCATCTTCAATAATCTTGCCATTGTAGGAACATCAAATCATGTCAGTACTGGTAGGAGTAACCATCACTATCCCACTAGAGATAAAAACCCATCTTCACACTGAGTATTTTTCCGTCAAGTTGTGTGGCAGTACTACCATGCTAAATGGGATTGTTTCAGGATAAATATAGCAGCTCAAAACTGGACACCCATTAGTCAGTTTAAGGTGAAATTGGCATTGTCCCAGAGGAACACAGGGCTGCGCCCTCATTCGAGGGAGATGACTGGTGATGAATTTAACCTGAGGGTCACCACACCTCAAAAAAAGGGCAGAGATAATAGGAACTGCAGATGCTGGAGAATCTGAGATAACAAGGTGTAGAGCTGGATGAACACAGCAGGCCAAGCAGCATCAGAGGAGCAGGAAGGTTGACGTTTTGGGCCTAGACCCTTCTTCAGGAAAAAGGTCTCAAAAAAAGGTCAAATGTCTAGAAAGTGGGATCTTCATGTTTACCTCAGCCAGCACAGGATATGAGCCCATGCTTTTGGTAACATTCTGTATCGCAAACTAGCCATCCATTCAACTGAACTAATTGACCCCATTATGCCATCAGCATCAGAACTGTATTCTGCAAAATCCATAACCTCATGATTCAGGGTATATTTGTCTTTACACTTGCTATCAAGGCAAAGGACCAACCTTGTTTCAATGAGCAATGCGGAACAGCATGCCACAAAAATCATCAGATGATCTAAAAATGTGATGTCAAACTGGTGCAGCTACAATTCAGGAGTACAGGAATACTTAACAGTAGAAGCTTATAGAAAGAGCTGGGTATTCTCATAACCAACTAGATATGAGCTCTGCAGTCCTAAGGCAATGAGTTGCAAATGGTCATGGACAATTAAACAACTAAAGGAGGAAAAGGTCCTCCAAACATTCCCCTCCTCATTGATGAAAGGGATTAGCCTGTCAGTACAAAAGACAAGGTTTCTTCATTTGCAATCATCTTCAACAGAAACGTCAATGGAATGGACAATCTCAGCCTCTATCAGAGATTGCAACTAAATTACTTGAAGAAAAAAGCAAGCTGAATCAATTCCTAGTTCTATTGGTGTACATTAATCAATTTATTGGCATAGCAAATATTTTAATGAGTAAACAATTAAAATGTGCCTGCCATCTACAAAAAGAAAACCCAATTTAAGAGCCTTGAAATACCAACATAATAACACAAGCTCAAAAAGAAATAATTTTTGACAAACCATTTTCAATTAAAATGTATGAAATAATGAGCATCTCGAAACATATTTCTACTAGAGTACAATTTGTAAACCAGGAGCTGATTCTAACGATCTAGTTTGAAATAAGTCTTTTGCAGGTATTGGATTCTCATAATTTTGATTTTGACTCATGATCATTTGTGTGGGCGGTGCCAGCAAAAGACATATTCCGGAGTAGATCTTTCGAATCAGTTAATGGGTTATAAATCATATTCGAGTAGAAATATGTTTGGAGATTCTCTCCATTTAATACATTTTAAGTGAAGATGTTATATCAAAAATGATTTATTCTTAGAACAAATGTTATTGCAGTGTGGAATGAGTTGTTATTATTAATGAAACATTTTGTAACATGCAAGCCCTATAAGTCATGTGCGAGTCAATAATAACGGTGTTCATTTTCTTTGTTAACTTTGGAGACTTGGACAACCCACAGCAGGCACCTGACACCATTCCAGAAATAGCACAAAGAGTGCCTTTGCAAGATGCTCCAAATCCCGTGGCAAGAAAGATAGTCCAACAGATAGTCCTTCATCAAAGCACTAACCACTCAAAACCAACCCAGCTGGGCAGGACACATAGCTTGCATACCTGACAATAAATTCCCGAAGCATTGCTCTGATCAGAATTGGTTCTGACTACAGCAGAAGCGCTTGCTGAAAGCATTCCTGAAGGTCAAAAATGACCACCAACTCATAGGCAATCCTGGCTTGTGATTGAATGAAATGGAGATGATTCATCTGACAAGTGACTAAACACACTGAGAGACTTTGTTGGTTTCAAGGAGTAGGTAAATATGGCTTTTAGAGCTTAAAAGGATCATAGGATATGGGGTGGAAGTAGGAACAGGGTACTGAGTTGAATGATCAACCACAATCATGTTAAATGGTGCAGCAGGCTCGAAGGACCGAATGGCGTATTCCTGTTCCTATTTCCTATGTTTCTAAATTTCAAAGAATGAGCAGAGGCAAAGTTGAGTCATTGGTAGTAGCATGCAAACCTCCAGACAGTTCATTCACTGAGTTCTTAAAGGACCATCTACCCAACCTATGACAGAGTATGCAAATCTCAGATTGGATTTACAGCTGACTAAAAAATCTTGTAGCACAGTCATATAAGTCCCTTCCTCTAACCAGAAGCTTACCACTTCAGAACTTGATGGCCATATAAGTTTCGCTACACCGCAGCCAAACAGGTTGATTATAAATTTCTAAATCCTTCTGGCATGCATTTGGGAGGCAGAAAGAGCGGAGCTGTTTCCTGGTCAGTCATAGCGCTGTGGTAGCTTCAGTACATCAATCTCTCCACATTAAAACATTTCATGTGCATGTTTGTGCATTTATCAAAAGTCACTGTCATGTACACACACACAGACATACATAAATAAAGACAGACAAAGTGTTAGGTGAAAATATATGTGAAATATACAAGATTATACAAATGCACATATCAATGCAATTAACATATGGGGAATGTGGATATTCCTCTTTGGATAGTCTAAATTGAGATGTGTGAAATGGTCACCACAGTTATGTGTTTTGTCACCACTTGATGTCTCTCTTACATCTCCTTCTGGATTTGCTTACTCATCATGTGATAAGTTCCAGACAGAACCTGCATTCTGTGACTCTGCAGTCACAGTCATAGAGATATACAGCACAGAAACAGGCAGTGTGTCAACATAAATGTAATTTTATTTTTGTACAATATATTATACATATCTGA
Organism: Rhincodon typus; assembly: GCF_021869965.1. Lineage (NCBI taxonomy): Eukaryota > Metazoa > Chordata > Chondrichthyes > Orectolobiformes > Rhincodontidae > Rhincodon > Rhincodon typus. The sequence goes on from NC_063336.1 coordinate 96,532,652, forward strand.
CAGAATACTTCAACTGAAGAACATTTTTTGGCTCTAACTACAACTTACTTGCGATTGGTCTCTTTTCTTTCAATCAAGTAAGATCCTTCTAATGATATTCCAGCAAACAACCCACGTGACTTGCAGTATGTGTAGACAGCTGCTGTATTTCTAACAGCAACGTCTCCCTCGAAGTTTCTGAAAACAATAAACACCTGGTAAAATACGTATTAATTTGAAAAATACATTAGAAGGTACCAAGACAACAAGGTGCAGAGCTGGATGAACACAGCAGGCCAAGCAGCATCATAGGAGCAGAAAGGCTGACGTTTCGGGCCGAGACCCTTCATCAGAAATGGGGGAGGGGAAGGGGGTTCTGAAATAAATAGGGAGAGAGGGGGAGGCGGATAGAAGATGGATAGAGGAGAGGATAGATGGAGAGGAAACAGACAGGTCGAAGAGGTGGGGATGGAGCCAGGAAAGGTGAGTGTAGGTGGGGAGTTAGGGAGGGGATAGGTCAGTCCAGGGAGGACGGACAGGTCAAGTGGGCGGGATGAGGTTAGTAGGTAGGAGATGGGGGTGCGGCTTGAGGTGGGAGGAGGGGATAGATGGGAGGAAGAACAGGTTAGGGAGGCGGGGACGAGCTGGACTGGTTTTGGGATGTGGTAGAGGGGAGGGGAGATTTTGAAGCTTGTGAAATCCACATTGATACCATTGGGCTGCAGGGTTCCCAAGCGGAATATGAGTTGCTGTTCCTGCAACCTTCGGGTGGCATCGTTGTGGCACTGCAGGAGGCCCAGGATGGACATGTCGCCTGAGGAATGGGAGGGGGAGTTGAAATGGTTCGCGACTGGGGGGTGTCTCCCACATTTCCCGCAACTCATCCCTCACACCCCGTCCCTGCAATAAGAACCAGAAAAGAATCCCCCTCGTCCTCACGCACCACCCCACCAACCTCCAGATCCAACGCATCATCCTCCGACACTTCCGCCATCTGCAATCTGACCCCACCACCAAAGACATTTTTCCCTTCCCACCCTTATCTGCTTTCCAGAGGGACCACTCTCTCCGTGACTCCCTTGTCCGCTCCACACTGCCTTCCAGCCCCACCACACCCGGCACTTTTCCCTGCAACCGCAGGAAGTGCTACACCTGCCCCCATACCTCCTCCCTCACCCCCATCCCAGGCCCCAAGAAGACTTTCCACATCAACCAGATGTTCACTTGCACATCTGCCAATGTGGTATACTGCATCCGCTGTACCCGTTGTGGCCTCCTTTACATCGGGGAAACCATGCGGAGGCTCGGGGACCGCTTTGCAGAACACCTACGCTCGGTTCGCAATAAACAACTGCACCTCCCAGTCGCGAACCATTTCAACTCCCCCTCCCATTCCTCAGACGACATGTCCATCCTGGTCCTCCTGCAGTGCCACAACGATGCCACCCGAAGGTTGCAGGAACAGCAACTCATATTCCGCTTGGGAACCCTGCAGCCCAATGGTATCAATGTGGATTTCACAAGCTTCAAAATCTCCCCTCCCCATACTGCATCCCAAAACCAGTCCAGCTCGTCCCCGCCTCCCTAACCTGTCCTTCCTCCCACCTATCCCCTCCTCCCACCTCAAGCCACACCCCCATCTCCTACCTACTAACCTCATCCCGCCCACTTGACCTGTCCGTCCTCCCTGGACTGACCTATCCCCTCCCTAACTCCCCACCTACACTCACCTTTCCTGGCTCCATCCCCACCTCTTCGACCTGTCTGTTTCCTCTCCACCTATCCTCTCCTCTATCCATCTTCTATCCGCCTCCCCCTCTCTCCCTATTTATTTCAGAACCCCCTTCCCCTCCCCCATTTCTGATGAAGGGTCTAGGCCCGAAACGTCTGCCTTTCTGCTCCTATGATGCTGCTTGGCCTGCTGTGTTCATCCAGCTCTGCACCTTGTTGTCTCGGATTCTCCAGCATCTGCAGTTCCTACTATCTTTGAAGGTACCAATTCAGGTTTTGTTCAGTCACAGTGGCATCAGACTTAGTTCAGTTGTACATCTGAGTCAACATGTTCTAGGCCCATTCCAGAAACTCAGGCACATTAGCTAAGATTATACATTTAGCTCAATATTGCCAAGGCCTTCAATGAGTGTTAAACTAGGAGACCATATACACAATCACTCGGATATAAAAGATTCCGTGGCACTATTCCAACAGTAAAAATATTGCTATACAAATGCAAGTACTTTCTTTAATAAAGAAAAGACTTTGTGAAAGATGAGGACTTATGGGTTGTGAATATTTAATTTTCTCTTTTAATAATATTTAAATATAACATCAGGGGTCATAATGTTTACATAAAGTTTCATCAGAACTTCAAAGTTTATAAGGATGGTAAGATACCATCACTATGTCACTGATTTGATTTACTGCTATAAATTAATTCCCCACCTCACTTTCAACTCCACCACTTGTGATTACACCTCTATCTCTACACTGCTACTGAACTCCTCATTTGACATGAAGTGACAGATCAGCAAGAATTTTCACCAACTCAAGATAATCAAGACAAACTCTACCGTACATTGTTTCTGCTGGAAACATTGCACTCCACAAATCTCTTTTCTACCTATATGCTCAAGACAAATTCAACACTTCAAAATCATGAAGTTCTGTCTGATAATTAAGTTGTGATTCAAACCCACGTTTCAGCCCCCATCAAGAGCCTATTTCTTCCTGTGATAAACCAGTCTCTTCCACCCAAAACAAACTTTCATTGTCTCTGGATGGCTCAATTCCTCTGAAGATTGCCTTGTTCCTTATTCTTACTTTTCAACCTGTCCAAAACTCAATCAGTGCTTCATATAACTGCAGTTTGGCCCAAAAACCACCAAACACAGATCCCACAAAGTTGTGCTGCTGTAATATCACAGTTGTTAAGATCTTCTGATATAACAGGGTGTAGAGCTGGATGAACACAGCAGACCAAGCAGCATCAGAGGAGCAGGAAAGCTGACGTTTCGGGTCGAGACCCTTCTTCAGAAAATTGTGAAAACGCCACTTCCGCCACCTCCAGCAAGATGCCAGTACCAGACACATATTCCCCTCCCCTCCCTTGTCCCCCTTCCACAGGGACTATTCCCTCCGGGACACCCTGGTCCACACTTCCTTCACCCCGAACACCTCCCCACAGCCCTGCGGCACCTTCCCCTGTAACCGGCAAATGTGCAACACCTGCCCATTTACCTCCTCCCTCCCCAGTATCCAAGCGCCCAAACATATCTTCCAGGTGAAGCAACACTTCACCTGCACTTCCCAGAATCTAGTCTACTGCACTCGCTGCTCACAATGTGGTCTCCTCTACATTGGGGAAATGAAGCACAGACTTGGCGACTGCTTTGCAGAACATCTACGTTCTACTCGCAAAAAAGACCCTGAACTACACGTTGCCTGCCACTTCAATGCACCACCCTACTCCCTGGCCAACGTCTCTGGCTCTGGCTTGCTACAGTGTTCCAGTGAAGCCCAACGCAAGCTGGAGGAACTACACCTCATTTTCCGCTTGGGGACCCTACAGCCCTCCGGACTCAATATTGAGTTCAATAATTTTAGGGCTTAAACTCTCCCATGTCCCAGTCCCCCACCCCACACACCAGACTTTGTTACCCCACAGCCTGCCATTACACACCCACTGTTGTTAGTCACTAACAGTCCCCATTAACAACTATTCACCTTCCCAGCCTGATCGTTAGCAACTCCTTTGTCTGTCCAACTGTCTTTCTCTCTCTTTGGGCTCTATCCTATCATTTACTAACTACCCCATCCACCTCCCTATTTTCTGCATATAAACTGATGTCTTCCCAGCGACTATCAGTTCTGAGGAAGGGTCACCGGACCCGAAACGTTAACTCTGTTTTTTCCTTCACAGATGCTGCCAGACCTGCTGAGCTTTTCCAGCAACTTTGTTTTTGTTCCTGATTTACAGCATCTGCAGTTCTTTTGGTTTCTATTTAGTCTTTAACTGGCTTGATTTTAAACTATAATTGCTCTTCCTAAATACTTTAACATTTTATTCTCGTTTACTTCCTTGCAAAGTTTACTGAAAACCTCAGTTTTACAATTGCTGTTTATCCCAGAGCATTACTCCTAGTTGTTATGTCAAAATCACTATCAAGTTGGCCAGTCATTTTAACAGCATCCTGCTCGCATGCCCTCATGTCTGTCCTTGGCATGCTGCAGTGTTCCAGCGACTCTCAGCGCAAGCTGGAGGAACAACATCTCATCTTCAGACTAGGCACTTTACCGCCTTCTGGACTTAATATTGAGTTCAATACCTTTAAATTGAGAGGCATTTCTTCCCTTCCTTTCAGCGTGTTATCATGTCCTCCCCTCCCCCAATCCAAGTTACTGTCCTTTCAAGTCTGGCAGGAGACACACCATTCTGCCATTCACACATCCTGATCACTTAACAAAAACAAAGTTGCTGGAAAAGCTCAGCAGGTCTGGCAGCATCCGTGGAGGAGAAAACAGAGTTAACGTTTCGGGTCTGGTGACCCTTCCTCAGAACGGTTTTTATTTTTCCCGATCACTTAATCTGAACTATCATCATCTTTTCTCCACCAGCAACCTACACCCACTAACCCACACACCACTCAGCCCAAACTACAGCATAAATGCTGTCCCCTCCACACTTCACTTCAGCTCTGAAGAGTCATCTACAGTCAAAATGTTAGCTTGCTCTCTCTCCATGGATGCTGTCTGACCTGCTGTGATCTCCAGCATATGTTGTTTTCAGTACAGATTCCAGCATCTGCAGTAATTTGTTCCCTCATATGATGAAACCCCCCTCCCCTTGGTTATTCATATTTCTTGCACAACCAACTGCTCACTGCTTCTCCAATCTCAAGACTGTTTCTCTTTGCATTTACTCCAGATTCATTTTGAATCTCTGGACAGGATAATTAGGGAGGAAATATTCCCACTTGTGAAAGGATCGAGAATCAGAGGGCACACGTTTAAAGTAGCGAGTAGATCATATGAGGAAAATGTTTTCACATGGGCTCTGAAATGCATTGCCTGAGATTATGATGAAAGCAGGTTCAACTGAGGCGTTGAGAAGAGAATTAGATAGTCATTTGAAACGGAGAAATGTGCAGCCTTAAAAGGAGAAGGAAAGAGAACTGCACTCAGACAGATGCTCATTTAGACGTCTGGTACAGACACCAATGGTTCAAAACAGAATTATTCCACGAAATGGTCAGGTTCCAAACCTGTGCTTAGTCTCACCAATGAAGGAGGGCATGATCTGTAAGCAATGAACACAGTAAATTAAATTTAAACAAGTAAACTGTAGTTTCACCTGGGAGGTGCATTTAGGGCACTGAACAGTGAGAAGGGAGGAAGTAAAAGGATAGGTGTTGCATCATCAAATTGGGAAGGCACTGAAGTATGGGGGATGTCAATGAGGAATGAACCAGGAGGTTGGAAGGAACAGCCATTTTGGAATGCTGAAAGGGTGGGAGAAGAGTGGAAGGTGTGATTATGGCAGCATCTTGCACTGAAAGGGGGTAAAGGATAATAAAGAGATTTGATAATTATATAGTGCGGACTTAGAATCAGTAAATGCAAAGATGTATTTATTTAATTGGATAATATACTCATGTAACCTTTTAATAACTTGATCAACTATTACAATCATGTTTACAAATTTAAATATGATTGTATACTAACTTGGAATGTAAAATAGAATGAATACTGTTAGATCGACATAAGTATGTGAATGTACGGCTTTTTATTGGAAACCTTTTATCTGTAAAAATAGAATGTAAGCATTGTTTTCGGAGAGTTGCGCACCATCTTTAATGGGTACACCTCCCATGTATGCATCAATAAACACTTAGACAAAGAAACCTATATCTAATTTGGTCTTTGAGGCAGGGAAGGCAAGGACATAGAGATCACCAAATTTCATTTCCCAGTTCCAGCTTGCCCTCAGCATTTTTCTCGGAGCAGAACTGTGTGGGCCAAGGGCAGATTGGTGGTGAGGTAGAGCTGGGTTTTTTGAGCATTCATGTGGAATTGCTTGTTACAATTTCGGATGAAGTTGCCAAGGTGAAATGAGAGGAGACTTCGGAAGATGCCAGAGATAACAGTGCAAAAAATGGAAGATAAGCCATTTCAGATGATTCTTTGGCTATGCCTGTACTAGTAAGTCTTAAGTCAGATGAGTGCAGATCTGCTCACCTAAAGATGATGGAGATATTGGAGGGGCTTGGTGTGGTGGTCAACCATGTCAGAGACTGTACACAAGTTGAGCAGGAATAGTTTACCATGGTCACAATCAGATAGGAAACCATTTGATGTTAATAAGCACATGTTACAGTACAATAAACTTGATTGGAGGAAATCAAACATGTATTTTGGTGAAAGATGTGCTTGTTCAAAAACCTTAGATAGAAAAGGAAGGTTGGACATTAAGCAGAAAAAGTGCTGGTGGCAGGGATGGGGAGCGTTAAGGAGATTTTCTTTTATATTTAAAATGGGACACTGATATTTGAAGATAATGTAATCACTTCATACTTGCCTTCCCATTTAAGTCCATCATCTGACAAGAGTTTGTTGTTTTTCAGAGGTTCGGTAAAATAAACACAAGATTAACAAACTATATACAAAAAAAAATCAAATGGGCAAAATACTATCTGAAAAAGTTTACATTAAACTTAATACGAGGATGAAAGAACATAAAACTTATTTGTTAATACTGCATAAATATATAACTACTGACCTGCCAATGGGCCCAATTGCAACAGTAAAATTTCCACCTAGTGTGAGATTTCCCCCTTTTGCAAAAGCATCAACTGCACGCTTCTGATTCAGGATTATCACCAAATCAGATACCTACAGCAACAATTAAAAAGGATTTAAATGGCGTAAATGCAATCAAGATTTGGATAACGTCAGTAAAGAACATGTGATTGCTTCATGCTAACCTCTGAGAACAGAAAATGGGGTTAGTCATGAAAACAAAAGGTATTCAATGATTTATTAGGATGGTTACAGCTTGAACATTGACAGTTCTATTAGCGATACCCATATTTTAAAACAAACTTGTGTAATGAGTATATATGTTAACATGGTGGGCATTATCCTCTAGCATAAAAAAAACTAATATGACTTACAAGTTTAAACACAGTGCAATTAGCTTTTCTTACTTCTGCACCATTGTTTCAGTGTTTGGTTTCAGTGAACTGTATTGGTCAGTACAGCATCCTCAGTGTTGACCTGCTTTTTCCTTCACCAACGCTCTGCTTCAATTTCTCCCATTCTATCTCCTCAGCAAGTCAGGCACTAGCTTGGAAATAAGTTCCCTGAACTGGAACTGGGTCTCATTCAATGGATAGGTGAGCTGTTGACAGCTACTAGGCATGCCCAGTCAGGTCATCAGTGAGGACCACTCAATTAGGTCCTGTAAGGTGAAGAGAATGTGGAACAGATGGGAGGGTATGGGGGCATTAAATGCCACAGGTGGAACAGCAGCAGTTCATAGTTTAATGATCGTAGTAATAGTGTTATTTACTACTTATGTATGAACGATATTGTATGCTATAGCTATAAGTTGACCAGCACACAGGCACACCTGTTACTCTGGTAGTTTATACCCAAAGCTCCTGGGTCATGCGAGATGTGAAATCACTGCCTTCAGTCTTGAAGTGATTCTACATGAGGTATTAGCAGAAGTGAAATGTTTAGAGTGAATGAGACCTTTCGGTTATTTACAGTGTTTATTTAAAAATTCTATTTGCTTATTTGGAAAAGAAATCTACAGCCAAAATTACCTTAAGTCCTCTCTCCTTTACAAACTTATAGTACATCAAAAACGGGCCCTTATGTTGAGCTTTCTTCACATGTGGCCCACTATTCCTTCTCTTTGCTGTATGTATTAGCCTTCCAAATTATTAATTAATTATTCCATATAACAATATATTTGTTTTCACCCTGTTACTTGTGCCACATTTAAAGTACCTGCTTTTATTAACGTGCAATCTGGATAGCTATGGATAACAAGATAAAAGATTCTCCCCTACAAGCTAACCTTTTGATCCACAGTGATCCTCAAGATATTGATGGTTGTGGGCTCAGGGTGTATTATACTGTGGAATGTCAGGGGACAACGATTGGGCTTTTTCCTGGTTAGGTGTGGTGCAGTGTTATCTGCCAATTGATGTAGGTAGGTAATGTAAATCATTATTAGAAGAGTTGTGAATGAAGCCAGGGCCCATGGAAACATCAGCAAACAACTCTACTTTTGACTTTATGATTGAACCAATGAAATGGCTGCATTATGAGCAGAGTCCTGTGAAGGTCATGCATCAATGATTAGCCTCCAGTAACCATGGTAATATTTCTATAAGGATATTAATGCCTTCAACAAAAGTACAACTTCTGATTTGAATTCAGTTCTTCTAAGATCTCATGATAGTGCTATTCATGCTAAGCCAGAAAGTATTTGTCCTCTACAGCCAGAGAGAAATATCAAGCATCGTTTTCTGGAAATGAAGAACTATTCCAGCTAGTTTTGTGGTCTTTGAGCATTTCCTACAGGTCATATATAAAACACAGAAACATAAAGATCAGAAGGAAGGCATCAGAATCAATAACCATTGAAATAAGGCACAGACATGAAGTGAATGATATCGATAGCGAAAAAACGTCAAAACTTTGGTTTTAAACAATACAAATATTTAGTTCCAAGACAAATAAGATGGTGCCAATAGGTGTCAGCCAAGTTCCAGCGTATCTACTATCATAAAGTAAAATAAACTCTCACAAGTGTGAAATTAAATAAATGATTTTGTATGTTGGAGCAGAGGATTAAAAATGCAGCTGAACGAGGATAATGAATCAGCAGGATAAAGGAAAAAAATCACTATTATGTTAAAGGTATGAAAGAACAACTCAAGTCATTTTTGCTACGATTGATTGAAGACTGATTTGCTAATTGTGTGTGAAAAGTATTTGAATTAGAAACAGGATTGAGTAAACTATTAGAATTGCAGGCTTCTATAGATTCAGGTGCAGAGATAAAAAAACATACATTTTAAAATTATGAAGCAATAACAGGATGGAAATGCTACAGATTGAAAGCAGAAAGAGATGGATAAAAATTTAAGCGATAGGCATTTATCTGAAAACGATATTTTTATTCTTGCAAGGGATTATGGCATTGATGTTGGCATTTGTGGTCAATCCCTAATGGCCCATGAACTGATTGTTTCTCTGGGCTACTTCACTGGACAGTTAAGAGTTCTTCATACTACTGTGGCCAGACCTGGTAAAGACAGTAGATTTTCATTCCTAAAGGAGACTAGTGAATGAGAAGGCTTTTTATGATAATCAATAATAGTTACATGTCACTGTTATTCTACTCCTAACTGCAGATTTTATTAAATTAAAATTCTACTTTCTGTCATGGTGGGATATGTCACCATAACATTAGTCTAAGGCTGTGGATTACTATGCTAGTGACAATAGTACTATACCATTACCACCGTACCATATTCAAAAGTCAGATAATTGTGGTAAAATTGCAGATTAGAACAAACAATTCAACATCAAAAGTAAGCCTCATAGTTATCCCATAACACTTCATGGATTACTTTAATGTAATTTATGATTCACATATGTTACTACATAATATGCACTTGTAGAATCTGTGAACTTCAAAAAAAAAATACCTGCAACACTTTTTTTTTTACAGTATCCCTATATGCTTTCATTTAAACCTAGGACATTTTCACTTTTCACAGCTTTCCTAAGCTTATGTGCACACACTGGTAAAGCAGGGATATTCAATGAAAATCAATACATTCAATACAAAATATATATCAATGCTGAAACTGACTTATCTGTTAGTCATAGAAATGTTCTGACAAGCTATTAGTTGCGCTATATTTAGTGACTGTACAAAGAAGCACCTGAAGAACTAAGAGTTAAGGTAAAAGATGAGTCATCTGTGTTCAATGACGTAGAACGTATTGATTTTTTTTTACCGTTTTTAATTTTCAAGACCATACACTAAAATTTACAGGTCCTTTGCCACTGTCACTTTCAGCAAAATACTAATAACCACGTCACTTTTTAAGTCAAGCTAAAATGTTGACTCAATAAAGTAATTTGACCACTGGCTTTCAAATTGACAATGGCAATCAATCATGTGTGAATAACTGAAAGGTTATTTTATTTTTGCCCAGAAGTGATTTATGCAATGCTAACTCTCCAAATTAAACATCGCTGTATATTTTATGTAAAGATTATAATTACACAATTAAGAAGTTATCCACAGGAAATAAAAAACCCACTCTGAACCAAATTTTAAAGACCAAATGAGCTAAATGACCGACAGTAAGGATTGTAATGCTCCTGATATGACAAAGATCAAACTGTGAGATTGTTCAACTAGGTCCAGATGGCATGCATATATTTTTAAATGGATTTGAATGTAAGAGAAAAGACTGAGACACATACATTGAATTCATCTAAGAATTAGTTTTGCACATTAGTATGCTACAAATCTATCAGGCTTGTGTCTACATTTATTTTGTGTTAACTAGGCGTAAACTAGATCATTAAAAAAAACAGAAGAACTGTGGATGTTGGAAGTCTGAAACAAATCTGAACTTCTTTGGAGAAGGGTCACCAGACCCAAATATTAACTCTGCTTTCTCCTTACAGATGCTGCCCAGGCCTGTTCAGTTTCCACAGTAATTTTCATTTTGTATGTCTAGAACATCATATTTTAAAAATTAGCAAGATCTCCAAGCACAATTCCCTTGCATCCTCCAGCAGGAAGCCTGGTCAATATTGAGAACAAGGCCTCTCTTACATTGAGACAGTTGGATATGGCTGGAATTTGAGTGCTGTCAGCCAGCTTTGGGCTGATACACAATCAGGTGAACTGGGTGAAGAACATAGACCTGTTCAGGGATGGGGGTCTTTGGAAGAGGTAAATGTAATTAGTTCTGATTTTAATTTTAATTGGGCTGATCATCTGACTCAGTGTAACTTTGGTTACCCATTGAACATTTTTATGGTCACTGCAATAGTGCTAAGAGGACAATAGCTACTTCCTATCATTTACAGTCATATGGAAGGACTAGAAATTCAGCCATATTTATCCATTGGTGAAGAACTTTAAAGATTTGATAATCATGACTGGTAATACATTACCTAATTATTCATATTCAGTAACAGTTCTGGCTTTCATTTACGTTCAAATTGCAAGTGATCAAAATTTTTGAAGTAACCTTAAACTTTAGAATTATTAGCGCTATTATGACATATTATTAAGTGGAGAATATTCTATCTAACGACTGACTTTTGCTTTGTAGATGGTAGATAAGCTTTGATGAATCATGGGTAGGGTTACCCACTTTAACTGTTCTTGTATGCTCAGCTTTTATGTTCAGTTTAGTTTCTGGTCAATCCAATTCCCAAAATGTTATCTGATGTTGGAGATTATGCCAATTATCAATCCAAGTCTGAACATCATTCAGGTTATTCTCATATGGACACTAACTGCTTCATATTGGTTACACAGTATTCAGTGCTGTTCCATCAACAAAATATTGCCACACCTCATCTTGAGGGAAGCTAATTGATGAAGCAGATAAGATGATTTGGCCTAGCCCAAGAAACTCCTGAGCAATGTTGTGGGGCTGAGATGAAGTGTCTCCAACAATCACAACTACATTCCATTGTGCTACATATGATTCGAGTCAATGGAAAGTTGTTCCCATTCACTACAACTTCATTAGGACTCCTTGATGCCATTCAAAGTCAAATGCTGCCCTGATGCCAATGGTAGTCAGAATCAACTCTCTGGAGTTGTGTGCGTACTTCCTTGTTACCCACATTTGATGCTTAGTTTCAAACCTGCTTTTATCTGTTATAATCGTTTACTACATAAATCAGATCCCACAGTGAAACTTGGCTTGAAAGATAATAAACTTTATTTGTGCAGATTGGTTATCATGGCCATTACTCATTGAACATATTCAGGGCTGGTGGCTAACATTATTTTAACAAAGAAACACAAGTTTATTATACAAAGGAAAGAGAACTAAGTTGATTACAGCAAAAAACTTTCAAACTTTTTTTCCCAGCGATATTCTATATAGCTCCTTAATTCCCCCTTCAGTATCACTCCAATCAAGATTTCTTACTCACAGACTTTCTTCAGTTTTGACGATGTGGAAGTGCCAGACTAGTGCTGACAATGTCAGAAGTCACATGGCACCAGATTATAGTCCAAAAAGTTTACCTGAAATCACAAGCTTTCTGAGCGCTACCGCTTCATCAGTTGAGAAGCATTCAGGGACAGAATTAATAATCAGAGAGATAAAAAGATCATACCAATGGTGTCAGTGGGGTGTCGACAGGTCAATTAATAGGTCTCTACAGGTGATCAAGGGTGTCAGATGGCGTGACTGAAGTGTCAACAACTGAATAGCAGGTGAAGGGGTGAGCTATAATCCAATTAATTCACTTCCACAGAAGGCTGTGGAGGCCAGGTCATTGAGTACATTTAAGACAGAGATAGATAGGTCCTTGATTGTCAAGGGGATCAAGGGTTACGGATAGAAAGCAGTAGAATGGGATTGAGAAACTTATCAGCCATGATTGAATGGTGGAGCAGACTCGATGGGCTGAATGGCCTAATTTCTGCTCCTATGTCTTATAGTCTTATGAAGGCAAAGAGATAATTACAAAACATTAAAAATAAGGTGGTGCTGGAGACAAACCAAATGACTGGAATAACATGAAAGGTATAAGAGTCACATGCTGAGGATCTAACCAAAATAACAAGTAATCTAAAACTGTACGAACTAATTTGGGTAAAGAGATCGTAACAAGTTATCAAGGTCATGGTGTTAAAACAGGACAGTAAGGAAGATTTTACAGGTACAGAACAGTGCAGTGGGGTCACATGTAGCGTGACATGAATCTAGGATCACGCTTGAGGGTGTCTTCATGGTTATGGAACTTGGCTATCAGTTTCTACTCAGCGATTCTGTATTGTTGTGTATCTCAAAGGCTGTCCTGGAAGATGCTTACCTGAAGGTCGGAGGCTGAAAGTCCTTGACCACTGAAGTGTTCCCTGACTAGGAGGGAACATTCCTGTTTGGTGATGTTGAGTGATGTCTATTCATCCGTTGTCGTCGCATCTGCACGGTTTCGCCAATGTACCATGCCACAGGGCATCCATGCCTGCAACATAGGAGATAAATTACGTTGGCCGAGTCACATGAGTATCTACCACGTAATGATGGGTGGTGTTCCCACGTGTGACAGTAGTATCCATGTCAATAATCTGGCATATCTTGCAGAGGCAGCCGTGGCAGGGTTGTGGAGTGTTGTGGTCGATCTTGTCCTGAAGGCTAGGTAGTTTGCTATGAACAATGGTCTGTTAAAGGTTTGTCAGTTGTTCGAATGCGAGAAGTGGAGGCATAGGGATGATCTTGGCAAGATGTTCGTTGTCATTGATGACATATTGAAGGCTGCAAAGAACATGGCATAGTTTCTCTGCTGCGAAGTAGTGGACAATGAAGGGTTCTCTATCGGTCGTATCCTGTGTCTGTTTTCTCAGGTATTCATTGCGGTTTCTCGCTGTGGCACGTTGGAATTGGTAATCAACGAGTGGAGCAACGTATCCCTTTTTTATAAGGGCGTCTTTCAGCATCTTTAGGTATCGGTCGGGTTCCTCCTCATCTGAGCAGACCCTTTGTATTCACAGGGCTTGTCCTTAGGGGATGGCTTCTTTAACATGTTTATGGTTGAAGCTAGAGAGGTGCAGCATTGTGAGGTTATCTGTGGGTTTGTGGTAGAGTGAGGTACTGAGGTGTTCGTCCTTGGCGGAGATGTATGTGTCCAAGAACAAGACTGAATCTGAAGAGTAGTCAGCTAGTGGGATGAAACTTGTTGATATCGCTGCGTAGTCATTTCAGTGATTCCTCAGCGTGAGTCTAAAGGAAGAAAATGTCGACGTATCTGGTGTATAGCATTGGTTTGAGGTCCTGTGCAGCAAAGAAGTCTTGCCTTATTTAATCCGATAATAGGTGACCCCTTCATGTACTATTCAGCTGTTGACACTTTACTCACACCATTTGACACACTTGATCACATGCAGAGATCTATTATTCGGCCTGCTGATACTCCACTCACACCATTTGTATGATCTTTTGATTTCTCTGATTATAAATTCTGTGCCTGAGTGTTTCTCTTCACTTCATCCGACGAAGGGGCAGCGCTCCGAGAGCTTGGGATTTCCATTAAACCTGTTGGGCTATAAACTGATGTCGTGTGACTTCTGACCTTCAATTTTGATGGCCTAGAAACCTATTTGCAGTTCTGGTAGCATGTTCAGTTCTCACCAACTGGAGGCTTCTTCAAAATTCTCAAAATCTTGAGATGTCTACCGAGTGCAAACTCTCATAGAACAACATAGAACTGTACAGAACAAAAACGGGCCTTTCCACCCACAATGTTGCGCCGAACATAATGCCAACTTAAATTAATCCCTTTTGCCTGCCCTTGGTCCATATCCCTCCATTCCTTGCACATTCATATGCTTATCTAAAAGTTTCTTAAACGCCCCTATTGCATCCGCCTAAACCACCACCTCAGGCAGCGTGTTCCACACTCCTATGACTCTGTGTAAAAAAACTTGGCCCTCACATCTCCTTTGAAATTTA
>NC_063336.1:96557371-96599709 GCF_021869965.1 Rhincodon typus
CTTCCAAACCTTTCCTATTCATGTACTTATCCAAATGTCTTACGTCCAATGAAAGAATATAAAAAAAACTTTAAACATTAAACATTTGGGGCGGCACAGTGGCTCAGTGGTTAGCACTGCTGCCTCACAGCACCAGGGATCCGGGTTTGATTCCAGACTCGGGCGACTGGCTGTATGGAGTTTGCACGTTCTCCCTGTGTCTGTGTGGGTTTCCTCCGGCTGCTCCTGTTTCCTCCCACAATCCAAAGATGTGCTGGTGGATTGGCCATGCTAAATTGCCCGTAGTGTTCAGGGATGTGTAGATTAGGTGGGTTATAGGGGGATGGGTCTGGGTGGGATGCTCTGAGTGTCAGTGTGGACTTGTTGGGCCATAGGGCCTGTTTCCACACTGTAGGGATTCTATGATTCTATGCCAAATCACTCCAGGCTCACCGCATTAACTACCAACTCTACACCATGGCAACATTTTTGTCTGATGCTAGCCCAATTATCCAACTCACAGTGGTAGAAGAACTCGCCACAGCAAGGATATAATAAGATGCCCAAACATCTCTGCCACAAGTGCCTTGTTTAAAAAACTGGTGCACACCTAGACAAGCATTGGCATTCTGAAGACACCACGCACAGTTGTACACACTCCTAGAGGCCATGGCTGATAAGGGAAAACTGGTGCAGCAATTAGTTGACTGGGACGTCCCTCTGGTGGAGGTCCTTTTTTCGACGATCAACAAAGAAGGCTACAACACTAGACACTTTTCAGCCTATTCTGAGGTCACCACTGTGCTGCAAAATTACTTCTTTTCTCCACCAGAGAAAGTGCTACTATCTTCTTCTGCCTACCCCATACTCACTCTATCTCTGCTGCCATACACCACCCACCAAGGCTCATACTCTACCATTCTGACTACTGCATGCAACTTCTTCCTTCAGTTGTTGCCATCCATCCCAACCCCTCATACTATTCATAGCTTCTGCTCTGCCCTCGGACACCTCTCCATTTGTCCTCCATCTGCACCAGCATTACTAGCTGTGCCACCCACTTTAATTTTACTAAATCCTTCCCTTTGGCTCAATATGGGAGAAAACTGCCCACTATAAGGCTGAAAGTGCCAAGGTGACTGGTGGGTGCCTAGCATCTGCCTCCTCACTTGCTATGAGGAAGAGATCTTGCCCTGTCTTGAAAAGACCAGGACAGGTCCTGCAGAGTTGCCAAGACATCCATGTCCTGCTGGCCAAGTAAGAAGCAATGTTTACGTTCTGCAATTCTCACATTAAGCCTACTGTCAGTGTTGTTTTCACCCTGACAATTCTAACCCTTGACTGCATTGTTTTCTCTTTTTTTATGTCCAGTGGCATAATCATGGTCTTGATAGCTAGAGGGTGACACAACACATTCCCTCCAGCACCTCTGAGGAGTAAGTACAGGTGCCTCAGAAGAAGAACTGAGAAGGTTGCCTCATGAACCCTCCAACAGCTCAGATATTGACACCTCAGTGAGTATTTTATCTAAATTAGAATTGGGAGCACCTGCTGCTGAACATATCACTGTCACCTCTTCACAGCTGGCGAAGGAAGAAATATTCGGGGCAGGATTGCCAGAGACCAGGCACTTTCTCAGCCCCAGGCAAAACAGGACCCAGTGGCATCAACAATTAGGAACTTCTATCAACATCCATAAGCAGATATAGGAGCTGCAGGCAATGGTCATCATGGTGCACAGTAGCAGGACTGCACTAATGCTATGGGGACCCTGTTGCCTCAGGCATGCAAATTTCTGGCTGCCTTTACAGAAAGGTTGGCAGCTGCCATGGAGAGCCGTGTCCAGTCCTCTGAATATGCAAATGAATCTGCAGTCCTTCATCCTAACAACTGGTGTTCAGCACCCATGGCAAGGCTACAGAGGGACAGGGAACCCTGAGCTGACTCCAACTTCACTTCCTCAGAAAGAAACAGGCGTGCCAGTCAGCACACAGCAGGAGGAGGAATCACAAACAAGTCCCCCTAGATATCTCCTTTCAGGACACCTCATATGTGGCCAGGCATCTACCTACATCTGGCGGTCACCTTCTGCATGATGGAATCCAGGCTAAGGAATGTTCATCTGCCTCTGGGCAAACATACTCAAGATACATGTGCCCTCTAAACAAAAACAGGATCACCTGAGCAGAATACCAAGGCTAATGGGCTTCAGTGGAGTTCAGCTGTGTCCACCACAGTTGCAGAGGCTCAGGATTGCAATAAGATGTGGTGGGAGGAAAAGGAAGAAGCAAACATTTCGAGGGAATATTGCTGGAATGGAGGACATTTCATTGTTCATTATCTGCTTGTTCCAATCTCTGTATAGCCTCAATTTCAACCAATAGACCAAGGTGTAGGCAATGGGTTCACCGCTGGTGACTGCGACTCTGGCAACCAGGCACCATTTCTCCAGGTGCAGACATTGCTACTATACCACAGGCCTTAGTGGGATTCACTCGAACCTGAATAAAATGGTCTATAATGACTGGGGCAGGGATGGGTATTCCACACATTAGGTCAATGCCTCAGGGTGGCCAGGATTCCTCACCTGCAGGTATATTTCCTCTACAGTGTACGCATCCCTGTGTAACGTTGTGTCCATTGAAGGGCCTCACATCTCCGTAAGAATGATGCATTTACCCTACTCACTCTGGGTGCGATCGCAGCTATTTTCATTTCCATTCCACACTAGTGATTTACAGGATATTGGAAGCAACAATGGCCTCTTATCGTACTGTTACTTCTAGGCTTCACTTTTTTCGTAGGTGGGCCATGAACAACATCATCTCCTTTCTGGTACGCCACACAGTCAATCCTACAGGTGTCCCCACTTGGTCCCCATCCAAGCCCTATATCTGATTTGGCATCCACTCACTTACCACACACCCAGCTGATGATGATCATGAGTCCTGGACTGGATCTCACAGGCTGCCCTGGAGTTACTGTGCCAGGTGATCCTGACTGACTTCTTAGACTTCAATGAGGGCTACTCACTTCAACTTGGATACATGGCTGCCTGCTTGCAATATATGTTTGTGTGATTACCCTGTACATTGCTGGCACTTGGTGGAGGTGTGAGAATAATTGAGTTCTGTGTCCTACAGCCAGATGTTCATACCTTGACAGAGGACTGCTGACCAGCAAGAGAAGCTCGATGCCTTTGTTTGCTTGCTAAGAGGCAAGTGAGAATAGTGAGCCTTTAAGTTTTGCCTAGCCAATGTGCTACAAAGCAATAGCATGACAAAACTAGGCATGGCAAGGCAGTGCTATGAGCATGCAGGTAGTCTCTAAGTGAGTAGCACTAAGAGAGTAAGTGAGCATCCCTGAGATGCAGCTTGTTTCATTTCATGAGCTGGATGCCTGTTCCTGCATGCAAAGTGTCCTTGCAGCAACATTTCAATGATCATTGCTGGCATACTCCAAAGTGTAGTGCTGAAGTGCAGCAGTGATGTACAAGTGGGTCAGAGATGTGCCGTGATGGTGCAGTGAGGCCAGCACATGTCACATGCCAGCATCTATGGATGAAGGATACATGCAGCTGGAACAAAAACTGAAATTGCTGGAAAAACTCAGCAGGTCTGGCATCATCTGTGGAGAGAAAACAGAGTTCATGTTTCTGGTCCAGAAACAGAACTAGAACAGTTTTCTGAAACATTGGGGTTGGGTGTTCAAGATGGCGGTCTGGAGGAACACATGACAAGTTGGAATATCCGCTCTGACTTTCATGTCGGGAATTCTGAGTGTCTAGTTTCTATCCATCTGTTGGTACTATAGGAAGGTGCATATTAACGAGGTGATAATAAGCAGTAATCCCCACCAATAGGTCTCTTGCCATGCCCTCGTGAGAATCCAGAATTCTGTTGGAAAATGCAACCAGTTATAGAGTCATACAGTTGTACAGCACAGAAACAGACCCTTCAGTCCAACTCATCCATGCTGACCAGATATCCCAAATTAATATGGTCCCATTTGCCAGCATTTGGTCCATACCCCTCTAAACCCTTTCTATTTATGTACCCATCCAAATATCTTTTAAATGTTGTAATTGTACTAATGTCAACCACTTCCTTTAGCAGCTCATTCCATACATGCCCCACCCTCTATGTGAAAAACTTGCACCTTAGGTCCCAATAAAATCTTTCCCCTCTCATCTTAAACCTATGATCTCTAGTTTTGTACTCCCTCATGGGTCCTGTTCGCTAGTCCTGTTCACTGAGCAGCCAGATTTCCGTAGTGACAGTTGGATCATATCCCTGTCTCTCTATTTGTGACTTTAGATCATGGACCTTGTTGTGAATACTGTGCGTATTCAAGTTGCGCACTCTTAACTTTGTCTTTTTGACATCATTCCATTTGTGAAATGCACTTAATGCTCTGATTTGTTTTTCCTGTTTGGTCATTTCCCTCGCAGCTGTTCTATTCTTGTTACCAGCTAAACTCCGTCCCAATTTGGTTCGCCCCTCATTTTCCCATCCCCACATCTCCTGACATCACTAAAGGCCTCACTGGGCTTCTGATGTGATTCTCCCAGAATTGCCATTGCAGCCCATGTCAGTCAGGACCCTGTAAAATTCTGCCAATTAGTCATAAATTTCTTGATGAAGTGCTGAGAGTTGGGACAGAAGAAAGAGAACTGAGTTGGGCTGAATTCCTGCTTAATCACTGCAGACATTCCTGAGTTTGTTGAAAACCTTGGAACTTTCACTGGCCAGCCACATGGAACTCATAAAATATGAGTTCCCTGATTGGAGCTGTTAATCTGGTCCAATCAGGGGACCCTGGCTAACAGATAAAAAGAAGAATATCAGACATTCTGACACACTGAGATTTGGGTCTGAGGGAGCTGGACCAGCACCAAGAACTTCCCACGTGTAAATAAACATACGTGTCTTGGTGACGGGATACTGGCATCTGTGGAATTATTTCAAGACCCGAAATGTAAGATGCCCTTGGTTACATTGGGTTGCATTGCCAAAATTGACACAAGATTAATTTTTATCTTATTCAATATTTTGACCTACTTCCTCATACAAATGATTATGGTAAGATGCAGTGAATTTTCCCCTCACCCTAAGTTTACCCTCGGTGGCACTGAAGACAATTATTCAAAATACTCAAAATAGTCTGATCACAGGATTCACAACAAGATCAGGATATCATTAATGTGGGAGTGAAAGATCCACTCTTTTATTCTTTCAGGCAGTGTGGAAGCAAGTTTATAACATACCTTTTTTCAATATTCATTCATTCAAAGGAGAGAAATCTGCTAGCTTACTAGGTGGAAACAATTCTTAGTCTTAATTTTGTTTTTGATCCATTTTGCAGCAAGTGTATTTTTTATTCATAGTTTGTTTTAAACAGTCTTCTGACTTTCATTTACGCATATCATTTGAATGTACTTCATCATACCGCACCACTCCCCAACCAATTCTTTTGCTCCACTGAGAAGAAATACTTTTATTTAATTTGTCCTCATCATATAACATTGCCTTTCTTCTGTGATCCCTTTCAGACACCTGAGGCTGGATTTGATACTTTTCACAGTGTGAAGGGGGCTCTGCGCCTAATCAGGAATCTAGGCTGGCATGTCAACCGATGGATGGGGTTTTGCCATCAGTAAGAAATTTGTTATGGCTACAAATTTAAAAGTCCCCTGTTCTTTTAATCTTTCTTTCTTTGTCGTGGCAGGCTTCAAAATGTTTTAAAAATTGTTAAAAAAAACATACAGACAATGCCACATTAATCCATGGTCCTTCCTCTCTGCCCTTATGCGATGTCCTTATATCACTTGCTGAATAGCACTCACAAACCTTTTATATCCAATGCCCGAAAAATACAGGAAGCAAAAGAAAACTTGCAGATGATTTAATTGTCAGCAAGCTTAATTTTTTGTTAATTCAAAATGGTAGGTGGGCTTCTGATTTCTGCAACAACTCAACCTGTGTAATTGTAAAATTTGGTATGATCACATTGCATTGCCAACTTGAACATCAGCGTGCTTTACTTTATATTCACATGGTGGGTTTGGGAAAGCCAGATGGGGATGGGAGGAGGAGTGGAATGAGTATGAAACAAAGGCTTGATACCAACAGAATATTTTCAGTAAAATTCATATATAAATCTATTAACTTTTCAGTAAAGAATAACCCCCCATCAGGTTTCTTGTTGAATTCTGTGTTAACCTAAATTATATATAATCCACTTCCTATTCTATATATCAAATTGACCTTTGAATGCTGTTAATCCTTTTGTACTCATCACTTAACTGTTTCCATCAACAAATTTTATACATTTGAACCTAGCCTTCACCATTTAATTTATGAGAAATGTGTTCGAGTGGCACCAATATAGAACAGAACTCCTGAGGGATTTTACTCTTTGCTTTCCTAAATAGAGGTTCGTGTATTTACCATTTTCTGCTTTCTTTTGCAAGCAGAGCAGAGTTCAAACTGTCCAAATCACTTGTGATAAATAATCTGTGAATCTTACTATCTTGAGAGTCTCACACACCAAGGTCAAATGAAACTAGTTGAGATTCTTGGTTTGGAATTTGGTATGTCAGGTAATATGGACATGGGTCCAAAGAGAATAAGTTCTTGGATTTCAGGCAACGTCGGTACTTCTAGCAAATATTAAGATGGTGGTGGTTGTGGTGTGGTGGGGAGAAACTGGCAAACACAGTGCCTCCTAAGGAGCATAAATTGTTGTTTAGTTACTTTGGCTTGTAAAACATTACCAAAATCTCCAGAGGTTTAGCTGCTTTGACATCATTGGCAATACAAATAGAGGTTCTCACACAGTATTCTTGACAATGGACATAAACATCAGCTGTGAAGGGAAAAAAAACACCTTTGCTAAACTAACATGAAAGGAAACTCAAAGCAGAGTTTACATTCTTTCATTCAATGTGTCATGACAGTCTAATTATTTTATGTATTTTCCAAAAAGAACACTTTAAACTCTTTGAGTGGACACAAGAAGCCTAAAAGGATGGCGCTACGCATCAAATAACTGTCCATTGTTGATTCCATTCGATAAAAAAAGGAAAACATATGTTGACCCAGCATCAACCACAAAAGGCAAAATTTAGAATATGTTCAATTTTTGAAAAACAAAAGGGCCTTCTCAAGGTGTGAGAATTCAAAGCTGAAAAAAAAGGAGGTTTTAAGGAAACCCACAAGGACCTCCAGCATAACTGATTTTGCTTTGGAAATGAATTATTGTTCAAAAGTTAACATAGCCATCTGAAGTCTTGATCGGTATATGACACACACAGACACTATTTTAAACTGAACACCAAGGACTGCTGCATAGAACCAGGCTATCAAGTGCCACAAACTGCAGTGTCATAAAGCAAAATAACATGAAGATTTACTTCAATCGGGAATTAGATCTGTTCAATCCACCTGTAGGAAAAGCCTCCAACAATTCAACGAATTCAGCTGCTTAATTAGAAAGGATTTCTTCACCTTTCAATTTAGAAAGGGAATGTTCAAGCAAGCAATTGGCCTGCAATGATAACTGACTCATCTTAGTTCCATCTTTATTAGTATCTTTTATCTGCATCAAAACTGAATATTTGCACCTGCATTGTATCTAATACATTTTTAACTTGGCAACTTTCAGTAAACTAACCCTTGATCTTATTTAAACCTAAAGTTTTGCTGCTACTTGTAATTTAGGATACTCAAAAGAAATTAAAAGGAGAAAAAATAGCAACATTAAATTGCATCTCAGGGTCCACTTTGTTAACATGTTTGATGTAGTCATGACACTGATTAGCATGCTTTGTGACTTTTTGAATTCAATGAAGCCCTTGGAATTTTTCTTTCTTGTTGAAGATATTTACTCAATGTATTCTTAAATATCCCCATGCATCTCTGCAAATACATTTCTACTGGCTTATCCAAGAACCTAATTACCAGCTTACTTTAGTTAGCTTTGCTTTCATGCCCTAGTATAAAACTAAACATAGATTATTAAATACCATAAGTACCTCCAAAACCTTCTGACAAGCTCCCACACCACTCCCACAAGTTAATTCCCACTTTTATCAATTTTAATCTTAATCCACATATCTTGGATTTCTGAATTTAGATTATGCCTCTCTATTTTCCTAATAGAACAACTGATTAACAGAGCCACCTATCCACCGCTTCTTGGTTGTTGTCCTTCCCAAATGTCATCTATTCTTTGATATTAATGTTCCAATCATGATGCTCCTGCAGCCATGTCTCTGTGATTGCTATTAGATCCAGCAACACCCAAAAAGCTAGATATCATCCATGATAAAACACCACACTTGATTGGGACTCCATCCATTACCTTCAATATCCACGTCCTTCACCACAGATGAGCAGTGGCAGCGGTATATACCATCTACAAGATGCAGTAGCTCACCAAGGCTCATTGGATAGCACGTTCCAAACCTGCAACCTCTATCACCTAGAAGGATATGGGCAGCAGACGCACAGAAACAGCACAACCTGCAAGATCCCATTCTTGTCGCTATTCCCAGCTACTTCACGCTGCCATTCTTTGGGGCGGCATGGTGGCTCAGTGGTTAGCACTGCCGCCTCACAGCACCAGGGACCCGGGTTCAATTCTAGCCTCGGGCGACTGTCTGTGTGGATTTTGCACATTCTCCCCGTGTCTGCGTGGGCTTCCTCCAGGTGCTTCGGTTTCCTCCCACAGTCCAAAGATGTGCATGTTAGGTGGATTGGCCATGCTAAATTGCCCATAGTGTTCAGGGATGTGTAGATTAGGGGGGTTACAAGGGGACAGGTCTGGGGGGGATGCTCTGAGTTTCGGTGTGGAATTGTTGGGCCGAAGGGCCTGTTTCCACACTGTAGGGATTCTATGATTCTAAAGATCACCGACAAGCCGCATATCATCCGAACTTGGAACTATATTGCCCTTCCTTCACTGTGTCCTAAATTCCTTTCCTAGCAACACTGTGCATATACCTATACCCCAAGGACTGCAGCAATTCAAGAAGGCACTCACTATCACCTACTTCAGAAGAACTTGGGGATGGGCAATAAAAATGCAGACAGCACATGAACAAATAAATTATATTGAATTTTCATAATATTCAAGGCTATGGGCCTAGTGCAGGAAAGTGGGATTAGTGTAGATATCAGAGTATTTTTGGCAGTATACACTCAATGGGCCAAATGGCCTCTTCTATACTGTGTGATTCTATGGTATCCCCATTCAATTAGTGAAATATTTCCACTAGCTCACAGTGGCTACAAGAGCAGATCAGAAGCTGGGAATACTGCAGCGAGCAACTCACCTCCTGACTCCCCAAAGCCTGTTCACCATCTACAAGGCACAAGTCATGGAATACTCCCCACTTGCCTGGATGAGTGGAGCCCCAACAACACCCAAGAAGCTTGACACCATTCAGGACAAAGCAGCCCGCTTGATTGGCACTACATCCAGAAGCATCCTCTCCCTCCACCACCGATGCTCAGTAGCAGCAGCGTGTACTATCTACAAGATGCACTGCAAAAATTCTCCAAAGACCCTCAGACAGTATCTTCCAAACCCATGACTACTTTCATTAGAAGGACAAGGGCAACAGGTTTATGGGAACACCACCACCTTCAAGTTCCTCTCCAAGCCACCCACCATCCTGACTTGGAAATATATCGCCGATCCTTCACGTCGCTGGTCAAAATCCTGGAATTCCTTTCCTAATGGCATTGTGGGTCAACCCACAGCAGGTGGACTGCAGTGGTTCAAGAAGGCAGCTCACTACCACCTTCTCAAGGGCAACTAAGGATGGGCAATAAATGCTGGCCAGCCATCAACGCCCACATCCCAGAAATGAATAATAATAAAAAGAAACCGTGTTTTCCTATTGCCGGAGGATTAGCTAGAATTGGTAACGTTTTAGTATAGGTAAGATCAGCGACTGAAAGGACAGAAAACCTAAGTTCACACAAGTCCAAAGGTAAAATGCGTCTAATTCATTAAATGATTTTTGTGAAAAATTGTAATGTTTGTTGGAGAACAGCTAAACAGGTTTTAACCTAAACAGGTTAAACTGGTCAATGCAGAGTCATGTCGCAATTACATAATGTGGAACGTTTAGCAATACTTCTGCTGAAAAGTCAGTTTTACTACAATGTCAGGTGTGAAGAGGCCCCCGTTAACTTCACTGTTACGGGACAACAGTAAAACTATGAACCTTGAAGATACAATTTCTTCCTTGTCTCATCAACCAGAGTTGTTACTTACGCTAGAACACAAACAACATGTTATCAGCAAATCCCAAAGACAAACGCCAAAAATTACAAAGCAGCATCCTTTCAATCAATCAAAATAATGCTCATGGAAACCAGTTATTTGGTTGCCAACTGGCTTTCACAAAATGGTTAAACTACAATGTTCCCAAACTCAAGACGCATAAATGTCTGTTAATGCCAATGGTTAGATTCAAATAGCAGGAAAAAAAAACAAACACACTTTTAAAATATTTTAGTTCAACAGTTCCTTATTGATTAAAGTAATTTGGTCAAAAGAATAATATGGCTCTGTTGCTAAATTTTCTAATGTAAAACATTTAATTTAACAAACGTTAAATGGTAAATGGGGAATTGGTTAGTACCATCATACGAATTAGGAACAGGAGTCAGCCTTACAGCCCCTTAAACTTGTTCCACAATTCAATAAGACCACTGCTGATATTATTCTGGGCTCAACTCCATATTCTCACTCAACCAATACCCTTAGAGTCCTAGGACTTGAAAGGTATACTAATTCAGTACCAACTTTAAAATACCACTTCCATCTCGAAGGATAAGGGCAGCAGATACATAGGAATACCAACACCTGCAAATTCCCCTCCAAGTCATTCACCATCCTGATTTAGAAATATATCATCTTTCCTTCACTGTCACTGGGTGAAAGTCTTGAAATTCCCTCCCTAATGGCATTGCAGATCAACCTACAGCTTGTGAACTGCAGCAGTTTAAGAAGGTAGCTCATCACCAACTTCTCAAGGGCAACTAGGGATGGGCAATAAATGCTGGCTGGCCAGCAACACCCATATCGCACAAATGAATACAAAAATATTAAATGGAAATATAATTAGAACTTAACAGCATTTTAAAAGTTTGCTCCTATTTTAATTTACATCAAAATATAAAAATATGACCCATCTTTTACATGCCAAACTGAAAAGAGTACTGTGGTGCAAGATTACAGTTATTCCTGTAAGTACTTACAGAAAGTCAATGTAATTGTTAAACTTGCAGTCACTGAACTTTGTAAAACATCAAATTGTCAAAATAAAACTGCATGTCTTCCAGAACTGATACTTATATTACACCTTTCATAACCTCAGGATGCCCCAAAGTGCTTTGCATCCAATCAAATACAGTATTTTGTTTATTGATTGGTCGCTATTGAATTGTAAAATAGACGACAGTCAACTTGTCTAATGCAAGGTCCCAAATGCTACATGAGACATTGGTTAAGGGAACAATATTAGACAAGGTAACACAGTCCCATGAACTTCAAACAGTGCTGTGGAATCTTTTACTTTCACCCAAGAGGACAGATGTGGCTTTGATGTAATGTATGAAAGACAGCACTTCCTAAAACAGGACCGTAGGATCACTGTAAACTGTTTGCTGAATTCTTTGGACTCTGGAGTGTAACCTGAATTGGCAACCTGCTAACACATCAGTGCTACCACTGATCCATAATTCATATTTTCGGGTGCAATGTGTGCTTAAAGGTACACGTTTGAATCCAACAGAAATGTAAATTGAATCTATAAAACATCAAACTTACAAGAACTTAAATACATAACTTCCAGTATTATTGTACAACAACAAATTTATTAAAATCTTATTTGGATGACTTAGAATATATTGATTATATTCAAAATGATAAATTATTCAAAGAAGTATGTACAGCATAAATGAAGGGCTCAAAATAATTAAACCTCATCAGGATCATGACCTCTAAGAACTGGTGATACAAGAACAGGAAAATGTGAAAAAGGCACGTAAAGGAGTAAACCATGGTTGCTAACAGAAAACAAGCTCTACAGCTTATTTGTTGAATACATTTGTAGCAGTTTTAAAATGAGATGAGAACAATCTTAGATGTGGAACTTTTAAAACAATGCGATTTGCGACTGCTTAAAGGTAAAGCTGTCAATCATATAGGAGAAATACTTCCCCATGGTTTACTTATTTGAAACAAATAGTGTCTGAAACTTGATTAAAACTGTTTTTTTAAATTTTAAACAGCTGATGAGTCTGTATTTATCAATGTATAAACACAGCCAAAAGCAGTTTCCAGGTCCCTTGTTAACAAAAGAAAATAAGAATGAAGTTCCTTTACCAAATTTGGTGAAAGCCAAATGAAAACATGAAGTTACTGAGAGGAGAAGTCAATTTTCAAATGCTAGAATGTTTACAAGTTCAGTTCAGAGGTTTCTGCTGTCCTTTAAGTACTTTTCAAAAAATAAGTTCAAAGAATGGCAACAACAAAATCTGATATACATTTAAAAATTTATGGCAAAATTAGAATTTAAGTGAGTATTCAAATAGAATTACAGAGGTATACAGCATGACAGATGGAGCTTTAAAGCTCAAATTTTCTGTGTTTGATGAGGATCGTACACTTACAAAGATGGTTTAGATCTGAGATGGTTAACCAACAAGCAAAGTTCAATCAAGTGCCTGCACCCAGATGCTTCTTGTATGGAGAGCTTAAAACTGAAACAAGTGAATGATATTAAAATGGACATAAGGTAAGATAACATTAACGCCATAGAGATTTCAAGAATTGCAAAGGACACTGAAGTTTGGATCATTGTTTGTACCCATGGAAGGAGAAACATAAAATTTAGACATCAAGTATACTTGGATCATATACAATCCAGTTACAATGCAAGGATTATCTTTATTTTCACTGCATTTTATGAGAAGAAATACAAGTAGCAAGGTTTGTTAAAGAAAATATGATTTCATTTTAACAGGAAACAAACCATATCTCTAACTGTTATGAGTGCAATATATGCAAACGAGGTTTTAAAAATAGCAACCTACCTCAATTCCAATCTCAAAACCCCCACCAAGACCAGCAATGCCTATTGCTGAAGGAGCAGACCATCCTGTTTGAACCAAATATAAATTCAAACATTTTAATCAGAAATAAGGCAAAGGAATGATTGTTTGAGCTAAAAGAAGACATTTTCTGTTATTCATTCTCAATCCTGAAGCAATTTGCCTGAGTCAGCTTTGGTATTCAGATCTAAAACATTCTCAACCAGTCCAATGGTGAAAACTATACTTAAGCAACTTTATTGTTGAAGTGTTGAAGCCTTGTACCAATAACATTATAGAAGTCCACACATACCTACAGAAGTGAAATAATTTTACTGTCTACAAAAATGTAAGAAGTCACAACACGAGGCTATAATCCAACAGGTTTATTTAAAATCACAAGCTTTTGGAGTGCTGCTCCTTTGTCAGGTGAAGTGACAGGTGGAGACTTCACCCAGCGAAGAAGCAACACTCTGAAAGCTTGGGATTTCAACTAAACCTGTTGGACTATAACCTGGTGTCGTGTGGCTTCTGACTTTGTCCACCCCAGTCCAACAATGGCAACTCCACATTACGAAAATGTGAGCAGAAGTATTTCAGATAGATAGTAAAAGAAAAAGCACTGAAAACTCTTACTTCCATCTGGCAGGCGGCGCAACACAATTCCACTGCCTCCACGAGCAGTTACTAAAAATCCAGCTTTAATCACAGAGATGATAGCAAGTCCTTGCGCTTTAGCTATCACATGAGCTTTAAAATTAACAGAAAATAAAGTGAGAACTAATAAGTATATCACTTCATAAAATAAAAACTTTAATAAATCTATTTCTTGAATAATTGGTAAACCCATCTTGTAAGCACTCACATCCTAAAGGAACTCAAGGGTTAAGAGCAAAAGCTGAATACATAACAGAGAAAGGTTCTTGAATTCATAGATAATTCACAACAAACTCTTTCAGTCTTGAAAAGTGAAGGTGAAGCAGAACATAAATAAATGCGTTCATAATTATCTAATCTTCTTTAAAGTATTTTGCTTCTTATTCATTCAAGAGAATATGAGCATCTCTGGCTAATCTAACAATTATTGCCCATCACTAATCACCCTGGAGAAAGTTTTGGTGAGCTGCCTTCTTGAACTAGCGCAGTCCTTAGGGTGTAGGAACACCCACAGTGCTGTTAGTAAGGGAATTCTCGGATTTTGGCCCAGTGACAGTGAGGAATAGTGATCTATTTCCAAGTCAGGATGGTGCGCGACTTAGAGGGAATTTTGCAGGTGGTTGTGCTCCCATTTATCTTCTGTACTTGTCATTCAAGGTATTAAAGGTCACGGTTACGGATAGTGCTGTCAAAGGATCTTTAGTGAGTTGCTGCAGTACACTGTTACTACGCATCAGTATTTAAGGATAATTCAGGTGAATTTTGAAGGTGGTGGATGGGATGCCAGTTCAAGCAAGCTGCTTAATCTTGGTTGGTGTCAAGCTTCTCGAGTGTTGTTGGAGCTGCACCCATACGGGCATGCACAGTTTATTACATCACACTTATACAAGGCAAAAAGGCAAAAAGAGAAACAGGAGATGAGGTACTTCTTGCTGAATTCCCAGTCTCTGACCTGCTCTTCTAATCACAATATTTATATGGCTCATTCAGCTGAGTTTCTGATCAATGATAATGCCCAGAATGTTGATAGGGGAAATTTCAGCAATGGAAATGGCATTGAACTTCAAGCTGTGATGGTCAGATTCACTCATATTAAAGATAGTCATTGCCTGGCACTTGTATGAGGCAATTATCCGTACAAGCTTGGATATTCTCAAGGCCCTAATACCATGATGTTGGACTGCTTCAGCATCTGAGAAGCTGTGAATGGTTCTGAATATTGTGCAATCATCAGCAAACATCCCCTCTTGCAACATTATGATGGTTGGAAGGTCATTATTGATGCAGCTGGAGATGGTTGGACCCTAGGATATTAAGGAATTCCTGAAGAGGTGCCCTTGAGATGAGGTGACAGACCGTTTTTCTCGGTATGACTCTAATCAGGGGAGAATATAACCCCTGATTCCCACTGAATCCAGCTTTGAGAGGTTTCCTTGATGCTTTAATCAGGTGAATGCTGCCTTGTTGTCAAGGACAGTCATTCTCACAACACCCTGTGGAATTCAGCTCTTTTGCCTGTATTGGACCAAGGTTGTAATTAAGTAAAAAGTCAAGTGGCTCTGGTGGAAATGAAACTGAGCATTAGTACGCATATTATTCTTTTGCATGTCCTACTTAATAGCACGGTCAACAACCCCTTACATCACTCTGCTGATAATCGAGAGTAGATTGATAATTGGCTGGGTTGAAATTATCCTGGTTTTTGAGTACCTGGCCAGTTTTCTGCATTGCTGGGTACATGCTAATGCTGTAACTGTACTGAAACAGTTTAGCCAGGGGTGCAGCTAGTTCTGGAGGACAAATCTTCTGTACTATTGCTAGAATGTTGTCAGGGCCTTTGTAATATTCACTGTCTTCAGCCATTTCTTGATAGTACATGAATTCAATTAAATCGCTGTGATGCTAGCAACCTGAGAAGGAGATCCAGATGGATCATCAACTCAACACTTCTGGCCCTAGATTGATAAAAATAATTCACCCTTGTCTTTTGTATTTATGCATCAGGCTCCAAAATTGTGTTGGTTGTTTAATTTTCTTACCATTCACAACTATGAATGGCAGGACAGCAGGATTGCAGAGCTCATACCTGATCCATTGGTGTGGATCGCTTAGCCCTGTCGATTGCACGCTGCTTCTGTTGTTTGGAATACACATGTTATAACTTCATCAGGTTTATACCTCATTTGTAAGTTTGCCTGATGTTGGTGGTTTCCTTGCCCATCTTTGACCTGATGCTACGATAGCATGGTGTCCAGAGACAATCTTGAGGAGTCCCAAGGTAACTCCTTCCCAACTGTATACCACTGTGATGCTACCTCTGTCAAACTTTGTCTGTTATGTGGAGGTGCCGGCATGGGACTGGGGTGGATAAGGTCAGAAATCAGACGACGCCAGGTGACAGTCCAACAGGTTCATTTGAAAACACAAGCTTTTGGAGCCCCAGTCCTTCGTCGGGTGTTAGTGAGAGAGGTAGTATCAGACACAAAATTAGAACTAAAAGATCAAAGGCTCACACTGATGAGGATGTATTAAACAAATCTAAGATGCTGTTAAAACTTTAATCAGTTAGAAGGTTTTAATTGACTGATATGTATATGTAAATCCCCGAATTCCTTTCAAGTCATGGTCCTGAGAGAACTAAAGGTTTTATCAGCATCAGCGGAGAAACTATGTCATGCAGAGAAACACACACACTCTCTCTCTCCCTCCTCTTACCCACACACACATACTCACTCACTCCCTCCTCACACACACACACTCTCCCTCTATGGGGTGAATCTGGCATAGAATCATAGAATCCCTACAGTGTGGAAACAGGCCCTTCGACCCAACAAGTCCACACTGACACTCAGAGCATCCCACCCAGACCCATCCCCCTTTAACCCACCTAATCTACACATCCCTGAACACTACGGGCAATTTAGCATGGCCAATCCACCTAACCAGTACATCTTTGCATTGTGGGAGGAAACAGGAGCACCCGGAGGAAACCCACACAGACACCGGGAGAATGTGCAAACTCCATACAGACTGTCGCCCGAGGCTGGAATCAAACCCGGGTCCCTGGTGCTGTGAGGCAGCAGTGCTAACCACTGAGCCACTGAGCCACTGTGCCGCCCCAAATGTTTAATGTTTAAAGTTTTTTTTATATTCTTTCATGGGACGTAAGACATTTGGATAAGTACATGAATAGGAAAGGTTTGGAAGGATATGGGCCAGGAGCAGGCAAGTGGGACTTGTTTAGTTTCGGATTATGTTCAGTATGGACAGGTTAGACCAAAGAGTCTGTATGACTATGACTCTGTCATGAATCAGGCAGCTTTTTACAACATAGTGTAGAGCTGGATGAACACAGCAGGCCCAGCAGCATCATAGGAGCAGGAAGGCTCTGATGCTGTTTGGCCTGCTGTGTTCATCCAGCTCTACACCTGGTTATCTCAGATTTTCCAGCATCTGCAGTTCCTACTATCTCTGATAGCTTTTTACAACATCTTGGCTACGTAGCTTTTAATTCCAAATAACTATTAAATTCATATTTTACCATCTGCCATGGTGGGATTCAAACCCATGTTCCATCAGGACCTCGAGGCTACTAATTTCTGGATTACTAGCAGTGCCACATGCTAGTGAAGCAAGGAAAAGAAAGATAGAACAGATGAATGCATGGCTAAGGAGCTGGTGCGGGGACACGGTTTCAGGTTGTTGGATCATTGGGATCCCTTCTGGAGCATGGGTGACTTGCATAAGGGGGCAGGGGTTGCACCTAAACTGGAGACAAACCAATATCTTCGCAGGACGGTTTGCTAGTGCTACTTGGGAGGGTTTAAACTAGAGTGGTAGGGACCTGGGAATCAAAGCAGCAGGTCAGCAAGTAGAGAGATTGAGGGGAAGGTAGATAGAGTCATAGAGCTGTACCGCACGGAAACAGATCTTTCGGTTCAACTTGCCCATGCCGACCAGATATCCTAAATCAATCCACTCCCATTTGCCAGCATTTGGCCCATATCCATCTAAACCCTGCCTATTCAATACCCATCCAAAAGTCTGTTAAATGTTGTAACTGTACCAGCCTCCACCACTTCCTCTGGCAGCTCATTCCATTCATGCACCACCCTCTGTGTGAAACAGTTGCCCCTTAGGTCCCTATTAACTCTTTCCCCTCACCTTAAACCTATGCCCTCTAGTCCTGAACTGCCATAACCCAGGGAAAAGACCTTGGCTATTTACCCTATCCATGGCCCCTCATCATTTTATAAACCTCTATAAGGTCACCCATCAACCTCCAATGCTCCAGGGAAAAAGAGCCCCAGGCTAATCAGCCTCTGCCTCTAGCTCAAACCCTCAACCCTGCAACATCCTTGTAAATATTTTCTGAACCCTTTCATGTTTCACAACATCCTTCCTATAGCAGGGAGACTAGAATTGAATGCAGTATTCCAAAAGTGGCCTAACCAATGTCCTGTACAGCCACAACATGACTTCCCAAGTCCTATAGTCAATGCACTGACCAAAAAAGGCAAGCATACAAAATGCCTTCTTCACTATCCTGTTTACCTGGGACTCTACTTTCAAGGAATTATGAACCTGCACACCAAAGTCTCTTTGTTCAGCAACACTCCCCAGGACCTTACCATTAAGTGTATAGGTCCTGCCCTGATTTGCCTTTCAAAAATGCAGCACCTCACATTTATCTAAATTAAACTCCATCTGCCACTCCTCAACCCATTGGCCCATATGATCATGATTCCGTTGTACTCTTTGAGGTAATCTTCTTTGCTGTCCACTACACCTCCAATTTTGGTGTCATCTGCAAACTTACTGACCATACCTTCTCCCTGGATTCCATACCTTGCTAACCAGTCTACCATGAGGAACCTTGTCGAACGCCGTACTAAAGTCCATATATCACGTTCATCACCCTGCCTTCATCAATCCTGTTAGGTTTTAAGATGTTAGAATCAGTAAATCAGAAAGAGAGGACAGGAAGAGACAGGTAAACGAACATAATGGTACTAATAGGCTGAATTGTGCTTATTTCAATGCAAGGAGTATTATAAGTAAGGCAGATGAGCTTGCAGCCTGTATCAGTACATGGGAGTGTGATGTTGTAGCCATTACAGAGACTTGGTTGAGTCAGGGACAGGACTGGTTGCTCAATGTTCCATGGTTTCATTGTCTTAGATGAGATAAAAAGAAATGTAGAAGCTATGGAAGAATTGCATTATTAATCAGGGAGAATGTCACATCTGCACTCAGAGAGACAAACTGGAAGGTTCATTCACTGAGACTTTATGGGTATAGCTCAAAATTAAGACGGGTGAAATCACTCTAGTAGGATTATACTATATGCTCCCCAACAGCTACCAAGACTTTGAGGAACAAATATGTAGGCAGATTATGGAAAGATGCAATAAAAACGGAGTTTTCACAGTGGGTGACTTTAACTTCCCCAATATTGACTGGGACTCCCTTACAGCAAGAGGCTCAGATTGGGCAGAATTTGTTAAGTACATCCAATAGGGTTTCTTGAAACTGTATGTGGACAGTTCAACTAGAGGAGGGGCCATACTGAACCTTTTATTGGCCAATGAGCCTGGCCTGGTGACTGACCTTTCTGTGGGAGAGTATTTTGGAAACAATGACCACAAGTCCTTAAATTATAAGATAGCCATGAATAAGCATGAGTCAGGACATTGTGGCAAGGCACTAGATTAGGGGGAGGGGTCAAATTACATCAGCATTGGGCAGGAGCTAGGGAGTGTTAATTGGGAGGAACTGTTATCAGGCAAGTCCAAAAATGACATGTGGGCATTGTTTAGACGTCTGCTGATGAGAGTTCAGGACCAGCATGTTGCAGTAAGGAGAAAAGACAAGGATGACAAGGTAAGAGAGCCTTGGATAACAAAGGAGGTTGTGAATTCAGTCAAAAGGGAAGAAGCAGCATATGTAAGGTTTAGGAAGGTAAAATTGGACTCGGCCCATGAGGAATAGAAAGAAAGCAGGGAATATGGAGAGCAAGAAGGGACCATGAAATGACCTTGGCGACTAAGGTTAAAGAGAAACCCAAGGCATTCTGTACATATATTCAAAATAAGAGGATAACTAAGGAGAAAATAGGACCATTCAAGGATAAATGAGCGAACTTGTGCTTGGAGGCAGAGGATTTGGGCAAGATCCTAAATGAGTACTTTGTGTCAGTATTCACCCAGGAGAAGGATTGAGGATAATGAGATTTGTGTGGATCATGCTAATATGCTAGGGCATTTTGAGACTAGGAAACTATAGACGGTGATTCTCACATCGGTGGTTGGGAAGCTACTGGAGAGAATTCTTAGGGATAGGATTTAGGAAATCCTGGCCTAATTCTTAGGAAAGCATAGCCTAATTAGGGATGGTCAGCATGGCTTTGTGCAGGGCAGGTCATGTTTTACTGACTTGAGTGAATTTTTTGAGGAGGTGACAAAGGTGATTGATGAGGGTAGAGCAGTGGATGGATTTTAGTCAAGCTTTTGACAAGGTCCATCATGGTAGGCTCATCCACAAGATTAAGATGAATAGGACCCACAGTGACCTGGCCACATGGATTCAAAATTGGCTTGCCCAAAGAAGGCAGAGGGTAGTAGTGGAAGAATGTTTCTCAGGCTGGAGGTCCATGACTAGTGGAGTTCCGCAGGGATCCGTACTGGGACCTCTGCTGTTGTGATATATGTAAATGACTTGGATGAAAATGTAGATGGTGGGTTAGCAAGTTTGCAGATGATACAAACTTCGGTGGAGTTGTGGATAGTGTAGAAGGTTGTTAAAGGATAGAGCGGGATATAGATCAGTTGCAGGTATTGGCGGAGAAATGGCAGATGGAGTTTAATCTAAGTGAATGTGAGGTGCTGTACTTTGGTAGATCAAACATCAAGAAGTATACAGTTAATGGCAGGACCCTGAACAGCACTGATGTACAGAGGGATCTTGGGGTTCAAGTCCTTAGCTCCCTGAAAGTGGCCATGCAAGTAAAAGGCATACGGCATGCTTGCCTTTATTGATCAGGGAACTGAATAGAAAAGTCAGGACGTCATGCTTCAGCTTTATAAGATTTTGGTTAGGCCACACTTAGCGTACTGTATTCAATTCTGGTCACCATATTATAGGAAGAATGTGGAGGCTTTGGAGAGGGTGCAGAAGAGGTTTACCAGAATGCTGCTTGGAATAGACGGTATGAGCTATAAGGAGAGCATAGAAAAACTCGTGTTATTTTTTTCTGGAACAGCAGATGCTAAGGGGAGACTTGACAGAAGTCTATAAAATTATGAGATGTATCGATAAGCTTGATGGTCTAAATCTTTTTCCCCAAGAGTTGAAATGTCTAAAACTAGGGGACATGTATTTAAGGTGAGAGGAGAGAAAACATTTAAAGGAAACATGAGGGACATGATTGTTTACACAGAGTAGTACGAGTCTGCAACACTCAGATATCCAAAAATATACAGTAGCAGTTAACTGTAGCTACAACATTAATTAAATTCACCGGATATCTTTTGTTATTGTAACACAAAAGGTTATGCATATATTTTCAGAATAAACGGAGAGAATACATACTTAAGCATTTTTTTTGACCTACACTTGACGTAGAGTAACCGAACATTTTCTCATGACCCAGAATTTGCTGATGAAGGGCATCTCATGGTGTTGCCTGTTCAACTTAAAACACACACCTGTCAGCCCAAACATTTTAATTTTATTAAAAGGCAGATTTGGGTTTGATGGAAGTTTAAAGGATTAAAAATCTGAATCCCAACACCTACCCACCCACTCCTGATTTTAAATAAATCCTGATTGGTGCACTGGTTACTCATTTCTCCCCAGAGGTACATGGACAACATAAAATACAATAGAGGTTGGTTTGTGCCTCATTTTTATCCACAAATAATGACTGAATTCTGGCAGCCAGACCTTCCTTACCTTCAGAGATCCAGTAACACCAAGAAGGTAAAGACTGCCTGATTTACGAGGCAAGTACATTTCTAATATGCAGCTGAACCAATGACTCATCAGCTTTCAAATCTTTCACACCCCTGTATTTATTGCCTTCTCAGGCATCCAATCCTACTTCCCTCTCTGATTCAACACCTCCACCCTCTATTCCTCAGGTTTCCTTGCTCCATCTTGTAGCAGCGTCTGATTACCACCAATACCTATCCAGCCCAACCCATTTTCTTCAGCATTCCCCACTTAACTGCAAGTCAAACCCATCAGTCAAGATGATTTTGACGAGAGTCATGGAATCATTTGGTGAGATGGCCAGTATATTGATTTCCAGGGATGAAAGACAATCCTTGGTA
Organism: Rhincodon typus; assembly: GCF_021869965.1. Lineage (NCBI taxonomy): Eukaryota > Metazoa > Chordata > Chondrichthyes > Orectolobiformes > Rhincodontidae > Rhincodon > Rhincodon typus. Next base: position 96,579,453 of record NC_063336.1, read on the forward strand.
GGCACAAAAAGTTAAGATCCACCAATGATCTTGTCATGGCCTCAGAATGGTTGGGGCACATGGCAGAATGAGGTGCTCTTTAATCACCAACAAACAGCAATTCACTGCCAAAACATTTCAATTACCCGGTAACATTAGTCAAAGCATGTGAAGACATGGATACACATGCAGATTTCAAAATAATGTTGAAATCATGATGCATCTCCAGTATAAATGGAGAGATGAGCAAGGCATCAGTGAGCAGCAGAAATGAAGGTACTAGGAGGAGTAAACTTTTTCTCCAAGTGGGAAGAGACAGGAGATGGAATAAAAGGAGAAGTGACTAGCCTCAGCAGAGAAGCCCAAGAACGAAACTATCAGGCAATCAGTCTTCAAAAGAGTTATCGAAATCATACAGCATAAAAACAGGCCCTTCAGAGCATCATGTCTACAGTGACCGCCAGCACCAAATTACACTAATGCCATATACCTGAACTTGGTCCACAGCCTACTCTGCTCAGCATTTTAAGTGTTCATCCAGATGCTTCTTCAATGTTGTGAAAGGACCTGCTTCCACCACCCTCTCAGACAGCACGTTTCATATTTCTACCACCATCTCAGTGAAAATACTTTTTTCTCATATCTTCTATAAACTGCTTGTTTCTCCCCTTAAACCTCTGCCATCTGGTCTTAGATGGGTCTGCTATGGGAAAAACATTCTTACAATCTACTCAGCCTATACCTCTCATAATTTTGTACACCTCCATCAGCCCCCTTTGCTCGGAGGAGAACAAAGGCAGCCTATCCAGTTTCTCTCCTCATAACTGAAACAACATATCTCAGGCAATATCCTGTTCAATGTGCTCTGCACCCTCTCCAGTGTAATCACATCCTTTGATAGTGTGGCAACCATAACTGAACACAGTATTCAATCTATGCCTTAACCAATGTTGCTTGCTGGTTAAAGAAGGCAAGCTTCCCATGTGGGATCTTTTCAAAGGCCTTGCTGAAGCCCATATAAACCACATTAACTGCACTACCCTGGTCAATGTCTTTAGTCACCTTTTCAAAAAAACTCAACTAAATTAGTCAGACAGCATCTCCTCCTAACAAATCCAAGCTCTCTAGCCGTGATCAATTGTGCCTGTCTTTCCTGTCCCTCAAAATTTTTTTCAATAATTTCCCTCCCACTGACATCAAACTAACTGATTTGTGATTACCTGACCTATCTCTGCTGCACTTCTTGAACAAAGGAAGCACATCATCTATTGTCCAATAATCTGACATTTCACCCGGGGCCGGCAAAATATTAAGTTTCTCCTCCAGGCCCCACAGCAGCGTGGGATACATCTCATCATGCCATGGACATTTATGTACCTTTACGCCCACTAAATTATCTAATACCTCCTCCTTATTAATCTTAACATACCCTTGAATCTCACCATCCCAACGAAATCTCCAGTCTCAATGTCATGATGAATGTGAATACAAATGAAAAATATTCATTTAAGACTTGACCCGGGTCCTTGGGTTCCGCATACAAGTTGCCTTTTTCTCTAATAGGTCCCAGTCTTTCCCTGATAATTCTCTTATTCTTAATATACTTATTAAAAAAACTTTGGGGCTTTTCTTGATCCTATCTGCCAAAGATATCAAAATTTAGGAATCTTAATCTTATATTGAGATCGCTTCCTCTTATTTTTTGGATAAGGTGGAGGAATTCCACAGCTTCTAATGGCAACACAATGCAAGAAACATTCAAAACTCTCTAGACATTGATGATCATTAAACCCTTGTCGATTGTGGGCATCCATGAGGCTCTGTTGGTCATCAACAGCAGCAGAAATGTACTCCAACACAATCTGCATCCTCATGGCCTAGCGTATTCCCCCATCAACCATTACCATCAAGCCATGGGATCAACCCTGGTTCAATGGAGAGTGAGCACACCATGTCAGGAGCAGCACCAGGCATAGCTAAAAATGAGGTGTCAACCTGGTGAAGTTATCAAACAGGACTTGTTGCCAAACAGCATAAGCAGCAAATGACAGATAGGGATAAGCAATCCCAGAACCAATGGATCAGATCTAAGCCCTGCAATCCAACCACATCCAATGAATGGTGGTGGACAATTATACTACTCACTGGAAGAGGGGGCTTCACAAATAGACCCATCCTCAATGATGGAAAAGCCCACCACATCAGTGCAAAAGATAAAGCATAATCATTTGCAGATATTTTCATCAAGAAGAGTTGAGTGGATAATCCATCTCGGCCTCCTGTGCAGGACCCCTAAATCACAGATGCCAGTTTTCAGCCTATTGAACTCATTCCATGGGATATCTAGAAACAGTTGAAGGCACTGGATACTACAAAGGCTCCGGGCCCTGACAACGTATCGGAAATAATACTGAAGACTTGTGCTCTAGAACTTGCCACACACCTGGCCAAGCCAATCTACTACAGACACAACATTGGCGCCTACTTGATAATGTGGGAAATTGCCCAGGTATGTCCTGTATACAAAAAACAGGGCAAATCCAATCTGGCCAATTGCCGCCCCATAAAGATACCTTTATCCATAAGTAAGGTGATGGAAGGTGTAATCGACAGTGCTGTCAAACAGCACCTGCTTAGCAACAACCTGCTGACTGATGCCCAGTTTGACGTCTGTCAGGGCCATTCAGCTCCTGATATCATTACAGCTTTGGTTCAAACATGGACAAAGCAGCTGAAGAGGTGAGGAGCATGTGATAGCCCTTGACTTCAAGACTGCATTTCACCATGTGGCATCAATGAGCCCAAGTAAAACTGGAATCAATCAACTCTCCACTGGGTGGAGTCATATCTGGCACTTAGGAAGATGGCTGTGGTTGTTGGGGGTCACCCACCTCTGCAGGATTGGCCCAAACATTTTCAGCTGCTTCATCAATGACATTCCCTCCACCAAAAGGACATAAGTAGGGAGTTCGCCAATGATTGCACAACGTTCAGCACCATCCGCAATTTCTCAGATACCGAACCAATCCATGTTCAAATGTAACAAGACCTTAAATATCCAGGTATGGGCTGACAAGTAGCAAATAACATTCACGCCACATAAATACCAGGCAACAACCATCTCCAATATGACACAATCAAACCATTGACATTCAATGGTATTACCATCACTGAATCCACCACAATTAACATCCTCAGTGTTACTTTTGACCAGAAACTCAACTAAAATGACCAAATAAATACAGTGGCCACAAGAACAGGTCAGGGGCTAGGAATACTGCAGCGAGTAACTCACCTCCTGAATCCCCAAAGACTGACCACAAGGCACAAGTCAGGAATGTGATGGAATATATCCTACTTGAGTGCAGCTCTAAAAACACTCAAGAAGCTTAACAGCATCCTGGACAAAGCAGCCTGCTTCACTGGCACCACATCCACAAACATCCACTTGCTTCATCACCAATGTTCAGTATCAGGAACATTACAGTGTCTATGATCTATAAGATGCACTGCCAGAAATTTGCCAAAGATCCTTAGACAGCACCCACCAAACTAATGGCTATTCCCATCTAAAAAGACTAGGGCAGCGGATACATGGGAACACAACCAGCTGCAAGTTCCCATCCAAGGCACTCACCTTCATGACTCAGAAGTATATCACCATTCCTTTACTGTCACAAGGTCAAAATCGAGGTATTCCCTCTCTAACGGCTTTGTTGGTCTTACAGCACATGGACTGCAGCAGTCCAAGGTGGCAGCTCACCACCACCTTCTCAAGGACAACTAGGGATGGGCAACGAATGCTGGCCAGCCAGTGACGCCCACATCCCACAAGAGAACTAAAAATAAGTTGAAGTGATTTCTGCAGCAACGAGGATCATGTGCAGACATGACCAACTTCACAGAATTTTAATGAAATGTCTACAATAGCGCCACAGCATTCACAACTTAATTGAAAACATTCTATCTGGTTTCATGGAAACTGTTAGTCTAGCTTCGTCCATGCTCAACATCGGTGGAAATGATTGCAAACCATAAGACTGGTAACATTATAAAGATCATCTAGCCTTTGTTCTAATGGGTTATGGATGCCCAAACTCCCTGGCATTGAAACAATGCTAAAGGACAGACGCATCATTGATATTTTTGGGTGTTGAAGGCTCAATCAGTGGAAATTTCAGATGTTAACACCAGAAGCTTCTGACATCAATGTAAACCACGAAAGGAAACAAATTCATGGCAGGAAAACGTTTGAATACAAAGGGTAGCAACAGTTGTAAGAAATAGCAAAATTACCTAATGACCATCAGCAAATGTATAATTATTTTGTAAATTTGCATGCTAGTGGATTATATCATACGGACGTCTACAACTCATCTTCAATTTGGTTGATGTTAGTTTTAAATATCCTTGAAAGATACTTGATGTATTGCAGATGGAAATAATAGCTGTGAATATTGCAAAGGTGCCACTCAACAATGGCATGATGATTTTCGAAGATTAAGCAGCTCCTTTCCTCTGTATACAGTTGATGTGCCTTTACCTAAATTTGTGTGGGGCTTCATCTCCTCAGTTAACTGGGTACCTCTAACTTCATCAGGATATTGTTGGACTGCACTTTCTTTCTCTCACATTTTGCAATTGTAAGATCAAATATTTTTGCATAGTTACGCTGCATACAGCTTGGTGGCCTTGAGCTGTCTAGGCCAGGGTTTGCTAAAGCAGGGTTTGGAACCGCATTGAGGTTGAAAGCTGAAATTTTAGGTTCACAATTTCTGAGGTAGCAATGGCTGCCATGGTGCTCCAATTCAGTTAAAACAGCTCTACCCCCTCTCTAACAAGCCCCTACTCTTATACCCACCTTTTCTCCATTCTCACAGTTCTCCATGAGAAATTGTGACAATTTTCAAGACTTGAAATGGGTCACAATGGGAAATGATTTGGGAAAGACTGGTCTTGGAAATGAAAATGGGACTTCAGCATACCAACGATCTGTTCAATAATACTGTATGAAGTATACAAAACTTTACTAAATCTGCTGTCACCATCTGTCCCCTGATGATGGAGTAACATTGTCAGTTCGGTTGAGGCGGGTAGCCTTGGTCTCCAAGCAACTGTCCTGACACATTGCTCTGACAAAAAATTGCAGGGGTTTTTGACTGTCAGAGAACGAAAAAAAGTCATAGTTTGAGAGTAGCATGCAGTCTCGTACAGAATGACGATGCAGTATCGTATTGACAGGATAGCAAACTAGAATGAGCATCACCAACAAGCTGAATCTTCATTGAATAAGTGTCTGGGAACATTTCACTACATCAAAAGTGTAGCAATAAAACAATAAAAATTGTTGTTGCGAAAACACTTCTTGTTTAAACTCAGTGCATGTATTGTCCGAACTTTTAGTCAAAACGCCTGGCATAAATATCACTTTGAACTTGGCAGAATCAAGCTACTTGATAATCGTTGAGTTTTCAATGTTATTGCTTTGGTGGGTTCATAATGAAGGGTATGAAATCTGGAACCACTTGAGCAGGGTATCCATCAGCTGTTGAATGCAGTGATATAATACTGTTTAACTAACATGATCCAAGACTACTGAAAACATTAAGCAACATAAAAATTCATGCTCAGTCAACGCTGTGCTCCTAATAGAAAAAGGCAGCAGATTTAGCGCTGACAGCAAGCATAACTGCATTCAGGAGAATATCAATGTCTTTGGGAAAATCCATAAATGATTTCCTTACTATGAACACTTTCTGGCATATGTGCAAGGTCCTTCAAGTCTACTGTACCACTCAATAAGGTCTTTGTTGATCTGATCATGTCTTCATCTCCAAGTTCCTTCCTGCCCCCATTAGGATGGGCTCTCTTGTCAAAGAAAAATCTAACTCAACCTTGAAAATGATCAACAAAAGAACTTTCATTTTTCTCCAGGGTAGTGAATTTCGAAGATTTACCATCGTCAGGGAAGCATTCTACCTCATTTCTGTCTTAAACGGGAAACCCCTCATTCCAGATTACTCCACAAGCAGGAACAATTTCTCAGCATATAGGAAGCATGGTTAGTAAATTGGCAAAATTGGTGGTACAGTAGACAGTGAGGAAGTTTATCTAAGGTTACAAAGGGATTGTGATCAATTGGGCCAATGGGCCGAGGAGTGGCAGATAGAGTTTAACTTAGATAATGGGAGGTGTTATTTTTCTATTTGCAAGTACTTACTTCCCCAATATTAGACACAATGAATGTTCCTGAAATTGTCTTACAAGAAAGTGCTAATGAAACTCAAGAATTATGTATGAAAATATTGCTAACACTTACCAATCTCAGTAGTTGCTAAAAGGTAAAGATGCCTTAGTCTCAGAGGATCACAGGGCAGCTCTTTCAGTATAGAGAGAGAGAGATGACTCGTGGTGGTTTAAACTGAGTGTCACCACACCTCACATGAGTGGAGAGGTTGAGAAGGACAGTCCTTCATGGTAACCTCAAACAGTGCAGGAATTGAATCTGCGCTGTTGGCATCACTCTGCATCAGAAACGAGTCTTCCAACTAACTTAGCTGACCAACGAAACACTGAAAATTCCTGAATAATACCAGATATAAATGTATTTATTGTAACATTAATGTGTTATGCTGGTATTCTACTGGTGATATCCATCAACCCAGCTACACAGATCACCTATAGCTAACACAGCGTGGAGCTGGAGGAACACAGCAGGCCAGGCAGCATCAGAGGAGCAGGAAAGTTGACGTTTTGGGTCGGGACCATTCTTCAGATCACCTGGCAAGACCTTGTAAGACACAGTTCTACTTAATCAAAAAAGGCAGTCAGGTTTCTTTGATTGTTAGACAGAGTGGAAATTAACAGGTATTTGACTATGCAGCATCACAAGTTATGACTTCACTCTTAAGTTAGTCTTCACTAGCTTTGTTCTTTTAGAAAAGGAATAAAGTAACATAACATTGAAAATATTGGTAGATATTTATAAATTAACATTATTTGGTTACCCTGTCTTGTTTAAATTTGTTAAACATTGTTTATTAAGTTCTCTATTTCTGTACTTTAAGTCACTCTGAGAATCCAAATCAAGCCCCTCTATCACTTTTTCTTCAAAAAGAAATTTTGTTCAACATGTCTCTGTTCAGAATTCCAAGTGCAAGAGCATTCTTGTATATTCTCCCTAAATTCCATAGCACTGGAAAAGTTCAACTAAAGGTTTTAAAAAACTACTTTAATGTTATAATTCCAGAATAATTACAAATTAAAATTCTAACGAATGTGAACCCAATTTAGAATTCAAGATATACTCGACAACATCTCTAATGCAAGATACAACAGCATCAAGCAATTATTTTACAAACCTGGTATGATTACATCAGGTCCATTTCTTGAACTTATTTCAGTAAACTCTCTCAAAATTTTTGCAGCCTTCTTGGCTTCAGATTTCAGATTTGACGGAATTGGATTCACTGTAAATAAAGCAGTAATTTTATTAGCAAGGCTATTTGCAACATGCAACATTTAAGTTATTGCAAAACCTGTAATACAATGTTAGCACTTCACGGTTTACATTACATTTTTTTAAATAATATTTATCCATCAAGTTTATTTTGGAATTTTATTTGCAGCAGTGACAATTTATAATACCAAAGCAGAGTTTTTTTTCTAAAAAAATGAAATTGCATTAATTTTGAGTGGAACAGATGTTTGTGTTCCACTTGATATGAATGTATTCCAAATGATTCATCAAATTCACAGAAATACTTCATAATATTGTAAAACCCAAACATTTCAAAAGGCTATTTTTTCTGCTTTGAAACATTGTCTCACAACATAATAAAATGCAATTTGGCTATACTGAATTGCATAAACTAAATTCTATTCATAAATCAGTCAAGCAAAACTTCATTTTTTCGAACTTGGAGACAGTAAGGACTGCAGAAGCTGGAAACTAGAGTCAATAATGTGGAGGTGGAAAAGCACAGATCAGACAGCATCCAAGCAGCAGGGAAGTCAATCCTGACAAAGGGTTTCAGCCTGAAAGGTTGGCTTCCCTGCTCTTCATGTGCTGTGTGACCTGCTGTACTTTTCCAGCTCCACATTTATTGGCTTCATTTTTTCTGACTCAGTTTATCAGTTGAAATGCACTTAAGTTGAATTGCATTGCATAAATATACAATATTGGATCACTAGATCCTGTAGGAAGGTTCTTCCACACAGCACAGGATGTAACTCCTGTGTGCTGGTTACAAAATTCCCCACTGAAATCAACATTCACTTTAAAATGAATATCAACAGCACAAAAACAGTTCAACCATCTGTTTCTCAAATGTTTTCCTATCACTTTTAAAGAGACAAATATTATAAACCAAGTGTGCAAATGGTGAAGAAATAGTTGTTCCAGTGGATTAGAGCACTGCATGAACCCATGACAGAAGCAGGATCAAAACTGAGTTCAGACTGACGGAATAAAAATTTGTGACTTCTCTCGCAGCAAGGTCTCACCTAAAATAAGCATGAACAGTTTTCTCCCAACCTACACCAAAACACGTTTATCATAAAATTTTTATACCATTCAAATGCATACTTTGAAAGATCATAAGGATAAATAAAAAAATATTTTCATTGACGTTAGACAGAATGATTTGATAGGGCAGGATGTGGTTGCCTGCAGGTTAAGCACGAGTGAAAGTGAGGAATTGTAACCTTACACCATGTCCATTTTGCATATGACTCTAGAGTACTGAGGTCTGCAGTCAGCAACAATGTGAAATGTTCGACACTTATTCAAGTTAAACCGTCAACAATTTCTATCCTGGGCCAGAGAGAATTCACGACTGCAAACCTGGCATTTCCCATTCCACATTTTCTAGTTCAGGGTGGGAGGGGAAACAAGACCAAATTGGAATTTGGACTGGGCAGCCAGGGAAGAGAAGTTGGGGCTGCTGAGTTCCAAGGTGGCTAAGCAAAAAACCTGCTTGGGCATTATAGCACAGTATGCAAAATTAAATAGTTTAACAGAGTAAAACATAGTTGGACATTTCTCCAACTATCACTCCTCAGACCTCTCTCATCTCCACACACTCGCCATGTACCATTCATGCTAACCCATGCCACCTAATACCCTCTCTACCCATCTCCCATGGTCCCGCTTACCTCTGAAGTCAAATTAGAGTTAACTCATGCCAATTCATTGTTCCAACCACCAACATTTCCCCCTTCATCTGTCATGGCACCTCACAATATCCATGCAGCGGGAGAAAAAAAAAGTCTAGATCTTTTAAAGTTCTATTTTACAGAGAACACTCCATTGAGAAAAACATTTTCATTCATAAAAGCACATTTTGACAGCTCTCCACAGATTTGATATTTTTTGAGAGACTGAACACATCTTGAGAGGTTTGACACTTCTTTTACTGTTTGACAGTTCCAAGGGATTCACACACCTGTAAGGTACAAATCTAAAAATCTAAAAGGAGACCTGAAACCAATCTCTGTAACTCCCTGCCCCCACACCCAAAGGGTACCTGATATCCGAACCCTCACCACCATTCGGCAAAGATACCTGGCCTGACTCCCCTCCCCTCAAGGGTAATTGACCCTCCCATCACAGCATAGCTGACAAATCTGACCATTCCAATGGGTACCTGACTTACTCCCCAGCCACCTCAGCAATGTTGTCCTATGACTATATCCATTGGAGAATCCTATCTTTCCATATAAATTCACAAAGTCCATATGTGTTCTTTGCAGGCGTACGCTCTGGCCATGCTACACGCATGTGAAAACCACAGTGATTTAAATACCTAGTCAGCTCCATAAAATGTGCATGACCAAAACCAGGCTGGCTGTACTCCTGCATACACAAAAATGGGATTTACTGAAGTAGTGCTTGCTGTGTCAGGCAATTTTCAACATTTGCGCCATCAAGGAGAGCTGCTTCAATGTGGCAAAAATCTGGGTGATTGTAAAGCAGCAAAGAAAATCTTAAATGATATGCAAAAACAAAATATTCCACATGCTCAAAATTCCAAAATAAAAGCAAAATGTTTGGAAATAGTCCCCTGGTATTCAGGACCTGTGGAATGTAAAAAAACAACAAAGTCCGCTTTTCTCTCTACTGCTGATGCTTGACCAATTGAATATTTCCAGCACTTTTTGTTTTATCATAAAATAATAGCCCGTACTCAGACATTTTGTTGAGAGTAGAGCGCTTTCATCTTTGAAAGCACATGATAAGTAATCTCTTAAACAAACCTGCAGGATCCCTGGCTTTCTAAATAGAGGCAAGGAGTACAGAAACAAAGAAGTTACGTTAAACTTAATTACCAATTAGACCTTTACAGAATGTTCAATCTTGGGCATCTCATTTTAGGAACTGTCTCAAGACTTTACAGAAGAAATTTATCAGATTGGCTGAAGGAACTTCAGCATTCGGAAGAAATTAGAGAAATGGATTGTTCTCCTTAGAGCTGAGAGGTTTTAACAGAGCTTTCCAAAATCATGCAGGGTAAATAAGGAAAAAATACTTCCAGTGGCATAATGGTTGTTATCCAGAGGACACAGATTTAAGAATGATTGATGAACCAGAAGTAAGCGGAGGAGAAATTCTTCAACCAGTGAGTTATTTGAATAAATATTTGAAGGAGGAAGATTTGCATAGTTTGGGGAAGGACACGGGACATGAATGGATTGTTCTTTCAAAATTAGTCCAAGGAGCCTCCTTCTGTGCCGTATGATTATATAAATTTCAGACAGACACATTTTACTGGAGCTGTTTTCAACAAAGCTTTGGATAGAAGGATTTATAATGGAAAACAAAAATAAGAAAAAACCTCTCAAATGAAGGCTATGGAATTGTAATATATAAATGTATACATTCCAATAAATAAATACTAGCTGCAACAGTATTCAGAAGGTTGTGGATTCAAACATTACAAAAGAGTCTCCATTGCATAACCTTAATGAACACTGCAGAATAAGGCTGCAAAATTTTACAGTGACCCCCATTTGTATTTAAAAGATCAAGCAGCCCTATTAGAAGCTGAAAACAGAGTTTTCCTGATCAGTGGTAATCTGTTGACATCACTAAAACAAAAATTATCTGATTTTCATTCTTTGTGGGAACTTGCTGTATACAAATTATTTATTCCTTTTCACTGCAGCACAGTAGTGATTGCACTTCAAAAGCACATAATTGGCTCTAAAGTACTTCGGGGGAATCCTGTAGTTGTAAAATGCTAAAACAAATTCATTTTTTTTCTCTCATTTTGTATACACAGTACAGTAATTATGTCTCCTTTGCCCATGAGTTCATAAAGCACAGGATCAAAGGCTGTGAAATGAGTGCATGTCCAAATCAGGAAGCTGACAGTCAATGAAAATAGTTTTCAGTCACAGGTGCTAGTTATACTTCCATAGGCAATTCACCCAACCAATGAGTAAGTTCCAGGAAAGGAAATGTTAGCAAGATAAAGATAGTGAGTGTCCAATTCTCCAAACACTTCCTCACTCCTCCAGGGTACCTTCCCACGCAATTGCATGGATGTAACATTTGCCAATTCACCTTCTCCCTCTTCATTGTCCAAGGCCTCAAACACACCTTGCAGGTGAAGCTATTTTACTTGTACTTCTTTCAAGTTACTCTACTCCATTCACTGCCCACAATGTGGTCTCATAGAGTCATAGAATCATAGAATCATAGAGATGTACAGCACAGATACAGTCCCTTCGGTCCAACTCATCCATGCTGACCAGATTTTCTGGACCCTTTCAAGTTTCACAAAATCCTTCCTATGGCAGGGTGACCAGGATTGCACACAGTATTCCAAAAGTGGCCTTACCAATGTCCTGTACAGCCACAACATGACCTCCCAACTCCTACACTCAAAGCACTGACCAATAAAGGCAAGCACACCAAACACCTACTTCACTGTCCTATCTACCTGCGACTCCACTTTCAAGGAAGTATGAACCTATGTTCCAAAGTCTCTTTGTTCAGCCACACTCCCCAGGACCTTACCATCAAGTGTATTGGTCCTGCCCTGATTTGCCTTTCCAAACACCAAATGTATCTTATGATCAAGCAAGGGATTACTAATGTTTTTTGACAATGTATGAAATCCCAGGTACCTTCTAGGAGAGTAAATGTTACTTTCATTGAGTGATGTACAAGAACAGGCAGATCCCTTTGTACGTTTATGCTTTGCTTTATACTCTTCCTTTCTGTTGTTCGCACCAAAGTGTATAATGTCACATTTGTCCACGTTATATTGCATCTGCTCTGTGTTTGCCCACACACCCAATATGTCTTGATCACCCTGGAGCTTTCTTGCATCCTCCTCACAATTCACAATCCTATCTAGTTTTACAGAAAAGGAGAAAAGCTGGAAATGACAGCGGGTCAGGCAACATCCGTAGAGAGAAAGCAAACTAACTTTTCGAGTCTAGATGACTCTTTATCACAGCTTCACCTGACCTGCTGTGACCTGCTGCATTTTTTGTTTTCAGTACAGATTCCAGCATCTGCAGTAATTTGCTCCCCAATCTAGTTTTATATTTTCAACAAGCTTACAAATACCATAGTTGGTTCCCCATCCAAGTTACTTACATATATTTCATTACATATATATCATTAATAGCTGGGACCAAAGCATCCCTACAGTTCACCACTAGTCACCGCCTGCCACCTGGAAAAAGACTTACTTATTCCCACTCTCTGTTTCCGGTCTCTGAATCAATTCTCAGGCCATGCCAGTTACCTAAAGCTTTGTGCTTTGATTTTGTCTACTATCCTCCTATCTTATCAAAAGCATTCTTGAAATCCAAAAGCACCACATCAATTACTCACATTCTTTAAAAAAATCCTCCAACAGTTAAGTTGTGCATGACTGCTTTTTCATGAACCTACACTGAATTTATATAATCCTGTAATGTTTTCTGAATGTTCCGTTGTTATATTTTTATAATAGACTGGAGCTTTTGCTACACGACTGAGGTTAGCCTACTTGGTCTGAAATTGTCTACATTTCCTCTTCCTCTTGTTTTTAAAAATAGTGGAGTTACATTAGCTACCCTTCTGGCCTGTAGGAACTGCTTCAGAATCTATAGAATTTTGTAGGATGACAACCAATATTTCTAAGGCTGTTTCCTTTAATACTGTGGGATGCAGATTATCAGGCCCTTAACATGTGTCAGCGGTTAACTCCACTAACTTTTTAGAACTTTTTTTTTTACTAATGCTAATTTACTGCAATTCCTCCTTCTCAATCTATTCTTGGTTCCCTAACATTTCTGGAAAATTGTGTGCACCCTCTTTGGCAAAGTCAGAAATAAAATATGAATTCAATTCTTCTACCATTTCTTTCCTCCCCATTAAAATTTCCCATTTCTGATTGTAAGAGACCTACATTTATCTTTGTTATTCTTTTGTCTTCCTTTTCTGCCCTCTTTTCTAAATTTCCTGAATTCTAAACTGCTCCAAGTTCTCAGACTTGCTGTTTTTTCTAGCTAGTTCATATGTCTCCTCTTTGGAATTAATATTCTTCCTAAGTTCTTTTGTAAGCTATTGTTGAGCCACCTATCCTGTTTTATTTTTGATCTAGATAGAAATGAAGAATTGTTGTCATTCATGCATACATACAATCCTTAAATATTAATTCCCCTACCTACTGCTAAAATTTTCAGCAAAGTTCCCCAATCCATCATTGCCAACTCACACCTCGTATCCTTGTAGTTCCCTTTATTTAGGTTCAGGACTCTAGTTTAGGATTCAACTTCTTTGATTTTAATTTCAATGAACAATTCTATAATTTTGCGGTGGCTCTTCCCCAATGGATTCCCTTCCCCTCAATAAAAAAAATTGTTAATAAATCCTCTCCCATAGATCTTGCTCGTTTAACAATGAAAAGTTATCGTTCACATATCTAACCCATAGTGTAGGCTGGATCTGGGGGAGGGCTGTGCACTCCAATCTTTGCATAACAGCTTCCGCTAAGAGCCCCAAAATGGATGATCCCATGGGTGTTCCATTAATTTGTTTGTACACCTGGCCATTGAAGAAGTGTGTGGTAAGACATAGGTCTAGTAATTTTAGCATGTTGTTCCAGCTGATGGTTTCATTGGAGGTTTGTGTTTTCAGATTGTCCAGTAATGTAGCCAGTGTCTACTTTGCTAGTGTCATTTCGATAGAGGTGAATAGTGCTGTAACGTCAAAGGATACCATCATTTCCACCTTGTCGATTTTTATGTTCCTGATGTTGTCAAGGAATTCCTGTGCTGAGTGTATGAAGTGGGTCAATCTGTTTTGGATGTGCTTCAGTCTCTGTTGTAACTCCTTGGCTAGCCTGTGGAGGACAAGCGAGACAAAGAAACGCACAAGAATTCCTGGAGGCCTGGTTTTCAACCACCGATGCATGTTGAAATAGGCCCCATCTACATACCACTACGGTACAAAACTTGAAACAAAACTGCCCACCATGACGGACCAGGTCATATAAATTCAGAGTGGGACAGAACAACAGCACTCCAATGGAGGATACACAGCACTGACGATGTCAGCTAGAAGGAAGATGAAGAATTGTTGTCATTCATGCATACATACATTCCTTAAATATTAATTCCCCTACCAATCAGCTCAGCGAACCAACCAACAAATACAATTGCAAACCAAACTACGGATCTGCATTAAAACATTAAATCCTTTCTCATTGCACAATACCAAGTTTAGGATAGCCTAGTTTCTGTTGTTTCTTCAATGAACTGATCTAAAAAGAACATCATCATGTTTACAATTCAGGAAAACCTACTTCACTTTGTAATTGCTAGTTTGGATTGCCCAATCTATATGTAGATTAAAGTATTGTGATTTTGCCATACACTAAAGCGCAATGCCTTTAGACTTGTCCTTTTAACATTGTCAGTCACCTTAGCTTTATTTGCTTTTCATTTTCTTCTTTCTGCCTTCTGTTTTTGTTTCTTACTTTCGTTTCTATTCTTGTTTCCTGGTTCAAGTTTCAAGGTGGTTAGTAAGCTTGTAGATGACAATAAAATTGGAGGTGGAGTGGACAGCAAAGGAGGTTACCTCAGAGTACAACAGGATCTTGATCAGATGGATCAATGGGCCGATGAGTGGCAGATGGAATTTAATTTAGATAAATGTGAGGTGCTGCATTTTGGAAAGGCAAATCAGGGCAGGACCTATACACATAATGGTAAGGTCCTGGGAGTATTGCTGAAAAGAGACCTTGGAGTGCAGGTTCATAGTTCTTTGGAAATGGAGTCGCAGGTAGATAGGATAGTGAAGGCAGCATTTGGTATGCTTGCCTTTATTGGTCAGTGCATTAAGTATAGGTGTTGGGAGGTCATGTTGCAGGACATTGGATAGGCCACTTTTGGAATACTGTGTGCAATTCTGGTCATCCTACTATAGGAAGGATGTTGTGAAACTAGAAAGGGTTCAGAAAATGGGTGCTGCTGGGGTTGGAAGTTGAGATATAGGGTCAGGCTGAATAGGCTGGGGCTATTTGCCCTGGAGCATCAGAGGCAGTGGGGTGATCTTTTTGAGGTTTATAAAATCATGAGGGGCATAGATAAGGTAAATAGGCAAAGTCTTTTCCCTGGGGTGGGGGAGTTCAAAACTAGAGAGCACGGGTTTAAGGTGAGAGGGGCAAGATTTAAAAGGAACCTAAGGGGCACTTTTTCATGCAGAGGGTGTTGCATGTATGGAATGAGCTGCCAAAGGAAATGGAGGAGGCTGGTACGATTACAACATTTAAAAGGCATCTGGATGAGTATATGAATAAGAAGGGTTTAGAGGGATATGGGCAAAATGCTGTCAAATGGGACGAGATTTATAAAGGACAACTGGTCAGCATGAATGAATTGGACCGAAGGGTCTGTTGCCATGCTGTATATCTCTATGACTCTGTGACTCCCCACCATGCCAATTTGAGAGCACTAGAAAACACGCTCTCGCCCCCAAACACACCTTAATCCTGGATATTGGTTCTGGTCCTGCTCATATGCAACCCATCCTGGTTGTACTGACCCAATCTTCCCCAGAACCAGTTCCAACGTCCTAGACATCACTATCTCTACCCCATTTTCTCAGGCACCTATTCCTCTGATATAACCTGTTATTTCCATGCTCTCTCTCTCTAGCACAGGGCACTGGAAGTAAACCTAAGATTACTGCTTTTGGGGTCTTTTTGGTACTTTTCAATTTACTGTTTATCCAAATTGCTTTTACCAGCTTGTAGGAACTCATCCTTTTTATTTTACCAGTCATTGGTACAAACATGGTGAAACATTCTACAATATCAATATAGTTTATATATTAACATCAGAATTAACATGATGTAACAATCAAAGTACTATCAAACACCTCACAGAGCACATCAAATAGCAAATGTCCTTAAGACAGTAGTCCACAGATTCCTCAACAATATTAGTGACACTGTGGCTCATCAAATCCGATTAAACTTTACAAGGGATTCCAATTCCCCTACTTTCAAAGATTTCATTTTGAATCTCTTAAAAGCTAATCCATGATAGACTTCCACAACAACTGTTCATGTTCTGGTACTTCACCCTTATTTTCTGGACTACACTCCCTGGATTTTTTGAAACTGCACGCCAGCACATATTTGCAGGCATAACTCTAGCTTTTTTCAAAAAAAAGCTGGTACTATCCTGCATTTCACAGAGCTCGAATCTTGGTCAGCTGCATAAAGCAAATATTCACCCTCACTCTCAGCTGCACTGAACCATAAATGACATGCAGCTTCTTCTAAGTCCCAGAGCTCTCAGTGCTTTCCCTGCACTATAACTCCAACACTTTACTGCACTTCCTGGTTCTCCAGACTTTTCCCGAGTCCTAATGGATTCGATCCTATGACAACAACACCTTTAATGATAGAACACCTTCGCCCTGCTCTCAAGTACCTGACTGGTTAGCAGCCTGAAGGTAGAAACCTTCTCCTCTGACTGTTTCCATCCAGCTGCCTAAAAATGGTGTTCAGTAACCCTTGAACTGTTCTGAGTGACTTCACATAAAGGTCCACACCAATTGCTAGGCAAGATTGAATGCAGGTACTCAACAATAAAATGCAGAAACCCCTGAAACTAATGCTAAAAATTAGACATTGTTGATCCCATGCATCAATTGGATACAGGGCAAAAAAAAGTCACAATCCAAAAGTATAGAGAACCCAAGTACAAATTCCCCCATTTGCAATTTTTTAAAAAACTGTAAATAAAAAGCTCGTATTAAATGTGACAATCAAACATTTAAAATTCATCTAGTTCATTAAATTCCTTCAATAAAGAAGCACATCATCCTTAACCAGTCTTTTTTTATGTGCCTTCCATCCTGTACCTATGCCAATAGCCTAGCAAGCTACTGAGCTGTTCCAAGGTCAAGGCTCCTGGAGAAGGGAAATAAGTGTCAACAAAGCCCAGACCCTGAGTGTGACAAAAAAAAATGTTAAGATGTTTGATTCTACCAACAGTTTATGGCAACAGTTATGATCTTTTTAGGTTAATTAGCAAAATCTGCTTTTGCATGATTGTAAAAAAACAAATGGATGCATTTCAATCGGTCATCTTGCTTCCCAAATGCAATATATTCGGTGCACCACGATAATTTTCATTTTCTTTTGTTGAAGTATCAAGTTGCAAAAGCTAAAACTGCCTTTCAGATGACTGATACCTTGAATTATTTCCTGACTGTTCAAAAATAGGAAAACATTTTGAAAATCTTTCCAACATATTGGATACATGGGGCTGAATTCTACACAGAGGGTGACTGCCAGAAGGTCAGCGTAAATTTCATTCACCAGCTACTTTCCACTTTAATTTTTTGATGGTCCTCAATTAGTGTACTGTAGGACTTCTCTCTGCCTCCAGGAGGAAATCCTGCTTATAGAGCTGGCAGCCAGAGGCCAACACCTCCACACATCAGTAGCGGCACACAGGAGTGGTGACCTCCTGCTGTGAATGGAAGTAACACAGAAGTTGGCATTCAAGAATGAACCTGAACAATGAGGCAAGTCTGCTATCTCTTCAGGGCTAGGGTGACAGGCGGCAGCAAGATTGGGTGGTGGTCATGTTGGGCAGAATGCGAGCGGGGAGGAGTGGAGAAGTGTGGACATGGAAGCAAAACCATGAAGACTCTGCCTACAACTGTCTCAGAAGGTCCAGGAATGAGGCACTCTCCCTTTCACTGAACAGTAGACCACTAAGTTAAACCTGCCGAGTTACATATTGAGCACAGGCCTGTACCATTCCCACTTATAATGCAATTGCTGGCATCAAAACCTTAGTGGAACATTAAGTGCTCACGTAAGGCCACAATTCAGCTACGGATGGGTGATCCACCCAATGCTCCCCCAATGTCTGTAAAATCATGACTAGAGTAGGTGCACCTAATACTGAACCTAAAATTACTCATCCATTTTTCCACCAGAAGGTGGCCCATAAAAGTCAGCCTATGGAGTTTGTCATGACCAAAACAAGTTATCAAATTTTGTACTACTGAGCTCATTAGCACTTCTAAATTTGCAGTAATCAATTTTGTTTTCAAAACAGAAGATTAAAACTGATTTTCCAAATCCTCTTGGTGGAAACTAGTCAAACAAGAGTCTTGAAACAGAGTAGAGACATAGATTAGATTGTTTGGGCTGTTATTCAGGCGGCAGAGGTTTGCTTTAAGTGCTAAATTAACTGTAATTTGTTGAACCATTAACAGGCCAAGGTCAAACAGATGATTATACAAACATGTGATTCTCATTTGTTTTATGTAATAACAACCACCAATTTCTCCTTGACCTTGTTTTGCAAAACATACCGGCGATTTTTCTGAACGGCTTTCATTATAGCTGAAGATCTGAACTCTGTGCATTGTGCAGATGAACATAAAGATATAAAATCTAGGAACAGGATTTGGCAACTCAGCCCCTTGAGCCTACGCTGTCATTTGATACAACCATGGCTGATCTCATGTCAGCCTCAACTCCACTTTCTCAACTGCTGTCCATAACCCTTCAACCCATTTCTAATTAAAAATCTGTGTATCTCCTCCTTAAATTTACTCAATGTCCCAGCATCCAACCCAGTCCGGGGTAGTGAATTTCATAAATTCTAGAACCAGTGAAAGAAGTAAATTTTCCTGATCTCTGTTTTAAATCTGCTAGCTCCTATCTTAAAACTGGGACTTCAATTTCTACATTGGGCCACACAAGGAAACATCCTTCCTGCATCTATTTTGTCAATCCCTTTTAGCGTCTTAGGCATACCTCAATTGGATCTCCTCTCATTCTCCTAAATTTCAGACAATATAGCCTGGACTTCTCCATCTGTCTTCATAAGTTAAACCCCTCATATCTGGAATCAATTTAGTGAACATCCTCTGAACTGCTTCCAATACTGCATCACTGCTTAAGTAAAGGGACCAAAATTGCACTCATTACTCCAGCTACGGTCTCACTAACGTCTTGTAAATTTGCAGCAATAATTCCCTACTTTTATACTCTATTCCTTTAGCAATAAATGCCAGAATTCAATTTGTATTCCTTCTTATCTGCTATACCTGCATATTGGTTTTCCAAGATTCATGTAAGTAGGTAAACAATGTGAATGGCATAAGCTCACACCAAGATAGTTACACCCAAAGTCCAAACAACTGCAAAACTGTGTAAGAAGTATGTTCTAAGAAGTATATATTTATTAATTGTTCATAGACAACAATGGCGATAGAGTCAAAGTGATAGATTTCATGAACCTGAAATTTCTCAAACCATACCTCATCACTATAAGTGTAGTGAGGCGGAACCTCTGACTGCCAAATTGGTCTAGAATTTCACACTCAGGAAATCTTACCGGAAAAGCATTGTCCAACTCTACTGAAGAGGGATCACCAGTTATTTTTCATAAAACAATCTTCCAAGGACATCGGAAATTGGTAATTGTCCCCAAATCTCATATTTCTAACAGCATGTTAGTAATGATGTAACAGCAGTGTTCACAGTCATTAATTCTCAAACTGGTAACAGTTGAGTCAATCTACTGTCAGTGATTCTACATTTTCATATAGGAATGTGTCGAAGTCCTCCCAACACCCCCCACCTCAAGACTGCAATCAAGTAGAAATCACTGAAAAGTACTTGCCCTTTAATGCTGTTTCAGAGATAGTAGGAACTGCAGATGCTGGAGAATCTGAGATAACAAGGTGTAGAGCTGGATGAACACAGCCGGCCAAGCAGCATCAGAGGAGCAGGAC
>NC_063336.1:96600109-96694325 GCF_021869965.1 Rhincodon typus
CTGAAGAAGGGTCTAGGCCTGAAACGTCAGCCTTCCTGCTCCTCTGATGCTGCTTGGCCTGTTGTGTTCATCCAGCTCTACACCTTGTTATCCCAGTATATCAATGCCGTCAAGGTGCTAACATGGGAGAAAATTGGTAAAGAAAGAAAAAAGTAAGGCATTGATCTAACGCCCTCTAACTTTTGAGCTTTATATGAACAGAGTTCAAAATTGCATGAACGCCTTGACACAATTTAAAACAAATACAAATAGATTTTCAACCCCTTTAAATTTCTCACCTGGAAACTCGATCATGTTAATAGGTTCTTCTTAGTCACCATGCAAATTAGTGTCTGTTGACGCATTTGCCACAGATGCTTGCAAATTAAGTTTGGTCAATTTTTGCATTGTACCTTCTGTGCCGTTTGTGTGAATGACTCATGCAGACTTGATACCTTTTCCATTCAACAGAAATTGGAAATGACTCTCAGATTCTATTGTGTGATCAGTAATCACAACATTCAGAAACCATTAATCTTCCAAAATCATCCCAGAAATTATTGCAATATTATTCTATTATATTTCTTTCTGTGACAGTGTTTGAAAATACATTAAATTAGTGCAGTCTGAAGCACGGTAACATTTTGAGTAAGATCACAATTATAAATTACCATGCAAAATTCAAAGAAGTGCCCTGCCTGTGTTATTGCAGCAAGGCTTAAGATCTCATTATTTCCCTTTCAAAGTGTATTCATATGTAGAAAAATATATTTCATAAAAATCTCAAAATTAGAAATGATTACATGTTCATGTATGATAGTAATATTTTGGAACATGTACACCCATTTTGTAAACACGTTTGCAATGTTATGGAAATAGCACAACATAGCAGTCATTCAGAGATCTGAACAACATAGCAAAATGAAGATTTTTTTTAAAAGAGATCGCAGCACCAAGAACTCATTTTTACAAGTGAAGTGACTGAATCATGTCACATGATGTCTAAATAGACAGTTCACATATTAGTAAATGTTTATAAATAATCAAAAATGCTTCTGGTCACTATCAGGTTTATTCTGCAAAGCATGTGTACACATTCAAAGGTGCAATTTTGTTGCGTCAACATATTCTCAGTAAATGGTCAACAATTTTTTTGTCCATTTTTGCCAGCGTTCAACCTGTTCATTGAATTAGATTTCTTTTTCCTACAATTGGAATTTTGTGATGCAGAACTGTCAGGTACTGCCAGACATTATTTGTGAATGCAACAGCAAAGGCCAGAATCCAGTCATGTAAGGTTAAACACAAATCCAGAATGAACATCATTTGATAATCACACCCTAATCCCACCTAATTTAATTGGTCTTTACAGTATAAGAAAAAAGTATGCAATTCTGCTCTTTAATATATTGTAAAGGTACTTTATAAGTCAGCAATTCCTAAATTGACCTTTGAGATTCTCTCCCTACCATCTCTCTGTGTGGAAAACTGGCTGATTGACTCAATCAAATTTATTAATTAGAATGAGAACCTCTTCCTTCCTTCGTAGTGGAATCCACAGCAGCTGCATTGTCTGCTTAGCCTGCTAAATACAAAAAAAAATTTTGAACTTCACAATGAAAACAGCTTTGAGATGTTGCAGACACTTTCCAATCATCTTGAAACTGAGATTTGAAAAATACAAAATTTTACAGCTAAGTCAGCTAGTGTTCCCGATAATGGTCATAATCAGCATCATGGATAGTTACTGTTGCTGGAAATTAACCATTCAAAACTTTCCTCTTGAAAACTTAGCAACATAATATAAACAAAATATAAAGTCCCTTCCCAGCAGAATGGGCGATTTCTCAAAGAATGATAGTGCTCATCAAGTTGAATGATGCCAAATTTTTAGAATATTACTACCATTAGGACCCAATTTTAATTTTAAGCATTTCTAAGTCAGGGGAATAATGTATAATTAAATTTCCTTCTGTCCTAACCAACATTGTGCCTTAATATTAACCTCAGAAGAATATCACCAAAATAAAATTATAATAAATGAAATATGACATTATTTGGATCTCCCACATCAACAATCCTTGGGTTGAAATTCCAAATCTGGCATTAAATCATATTACAATGTGCAGAGTTTAGTGCTGCAGACTTGTATCGCCAATAACCTGTTTCAGACTTTTCAAACCTATTTTGCAGCTGGCAGTTCAACCCATGAACCATTTAAAAACATAATAAATATGAGATAGCCATCAAGATCAAGGCAGATTGACTTTTGCCCAAAAAATTGCTATTTCTTTTAATAGAAGTTTTCTGTGCACATAATCTCCCCAACAGCCCGACTACCACCCCAAGTATCACTTCTAGAATATACCAACTCTCTAAGGTTTTGCAACAAAAAGAAAGTCATATTTTATGCTTTGTGAAGATTGCAGGAATCTGTGCAAAATTTACATAAAGTGGGGATAGATATGCCATAATAGCATGAAGTTTACTTTAAAATAAATCAAGAAAAAGCTCAAGTTAAAAGATGATTGTAAAAGAAAACAGAGAGAAACAAACAGTGGCCTCTATATCAGCAAAAAAGGCAGCTAGAGCGTGGAAAAGCAAACAAAGGAATCGACACCAGAAAAAAATGACAGAATTATTTTAACAAATATAATCTTATTATCTTCAACAAGCAGCTTTTTTTGAAAGAAGGGGAAAAGCAGTGGGAAAGTTCTGCCTGGTCATATTCCTAAATACACAACAACAAAAAAAGGCGAGTCAGATCAGTGCATTAGTATCCAATATATATTATGGACACTTCCCATTCAGCATGACAATATTTACTTCAGGAAAAAGTTCCAAGACAGCTATGTATTTCCTCTATCAACGCAAATTGTGTTTTTTTTCCAATCAATTGTGCCTTACCTGACAATACTTGTCAGATCTTTCAAAATTCTTGATAAAAATATCAGCCTGGTTATTTGAGCATATTAATGAGGGAATTGTTAGTTTCACAAAATCTGACAGTGAACACTATCAGTAACTTCAGGCATCTGCCCGATGATTAAAGTTAAAAACCCAAAAGTTGCTGTCAATGATTCCTCATTCGTCCTTAGGATGCACTCTTCTCGTTTTCATAGACAGAAAACAATTGGAGATTGTGAAATTTTATATTGTTAGTCTCTTTGTAAGGCTTGAATTTTAAAGGCGCGATGAGTCTTACTAACCTACCTCACAGATCCCGAAAAGAATAATTTGATATTTGTGTAATGTCAAATTTCTCCATTTCATGATACATTACTTATAAGGTTAGGATATTTCAGCTTCTTGCTATGTCTAAATCTTCCTTTCTTTTCCTAACATTACAAAAAGTGAATGATAAAACCAGTATTTTTTTTATTCATTTACTAACAAACAAGGGCAGGACAAGTATAGTTAACGGTAGGGCGCTGGGTTGTGTTATCGAACAGAAAGACCTAAGGGGTTCAAGTACATAGTTCTTTGAAAGTTGCATCACAGGTAGACAGAGAGGTTAAGAAGGCATTTATAGTATGTTTGCCTTCACTGTTGAGACCATTAAACATAGGAGATGGGGCATCATGTCGAGGTTGTACAGGACATTGGTGAGGCCACGTTTTGAGTACTGTGTAAATTCTGTTTACCCCACTATAGGAAGAATATTACTAAATCTGACAGGGCAGAAAAGATTTACAAGGATGTTGCCGGAACTGGAGAGTTTGCATTCTATGAAGAGGCTGAAGCGGTTGGAGCTCTTTTTCACTGACGTATAGGAGGTGGATGGGTGACCTTATAGAGGTTTATAAAATCATGAGGGGCATAGATAAGGTGAATAGCGAAGGTCTTTTCCCGAGGGTGGAGGAGTTCAAAACTGGGGAGCATATTTTTAAGGTGAGAGGAGAAAGATTTAAAGGAGCCTGAGGGGCAACTTTTTCACACAGAGGGGGCTTGTATTCAGAATGAACAGCCAGAGAAAGTGGTAGATACAGGTACAATTACAACATTTAAAAGATATTTGGATAGGTATTTGCGTAGGAAAGGTTCAAAGGAAAACGGGCCAAACACAGGCAAGTGGGACTAGCGTAGTTTGGGAAATTTAGTTGGTATGGACAAGTTGGGCCAAAGTTGGGCCATGTTATGTGACTCTATGGCTCAATTGTTCACTGACTGAACTAGCATTTTTTGACCATTCCCTAATTACCCTTGAGAAAGTGGATGTGAGCTGCCCTCTTAGAGTCATGGAGTCATAGAGCATGGAAACAGACCTTTCAGTCCAACCAGTTCATGCCGAACATAATCCAAAACTAAGTCTCACCTGCCCATGTCACTCTATGTACTTTTCATGTACTTATGTAAATGTCTTTTAAATATTGTAATTGTAATTGTACCCACATTCACCAATTCTTCAGGAAGTTCATTACACACATGAACTACCTTCTGTGTAAAAACCTTTCCCCCTGTGTCTTTTCTAAATCTCTCTCCTCTCACCTTAAAAATGTGCCCCCTAGCCTTGAAATCCCCTATCCTAGGGAAACGACAACTACCATTAAATCTATCTATACCCCTCATTATTTCATAAACTTCTGTCAGGTCGCCTCTCAACTTCCTACATTCCAGTGAAAAAAGTCCCAGACTTACATTATAACTCAAACCTTCCATACCCAGCAACATCCTCGTAAATCTCTTCTGAACCTTTTCCAGCTTAATAATATCCTTCCTATAACTGGGTGACCAGAACGTGGCACAATATTCCTGAAGACACCTGATCGATGTCCTATAAAATCTTAATATGACTTCCCAACTCCCGTACTCAAAGGACTGAGCAATGAAGAAAAGCATGCCAAATGCCCTTTTAACATCCTGTCCGTACGTCATACAAACTTCAAAGAATTATGTAACTACACCCCTAGGTCACTCTGTTATACACTACCCAAGGCCGTACAATTAATTGCATAAGCCCTATCTTTGTTTGATGTACCAAAATGCAATTCCTCACATTTATCCAGATTGAACTCCATCTGCCATTTTTCAGTCCACTGACCCGCCAATGCAGTCCCTTTGCTGTAGGTAAGTAGACCTACAATGCCCTTAGGGAGAGAATTCCAGGATTTTGACCCAAAGACACTGAAGGAACAATGAGGTATTTCAAAATCAGGATGGTAAATGGCGTGGAGGGGAATTTGCAGATGGCGGTGTTTCCATATATCTGTTGCTCTAGCGCTAGATGCTGGTGGTCATGGGTTTGGAAGGTCCTGTCTAAAGATGTGTGGTGAATTCCTGCAGTGCATCTTGCAGATGGTACACACTGCTGCCACTGAGCATTGGTGGTGGAGGGAGTGGATGCTTCTGGATTTGGGTGCCAAATCAAGGGGGCTGCTTTATCATGGATGGTATCAAGCTTCTTGAGTGTTATTGAACAAGACACTCCTAACTTGAGTCTTCGAGATGGTGGACAGGTTTTGTCAAGTCAGGAAATGAGTTATTTGCTGCAGTCCTAGCCTCCGACCTCATCTTGTAGTTGTTGTGTTTACAATGCTAATCGAGTTCAGTTTCTGGTCAATGGTAACACCCAGGATGATGATAGTGGGGGATTCATTAATGAAAATGTCATGGAATGTCAAGAGGTGATGGTTAGTCCATTGACTGCCATTTGTGTTGCATGAATGTTACTTGCCAATTGTTAGCCCGAACCCGGATATTGTCCAGGTCTTGCTGCATTTGCTTCAGTATCTGAGGAGTCTCAAATGGTGCTGAACATTGTGTAGTCATCAGTGAATACCCACACTTTTGTCCTATGCTGGAGAGAGTCATTGATGAAGCAGCTGACGATAGTTGGACAAAGGACTCTCACTCACCTCCAGATTCAACTCTTTTGTCCATATTTGAACCAATGAGTTCAGGAATTGAATGAACCTGGCAGAACCCACAGTGGGTGTCAGTTAATAGGTTATTGTTGAGCAGGTACTGCTTGATAGTATTGTTGATGACACTTTCCATCACTTTAATGATGATCAGGAATAGACTGATGGAGCAGTAACTGACTAGGTTGAATTTGTCCCGCTTTTTGTACTCAGGACATACCCGGGCAATTTTTCACATTGTCAAGTAGACATTAGCATTACTTCTGGGTTCGTTGACTAAGAAAATTATTGAATTATTGACTGGCTGCTTAGATTGCTAAATGATATCACTTTTTAAATGTTGGAGAACCCTGCAACTGGTGCTCGAAGTAAAATATGTTGGGAAAGGCGAAATCTATCCAAACAGGCTTGCTGGTCATTTTACTTGAAATTCAGTGGTCAGTACCTTCATTGTGCCATCAACTGCAAATCCAGACCCTCCTATACAATCTGTCTCAATTATTTTTAAAATCATTATTACAGCTATTTCTGCCAAAACATACCTCTCCCAGATTTAGTGAAATATCTCTTAAAGCTTCAGTGATTCCCTTCCTGTTCAAAGTCATACTATTTGGACCACATACTTTACCAATTTCAAGAGCATATGAAACCAGAGATACATTAATAGCTTTGTACTTGAGCAACTTCTTTGCTATTAAAGATCTGAAATCTGCCAAAATTCACGTTTCCCAAATAATTTGTATATATATTCTTCCACGGGATGCAATGGCACTAGTAATTACTCATCACTAATTGACCTCAAAAAAAGGGAACAGTATAACATCCGAATCGGCAGGCATGCCCCACAAGGATGCGGAGTCAAAATTCTGGAATTTCCTCCCTAACTGCACTGTGTAGTTACAGACTGCAGCAGTTCAGGAAGTCATATCAACAGTACACTCTCAAGGACAGCCATGGATAGGCAATAAATGCTAGCCCAGCTAGTAACGCCCACATCCCATGAGAGTTTTTTTTTTAAAGACCTTGTAATTGACTTAAATTTTGTGGAAGGTGTTTTACTTTGGGAGATGGTTGGATAAGTACCTTAGTTTCTGCTGTTTTGTGAAAGTCACATTTTTCCATATCCTTCAGACTTTACAAACATACAAACCAGGAGTTGGAGTAAGCCATCTGGCCCCTTGAACCTGCTCTGTGATTCAATGAACCACAAATCTACATTCTGGGGATGAGGGCGTCGCTGGCTAGACAGCATTTATTGCCCATCCCTATTTATGACAACCATTCACCTTCTTGCTTACCAAGAATTTTTCCACCTCTGCCCTAAAATATTCAAAGACTGCTTCCACGAATGTTTTCTGAAAGAGAGCAATGGCTCAAGATCCTCTCAGAGAGAAAAAAATTCCCCTCACCTGTTTTAAATGGGCAACCTCTGATTTTTAAACAGTGATCCCTAGTTCTAGATTGTCTCATAATATCTACCAGGTCAAGACTCCTCAGGATTTATGTTTCAATCAAGTCACCAATGCTCTTCTAAACTCCAACAAACACTAATCTGTCCAATCTTTCCTCATAAGATAACTCAGCCCTTCTTGATATTAGTCTGCTAAACCTTCTCTGAACTGTTCCCAACACATTCACATCCTTCCTTAAATAATATGACCGATACTATACACAGTACTGTGAACACTGTCTCACAGGTCTGTTGTGTATTCAGGTCCCCTTGCAATAACTGATAATGTTCTATTAGCTTTCCTATTTACTTGCTGTACTTGTAAACTAGCCTTTTGTAATCCATGCACCAGACAGATCCCTTTTTTCAGAGCTCTGTAATCGACCTTGTCTTTACTTAGATATGACTACAGTGATACCACTGGGGGGGATCAGGACTTACAAATTATTATGGAGTTGGCTAAGGGCACTGGTGGTGGGGGAAATGAATGTTTAAGTTAGTAAATAGGTGATAATCATTAAGCTCCAGCACATTGTGCAACTGCACTCATCCAAGAAAGTGGAATGCATTCCATTACCCTCCTAAATTATTGTGGATGATGGACTGGCTTTGGGAAATCAGATGGTGAAATATTCTCCAACCTTTGACTTGATAACATGATCACAATATTTACATAAATGGTCGAAATAAATTTCTGGCCAATGGAAATCTTCAGTATTTTGATTTCTTTCATTATTTACCTGTGGGCATGGATGTTGCTGGCTGGCCAGCATTTACTGCCTGACCCAAGTTGAGAAGGACTTGATGGTGGGGATTCAGCAACAGTAATGCCACTGAATACCAAGGGGAAATGGTGAGATTCACTTTTGGCGGAGACAGTCATTGCCTGGTACTTCTATGGTGCGAACGTTACTTGCCACACATCATTCCAGCTAAAATGTGGTCAAAGGCTTACTGCATGTGTGCATGAACTGTTTCATTGTCTGAGAAGTTGTAAATAGAACTGGACACTGTTTAATCATCAAAGATTTCAATTTCAAACCTTATAATGGAAGGAAGGTCACTGATGAAACAGATGACTATAGTTGGTCTTAGAACCAGCATGAGAAACTGATAATGTCAATGATTGACCTTCATTAACAACCACCATCTTCAACAACTAGTCAATAACTCTGATATTCCCTCTATGCAATAATTTGATAATTTTCACCTTTAATTTTCACATTCTTTAACCTTGGTCTTAAAGAGATTCCCTCTCACATTGACGAAAATAATGAAGATATTCCACTCCTAGATTTCTGCTAATTCTACTCTGATGGCACAAAAACCACGTATACAACAGTTTAAGAGATAACAAGGTGTAGAGCTGGATGAACACAGCAGGCCAGGCAGCATCAGAAGAGCAGGAAAGCTGACGTTTCAGGTCTGGACTCTTCTTCTATACAACAGTTTACTTATCTTTTCTGGAGAGGTATCTAGCCTCCTCTGATCAGCCTCTGGCAGAGTGCAGTTGAAGACTAAACCTAAACAGATTTATGGACTTGAGTCTGATGCTTCTTTCATTGTTGTGTATTGATACTCAACACCGCCACCCTGTTTCACAACACATTTTTTTGAAAATCTGCAATTGCTCAGTGATGGTTTTGTCTGTTACTTGTCTATACATTAACTATTAACTTTTTTTTTGCAAATATATTGTTCTTATAAGGTAAGTTAGAAATACAAAGAATTAAAGTTTAAATACAAGGACATTTTTTAACCACATATAACATTTTTAGAGATTACTGAGGGATTTAGTTCAAGCTTCACGAATGATTGCTCGTGCTCTCCTTATATGGAATACGAATAGGGTTTGGGAAATACTAGTTTGTAGGCCTGCAGTTTGGATGTCATCCTAAACAGAACAGAATAGCTTTCAGAGTATGGGAATGTAGAGACAGGTATAGATCATTCAGCCCGTAAGCATCTTCTACAATTAAATTAGAACATGATTGATCTGTATCTTAAAACCATTCATCTGGATTGGTTTTGTATACCTTAATACTGAATCTTGGTTTTAAAATTTACAATTTTCTTTGCACCTTTTTTGGGGAAGCGTTCCAAATTTGCCATTATGCATTGTGAAGACACTTCACACTTCAAAAGTGCTCCACTGGCTATAAAGTGCTTTGATGCTGAGATTATAAAAGACACTATGTAAGTGCTAAAAACAATTCTAACGTCATTAAAGATTGGTCAAGCTCTAATTAAAAAGTAATGTCCCCTGTTCAGTATTCCTCCATTAGAGGCAATAGTCCCTGCCTAAAAAAATATTTTCAATAAACTTCTTTGGTCACTTCGTGATACACATCAAGGGAGGTTGGGGCTTGAATTTAGATGTTATGACAACCACTGCATCATAACACTCCTTGAAATATCCTCTCTATATTAGCAAAACACAGTTATCTTAAACACCTCAATTAGAGCTTCTAATCTAGCTCAGTCTAATCTAAACTCATGAAAATAACTGGGAAATCTATTCAAATTATTAATCTACCAACCATGACTGAGTTGATTTGGAAATTGAAGAATGAGGAAGAGGTGTAATAAATGTATACGGCAAGGACACACAGAGGGTAATTCATCCACTCTGTATGGTCAACAGTAAAACCATTACATAGTCAACATATTGTCAAAACAAAACCATATATCTCACAGCAACGGCCTCTCATAATTGTTACTAGTTGCATAAGCATTTCATCACTACATTATTATGCTTTATCTTCTATGAAAATTAACTCAAACTCCTTCAAAAGCTGACCTTGGCTAAATTCAACAGGGCTTTTCAAAATGTTAAGATATCACTTATAGCCCACTTTATAAGTTTGAAGCTGCATCTTTGTATTTGACTGATATGGAACTAGCAAATAGTGAGAACCATTTTCTCACAATGAAGGCTGATCATGCTAAGTGTGGATGGTGGAAGTGTTGAGGAATGTATTACACAGTTTTTTCTTTATGTTGGATAGCTACCTCAAGTTTGGTATCTTACTCAAACAGTGAACCTACTACCTAGCAGGGATCGGAGCTTGTCGCGCAGATTGAAATTGGCAGGTACAATGTTATGGCTATCACAGAGACATGTTTCCAAGGACACACTTCTTATTGAAAGGACTGGCAGAGGGACCCTTGAAAATATGAAATGAAATTTAAACCAAAAGCAAGAACTGATAGAAAATCAGAAGGCGTAGAATCTGTATGGGTAGAGTTGAGGAACCACAAATGAAATATAGACACTGATGGCAGCAGTGTACAGACCTCCCAACAGTAGTTAGGATGTGGGGAAAAAAATGAATCAGGAGATAGAAAAGGCATCTAAGGAATAAGCTATTACAATAATCATGGGGGACTTCAATATGCAAATAGACTGGGAAAACCAAGTGGGTAGCAGATCTCAAGAAAAGGAATTTGTGGAGTGTCTACAAGATGGTTTTTTGGAGCACTAGGATACAGGCAATTCTGGATTTGGTGGTGTGTATTGAAGCAGATTTGATTAGGGTGCCTAAGGTGAAGAAACCCGTATTGGTCAATGACCATTTTATGATAGAATTCACCCTACAGTTTGAGGGGGAGAAGGTGGAATCAGCTGTAATGGTATTATAACTGAATATAGGTAACTACAAAAATGTGAGGGAGGAGCTGGCCAGAGTTGAATCCAAGGGTAGCCTAGCAGGCAAGACGGTGGAGCAGCAATGGTAGGAGCATGCGCACAACAGAAATTCAACCCAAGGAAGAGGAAACACATTAAATTGAGCATGAGACAACCATGGCTGACAAGGGGAGTCAAGGATGGAAGGAAAGCAAAAGAAAAAGCTTACAATGTGGTGAAGATTACTGGAAAGTCAGAGGACTGGGTAGCCAATAAAAACCAGCAGAGGGTAACGAAAAATATATAGTGAGGGGAGAAGATTACAGGAGTTTATTTTAAGAGATATGAAAAGGTAAGAGAGGAGCAAGAGTGGACTTTGTCTGCTAGAAAATGAGGCTGAAGCAGTAAAAAGGGGAAACAATGGAATGGCTGAGGAACTGAGTAGGTACTTTGCATCAGTCTTCAGCAGAAGATGCCAGCAGAATGCAAGCACTTCAAGAGACTCAGGAGGCAGAGGTTAGTGTAGTAGCCATCACTAAGGAGGAGGTGATGGGAAAGCTGAAAGGTCTGAAGCTGGATAAATCACGCATACCAGATAGACTACACCCCAGAGTTCTGAGCGAAGTAGCTGAAGAGATTGTAGAGGCTTTGGTGGTGACCTCTCAGGAATCACTGGAGTAAGGTGCTAAAGGGTTGGAAAATAGCTACTGTAACACCCCTGTTTAAGAAAGGAGGGAAGCAGAAGACAGGAAATTATAGGCTGATTAACCTGATCTCAATCGTTGGTAAGATTTCAGCGTCCAACGTTCAGAATGAGATTGCGCAGTACTTAGAAGTGCATGGCAAAATCAGAGTAAGTTAGCACAGCTTTGTCAAAGGGAGGTCATGCCTGACAAGTCTGTTAGAATTCTTTGAGGTATAATGAGCAAGTTAAATAAAGGAGAGCCATTGGATGAGATTAATTTGGATTTGCAGAAGTTCTTTTGACAAGATGCCACACAGGAGGCTGCTAAGTAAGCCACGTGGTGTTAGGGGCATGGTACTGGCATGGATAGAGAACTGATTACCTGTCAGAAGGCAGAAGTAGGGATAAAGGAGTCTTTTTCAGTACGGCAGCCGATGACTAGTGGAGTTGTGGGACCACTAATATTCAGGTTATACATCAATGATCTGGATGAGGGAACTGAGGGCTTTGTTGCTATGTTTGCAGATAACTTACAGAATACTGGCTGACCTAGATGGAGAGACTCGGACACAAGGGCACAGCTCAAAGTAAAGGAATAAGCCTTTAGAACTGAGATGGGGAGGAATTTCTTCAGCTAGTTGATTAATCCATGGAACTCAATGTCACAGAGGGCTCTGGATACGAAGTCATTGAGTGTACTTAAGTCAGAGATAGATAGATTCTTGAATGGTAAGGAGATCCAGGGTTACAGGGAGAAGGTGGGAGAATGGGGCTGAATGATTGACTGGTGGAGCAGGTTCAATGGGCTGAATGGCCTAATTCTGCTCCTATGTCTTATGGTGCAATACTTTGATGCTGTGATTAAGATAGACAGAAGCAATCAGACCACCACCAGCTCTGTTCTCTGCAGTAAAATCCACCTAAAGCTTGAAGAAAACCTTTTCATTTTGCAATGACCTTTAATTGATACATCAGAGACCTTTAAAAAGTGAATCAGCCATTCTGCGCCTCCTGCAAACTGGCAAAAGTTCCAGTGAAGGAAGACTGTGATACAGCATTGTGATAAAAAAAAGAATCACAAGAATCATCTCAGCAACTCTATGAACAGAAACCACTAAACTGCAAATCCAGTTTTAATTAGTAAAGATATATGACAACGGTTCAGTATTGTTTACCTGTAGCTAGAATCTAATAATTTGTAAAAAAATAGTGTTTGTTGTTTAGT
Source organism: Rhincodon typus (assembly GCF_021869965.1). Classification (NCBI taxonomy): domain Eukaryota; kingdom Metazoa; phylum Chordata; class Chondrichthyes; order Orectolobiformes; family Rhincodontidae; genus Rhincodon; species Rhincodon typus. Next base: position 96,612,938 of record NC_063336.1, read on the forward strand.
ACAAGCACCTAGTCCGTGCTTTCTGTCCACCCCACCAGCAACCACATCCTCAAACACTTCTGCCAACTCCAATTAGACCCTACCACCCGGAACATCTTCCACTCCCCACTACTCTCTGCCCTGCACAAGGACCATTCCCTTCGCCACTTCTTAGTTCACACCATAATCCCCACCAACCACTCCAACTCGCCTAGTATCTTCCCCTGTAACCGCAAAAGATGCAACACCTGCCCACACACCACCTCCCTCACCTCCATTCAGGGCCCTAAACAGTCCTTCCAAGTGAGTCGGAGCTTCACCTGCAGCTCCTCCAACCTAGTTATTGCATCTGGTGCTCCCGATGTGGTCTTCTCCACATCGGTGAGACCAAACATAGACGAGGCGACCGTTTTGCCAAGCATCTTCACCTGGAGTGTAACGGCCAACCTAACCTCCCATTTCAACTCCCTGCCCCACTCCCCTTCCGACATGCCCATCCTCGGCCTCCTCCAGTGTCGCAGTGACTTAGAATGCAAATTTGAAGAACACCACCTTATCTTCCGCCTGAGCATCCTGCAGCCTGGAAGACTCAACACTGAGTTCTCCAATTTGAAATAACCTTCCCACCCATTCCTCCACTCCGCTTTCAGCCCCACCTCCTCCTTTCCATTCCACCTTCTAATCCTCCCTTCCAGCCACCAACTGAATTCATCCCTCTCATCGACCAACCAGGTCATACCTACTACAGCGTCCAACTATCACCACCATTCCGCTTCCACCTCTTCCCCCATCTTTATCTGTAGCTTGCCCTACCCCCACATTCAGTCCTGAAGAAGAGTAATACCCAAAACATTGATTGTTCCTTCCCTCCAGATGATGCCTGGCTTGCTGTGTTCTTCCAGCCTCCCATTTGTCTACATTGGATTCCAGCATCTACAGTGTTTTGTCTCTAAGGACAGCAATTATGTTCCCTCAAGAACTTGTGAACCAGGCAAGAATTGACAATGGTTCCATTCTTATCATGAGATCATTAATTCCAGATTTTCTCTTTTATTGAATTCAAATACCACCATCTACCACTACAAGATTCCATATCCGAGTCCCCAGTGGAATGTTTAAACTTTCAGGGTGGGCATCTGATGGATACATACGATCCACAAAGTAGGACCATATGCCCATGGTCCCCAAGTGTAAAATACTCAAATACCATTAATTGGCCATGCAAGGGCATCAATAAGCCCCAAGAAGGATGGTTCAGATTTTTAATCTTTAAGGAACTCAACATTTGTATGGAAAAGGCAGAAAAATGGAGTTGAGAATTATTAGATCAGCCATGATCTCATTGAATGGTGTAACAGACTCGATGGGCTGAATGGCCTACTTCTGCTGCTGTGCCTTATGGTGTAATTGGGATGTCAAGGCTGGTTTGTTAAGTATGCCTCTCCCATTCCTCCCCTAACATTTCACGGAGGGTGGAGACGAATGAATAGGTGGCGGGATGGTCATCTCCTGGATTTTACAAGCACCCTTCCTTCAATCCTAACAGTGGGGCTAGCATATTTTCAAGTTCAAAATTAATTATTTCAGCGTACCTGAAGTGAGTCCAAAATTAACACAGTGGCCCCAAAATAGGAAGTTCCCTAAACAACAAATATTCCTCTGTTCAACAATTTCCCAATGTCACTATGTCCATTTTTTCCTTGCCGATAAGTTATATTCTCACATTTATTGCTTTGAATTTTGCTATTTTCAAGTGCTTACAATTCACAGTATCACTACTGGAAAACACATTTATAAAAGCATTTATTTTATTGTTTTTAATGACCTAATTACTTACATGACAAAGCTCACATCAAGTTCTAATAAATCTGCTTTACTTTTTTGTTGTTTCTGCTTCTAATTATGCATCAAAATGAACAAAATACATATGATTACAATCATTTGTTGTTGATTTTATTTCAATCATCTTCTGGTTGATATGGATCAGAAATGCATTGATTTTTGTATCAACATATTGTTATTAACATGCAGAAATTAATAAACAATGTTAATTTCAGTATGAGGGATGCAAAACAATCTAAACAGTTCAATTTTAAAGAGAATGGAGTGTCTAAGCCTGGCTGTATATATGCAAGTCATAAATATTGTTTTTAAAACACTTTATAAATAGAACATATAGAATAGAGTATGAATGCAAAAGAATTATGTTCAACATTCAGAAATCACAGGTTAGGATTCAGCCAAACTACAGTGCTAATTTTGGCAGCCACATTTCAAAAAGAGTACTTTTACTCAATGTTGGGAACATTTAATTGAGTATTTTTAATCATTAAGGTTATTGATAGAGTAAACAACTGAAACGGTTTCTACCATGAAGGGTCAGGAATCAAAGGACAGAGACTTAAGTTAATCAGCAAAGGGACCAGGAGCGAGATGACTGGATAAAATGCCGGAATAAGTGATTTAGGATTTGGAATGGAATGCCCAAAGGGTGGAGTAAGCAAATTTGATAATTTTCAAAACATTCTTAGATAAATAGTAGAAAAAGTATAATCATGTGGAAGAAGGACGATAGGAAAGAGCAAGCGTATAGGACACAATGAGGTGAACTACATCCTTTAATGCTTCTACGATTGAGTGGAACGAATGTGCTGAATGTCCATCTCAACTGTGTCCATAACTCAAAAATACGTGTTTCACCACAAATATTACACTTCAGAAAAACCTCCCAAAGGGTTTCTCCCAAAACGTGTACCAATCTACACAGTAAAAGGCAAAAGGAAAACTTACTTTTACAAATAATGCTCTTCTAAAACCTTTAAATGCAGACTATTAGAGTACCAGCCCAAACTCACTTTCTGGGTTTACCTGAGCTAACCACACCTAGACACTACCCAACAGGTCCTCAAGGACCCCTGGTTTGGAGCTGTCCGAGGACGTGCCAAAGATTTAGGACTCTTTCCACCAACCCGCCTAGATGTTAAAACGGCTGATGCTAGTACATTTTTTTTTAGAAAAATGACGGGACGGAGGAATCGGGGCTAGCCGCTGGCCGCGTTGATTTCCAGCGAGCGGGTCCTAGGAGACTGCGCGGAGCAGGCAGAAGGGTAGACGGAGGCGAGTGACGCGGCCTCCTGGTAGGACCCGGTGAAGATGGCGGGCGGGCAGAAGTCGGTTCTGTTTGTCTGTTTGGGTGAGTGAGTGAGAATGAATGAATGAATGAACGAACAAACAAACGAGGGTGGCCTTGTGGGGAGTAACGGCTGCCCGGCCCGCGCGCGCACCTAAACGTCTCTCAGCTCCAGCCCCCACCCAGCAGCGGAGGATTGTTGGAGGGGCCGTGTGCGAGGGTAACCATTCGGTCCGTTTCTTCATGGGATGTGGGCGTCCCCGGCTAGGCCAGGGACCATTTAAGAGTCATTCACAGTGCTGCAGGTCTGGAGTCACACGGCTAGGCCAGAGCAGGTGCTGGTGGCAGATTTCTTTCCCTGAAGGTTATTGCTTAAACCAGAGGGCCAACCAACAACGGTCACCGTTAAACTAGCTCTTAATTCCATCTGGTGGAATTTAAATTCTCCCCTCCACGGACCATTTGCCTGGGGTGCTGGGTTAGTCGTTCAAAGGACGCCACCGTGCCTCTGCCGTACAGCTATCCAATTAGGCCAACTCTCCAGTTCTTCTGTATGTACAACCTGCCCCATTGTCATAAAGTTGCAGAGTTTTGACCTTGACTGTGCTGCTGAAACTCTCATCCATACTATTGGTCATTTCTAGACATGATTATTCCAGTACACTTCTGGCTGGTCTCCCACAATCTACCCAATCTAAACTGAGATCCTCCAAAGTTCAGCTGTGTGTCCTGATGCACAGTAATCCAGTTGGCCCCCTGAGCTTGGCTACCAGTTGTTGGCTCCTGGTTTAGCAACATGTCGGTTTTCAAATTCATCTTGTTTTTAAATTCATGGGTCACTCCTTATACCTGTAACCTCCAGCATCTCAATCCTTTAAGGTAGTTGTACTTTCCAATTCTAGAAGCCTGAATATGCCTGGTTGTTTTTGCTCCCTCATTGATTCACCTTCCACTGTTAAGGTCCAATGCCCTGGCATTCCCTCCCTATACTGCCTCTGATTTCTCCATGTAAATTGCTTCTAAAAATCTACTACTTTGACCGAATTTTTAGTCAGTTGCTCGTGATAAGGTTTGACCCCAAGCTGCATAAGGCTTTATTTGATGACACACTTGTAAATTGCCCCAGATGGTTTATTATGTCAAAGGTGATATATAAATACAATGTATTGTCCTGGACCCTGCAAATTTATTTTTAAGAACATATTTATTTCATTTTATTTAAACTTGTTATTCACTTTTGAATAACACAACCTTTTGGGGCAGTCTATTCCATATCTTCTCTTACTATGTTAAAAAGAATCTCTTCACATTGTCTTTGTTTTCTCTGGTCGTCATTCCTCCTGCATTATAGACCAGTGATGAATCAATTTATGTTAAATAGTGCATTCATTTTTCATGTCCCCATAAGATGACTTAATTGAGGAACCCTTTAGATCCAGAGAAGGCTAATCAGAATATTAGATAAGGCTATCAAAGGAGAGAAATCAAAGATACGATCAACAGTGGTCTGATAGACTGTCAGGAGCAGGTCTGTGGAACCAGTTGCATGCCATTCTTATGACCTGTCACTTAATGATGTATATATAGCATAAGGTCCCTAGACATATGTCGAGTCAGTAATATAGATTGAAGTGTAAACCATTATTGGTATTATCTGAGGTAGACTTGTTCAAAAAAACCAGATGATATTGGCTCTTAAATAGTAGATTTTGGTGTGATTGAAATTATATGGCTGATTAAATAATTTTGTCTGCAAGAACTAATGCTTCCTAAGTTCACTTCTGTTGAGAAACTTTTTCTGTAAATATCTTAATTGTGTATACAAACTGGAGGTATATGGAAATCAAATTTGCATATAAATCATACTTCTGTTTAGCTTCTATCAAGTACAGGAATTTTATATACTTCAACTATGATACACCTGCTATAAAACTTTAGAGAAAACTCATGCAATCATGTTTTTGAATTTTTTTAAGGCAACATTTGCCGATCTCCAATTGCTGAAGCTATCTTCAGGAAACTGGTAACAGATCGAGGCATTACAAACAAAGTAAGCCCTACTCACTTTTTCAAAAAATCTTAGTTATTAAAGTTCTAAATAAATAATCCATAATAAGTGGATAAATCAAAAGCATAAACCAGCTATGTTTTGAATATGCTTGATATCAATTTCCTGGTGGTGTCCTTGTGCTGAATCTGCACTAGTGTATTTATTAGCAATGGACACACTCAGGATTTCTGATTTGATTCTGTACCGAAAAATTGTGTAAGATTTCAAGTTTGCACTTAATTGTTTATACTATTACTGGTCACAATACAGTGAAAATTTAACCTAAATGCAACAATTATATGCTTTACATGTTATATTTTTAAGCAGAAGTGTTATGTCACACCTGTGGTGCAGATGGGACTTACCCAGTCCTTCTGGCTCATTATGTACTTGGGAATAATGTCAAAGGTTTATTTTTCTGATTGTTTTCCAAGAGGACTTTCTTACTTTGAATCTATAGCACATACCAGCAATTTAGTTCAAATGGTAAATGTCACTTTTTAATGTACACAAAATTGCTCTCATTCTTTATTCCTACCCTTCCCACTGTCCATCAATTTGATTTTTTTCTCATGTCCACATTGACCATTCTCTTAAATGTGTCAATGGTATCAACCATCCCGTGTGGCACAGAGTTCCACGTCCTCACCATTCTCTATGGAAAGAAATTCTTCACTTAATAAATGGTCACTAAATATTAATACAAACACTTTTTCTGGACTAATTACATTTTGAAAGAGATTCTTCACATCTACTCCATTGAAAACTTTAATGAGTATGAAGTCTTTTCATGCGTCTCTTAGTCTTTGTCCCAGCAAAAAGAGACCTAACCTTTCAATCCAATTTGTAACTTCTAGTGCTGGTGATATCCTTGTAAGTATTTTCTGCAATTACTCTGTTTTTTTTATTATATAGATCAGAACTTTGCGTTACCTCTCAGATTTGTTTTCCGTACCTCTAGAAATGATGGAACATTGCACCCCTTATGAGCATGTCAAACCTGTTGCTGCTTTTAACAGTTTATGTAAGATATTTTAATATCCTTTGCTTTACTTCTTCTATAGCCGGAGAAGCACCAGCAATGTCTTCTCTTCCTGTTTCCATCCTATTCTTCTGTTGCTCCCCAAGGATCTGTCCTTGGTCACCTCTTATTTCTCATCTCCTTGGTGCCTTACTGTGAATCCTCCAAAAGCACAGTGTTGGGTTTGACATTTAGACTGATGACACTCACTCTGTTTCACCACCACCTCTTGAGTCCTCTGCTGTCGCAAAATTGTCAGATTGGTTAGATGACAACCTACTGGACAAATAGACATTTCCTCCGACTAAATGTTGGCAAGATTGAAGCGATCGTTTTCGGTGCTCTGCTGCAAACTTTATTGCTTAGCTACTGACTCTATCTCTCATTGTCTGTCTGAGAGGTCAGAGACTCCCTTGGATCATATTTGACCCTGAAATGAACTTACAGCCTTATTTACATAATCACTAAGACTACCTGCTTATGTCTCCATATATTGACTGCATTCGCTCCTTTCTGAACTGATTTGCTGCTGAAACCCTCATTTAATGTCTCCTTATATGGATCACTTATTATTTGTATTATAGTGCTCCTGTAATGTACCTTGGGGTGTTTCATTGCACTAAAGATGGATCATAACTATAATTTCCAAGGAATAAGTGAGCCACCAAGATATTGTTCACGATATTGACTTTAATTTGGTAGATCGTTAGTCACCTCCTTCACCCACTCATGCTAAAATTTGGTATCGTTGGTACATTTTGACACACACCCTTCAATTCCTGAGACCATATCATTTACCTACATGTAATCAGAGCTCATATTCCTGCATCACACTACTTCTAATTTCCACTTGTCCAGGAAACCTGACTTAACATCGACTGTCTCTTTTCTGTTTCATAACCATTCTCCAATCCGTTCTGGTACCTCCCATTTTGTGCTCATCTTTACCTTGAATCCAACTGTAGCCATTCAACTCCTGCCCTCTTTACAGCCTATGTCCGAACATGTACAAAACAGTTAAATTCCATAGGTGAGTTGAGTGTGACTGCCTTTGACATCAAGGCAGTATTTGACTAAGTTTGGTATTTAAGAATCCCTGGTAAGGTGAAGTCAATTGGAATCAGGAGAACTGTTCAATGGTTGGTATCATGCTTAGCACAAAGGAAGATGCTTGTAGTTATTTGGCACCTATTATTTCAGCCGCCAGACATTGCTGCAGGAGTTTCTCAGAGTACTGTCCTAGGCACAGCCATTTACAGTTGCTTCTGCAATGACCTTTCCTCCAACATATGGTCAGAAGTGGAGATGCTAACTGATGGCTGCATGATGTTCAGTATCATTTGTAACTCAGACTCTGAACCAGTCTGCGCCAATGTTCAGCAAGACCTGGGTAATATTCAAATTTGGACTTCTCAATGACAAGTAACATTGATGTCATACAGGCACCAAACAATGGTTGTCTCCAACAAGATAAAATTTAACAATCTTCCCTTGATGTTTAACAGCATTACCATTGCTGAATTCTCCTACGAACCACATCATGTTATCGGAAACAGCATGACTTCAGGATGACAAGAATTAGGTCCTGAATATGAAGGGATATATGTCATTTGAGAAAGAACAGGAAACTAGGTAAAGGCAGAGTGGTAGTACTGTTATTCAAGAATGGCATTTGGGCTTTTGCAGATCAGAATGTAGCATCGGTTTGAGTGAGTGAGGATGAACAATAGTAGGAGAAGGATGTCACTGGTAGGAGTGGTCTGCCGGCCCCATAATAACAAACATGATGTTGGACAAAATATGCAAAAAGAAATATTGGTTTCTTGTGATAAAAGAACAGCAGTAGTCATTGTTACAGAGATAGTAGGAACTGCTGATGCTGGAGAATCTGAGATAACAAGGTGTAGAGCTGGATGAACACAGCAGGCCAATTTCTGACGAAGGGTCTAGACCCAAAACATCAGCTTTCCTGCTCCTCTGATGCTGCTTGGCCTGCTGTGTTCATCCAGCTCTACACCTTGTTATCTCTTTATAGCAATAGTCATTGGTGATCTTAACTCATGTTAAACTGGAAAAGTAAAATGGCAGGAGTGGCCTGTATGAGGAATTAAGAGTACTTTCTACAGAGTTTCTTAATGCAGCTCATTATCAGGTTATATTAGACTTGGTATCGTGTAATGTGACAGGATTAATTAATGTTTTCAGAGTTAAGATACTGTTAGGTATCAGTGATCACATTGTGATCTAGTTTTGCATCCAGTTTGAAAGGGGCACTTCTGTGATGAATAACTCAGCTCCTGCCTCCGCAAAGCCTGTCTGCCATTTGTAAGGCCATGTTAGGAGTGTCATGGCTTGCTATGTGCAGCACCAACAACACTTGAAGTGCACTGTTATCCAGGATAAAGCAGTTCCCTGAATCAGCACCCCATTCACCACGTCAAATGTGCATTCGCTCAACTACTGGTACACAGTAGCAGTAATGTATACGATCTGCAAGATGGACTGCAATAACTTACCAAGGCTCCTTCATAAATACCTTCCAAATCTATGACCTTTATAACTACAGGAACAGGACAATAAACAAATAACACCACCACTAATTGCAAATTCCCTTCAAAACCACATACAATCCTCACTGCTATATTGTCATTGTTTCGCAACGGCTGGATCTAACCCCTGAAACTCCCTCCCTAACAGTACTGTGCACGTACCTGAGCCACCTGGATTGCAGTTCTTTAAACAAAACTCTCATAAGATCATACAGTACAGAACAGGCCTTTTGACTCATTAAATCTGTATCAACAAAAATATACTACGACCTACACTAGTCCCACTTTCCCACACTAGGCCCACAACCTTGAATGTTATGACACTTCATCTGCTCATGGAAACTTCTAAAAGTTTGAGGTTTCCTGCCTCAACACCCCTCCCAGGCAATAAATCCAGATACCCTCCCCGCCAAAAGAAATACGCACACACAAACACACACACCACCACAGCCACCATCACCCACCACATTTTGGTCACATGCCTTCTAATCTCATTACTTGCACTTTAAAATTATTGACCCTTCAGCCAAGGGAAACAGCTGCTTTGTTTTCACCCTGCCCATGACACGCAAAATCTTATACACTTCTTTCAGGTCCTCCCTCAACCATTTTTACTCCAAAGAAAACAACTGTAGCTTATCCAGCCTCTTACTATAGCTGGAATGCTCCATCGCAAGCAACATCCTGGTGAATTCCTTTTGCACCCCATATAGTGTAATCACATCCTTCCTATAGTGAGGTGGCCATAACTGCACATAGTACTGCAGCTACAACCTAATAAAAGTTCTGTACAGCTCAGCATAACCTCCCTGCTCTTATAACTTGTGCCATGACTGATAAAGGCAACATCCCATATGCCTTCTGAACTACCTTAATTCTCTGTCTTGCCACCTTCAGTGACCTGTCAACAAGCAACCTTAAGATCCCTCTGCTCCTGTTAGCTTCATAGTGTCTTGTCATTCATTGAGTACTCCCTAATGTTCTTTCTTCCGAAGTGCATCACCTCACATTTATCAGGGGTAAATTGCATCTGCCATTGATCTGCCATCTAACCAATCCATTTATATCCTTCTGTAACCTAATATCTTCCTCCACTGTCAACAACCCAGCCAATCTTTGTCATCCACAAACATGCTTATCATCCTTCCCACATTCTCATCTACATCATTTATGAATATCACAAACAATAAGAGACCAAGCACTGATCCCTGTCGTATGCCACTGCATACCAGGCTCCAGTCACATGAACAGCCTTCTATACCACCCTCTGTCTTTCATCACTGAACCAGTTTTTAATCAGTATTGCCATGTTATCCTGCATCCCTTGAGCTTCTGTCGTCTTTGTCAGTTTCTCACGTGGGTCCTTGTCAAAGGTCTTGTTGAAATTCATGTAAGGTACAGTCTGAATTAGATGGAGGCCATAGCATCAAAACCACTCCCTCCTTTAGTACTGGTGCTAATATCTCATTAATTTGAGCCCGTTTCTCCCACTGTTTAACCTTGTTGACTTTGTGCCAGTTGGCTCGTAGCTCAGGTAGTAATCTGAGCTACGTTTTTGGTTCTACTCTTTAATTGCCACATCTTTATCCAATGACTTGGTCATATCCTCAAAATCTTCAACTAGATTTATTCAGCATGATCTCCCTCTGACAAAGCTATGCTGGCAATCCCAAATCAAGTCTTGGCTGTCTAAAGGAAGATTAGTTATCTTCTTCACTATTTCCTCCAATAGCTTCTACACCACTGATGTTAGACTCACTGGTCTATAATTCCCTTGCCTCTGTCTACCACTGTTCTTGTAAAGTGGAATCACATTAGCTGTCCTACAGTATTTTACACCTCCCCTGTGGCTAGATACAATTTAAAAATTTGGAAACAAAAACAGAACTTGCAAAAAAACACTCAGCAGGTACATCAGTATCTGTGGAAAGAAAGCAGAGTTAATGTTTCAGTCCAGTGACCCTTCTTCAGAACTGGCTGTAACTAGGAAAAGATCGGTATATATGCTGAAGACAGGGTGAGGGTGGATTCCCACAATTACCTTGACTATACATCTTCACACCCTGCTTTCTGTCAAGATTGTGTTCCATTCTCCCAGTTTCTGCAATTCTGGCGCATCTGTTCCAATGATGCCAGCTTCTACAAGAATGCCTCCAAAATGTCCACTTTCTTCCTTTACCGAGGATTCCTCAGTACCATGGTTGACAGGGCCTTCAGCCATGTCTGACACATCTCCCACACTTCAGCAGTTACACCTTCTCTTTCTTCCCACAGCAATAGCAGGGTCTCCCAGTCCACAGGTACCACACCACCAGCATTTCCATCCAAAGGGTCATTGGCTGCCATTTCCATCACCTCCAGTGGGATGCCACTACCAGACACGCATTCCGTTCCCCTGCCTTGGCCAGCCTTCTGCAAGGACTGTTCCCTCTGGCACATACTGGTCCACTACTTTTCCACACCCATCGCCTCTACATGCCCCACAGCACTTTCCTTACAGCCGCAGAAGGTGTAACACCTACGCATTCCTTCCACCCTCTTCACTTTCCAAGGCCCTAGACCCACCATCTGTTCGAAGCAGTAATTTACTGACATTTCATTCGATGTCGTCTGTTCTATTTGCTACTCACAATGTGTTCAGGTCTATGCTGGGGAGACTAAACGCAGACTGGATGACCGCTTTGTAGAACAGCTACATTCTGTCTGCAAAATGATCTTGAGCCTCTAAATGCCTGCCACTTCAACATAGCACCATGTTCCCTGGCCATCATCTCTGTCTCAAGCTTGCTGCAGTGCTCCAGAGAAGCTCAGCACAAGTTAACACCCGACCAATGTTCTCCGGCTTCATGCACAGGTTGCCCCTTAGTCCCTAAAGGGTCCTACTGTTTCCTAAGTACCTTTCTGTCTTCACCTAATCAAGAGCAAGTATAATCAGCAAAAATGCCAAATTAGCATCCCAAGAACAAATAAAACAAATTACATGTAATCACATACACTTCATTGCAGTTGTCTATCTTTGCTGTTTCTGTTGAAAAGCAATTCAAGGTCTTGCAAAGCTCTTTCTTTCCTTTCCTCATTTGCCAATTAACTACTTCATATTGCATTTTGCTCCTTAGTTAATTTTTTGATGGTAGTTCATATTGATTGAACACCACAATATGTTCCTTTGTTTTGCCTCACATATATTTGCAGAAAGTTGTCTAATGCATTTTCCCTTGTAAGAGTTACCACACCTTTGATTTTCTTTTGTGTTGCTTAAAAACATGCTTTGGCACATTGATATAAATATGTATTCTAGTAATGGTGGGACAACAGCATCCAATCAGCATTTGTTTTTTGAAGGGAGGAGTTCTGGTCACAAGCTTGGCTGAGCAAAGTTTGCAACCTGTATTTGAAATTATCTTAAGTGCGGGTCAAACATTCATGCTATTGAATGAAAATCAATAGAAGTCAATGTAATTGTTATATCATTAAAGTTTGATTCTAGTGAAGTTGCAAATTAACACCACTTTAAAGTCCTAACTGTGGCATTCATCTAACTGGTAACATAATCATTACTTGACTGCATGGGGAAACAAACAGAGTGGCACTTGTATTTCTTCCAGTGGAAAATAGACAGTGCAGCAACATCAACGTATGAAATAGGGAATCCTGCTGACCATCGGGGCCAGAAGTGTCTGATGAAACATGGCATTACCACGAATCATATTGCCAGGCAGGTACTGTATCCCAGTTCTTATTTATTTTATTGTGGGCTATCAATTTTCTTTCTTATTACAGTGGATGATAGACAGTGCTGGTGTAATTGACTTCAATGTTGGGAACTCCCCAGACTCAAGGGCTCTAAGCTGTTTAAGACAGCATGACACTGAGACTGCACATAAGGCAAGACAGGTAGACCAACCAGCCTTTTTTTTTAAACTTATTAACTGTTTTCAAAACAATTGCTCTGTGTATATTTAATTTCAATAATAACATTGGATAATTCGCACCATTTCTAGTGCCGAATCATTAAATGTCCTCAAAAAGCAGGATCGTCCAAAGCTAGTTCATTTGGATTGTGGTTTCAGCATGACTTAAGAGATGGCACTCTAGCCTTTGATTCAGAAGGTTCGAAGACAAAAATGCAAAAATATGGGCTACCTTCTCAGGGTGCAGTACTGAATGAGAACTGAAATGTTAAAGGTGTATTTCAAAAAAAACTTTAAACTGAGGCCCCATCTCAAGAAGATGCACAAGATCCTGGGGCTCTATGTCAAAACATAATAGCGAGTTATCCATGGCAGCTTCACCATTTTTGACTACCTCAACCAATACTGCTGAAACAGAATTCTGGTCATTAAAATTTTGGAGGGCTTGCTGAATGCAAATTTATAGCGGCCATACTTTCTATATTGGAACAATAACTCCACTTCACAAATACTTGATCAGATGTAAAGTACTTTGAGACACCCTAATGATGTGAAAAATGCCAAAGAAATGCAAGTTTGTTCATTCTTTTAACTCTTAAACAAACTTTACAGTTATTTATCCACTCCCATTTCTCAGGAAATTAAGTGAACTGAGTTCATAAGGGAGGAAAACTGTGGAGATAAAAGAAGCACTGATTTCGAAAATGATATCCTGAATGAAAAATTTTAAAATGCTGTAAGTACACAGCAGAGGCAGTTTGCATATGGAAGAAAATTGCTGCTTAATGTTTTGTAACACTCCTTCTTTATCAAAGTTTTATTTTTCTGGTAATATTGAAAACTGTAATATACTTCCAGCATTTTCGTAATAGGGAAACTTGGTATTTTGGAGAAATTAGTGTACAAGGACAAATTACATTTTCTTGCTTCATATGTTGTGTTTACATTGAAAAAAATTCCCTACCTGATTTCTCTTCCTGTAACAAATGCTACATGATATTCAAAGTCTTTTAACCTTTTTTTCAGCGTATTAAATGCTATGCGTTATCTTTTAATTTGATTTTATAAATTTAATTTAGTAAGTTATGAATCGCTTCAATTTTATTCTAAGATGATTATGTACTTCCTCAAATGTTTTGAATATATTATATAATAGTAACAACATTTTTATCATTACTGGCAGTAAACTATAGGATATGCTGTTTTGTAAGCACAGAAACATGCTGCATGATGCGCTGCATTATCCTCAAAAAGTAAAACTGTACACCGGTGTTTTCTTTTAGTCTCAAAGTCTAATGGCTGCTAATGAATACAACCTCAGGTCTATTCTGGACTAAAAGACAGGCAAATCCTGATTCCTTAAAGGCTGTTGCCAAGTTTCTTTGTTTGTTTGAGTGACACAGAGACTCTCATCTCTAATACCTGAAATCTAACTGACATATCTTCTCATGCAAATATTTTGCAGCACTACTCAAACTAAGTCAAAATATACACTGTTTTAAAAGGAGAACAGTATGCAGATGCTATTTAAGTTTTGGGCACAATCAAGAATTTGATTTAAGATTCCACCTGATTGAATTTTCATAATCCAAAATTTAAAATTTACTGTGAAGCAATGAAGTGAGTCATGGACAGGATCAAAATCAGTTGTTGAATGGGAATGATGCCAATCAGGTATCAATATTGGGGAGGAGGGTCCTATAAAAACTACTTAAGGATGATTTATTTCACAGTGAGGCTGAAGATAGTGATAGCACTTCCTTAAAAATCTTATTTCTGCATTCCTGGCATCAACAGCATTGTGTTCCAATTATGAATGAAGTTCATAAGATTGAAATATTTTGAGATACTCAGCTCAATTTTCCCTTTTCGTTGGCTGTTATTTTCAAGGAGTCTCTTGGGGTATTTCTGTAGCCTGGCTTGCAATGACTTTTCTCGCGCAATCTTCCACTGAACACCTCATTAATTTTGCATTCAGCCTGTAAAGTTCACTTTTCCTACAATCATATGGCACCACAGATAGACATGCTTTCTGCTACCTGGACCATGCACCAATCATGCAGCTGGCACCATATTTAAACACTAGCTTCATTTCACGTCAAACATTGCAAGCCAGAACCTGACCCTCATACTGTGCTGCTGTGCCATTTCAAGGCAAGGCATATCCCAAAATGGGACACTGTCACCCCCTTTCAGCAAAAGGGACTTAGATGTGCTGGTGGATGGTGTGGTGGAGAGGAAGGTCATTTCCGTGGGTAGGAAAAGGAGACCATAGTGACAGAATCAGCCAGCCTGGACTCAGATATTGATCCATGTCGGTGCTGTTTCATGCATCAAAAAAACCTAGCAGCGCTGAAAGAAGTATGATAATATAATTGTAAGTGTCTTCGGGCATAACTTGCTTGAAGTATAAATTCTGTTATCTTTTGATCTGATTCTGCTCAAATTATGCTGATTTAAGAAATGGAAACATTGCCCATTGTATGTGACACAAAATATATTGTTTTTAAAATGCAGAAATGCTCCACATCCATTTAAGACTTTGAAATTTAATAAATCGGTCACTATGGATTATTGATGGACAATTTATTAAGAGTGTATGTCATGTAACTTTGGGATTTTCTGCTGCTGGGAAGTCTCCGTGCACTTCACAAGTTACATTCTCTGCACTTTTACTGAAATTGTCACAGAAAAGTTGCATTAGGAATTGTAAGATTTAGAGTATCAAATGGACAGATGTGCATGCTGTTTCCTGATTTTTATACTGTTTTTAATTCTGGGGTTCAAACCGCAGTTACATTTGAAACACATCTGGATCACTAATGGCCTTTAGGAAAGAAAACTGCTGTTCTTACCTGGTTTTGCCTACATGTGACTGCAGTCCACAGCAGTGTGTATGACTATTAACTCTGGGTAATTGGGAATGAACAGTAAATGCTGGCCTAGCCAGTAACACCCACATCCAGTGAATGAATAGTAAACAACACTGATGCATCTAATTAAATCTCTGTAAGCAGAGGTTTTTGAGAATACCTTTCAAGGTTGGTTCCTGATTCATTTATGATTGGACTGCACTCGTCTGTTAAGAGATATGTGTACATATGCTGTTTAAAAATTAATCACTACTGTTTTAATTAAATGAAAAAATGTTTTTGCTTTAAATTCCTGGATATGTGAGAATTTCGAAGGACCGGAAAAAATCCACATTGCCATACCAAGTCAGGATTTCCTTTTCCAAAGGATATTGATGAACCAGATGTGTTTCTTTAACAATCAGTTATGGTTGTCATGGTCACCATTACTGAAATTAGCTTTATATTTACAGCTTTGTTATTTGAATTAAAATTCCATCAGCTGCTGTGGTGAGGTTTTCATTAATCTGTATCTCTGGGTTACTAGTCTAGCGATATTATTACTATGCCACTCTCTCAACAAGTCCGAATTTGTTTTCATTACTTAATTGCTTGGCATGATATGACCAGTGTT
Organism: Rhincodon typus; assembly: GCF_021869965.1. Classification (NCBI taxonomy): domain Eukaryota; kingdom Metazoa; phylum Chordata; class Chondrichthyes; order Orectolobiformes; family Rhincodontidae; genus Rhincodon; species Rhincodon typus. The sequence goes on from NC_063336.1 coordinate 96,629,064, forward strand.
ATGACCAATATTTATCCCTCAATCAATTTCACAAAAGGAGATTATCTGGTCATGATCACGTTTGTGGGTCTATTTGTGGAAGTTTACTGTGTACTACTTTGGCAGTTGCCATTCTTGGAGCGCAATGACTTCACGTCAGAAGTACTTATTTGACTGTAAAATGCATTGAGGTGTCCAGTGGTTGTAAAATGTCACTGTATAAATGCAAGTTTTTCTTTTGTTACATAAATGTTTATTCATTTCATTATCATACATGGAGAAGCAATTTTTCATTGTATATTCCAAATTCTTGTCTTTACAAACTTTTTGATAATTAATCAGTGTCTTCACTTTTTGAGACATTTAATGGGCCTGTGCATTTTAAATTTTTTATCATGGCTTTCTCAAGATAACGGTAACTGCATCTGAAAGTAACTCTTCTAACTGAAACAATTTTAGCTAGTTTGAAAGACTTCAGAAAATTCTTTAAGAATGCAGTCTAGCAATCTTGTTTACATTGCACCATGAAAACAATGCTTTTCAGCTTAATCGGTCCATGTTGGTGTTTGTTTACACAAAAACAGAAGTCATGATCCCATGTCCTGATCTATGTCCATTTTTCTTTTCTCTCTTATTTAATATAGATGTTGTTTCTGCTTTGATCATTAAATTTGGAAGTGCATTCCACAGCTTCACTGCCCTCCGCGTAAAAGTAAAAATCTCTCCCCTCTGTCCCAAATCACTCTCAATTAATCTTGCATCTTGTCTCAAGGAATCATGGAAGAATTTTACAGTCCCTCTGCTATTGAGGTGCCTGTAAAATTACCTATGTGACCCACTCTCCACCTTCCCATCTGCTGCAACCTTTTCTAAATTTTAACAGGGGTGGGGATTGTGATGCTTTAGGCCTCCTGTCTGCCCTCACCACACTTGAGACCGTTAAGTGGCGAAGACATAATTAGTACCCTCTGATTCTTTACCTTTCAGCCAACAGGAGCAGTATTTTCACATCTGCTTTGTCCAGATCCCTCAAGATTTTGATGTCCTCCATCAAATCTCTTGTCAACCTCAACTTCTTCAAGGACAGCAGCACTAGTATCTCCAATTTATCTACTGAGTATTTATGCTCTAGGAATTGTGTAAACCTAATGCTGAACCTCTTATATCTAGTAATTGTAATACAAACATGATATGTGTTAAATATAGCATGCCTGGAAGGTAAGGGTGATTGGGGTTTCCGAAGTGTTTCACTGCTGGGGTTTTATTTGTATCATGTCTGGGCTCTCATAGATTAATTGATAAGAAATTACGTTGGTTGCTTAACAATTGCATTATTGTTATATCAGTGCAGTAACCCGCATGTAGGCATCATTGTAAAGTGGAGACAATGTCTGATCATTGTGAAAGTTGGATGCTCCCTTGTTGATGCTGATCACAAATCAGGACAAACGAGATTTAGCCTGAAGGTCTTGGCGATGAACTTGGTGTTAGATGGAAGAGAAGGAAGTTGAGTTTAGAGATCTGTTCAGGAGTTAGATTTCCATGTGCCTCTGCAGAACTAAAAATGGTGTCTTGTTGGCATTACAAGCTTACTTGGGTGATGTTTAAAATTGGTACCAAGACCACCTCCCTCCATGAGCTGATGGTAAGTGTGGAAACACACTACCTGCATTATTGACTGGGTCCTGTTCCTATACAGTGGTTATTGGCAACCAACACTTAGTTATAGCTTGCATTTATTCCCACCATTAGCAGAAAAGCCGTCTTCTGAGTTCGTCTGGGACAAGTAAATACTAAACAATATTTTAAGAAAGATGTAGTCTTGCATTTCTTGACTTGGGATAGATAGTAATGCTAGCATCTTAATGCAAATTGAAGGTCAACACAAATTCAATGAGCACCTCAACTGTTGGCTGACTACCTTATAGCCTGTTCTCAACATTGGGTTCAGAAATTTTAGAAAGTAACTGCTATCCATGTTTTGTTTTTGTTTTGGTTAGCTTAGATTTTGTTTCATTTCTCTTTATTTCCTATAATTTCAGTCAGCAACTATTCAGACCTGCTGTTTTCACCCAAGAGACAACTTTTGTATCTTTACTCGTTTCATAGTTCCTGCCTTTGATCTTGTATTTTGAAATCTTTTTTTTAAAAAAGGAGGCTACTCATGAGAACATTGAAATAGTTGAGCATCAAGGTGACAAAAAGCAAGAATGATTATTTCAGTGGCAGATGGGCTGATTTCCTTGGCAGAATGCTGCACAGGAAGAGACTGCATAATCTTGCCACAGTGTCTGTTTATGTACTTGACCTGTGAAGGCTGTAAGGCATTGTATGGTGTACACTTAAAAAAAAAAAAAGTGCAATATAGCAACTTTAAAATACTGTTGAACTCGGTAACCCCTTGTAACACAACTTATTATGTTGGATTTTTTAAAAAGTACTTTGTCTGTAGGATTTAGAATTATATTCCCAGGCTACTGCCATCAATCCTCTTTTAGTAGACTGTAGACTGATCAGTATTTATTTAATGTTTGTTTTTTAAGAGAGCATATATTAAAAGAAGGAAGAAATAAATTTCACTTAAAGCATTTTCCATGACCTCAAAGAGTCCTAATGTGCTTCAGACCCAATTAATTACATTTGAAGTGTTGTCATTATAATATAAGGAAGGATGGCAGTTCATTTGGCCACAACAATAAAATAATTGACTCGTTAAAATGCTTCAGTGGTATTGATTGAGAGCTAAGTGTTTATCATGACACAAGCAGAATTTCCTTGCTCTTGAATAGTGCCCTAGAGTCTCTGGTGTCCAGATGTAACAGCAGGCAAAATTCCATTCTGTCGGTGCTTCACTGGAGTATCAGCCTAATTTATGATGATCTATCCTGAGTGCAACTTACATCTATAACTTCTGCCACAAGTTGAAAGTGAGCCAAAGCTGACAGCAAAGCATTCATACATAAACATCTGCCTGGCATGTGCTGTTAGATATGTGCAAAATAATTTGAAATTAATGTTAGCTTAGCAATGTCAGTTGACCATAATTAGTTTACAAGTTGAAATACTGTTATCAGAGGCTTTTCTCTGGTCTAGTCATCAAACAAAAAAGTTTGTAGATAATTTCAAATTCACTTATTCCATTATAGCATACAGTTGTTATCAAAGAATCAAACATTAAGTATTTTTTTAAACTCCTAGGTAACCAAGAATGATTTCTTAACATTTGATTACATGCTATGCATGGATGAAAACAATTTGAGGTGAGTAGATCATTAACAACTATTGTCCTTGTTTTCAGCAATGGTCCTAGTTTGATGAACGTTTAATAATGTATAATTGAATTGCATTTTAAAATGCCTTTCCAGTTTTTCATTTGACCTTTTTTTGTTTCTTGATATTAAGTGGTTTAGGCTTTGAGTTTACCTCCATTATATATCATTTTTTAATCAGACTCTATACACAATGTCCAGTTATGGTAAAAGCTTCCTTGCAATTCTGTGCCTCAATAGTGGCAAAGTTGCAATGATGACCATTGCCAGTAAAAGTTTAATAATTGTAACTATAAGTTCCTCACTTCTAACACAAAAGCTAAGCATTGCAGATGCTCCAAGTCTTATGTTAAGATGCACATTACTAGCATCGACACATCTCTGGCATTTTCTGGCTTTTTCCCCTTGTATATTACCTCCATTTAAAAACATTATACATAGTGGGAATGTTGTGTCAGGAATGAAAGCTATTTGGAGTTTTTGAGTCTGCAGAAATTACAACTGAATTATAGTCTTTCCATCACTCCTCAGAAACCATAATGCATTGTGTGTTTAAATGTGATTGGATTTTTTTGGGCTTACAAAATATATTCACAAGGTTTTGCTCAAATTTAGCTTTGGCAAGTTTTTACAGCCAGGGAAATGCAATAAAAAATGAAAATTATTTTGGTCTGTTTCAGTCTTGTTGGGTGGATGGAAGATGGCAGTATGGACGACACTTATGATATGCCAAGTATATTATAGATCGCTCTCATGGAGACAAAGGATCAGAATCACACTGGTGCAGCAAAGAATGCTGTTGCAGGTATAGATTGCTAGAGTGATGTAAAGAGAACATTGCCCTATAACTTACCTTCCATTTAACCTAAGCTTTAAGTGGAGTTTATATTAACTTGGAATTTAAAGATATTTATGTTCCCCACCTTTCTCCCATGAATATTTTAAACTGATAAAAATTATCCTGACTACTGATTGTTGAAGCTTTACTGATGAACATATATTGTTTGTCTTTAAAGAGCAAATTGGTACATAGTAGAAGCGTGTGTGTGTGTGCGCTCCTTTTTTTAAACCACAAAATTATGTATTTAATTTTATTATGAAAATTGAGACTTTAAATCTGCTCTTTGCATTTTGGGACTTGGATACAATCTCTGTATATCCGTAAAGTACTGAAGCTGAAGAGCAACATGCCTTACACCACGCCAGCAATGTGCTATAACTGAAGAAGCATTCCTTACTGCACCAGTGTGAATCTGATCCTTCGTCTCCACGAGAGACACCCATTATATAATTGACAAATCAAGTCTTTTTCATACTGCCATGTTCCATCCACCACAAAAAGACTGAAATTGACCAAAACAATTTTCATTTATCATTTTTCACTGGCTGGAAACACGTGCACATCAATTTTGAGCAAGAACTTCTGAATGTGTTTTAAGTTTGCTTTCCCTGAAATGTCAGAAAAATAGCTGGAATAGATTTTCATCTTGGCTTGGTTGGTAATGAAGCAGAGTGAATGGCCTTGCCAATTGTAGAAATCAGCTGGGTGTTGAAAACTGCCCAAGTCTTCCAGCACTTGCTGTACATCAAAGCAATGGCAGATGCACAAAGTCATCCTCCTCCATTTGTAAGATTTTGTAATATATACAGGAAGCTGGAGGCCAGTATCGTGATCTGACTTCAAGTAAGAGTCAGATTTTTGCAAATCTAGAAAGTATATACAGCAAAGTTTATTCACCAGCACCTGTGGGACTAGGAGTATACCGGTTGATCAAATATTCTGGATGATCAAGAGGTCCACATAATTAGTGTTTTAAAAAAGTAAGTAACAGAAACATAATGCAGGGGGTATACACATATTTGTTATACTATATGTACAAAATAAATCACTTAAATAATAATGCAACTTTGCCTTAAATAGAACTTACCAGCAGAGAGCCTTCTTACTCGCACCCTCAGTTGACTTTAATTGCAGAGATTGTGATAATGCAGTAAACTTTCAGTCTTTCAGTTAAGTAATTTTTCCCTTCTTGAGACTACCGGTTCATAAGGTGCCAGTTAAAACAAAGTTTGCTGTACAAGGCTCCCAACTTATCCATTGCATGCATAAGTGGATGAAAGATTCCACTGGTAAATCTACATGGGGCTAAGCAAATCCTTAATTTGATCTGTCCTGTTGGGGTTGCTGTGCATTCCACTCCATCTATTTTTGTTGTTCAACAGCGTCAGTATTTAGAACCAGCTTTCTCCCTCGGCCTCTATTATTTTTAAATAATTAGAGCTCATTGAGTTCATTTAATTTGACAAAAAAAAAATGATGGTTCCTGATCCAGCATCTGTTTTTGTACAACATGGATCTAGTTGTAAGTCCCCTGACCTTTCACGTTGGGAAGAACGTGACACTTCTGGAAGAAGTAGTTGTAGTCATCATCTGGAGCTTCAAGGTTTTTTTAAAAAGTCTTCATTTGGCACATTTATCAAACAATTGAATAAGCAATTTTTAACCTTTTATTATGGCCTCTCAGGAAATCCTACTCCCCACTGTAAAATTAGCCGACAGAGGTTAAGTACATTCTTCTCCAAGAAGTCAATTTTTATCACTGGGCAAGTATAAAAGTATTTCAATTTTTAATTTTAACATTTAAAACAGTAGGTAAACCAAGATACAGCAAAAGCTAAAGACAAGAAAACTTTCAAGAAAATTGGTTTATTTTGAGATATCACTTAATACCGAAGTTTGCATAAGCTCGCAAATTACACGTGACTAAATTACAATCCACAGTTATTGCCAGTTCACAGAATTTTTTCAATTTTGGTAGTTCCAAAAACATTGGCTAATTTGCATATGCTGTTGTCAAACCTCACCAGTATGCTTATTAGTCAATTATGAGAAATTACTATAGATTTTAGACTTTTAAGACATGTAAAATAGGAGTTAGGTTGGTGATTGTGTATTTCTTCTTGTGTTTTTATTCAAAAGAATGGGCCAGAATTCGCTCTAGCTAGCAGTGTATTCACTTCTACTTGCTGTTTAATTTTCCTGACGTTTTGCAGTAGAAATTGCTGCATGTGGAGATGGAAAGGATGTGGCACCCTCTGCAATGCACTCATGAGCCAAATCAGACTGAATTCTTGTGAAATAAACGGCATATGATCTAAACCAGGAAATGTAAGAATAGTGAATGCATTCTCAAATTAGATACAGAAAGCACAGTAGAGGGGGAAAGAAAGATTGGATGAATTGGGAGTCAAAAAAGTAAATCTCTCACAATTATATTTGAAGGAATACTCATAACAGTTAATTTTCAATAACAGAGGTAATTTGATAGTAATTAAGATTCCTTGTGCCATTCGAAAGGGATGCCCATGTCCTACTATAGAATAAAAATGTGTATAATTTTAGTATTCCTGGCAATAAAATATGTTAAGACTGACATTTGCAGAATGCACTGTTGCTGTCCAGTCCTACCACTGCACTGGTCATGGCATAAAATTAAATGCCTTGCCCATTTACCAATATGGCTATTTATATGCTTCATACTGGGTTTAGAATTAAAGGAACTATCAGCTAGGTTTCTTAAATAAACAACAACATTTCATATTTATTGTGAAAACGGGACTTATTCAGCAAGGATGTAATGCTGATTGATACACAGTGTGAAGTATAAAAACTTACTTTCTAAATAACGCCACACGTGCATACATACGCAGACCCCAATTAAAGAAAAAAAGTTAAAGAACTTTCTCTTCAGAGGTTAACTTGTGATTAAGAACATTTTTAACTAATAATTGTTCATTCTTAAAGGGAAAGAAAGTATATGGTATGAATGTTCAACGTGGCTTTCAGTCAGTGGTTTCACTTAGATGGGTGTCACAGTACACAAGCAGTTGTCACTGAGACTTTTGTCAATGCAGTTCATTCAAAAAATGTCGAGAAGAACCCTCTTCTGAGTCTTTTCAGGGAAATAGTTGGAAGGTGTTTTAGTTGACACTCTGGATCTCGCAGATGTTTTTGTGGAAATGTGAGGATGAGCTTGGTAGTTTCTCTCTCTCAGGAGTCTAGACTGCAAATGAACTCCAAATAATTTCCAAAATAAAACTAACTCCTGAAAACTATAAACCTAGGTATGTAAGTTACAGTAGATAAGTCCAAACAAAAGTGTTAAAGTTCCAGTATGCCCTTTTTAAAAAAAAGTGTCCAAGTTTCTCCCCAGTCTTTTCAAATGAACCACCATTTACAATTCCTTAAACACAAATCCCAAAAATAATTTTAATGATGAAGCACCTGCATAACACAAGATTGTCAAAGAAAGGTCCCGCAAGCAGAGTTAAATAAATTTAATTCTCAATTAATTTGATGATTGGGTACACTGTCGTTCAGCATTTTGGAAAAGTTTCCTACTTGCAAAGGTGCTGCAGGATCTCTTATATATGTACCTTGATTTAATGTTATACCCAACACTCTCCTGTACTAGATTACATGCTGGAGACCTGAGGAAATTTGAAACTACAGCCTTTTTATTCAGCCAAGAGTGCCATCACTGAGCAAGCTAACACTACAGTATAAACCCTGTGTCCAAGGTTGTCTTTTCTATTTTCAGTACAGCAAATAAGAATGATGTTCCACTGCAGATTTGGTAGAAGAACCAGAGAACAACTGAAGAAATTGAGGGATAATAATTGCCATATGCATTTACTATAACAAATGTTGACCATAACACACTTTAATATTTAAACAGAAAAGTGATCAGATATCAAAAAACATTATAATCTCTGGTACTTGTTTTATAGCCTTGAGACAAAAGCAGTTTCTGCCAATCATTCAGTAAATAAAACAGTAAATGCTAGATTTTTTTTCTGAAGAAGGGTCCAGACCCGAAATGTCAGCTTTCCTGCTCCTCTGATGCTGCTTGGCCTGCTGCGTTCATCCAGCTCTACACCTTATTATCTCAGATTGTCCAGCATCGGCAATTCCTACTATCTCCAAATGCTAGATTAACCATCTTTAGCTGGAAGTGTTGAGTGGATGTGCCATTTCAGCCTCCTGAGGTCTCTTGTGTCACAGATGCCAATCTTCAGCCAACTTGATTCACACCAGGTGATGTCAAGAAATGGCTAAAGCAGGGGATTCTGCAAAGGCAGTGGGACCTGAGAATATTTCAGCAACAGTACTGTAGATCTGTGCTTTGGAAATAGCCCCAAGTTGCTACAGTACAGCTACAACACGTATCTTCCTGATACTAAGGAATAAAGCCCAGGTGTGTCCTGTCCACAAAGGCAGGATAAATCCAACCCGGCTAATTATCGCCTCATTGGTCTCGCCTCCATCATCAGTAAAGTGATAGAAGGTGTCTTCAAGGGTCATCAAACAACACTTAAATAGTAATAACCTGCTTACTGATGCTTAGTTTCCACCAGAATGACTCAGCTTCTTACCTCATTACAACAATGGACAAAAGTGCTGAACTGGTAACATATTAACATGGATAGGAGAGGAGTAGAGATAAAGTAGACAGGAGGTGCCTATTTCCTTTAGCAAAGAGTTCAAAACCAAGCGTCATAGATTGAAACTAAGTGGCAGAAGGATTAGAGGAATCTTTATGCAGAGGGTGGTGAGTGTCTGGAATTTGCTGCCTGAGTTGGTGGTGGAGGCAGAGACCCTGAAACTCTCAAAAATATCTGGAGATGAACTTTAGAGCTGTAAGCTGCTGGGCTATGTGCAAGAAGGTGGGATTACAAAGGGCATTTGGGTGTTTTGGGGCCACATGGACAAGATGGGCTGAAAGGCCCCCTCCTGTGCTGTATCATTTCAATAGTGCTATTTTGTGGAAAGGATATAAAATGCATTGGGGGCAGTTCAGAGAAGGTTACTAGATTGATAGCTGGGATGAGCAGTTGTGCAACTCTGCATCTCTTTGCCTTAGAGGGTGTTGAAGGCATCATTGATTATTTTTCTTACTTCTCCTATTTTGTCTGTCATAGTTACGATGATCTGTACTAGATCTCAAATATTTGCTGCATTAATAGTTTGGGTATGTCTCCAGATGGCGCAAAGATTAATAACTTAATGTAGATGTGAACATAAAACTAAAAAGGAGCATTTTTGGGTTAAAAAAGTGAGCAAAACTGTGGCAGTGAATTTCAAAATGGGTAAGTGGCAGGTCATCTGTTTAGAACCAAAAAAGGAAAGACTTTCAGTATTTAATTGGCTAAAATCTAGGAATGGTGGAAGTTCATGGGTTTAGGGATCTATGTACACTGATAATTAAAATTTAAACATAGAAGATAGGAGACCTTTTGGCCCTTCAAGCCTCCCTGCCATTCAGTACGATAATGGCTGTTCATCGAAATTGGTGCCCTGTTCCTGCTTTCACTCCACACTCTTTTATCCCTTTAGCCTTAGGAACTATATCTAACTCCTTGAAAAATATAGTAATCAGAAACATAAAATCAAAAAGACTGATTATATTATCCTCTTATAACCGGAGTCAAGCCTTACTCAATTGATTGCACTCTCACCTGAGTCACAAGGATTATGGTTCATTGCCTTGACCACAAAAATCAATGCAGTACTCAGGCACTGCTGCACTGCTGAAATTGATTGATTGCTTTATTGTCACATGTACTGGAGTACAGTGAAAAGCTTCGTTAACCAGCAGTATAGGCAGATCATAGTAAGCAAGGATGCAGAAATGAAAGGTTGTAAAAAACTTAGACAGAGGCATACAGTTTACATTGCGCAGGGCGTACACTCGGCGAGATCCATGTTAGCAAGATCAGCATTATTTAAGGCTAGGGAGTCCATTCATTGGTCTAATAACGGCCAGGCAGAAGCTGTTCCTGTACCTGCTGGTGCCTGAGTTCAAGATTCTGTATCTTCTGTCTGACGGAAAAGGTTGTAGGAGATCATTGCTGGGGTGCGATAGGTTTTTGATGATATTGGCAGGCTTTCCGTGGGAACAAGCTGTGTAAATGGAGTCCATGGACGGAAGGTTGGCGTCTGTGATGGTCTGGGCTGTGCTCACAACCTTCTGTAGTTTCTTATGGGCCTGGGCACAGCTGTTGTCATACCAGACTGTTATGCACCCAGACAGTATGCTTTCAGTGCTGCGTCTGTAGAAGTTGGTGAGGGTCCCTACGGACATGCCAAATTTCCTGAGCCGCCTGAGGAAGAAGAGACATTGTTGTGCCTCCTTAACCGTCGCATCTCCGTGGGAAGTCCAAGACAGGTTATCGGTTATCGTCATTCCAAGGAACTTGACAGTCTCCACCCTCTCAACCACAGTTCTGTTCATGTAGATGGGGGCATGTTCTCCCCCTCTCTTTCTGAAGGCAATGATCAGTTCTTTAGTTTTGCCGACGCGCAGCCATCTGATAGATGAGATGTTAAATTGAGGCTCCGTCTGATGTTCAGGTGAATGCAAAAAAAGCCTATAACACTATTTTGAAGAAGAGCAGGAGAGTTACTCCATGTCATTGCCAAAATTACGTCCCTCAGTTGGAATCACAAAAACAATTGCCACATTTCAAAGGTACTTCAATGTGCTGTAAAGCATTTTGAGAAAACAGGTAGTCATGAAAAGTGCTATACAAATGCCAATCAGTTTTTTTTTCTTCCTAGAGAGCTAGAGTATAAAATGTAGGGACGGGGATTAGTTCTGCTACAGCTATTCAAGTCCCTTGTAGATTATACCTGCAACACCTTGCAACATTTGACACTGCTTCTTAGAAAGTATGTATTAACCTAAAGAAGGGATGCAGCAATTTAGCAAATTTAGCAAAATGCTACTTGCCTTCTAAGGGCTAGATTAAGAGGAGAGATTGCTTGGAGTGCATTCCCTGTGATAATGTGATATTATAGGATGATTTGATTAGCACTTTGCAAGGAAATGGTTGAGTAGATGGTGAGAAACATTTTATACTAGATGAGAAGAAAGGGACATAATCTTAAAGTCAGGGACATGCCATTCAGGAGAGAAGTTATAACACACTTGCTGCAAAGTGTGGCAAAAGGATGGAACCTTTTCACAAAGGAGTCGGTGCTATCTTGATAAATAATTTTAAATGTGAGATTGATAGATTTTTTTAAATCACGAAAATGTTAGAGCACAGAAGGAGCCGTTCAGCCCTTATTGTCTGCACCAACTCTTCAAATGAGCGTTATTACCAAGTGCCAATCTCCTGCTTTTTCCCCATATCTTTGCACATTATTTCTCCCCAAATAATCCTCTTGAATGTCTCATTTGAACCTTTCTCCACCTCACTTCCAGGCAGAGTATTCCATCTTTTAATTACTCACTGTGTTAAAAGAGATTTTTTTCAGAACACATTTGCTCCTTTTGCAAATCACTTTAAATCTGTGTCCTCTTGTTCTTGATTCTTTTAAGGTGGGAATAACTTCTTCGATGCGCTCTAGCGAACTTGCCCATGATTGTGAAAACCTCTATCAGATCTCCTCTTGGCTGCCTTCTCTCCAAAAAGAATAATCCCAACTTCTTCGGTCTATCCTTACGTCAGAAGTTCCTCATCCCTGAAACTGTTCTTGTAAATTGCTCCTGCACTCTCTCTAATATATTTGCGCACCTATGACATGGCACTCAGAACTGTACACAATCCTCCAGCTGAGGTCGAACAAGTGTCTTATACAAGCTCAGCATCAACTCCTTGCTCTTGTACTTTATGCCCCTACTGGTACTGTGTGCTTTATTAACTGCTTTCCAACTGTCCTGCCACCTTCAGTGATATGTGCCAGGGTACACCAAGGTCCCGCTGCTCCTGCATCCACTTTAGACATGCACCCCCTATTTTGTATTGTCTTTCAGTGTTATTCCTACCAAAATGCATCACCTCACACGTCTCTACATTGAACCTCTCCAGTCACTCCATGAATTTGCTTCTGTCCTTTGTGTTCTGCACTGTCCTCCTCAGAGTTTACAACTCTTTCAAGTTTTGTGCTATTTGCAAACTTTGAAATTTTCTCCCCTATTCATCAGAATCTAGATCATCAATATATCAGGAAAAGCAAGGTTCCCAATATCAACCACTGGAGAACTTCACTACAAATCTTCCTCCAGCCCGAATAATATCCATTGATCATTATTCTCTGTTTCCTATTAATTTGTGATATTTTGTCACGTCACTGCCATCTCTTTATTGTATGACCTGTTGTGTTTCTCTCATGTTTGTTGTGTGGCACTGTATCAGATGTCTTCTGGAAGTCCGTGTACACTACTTGAACAGCATTGTCCTCATCTAGCCAGTTACTTCCTCAAACACATCTAGTTAGTTAGTCACATCAAAAGCAGATCCAGGATTTACACCATCCATTTAGTCTCAGTGCAAATTGAAAACTATTTTGCACTGACAACAAATGTGCAGTATAAGTGCATCTTTGATTGTTAATGATGTTGAGGGTTGTATGATATTCTTCAATAAGTCCTAATTTGAGCATCACACCTGCTTCTTACATGCTAGGTTGGGCTGGGCATCAATTATCTTATATGTAACATAAATTAGAAAACCCAATATATACTATGAATCATGTACTTATTGGTGGGGCATTTTTATCGTGACATTTTTATTCAGCTATATATGTGACTACAGGCCTTAAAAATAGGATTACACAGAAGTGTCTATTACATGGGTGGCCATTTTGTACTTTAACACTTTCATTAACTCGTATTTAAACCATGAAACAAATTCAAAAAGGTTGATCTTTGAATTAATATTGAATTGATATATTTGTCATTCCTTGGCCAAATTGTATACAGTAGATTCATTTTTTAAAATTTGATACGATTGAAAGTTAACAGTTTTATAAAAATATTTTTCTTTAAATAGTGTTTGCCACATTCTGTATGATAGCTAATTTTTAGTTCATCAATGTTGAAGAATAAAGGGAAATAACCTAATATTGAATTTACTAATCAACTGTTTCATTGTTAATCTGGAGAGAAAACTTAGTTTATATCTGATAAATTTTCAGAGATTTAAAAAGGATGGCTGATAAAGTGAAGAACCTCAAATCCGAAATAAAGCTGCTTGGCTCATTTGACCCACAGAATCATCTTATTATACAAGATCCTTATTATGTAAGTAGTGAAAATTTCTCTTATTTATTTTTGTACATTCAGAATTTAGAGTTGCCGAAGAATTTGGAAAATCCAAAAAACAGATGGATTTGTGCTTTATTTTTGATTCCCATGTTTGATGCTTAGTAGTGATTATGTGGTCGAGATGTGTTTTTAATTTCTTTCTTTTGTTATTCCAGGGAACTGAAGCAGATTTTGAAGACGTATACCAGCAGTGTTTAAGATGTTGCACGGCATTCCTAGAGACCACCACATAACTGTGCTGAGGGCTGTTTTAACATATTAGAAAAATAATCTTCAATAAGTAAAAATCTTGTCAATATTACTTTCAAACTTACAAAACTCATCTCTGAAAATGAAATTAAATATTTTAGAAACTCATATTAATTTTGAATGTTTCATTATTTACTTTGTTCTGGAGAGGCAGTAGTTTTCCTCCATTAAAGACACGTGAGTGTGAATTTCGTTCACATGAATTTAAAGCAAATTTTGTTCAAACTTATGGTTTGTTTTCAGGAATTGCTAGTGAGAAGAATTTCAGAAGAACATTGCATTGTTTTAAAAAGAATTGCTGTCAACTTGCTTTCCTTATCGAAAATTGACTTGTATTTCAGAAATAATGAATAAATGTGCATGACAAAATTCTTAAGTCACAGTGAAGATTTTTTATGCGTTACAGTTAAGAGTTAGAATAACTCCTTCACTTTAAAGTATACTATAATTTTTGTTATAGTTACATAGCAACCATGTTTACTAATGTGAAGTTTTGCAGCAACCCAAAATATGTAAAGAATGGTCCTTTATAATTAAACATTTTATTAATGTTAACTGTTGTTCCAAAACTGAAACCATTTCTCCATTAATTATCTTTTGTTAAATTCAGATTGCTTGATTGATCCGAAATGTTCTTTAACTGCAGTGAGAATGCACGATGGTAGCAGATGTTTGATTTGATTGTGGCCAGCTACAATAAAGTGTTTTGCCGCACCATGGTTCCTTTTGTGGATACTTTATGCATTTCATGTTTAATCATTTTTCTTATTTCCATTCCATGTTGTAATAGTGCACCCTGCTCTGGAGAAGGCACTGCGCACAGACATAAAAATGATCTCACATTTAGTTCCTTTGTGGTTTCTCATTCTTAATTTGAACAATCCTGGGACCTGCACCCTTAGCTGCATGTTCTTCCCATTTTAGAGATTCTGACATCAAAGATTTTGAGAAAATCTCCAACATATATGACAGTAGACTAAACAAGCATTATGCTAGAATACAAATCAGCAGTAAGTTGCGTTTATATAATGCCTTGAATGCATTTAAATATGCTAAGTCATTTTACAAGAGTGACATCAAATACAATTTGACACAGAAACACATGAGGATACCAAAACAGGTGAGAGGAATATTAGAGGACAAAAGGGTGAAGAGGCCTGGGAGAATTTCAAACGCCAAGTTAAGGGCAGGCAGGTGTTGGTGCATGCAGAGAATTAAAATATCAAAAACAAATTGCTGGCTTGTTGGGAGGCTGCCAGCAACCCATTGAACACAAGTTAGCACAATGAGTATGAGTAGACCATATACTCGATCCTTTACTATGATGGCCAATCTTTAGGCTTCAACTCCACTTTCCACTTACTTCCCATATTTCTTGATTCCCTGACACGTCGAAATCTGCCATCCCAACCCTCAAAACATTCAATGACAGAGTGTCCACAACTTTCTGGCTTTTATCTGTTCCCTTTGTTGATGTTATTTCCTCAGAAGGTTGACTCCATCTCAGTCTGTCTTAGACATTCCACATAAGCTAACTGCCTCCTGATGATTATATCTGGCTTCAATTTTCTTCTTTGCTTCTTTCTCCTAAGTTATACATTGAGCTTTCCTTAAAATAATTATCTCTGTCTACTGCCTTTACTAATGATGTGACCAAAATATCGTACCTTTGTCTTATTGATGTAATGCACTGACTTCCTCTTTTCTCCAGCCAATTCCAACACTTCATTGTTAGTCTTTCTGATTTACAGGATATGCGGAACATCCACATCTTGAATGCATTCAGCTTAGTGCCAGAATTTTTGTTTGTTTTTGATGGTTCTGAGGCATATAGCCGAAAATATGAAACATAGCACCTCAGCATTATTTTCCTCAGATTCAGGTTCACCTTCTGCGATGTATTATAATTAATGCATCTTTCATTCTAACAAAGCTGGTTTTGGCATTTCAATTCTCTTTTGAATCTTAGTCAAGTCTGAATTCTGAGGTAATTTGCACAAGGTATGTGAACCTTCTCACTTGTTCCAAAACTTATCTGCTTAATTCAAATTTTACTTCTGAGATCAAGTTTCTGCTTATCACCGTTGTCTTAGTCACCTTTGCTGTTGTTGTTCCAAGCTGCTTTCTTCCACTTTATTTACAATTTCCAGTGTTACCTCTTAAGTCACTGCAATCTTCTGTGTCTTGGAAGACTGCTTCATCGTGCAGGTTAAACACATCTGGGGATATAACACCCTCCTGACAAACTGCTGTTTTGATTGGGAACCTGTCTGTCAATCTGTTACCAATTCATCACCATTAATAGAATCTGTATTGTAATTAGAATTGTCCTTTTATCATTTCTACTCTCCTTAATCACTCCGTTGTTTTCTGATGTTAGATTCGACTAAATGTCTTCTCATAGTTTATAAAGCATACATACAAAGCTTTTCATACTTCCAAGTTTCTTCCAAAGCTATTCTCATGTTCAAGGTGCCCCCGGCTATCAACTGCCTCTACTTTAAGATGGTTACTTGCTTCCAGAATAATTCTTTGTCGTTTTCATCACATTCCCCATGAAGTTTATTACCTGTGCTCTAAACACTCTGGGATTAACACAACTGAGAAGATTTCTGGGGTAGAGAATTCCAAAAATTCATAATCTTTTGTGTATTAAATTCTCCTAATTTTAACCCCAAAATGATTATCCCCTTATCCCAAATCTGTGCCTCTATTTTAGATTTCCCTGCCAGTGTCCGTCCTGTTGAACCCTTTCAAAATCTGAGAGAAATGTAGAATAATGCTGGAGAAACTCAGCAAGTCTGGCAGCATCACCAGAGAAACAGAATTAACATTTCAGAGAACAGCTCTGGAAAAGAGTTATAACGGACTTGAAGCATTAGCTGTTTTTCTTTCTCCATAGATGCTACCAGATATGTTGAGTTTCTCCAGCGTTTTCTGATTTATTTCAGATTTCCAGCATGTGCAGTATTTTGCTTTTACCTTTCAACGAGACCACCTCATATCTTTCTAACTCCAGAGAATATTAGCTCAGTTTACTCATTCTCTCATCCTGGGTAAGCATCTGAGCCCAAGGGCCAATCTGGTGAATTTTACCTATGCTGCCTCTAATGTCAGAATATCTTTACTTAAATATAGAGGTCAAAATTGTACCACTGTTGCAGGTACAGTTTCACTAAAGTACTGTACAGTTGTAGCAAGACATCTTTATTCCTGTACCCCAATCCCACTTAAAGAAGCCCAACATGTCATCTGCATTCCTAATAGTTGCAGTATCTGCGTGCTAATTTCATACTGTCATTCACGCATATTCAAGACTCTCTGACCATCAGCATTTACAAATTTCACACCTGTTAAGATAAACTCAGTATTTCTGATCTTGCAATCAAAGTGAATAAGTTGTTATTTCCCGACATCATACTTCACCTGCTATCTTGTTCCCCATTCGTTCAACCTGCCATTATCTCTTTGCAGCCTCTGTATAGCTTACATTTCCATAGTATTGGCAGCAAAGTTAAATAAATTAATCTTGGTCTCTCTCTATAAGTTATTAATGTAGATTCTGAAATGCTAAGGTCCTAGTACTGATTCTTGTGGCACTCCAGTGGTCACAGCCGATAAACTTGAAAATGCCCTGTTTATGACTACCATACTTCCTATCTGTTAACAAATCCTCTAACCATGTGAATATATTGCTCACTCCTACAAATTCTATGAATCCTTACCATGCTTATTAACCATTTGTGTGGCACCTCATTGAATATCTACTTGTTACATTGTCAAAAAAATGATAAATTTGTCAAATACTATTTCACATTTGTAAAACCACATTGACTATGATCATACTCAGTGTTTTAAGAACAATGTAAAAATTCCCTCAATAATAGAGCCTAATCCTGTTCCAGTGCCTGATTTAGTTTAACAGGCCTGTAGCTCTTTTTTTTCTCCCCTATCTCCAACCTTTTTTGAATGGTTGTGTTGCGTTTGCAAAGATCCAATCTGCTGTAACCATTCCAGAATCTAAAATATCTTAGAAAATCATCGCCAGTGTATCAACTATCTTTCAGAGCCCTGTTATTTTGACCATCATGTCCAAGAAATCTATTAGGTTTTAGTTCCTACACTTCGTTGTTGATATTAAGTATTTTAATTTCCTTACTCTTTAGCACTTAGGCTAATTTCTAATCCTTGACTTGTATTTTGAAGACAGACATAAAATATTTGTTCAACGTTTCTGCCATTTCCTCATGCCCCATAATAGTTTCTCATAAGGAACCAGCATTTAGCTACTGTCTTCCTTTGTAAGAGCTTTTACAATACAGTATATAATCGTTCATAGCTAATTTAGTCTCATTCAATTTATTTCAATTTTTAGCCATTTTTTTGGTGTCCCTTTGGTCTCTAAAGCACTCCTTACAATTTTTATTAGTATTTACAACTTTATAAAAAGCTTCCATTTAAGAATAAGACAAAAAAGCAGAAGTAGCCCATTCAGCTTATTGAATCTAGTCTGCCGTTCAGTGAGATCGTGGTTGATCTAATGATCCTTGACTCCACTTGTCTGCCTTTTCCTTAGAACCCTTGATTCCTTTGCTGATTAAAAATGTATCTATCCCGGTCTCAGATATACTTAACAACCCAGCCTTGACAGCCCTCTGCAGTAAAGAATTCTGCAGATTCACTCCCCTCAGAGAAGAAATTCCTCCTCATCACTGTCTTAAATGTGCAACCCCCTATTCTGAGATTAATTATATCCTCTGGGCCTAAACTGTCCCAAAGGAGAAACCACCTTTCCACATCTGTCCTGTCAAGTCCCCTAAAAATCTTGAATCTTTCATAAGGTCACCTTTCATTCTTCTAAACTCCATTGAGTACAGACACAATCTACTCAACCTTTCCTCATGAGATAATTGTGGGATCAAGCTCTTGAACCTTCTTTGAACTGCCTCCAGTGGCAGTATGCCTTTTCTTAGATAAGAGACCCAAAATTGTTCACAATATTCCAGCTGTAGTGTGACTAGTACCTTTTATAGTGTTAGCAAGACCTCCCTACTTTAATACACCAATCCTTTTGAAGTAAATGCAGACATTCCATTTGCCTTTCCTATTACCCATTGAATTTAAATGCTTGCTTTTGGAGATTCATATGCGATGTGACCCAAATCCCCCTATTCTGTAGCTTTCTGCAGCCTTTCTCCATTTAAATAATATTCAGCTCCTCTGTTCTTCCTGCCAAATGCATTAACCTTTCATTTCCCCATGTTATATTCTATCTGCCAAGTTTTAACTTTTATATTTATATATATCCCTCTGCAGACTTTGTGTCATCCCGGCCACTTACCTTCTCACTTATTTTTGTGTCATCTGCAATTTGGCTGGAGTACATTCACTTTCCTCTTCCAAGTTATTTATAATGTAGATAATTGTAGTCCAACACTAATCCCTGTGGCACTCCACTAATTACAGGTTGCTATGCTGAAAATACCCCCCTTTTATGTTTCACTTCTTGATTAAGCCAAACATCGGTCCTACTTGCTTAATTTTTTTTTGAGTATTTTTAGTCAACATTTTAGTTTTTTAAAAGAAATGTTTCCTACTGTTTATTTGCTGCCATAGCTTTTCATCTATTCACCCAATCAAGCTTTGCCAGTTCTCCTGTTGTCTATAGCTCCCTGTTTTCTTGCATGCTGCCTTCTTAAATAGTGGGGTGACATTGCTTGCTTCCAATCCATTAGAATCATTCAGAATCTTTAGAATTTTGGAAGGTAATACGTCAACTATCTATATCAGCACCTCCTTCAAAACTCTGGGATGTCGAATATCAGGTCCTGGAGACTTATCTACTTGCAGCACTTTTCATTTCTCAGTTTCTAATACTAAAAATAGTGTTTTCTAATACTCTTTCAATTTCTAATTCTTCCGAGTCACTAAATCTGATATTCTAGCAGATTTCTTGTATCTTTCTCAGAGATAACAGATAACAAAAAAAAAAGAATCTTGCAGGGGGCTGAGCAACATGGGCTATGTCGAGATTTGTGGCAGAATCTCTAAGAAGTCTCTTGAGGCCGATCTTGACATTGGATTTTTAATGCTTCTGCCAAGCAGAGATGGGTGTTTCTCACTAGACAGTGGCAAAAAAAAAGTAGGATTATAGCTTGTAAAATGTCTTATTAACAGCTCAACTCACCTCATTAATATTCAGCTTCCTATCTTAAAAGACTGCACTCAACAAACTGAATGGTGGGAAATCTCAACACGAAAATCATTGTCTCCAGGCAATTTCAGCTCACCGCTGGTTACAAAGAGCCTCCATCTTGCTTAGCAAAAAGCGGCATCTATAGAACATAGAGCTGGGGAATGATCCATGGCACCAGAGAAACAAAATTACACACAAACCAATGCACTGTACAAGAGACAGACCTGTGGGGTCCCTAATCCCTGGTCATCCTAATGCATTGACTCCCTGTTTACTGTAAACCTCCCTGTCCTGGACATTGCTGAACATCTTTCAATTTCAAACACAGGGAGAGAATAGAAATGTTGTGGAACAAGGCATAAAGCAGGATCCTTTGCCCAGTTTACAGCTTATTCATGTTGCTCTCAAAACAGATATTGATCTATGGTACTTCATGTGTGTAGCCATGAAGTTTGGCATCATACTGACACAGTTTATGCAGGGCTACACAGTCAAACAAACAGATATAAGGTGAAAACAGTGAAATTTAAGGAAACATAAAAAATAATATATACTGCATAGTCACCCATATGTGCCTTCAATAAGTTTTTCTTTTTTCTCTATCCCTCCCATTACATCTTAGCGTAGTCACAGGTTCTACAACTGGGGGTTAAGGGAGCCTGTTTGGTGCTCAGGCTTGTGCAGTGGTGACAATTCCTGCAGGTGTGTTTGCCTAGAACACATGGTTTATCCATTACTTTGCAAATACCACAGAATGCACATTCCATATGGATGAGCTGACCTGGCATCCTGTAACTCTAAATGTTTTTTGCTATTCTACAATAAATTTCCTATCAAAACTTACAACTAACAACTTTACTTCACCTACATTAACATTATTATCCTTTATTTATTATTCTGTTTTCATTTGATTTGATTTCCTTTTTCTTAACATTCTTTACTGAAGTCCAAGTAGATACTATTTTTTAGAAATTATATATTTTTTCTAGGATTAAACTATTTAAACTCACTCCCGAACAGCAGTTTTTCTGCAATCTATGTACCTGCAGTTTTCTTGCAATGTCACTCTTGAATTTTTGATCATGCTCAGTTTGGTCACTGAATAGCCCTGAGCGAGGTGTCTCCTGCAGGTCCGGTCTCTCCACTCCAGAACATCTGAGCGAATTATGATTGGTGCAGAGTATAGGAAGATTCAAGTCATCCACAAGAATTATATCAGTTTAGATCCTCTGGTTGATGGTAATGGTGAAGATTGTGATGCTTGATCACATTGTCCAGACTACAGTTGAACACAACCAACTGTGGAGAGAAATACCAAAGGGGAGTAGTGCAGGAGACACATTGCCTTTTTATGATGTCAACTGCCATACTGAGTTAAGTGTTTAAAGATCTCAAAGGCTTTCAGATGTTTGTCAGTAGTAGGGCTTGATGTGTGTGGTTGGGCTAGGGCTGTGAGTAGTATGTTTATGGAGTTTGGGTGGAGTTATGCTGTCAATCACAAAGGTGCACCAGAAATTAAACAGTGTGACAATTCTAGCGTAATTAACTGGGTCAACTGCATGCATGTAGCTCTAATTTCCAGCGCTGAGGTCAGTGTTAGAGATATTTGCATCTTTAGCATTGGAAGATCAGTTATCACTCGTGTGTTACACACTCCAATAAGTTTTTGTTTCATGCTCTGTCCAATACTACAACTACTATTTAAAATGCTCAGAAATTCTCCCAGGCTGTTGCTACCATTAATCCCTTGCCCACCCGCCTCACCCCAGTCAGATTCTGCTTAGTGATGTTCTGAGACACAAGTGCCTAGATATTCTGATAGCCAGATAGCCATTTCAGCTTCAGAGAGCAGAGTGACATGTCAGGAACAGGCAGAATTTTGGATACAGCTGTCTCCAAGGGGATAGTTCAGGATATTGAGAATTCCATTGGTGATCAATCTGCCTCTGGAACTATCCGAAAATGTCAGAGATTTCTGAAGGTTCCGATTCACCTAAGCTCAATGGTTAGCCATTAAATATTGAAGATTAAAAGCCTACACTAACTCCGAGGTAGCTATCAAACTGAACCCCTCACTCCCCACCCAATTCAGCAGCAACAGCCCATTTGGCCCAGGATCTGTCCTGACTCCTCCCACACCGGGACCTGACAACACAGCGCACCATGCCCCACAATATAATCCATGTCCCACCCCATCCCCTCAACTGACTTTAAACACTCATCTATTTAGAATCTTTCTAACCCTTCAACCACCTGGCATACTGCCATTCCTATCCACTCAAGTCCCTCACCCATTTGGCACCTCATCCCTCACTCACCAGACACCCTATCTTACACTTACATACTCAACCTTTCACAGTCGAAGTGTCAGGCTGTTTTGCTGGGCACTTAAATCATAGGAACATAGCACACTACTGCTGCAAAACGGGATGTAGTTTTGACAATGATTTCTCCCCTGCTGGCTGGAGGGGATTCCTGGACAGGTCTCTCCTGTTCCATAACAGGGGGCTCATCCACGGAAATTTTCGACTGGAAGTCATCAAGATGTATCTTTTTTTGCCTGATCAGGATCAGATACAGGATCTGCATTTTTGTATCTATATCTTTCCTCACCAATGTTCATATGTTATCCTTTGCAAGTGGGCTATGCCACCTCCTTTGCCAATCTTTCTGCCTTTTGAAATATTGTACGCCCTTGTGTTTTCCCAACCTTAATCACTCTGTCATCAGGAGTGAATTTTTTCCCCCTGTCTGCAAGTGGAAGGAAGAGCAAATAAACCACCAGGTTGGCACCAGAGACATAACTGCCCACTTCTTACTATCACAGCAGTTAAATTCTGGGCAGGAAGGTCCATGCTCAACCTACCATTAATTAAGGCCCTTATATGGTAAAGCAACAATGACTGAATTACTCCAAGCCATCAGCAGCCAGATAATTTGCCTTCCAAGTGAGAAACATGTCTGTCTTTGTGATTGGAAGAACAGAGTGGCTCACCTATTGGGTTGAAGGTTGGATGCTTCGTTTGCCCTGATCTGGGGTCACAGATAGTGCACAGAGGGGTAATCACTGCAAGTCAACCCCTGCTCTTGCCTTTAAACATGCTGTCCTCAAAATCCCCACCTGAGTTATTTCACCAACCCCCCAAAAATACAAGCCAGTTCGTGCTGGTTCATGTCTTTGTGATTGAGCAGTCTAGACTTCAGCAACATTCTGTCGTTCCCAGTGTCTGCTGGTCAATGTCTTAATTATACAATTCACCAGGACACTGGTCCCAGCCGGTTTAAATAGAACTCAACCCTATGAAACAGCTCTGTGTTTACTGAATAGTGGTTCCAATGCCAAGTGTATCACATCACAACTGTGACATTTATAAGATAATGTTTTGGGACTGGTTTTAATGTAGAATAAAATTAAAATACTCATATAACCTGGTCTTGAGTCTTCTTCCTAACAGTAAGCCTTAATGATTTAATTGCTCAAGATTAAAGAATGCCCATTTTTTTGACTTGGAAGGAGGTGTAAGCTATTTACACTTGGAGACAATGGCAGTAGTCTATGTCCTAACGGTAGATAGACTCTCAGTCTTCAAGTTTGCTGTAGAGTGTTGAGAAAGTCAAGTTGTAAACTATTAAGTTTTAAATGTTCTATTTCATTCCAAGAAGAAAAACAATGGGGTGCTCAAGCATATTTAATCAATAGCTCTACTTAGATACAAGTTCCACATGATTCGTGTTGCCATGTTGGTGGGCTTTGAGATTATAAGAGTACAGAGGAAGCCATTATGATATTGGAATGTTGGCTTTCTAAAATAACACTGAAAATCAGGTTATGTGACAGAATTCAGGAGACAGAGACAGAGAGAGAGAGAGAGAGAGAAACCAGCTGGAGACCAACATTATCTATGGATCTCTATGTCAGAAGGCAGATGGAAGGTTGCATGCAGATTGAGATTGAATTCCTGAAAAGTTAAAACAGAGCTGGAGAATTCACTTAGTATGTACTGAAGGGAGGTGTCTGATAATTGTCTAACAATGAGAGGTTAACAAGCTGAGATAGGAAAAGAACAGAAGTAAACCCTTAGCAGTAAGAACCATTTTGGACCATTTCTGCAAAGATTGAATATTTACTGAAATGATAGTACAGTGAAAATTTGTGAAAAATTATTTTTCAGTTATACTATATGATAAGGGACTTTTCTGATCTGTCGTTTAAAGTGTCAGTTGTCTATAAATGATAGTGATAATACAGTGTGAAGCTGGAAAAACACAGCAGGCCCGGAAGTATAAGAGGAGAAGGAAAGTAGATGTTTCGGGTCGGTACACTTCTTCAGAAAATGAAGAAGGGTCCCGACCAAAACATCAGCTTTCCTGCTCCTCTGATACTGCCTGGCCAGCTGTGTTCCTCCAGCTTCATGCTGTGTTATGTCTGACTCCAGCATCTGCAGTTCTTACTATCTATAGATGATAGTGTTTAGTTAGTAGTGTTTTAGTTTTTTTTTGTTACAGTAAAAGACTTAAAGTGAAATCTTGTGTCATCTTATTAGCTACTAACTGGAGA
Source organism: Rhincodon typus (assembly GCF_021869965.1). Lineage (NCBI taxonomy): Eukaryota > Metazoa > Chordata > Chondrichthyes > Orectolobiformes > Rhincodontidae > Rhincodon > Rhincodon typus. The sequence goes on from NC_063336.1 coordinate 96,653,430, forward strand.
TTCAAATTTCTTTTTAAAAGTTATTTGTTTCCAAGGAGATCATAACAGAAGATTGAAGCTATTGTTTTGGTACCTACTCCACACTCCTGTCCCTAGCTATTGAGTTCATGCCATTTCCTGGCAACGGTCTGAGGATTAAGCTGATCCTGAAATCAGCTTCTGATGTCATATTCATGCCATCGTTAAGACCTCCTTTGCCGCAACCATAATATTGCTTGACTTTGCTTCAGTCTCACCTTTATTGCTGCTAAAATTCTCATTATGCCTATATTACTTAAAAACCCAACCAATCTAATCCACATGTGGCTGGTGTCCTACATTCTATATGTGTCTTACATCACAAACATAAGGAGCAGGGATAGGCCTTTTGGGTTCTTGAACCTACAGTTAATAATATGGCAGATCTGATATTGCTTTAACTCCTTTCCTGACTGCCTCCATAACCCTTGAGTCCCTTGAATCAACATCAAACCAATCAGAAGTTGCCTCACTCAGCCTGAAATATATTCAATGACCCAGCCTCTTCTGTTTACTAGGAGAAAGAATTCCTAAAATTCAACAACCCTCAGAGAAGAAATTCCTCATCATTTCTGTCTGCAATGGAAGGCTACCTATTTTGAAATTAGGTTAGGTAGCCGTGGATCCCTCCATATGGGCCCTATTTTATGACAAGTTTCATACATGTTAAAAGTTTCTTTACAATTCTTAAAGGGACTACACACAGTTATAAAAAAAATCTGGCCTCACACACAGTCAAAATTTCAAGGGAACATTTGAACCAACTGTGGCTCAATAGTTAGTAATCTTATCTCAGAATTATAACAATATAGATTCAGGTCAAAGCATAAAATTCTATGCTGTTACCACATATCAACGACTCAATTCAGCACCTATGTAAAACACAATGTACAACAATGTTCACATATTTGCTAGACATTACTGTTTAGATGTACATGCAATGTATGACATTGTCCTTAGCAGACTGATCCTGACTGCTAGTGTTACAATTTCTCTACAGAAGAGGTTTCTTTCTTCCCCCACTCCGTATCAATTTTTTTCTGCATCTAATGCTTGGAGGATGCAAAATGGAGAAGCTTACTACTTACCATCATCTACATTTTAAAACTAAATGTTCTCCCCACAGTGATCATAACTACCCCCACTGTGCTAGAGGAATGTCATGTTTCTTCCTGGATTGCAATTCAGGTTTTTTTTAACATTTGTTCCTTTTTCACAGCTCGCTGATGTCTGCTATAAACTGAACTCAGCATACTTACGCATATCAGTTACAGGTCAGATGGTTCAAACTTGGCGCTTATTTTCAAATTGAAAACCCTTAGTTAAAGGACAGGATATCTAAGAAGTTGACTTTCTGCAATCAAAGGTAAAATTAGTAATATCACCAGGCCAAAGTGCACCGGGTAAAATTTAGGAAATTTATCAATATTTAGGAATAGAAGTAAAAAAGAAGTAAGACTTTGAAAAGTAATAATTAAACTCTAAATAAATATTTAAACAATAGGAAAGTCCAAGAGCTTTTGAAAGGTGTCCTTTCAATAATTCTGAGCAACTCTTCCAACTCCTAGAAGGTCTTCCTACTGAAGTTAATGGGAGTGGCACTCATGATCCTTCCAGAGGCAAGGTAAATAAAGGAGCTGAATATCCTGGGGAAACTGTAGACTTAAAATCATTGTTATTTTATTTATTAAAAAAAAAATAACCATATGAAGATTGCTTTAGAACAGTACAGCACAGAAACATGCCTTTCAACCCATCATATCTGTGCTGGAGAGTGAAGCCATTTTAAACTAATCCCATTTGCCTGCACATGATCTGCATCCTGCTATTCCCTACCTGTTCATGTGTCTGTCTAAATTCCTCTTAAATGTTGCCATCCTATCTGCTTCTACCACCTCCCCTGTAGGGCATTCCCAGCACCTACCACACTCTATGTAAAAAACTTTCCTTGCACATCTCATTTAAATTTTTCCCCTCTCACCTTAATCCTATGCCCCTTAGTATTTGACATTTCCATCCTGGGAAAAAGACTCTGATTATCCACCCTATCCATGCCCCTCATAATTTTATGTTTTCTAGCAGGTCACCCTCAGCAAAATCAATCCAATTTTGCCCAACCTCTCTTATAGCTAATATACTCCAATGTAGGTAACATCCTGGTAAACCTCTTTTGTACCTTCTCCAAAGCCTCTACATCCTTCCTATAGTGTGGCAACCAGAACGGCACACAATACTCCAGATGTGGCCTAACTAAAACCTTATAATACTGCAACGTGACTTGCTAACCTTTATACTCGATGCCCTGACTAATGAAGTCAAGCATGCCGTATACCTTCTTTACCACCTTATCCACCTGTGTTGCTACTTTTAGGGAACTATGGACTTGCACCCCAAGATCCCTCTGTATATTAATGCTACTAAAGACGCTGCCATTCACTCTATAATTTCCTCTTGCATTTGCTGCCCAAAATGCATCACCTTACACTTGTCCAGATTAACCTCCATCCACTATTTCTCCACCCAACTTTCCAACTGGTCTATATCCTGCTGTATCCTTTGATAACCTTCCTCACTGTCAACAGATCCTCCAATTTTTGTGTTGTCAGCAAACTTACTAATCAGATCAACTACATTTTCAAACATTTGGCACAGTATGTGATATTTTAATGTGTTCAAAATTTGCAAGTCATTCTTAATACCTGATAAAGGGACAACTTGTGTTCCACATCTGCCCATGGCTATAGGAGATGTGCAACGTTAAATGTTGTGAATCAGAGGGCTTAAAATTACAATGTATCCGCAGAATAAAGAAATCTTTACATTGTGTTTTAAAATTACTTAAAGTCACGCCATGGGTAGGAAAATTAGTATTAAGTTGGTTGCTTAACTTTAACTCAGACTATAGCAAACTATAGAGTGGTATGCAGTAGAACACTCTTTCACAGAATCACAGAATTGTTACACTGCAGAAAGAACACCTTCAGCTCATCACCTATGTACTCACTCTCAGAGCATTTTAATTTAGTGCCAATACCCTTACTTTTCCACGTAATCCTATGCATTGTTTCTCTTTAAGTAATCATTTAATATTCTTTGAAAGACTTGATTGAACTTGTTTCTACCAAATTTTCAGGCAGTGCATTCTAAACCCTAACCATATGCTGTATGAAATAGTTTTTTTTTCTCTCACCTCACACTTGCATACTTTGCCAAACACTTTAAAACTGTGTCCTCTGGTTCTCAATCAGCTTATGACTGGGCATTGTTTCTCCTTATAGAGCCCTTACAATCTTGAAAACTTCTATCAAATCTCCTCTTCAGGAAAATCAGTCCCAATTTCTCTGATCTTTCCTCATAACTAAAGTGCCTCATCCTTGGACTATTCTTGTTAAACCTCCTCTGTACTGTCTCAAGCAGGTTCACATCCTTCCTATTGTGTGACACCCAGAATTGTACACAAGCTGAGATCTAACCAGTGTCCTATGTAAACTCATGTACTCTATGTCCCTTTATTGAAACCTAGAAAATTGTTTTCTTAACACTTTTAATGACTTATGTACATATACATCCAGGTTTGTCTGATCCTGCACACCAACTAATAGTATTCTTTATCGTTATACTCTCTCTCTCCCCGTTCTTTGTACTAAGGTGTATCACCACTTCTCTGCATTGAACCTCATCTGCCATCTATCCACCTACTCCACCAATATGTCAATGCCCTTTTTATTCTACACTATCCTCTTCACAGTTTACAATTCTTTGATTTTGTGTCATCTGTAAACTTTCAAATTACCCCCTACACATCAAGATCTATATAATGTATACATGTAAGGAAAAGCAAGATGCTATTACAAACCTTCTTCCAGTCTGAAAAATAATTGTTAACCACTATTGTCTCTTTTCTATCCCTCAGCCAATTTTATATCTACATTGTCACTGTCCCTTTTATTCCATGGCCTGTAGTGTTTCTCATGGGTCTGTTGTGTGGCATTGTGTCGAGGACCTTTTAGAAGTCCATTTCCACCACACGAGCAGACTTCTCCTCATCAATACTCTCTCATACCTCTCAAAAACATTAAGTAGATATTACTTTCCTCCTGACCAACCCATGCTGACTCTTCTGAATCAATCTATATTTTTCCATATCCACATCTGTCCCGAATAATTGTTTCCAAACGTTTTCCCACCATCAACGTTAAACTGACTGGTCTATGATTTTTGGCCCCATATTTACAACCTATTCTGAGTAACGGCATAATCTCTGCAATTCTCCAATTCTTCAGTGTCCCAATGCCTTCAATGCTCCTAAATTTAGGGAAGATTGAAAAACGATTGGTGCTTTTGGTCCCCAGTTGTCCCTAAGCCTCCTTTTACCACCCTTTTTCTACTTATGTGCTTATAGAAGACTTGAGGATTTCCCTTTTTGTTGGCTGCTTGTATTTTTTCATAATCCTCCTTTGCTTCTTGCATTTGCTTTTTCATCTTCTTTTGAACCTTTTGTGTTCAGCTTGGTTCTCAGCTGTAGTTACCAACTAATTCCTGTCATAAATACACTTTTACTGCTTTAATTTAATTTTTAAAACCATGTGCAGCACAATTTCCCCATAATCTTACCATACTTAGACCTTATTCCTACATTGCATGGAGGGTATACTTCATTCAAACATTGAAGGAGGTGCAAGAAAATTGATAACCTTTAATCATTGTCAGAAGGTAAGTCGGCTAATTTTAAGAGACAGTAGGAACTGCAGATGCTGGAGAATCTGAGATAACAAGGTGTAGAGCTGGATGAGCACAGCAGGCCAAGCAGCATCAGAGGAGCAGGAAGGCTGACGTTTCAGGCCTAGACCCTTCTTCAGAAATGGGGGAGGCGAAGGGGGTTCTGAAATAAATATGGAGAGAGGGGGAGGCGGATAGAAGATGGATAGAGGAGAAGATAGGTGGAGAGGAGACAGACAGGTCAAAGAGGCGGGGATGGAGCCAGTAAAGGTGAGTGTAGGTGGGGAGGTAGGGAGGAGATACGTCAGTCCAGGGAGGACGGACAGGTCAAGTGGGCGGGATGAGGTTAGTAGTTAGGAGATGGGGGTGGTGCTTGAGGTGGGAGGAGGGGATAGGTGGGGGGAAGAACAGGTTAGGGAGGTGGGGACGAGCTGAGCTGGTTTTGGGATGCGGTCGGGGGGGGGGAGATTTTGAAGCTTGTGAAGTCCACATTGATACCATTGGGCTGCAGGATTCCCAAGCAGAATATAAGTTGCTGTTCTTGCAACCTTCGGGTGGCATCATTGTGGCACTGCAGGAGGCCCAGGATGGACATGTCGTCTGAGGAATTGGAGGGGGAGTTGAAATGGTTCGCCACTGGGAGGTGCAGTTGTTCAGTGTGAACCGAGTGTAGGTGTTCTGCAAAGCGGTCCCCAAGCCCAATGGTATCAATGTGGACTTCACGAGCTTCAAAATCTCCCCTCCCCCTACCGCATCCCAAAACCAGTCCAGCTCGTCCCTGCCTCCCTAACCTGTCCTTCCTCCCACCTATACCCTCCTCCCACCTCAAGCCACACCCCAATCTCCTAACTACTAACTTCATCCCGCCCACTTGACCTGTCCATCCTCCCTGAACTGACCTATCTCCTCCCTACCTCCCCACCTGCACTCACCTTTACCAGCTCCATCCCCGCCTCTTTGACCTGTCTGTCTCCTCTCCACCTATCTTCTCCTCTATCTATCTTCTATCCGCCTCCCCCTCTCTCCCTATTTATTTCAGAACCCCCTTCCCTTCCCCCATTTCTGAAGAAGGGTCTAGGCCTGAAATGTCAGCCTTCCTGCTCCTCTGATGCTGCTTGGCCTGCTGTATTCATCCAGCTGTACACCTTGTTATCTTGGCTAATTTTAACACAGTTTTTGTTTTCCAGAAATTCTTGGATATGATTCTATAATCTTTCTAATTTATCTCAATGTTCAAACTGCACTACTTTACACCACAAAGCATTAGTAATCATTGTGCAATGTATTTAGATCTGAGATTCTCACTGATGGTAAAACATCTGCCTAATAGTGTTCAGCTATTGTAAAGAGAAAATAAATGTTGCACATAATTGATTTATGACTGGTTTAGATAACATGTTGTGTATCCAGTTTTTGAATGTTTTTCTTCATTCTCAAGGTCTTTCAAAATGGTACATGTTTGTATATGTGAGCATACAGTTGTGCTATTTAACATTTGTATTCTTACATCCCGTTATGTAAGATGATATCTTAACACTTACAAACCAAAAAATACTGCTGGGTTAACATGAGTTGTCAATTAGGTATTGTGTACTAACTGGTTCATTGTACCCTACTCAAGTGGTTTCATTTCAAGAGAAACTGTTAGTAAAGGTAAAAATTTGATTAGAGGAGGTCATGTTCTCTCATGTTTTTAAATATACTCTTGGTCAAACAAGTGTGACAATGCAGTCACTTTAAGAGGTTATTTTGTCTTGTTTTTTCTTGAAGAGAGATTGTAAGGCAGAGATGAGGAGTTGGCCACTGAAGACCACTTGGGTAAACAGCTTGGGAGGCCTTGGGTCTTTTTTTAAATGCAGCTTGAATGGGTGTGGCCAACTCTTACAGATCAGAATTTCTGAGTAGCAGCAGAAGCTATTGGAGTCTCAAAACAGTTGGAAATGTCAATAAATTTCTCCTGGCTATTCCACTCTCTGAATTTTCTATGATGGTTTTTATTCCTGGGTTGGAGAACCACTGGTAAGTTACAGATTTAGTTGTAATTTGTGACATTTCTGAGAATGTAAAACTGGAGCTAGGTGCAACAGCAGCACAGATTTGCCTGTGTGACCATATTTATAGACACAGAATCATGGCTATTAATTGATTGTGGTTAAATGACTAAGCAATTTTTACACACGCCAAGTTTTAAAAAAAGGTATTCCATAGCATTGGTAGATGGAGTCATGAGGACAGGGTAGAGTGCGATTTAACTTGGTGCATTGTGAAGGGAATTGGCAAAATTTCTGAATTGGATAGGGTGAAGGAGTGTAGGATTTGGCTCACAGATGGATTAGTGGGAGCATTGGAGTGAATAACCAGTTTGGAAGTGCTAATTTGTAGATTCACAATCAGTTTTTAACAAACTTTGTGTTCTGAGTGAGAAAAATTGTGATTTATGGAGTTCAACATGAGAATGCACATAATTCTTTGATATTTGCATCATATGTAGGCAGGGTGGTTAAGAAGGCATTTAGCATGCTTGTCTTCATTGCTTGGACCTTTGACTATAGTGGTTGGTATGTCATTTGACATTGTACAGGACGTTGATAAGGCTTCTTCTGAAGTACTGTGTCCAGTCTGGTCCCTGTGTTGTAGGATGGATATTATCAAGCTGGAGATGGTTCAGAAAAGATTTACCATTATGTTGCCGGGAATGGAGGGTCTGAGTTATAAGGAAAGGCTGGATAGGCTGGGACTTTTTTCATTGGAGCACAGGAAGTTGAGGGGTGAACTTATGGGAGTTTATAAAATCATGAGGGTATAGATAAGATGAATGGTAGGTGCCTTTTCCCTAGGATTGGGGATTTCAAGCCAGGGGGCATATTTTTAAGGTGAGAGCAGAAAGATTTTAAAAAAGATATGAGGTGCAACTTTTTTTACAGAGAGTGATTTGTGTGTGGAATGAACTTCCAGAGGAAGTGGTAGATGTGGGTACTGTCACAAAGTTTAAAAGACATTTGGATAAGCACACGAATAAGAAATGATGGGAGGGATATGGGCCAAGCGCCAGCAATTGGGCTAATTTAATTGGGATTATGGTCAGCATGGACTGGTTGGACCGAAGGGTCTGTTTCCGTGCTGTATGACTGTACAACTCTGTGTCTACAACTCTACAACTACATGTGAGAATCTGTGTCTGAATTTTCCTTTTTTTGTCAAGGGCTATGTTTATGTGATGTTACTATATTGTAATGGTTACAGTATTCTGTTAAGTCTTCCAATAGAGTTAAGTTATTCTAAAATCCTCTTTCTTTGGTTGTATTTTAACTACAGTGTTTAAATAAATTGTGTTTTGCTTACCATCGAGTAGTTTGACCAGTCACATTGCATCTGGGACAAACATTTTACATTTGCCTTTAAAATAAGAAAAAGTTAGAGTCTAGGCTACCTCCTTAACATATTTTGAGGGGGCCTGGCCTGGTCCATTATATAAGCCATAGGTCATAGCAACTAACATGTGTGACCTTTTTTGGATATGCATTCAGAAAGAAAAAAACTTGCATTTATGTTCCACTTTTCACAACCACCAGATGTTTCAATGCATTTTCCAACCAATTAAGTGCTTTTGAAGTGTAATCACTATTGTAATGTTAAAAATGTGGCAGCTATTCTGCACAAAGCACACTCCTGCAAACAGCAATGTGATAATGATGAGCTAATTTGTTAATTATGGTGATATGGAACAGACGATAAATATTGGCCTGGATAATTCCCTAGCTTTCTGTCTGTGATCTTTTACAGTCATCCAACTGGGCAGAACTTAATTTAACATCTCATCTGAAGTACTGCACTGGAGTGTCAGCTTTGATTTTTTTTGTGCTTAAATCTTGGGTAAAGACTTCAACTTGGAATGTTCTGACCCAGAGGCATGGCTGTTACAGAGTTCTGGACTTTGTTTAAAGGAGGGAGGGATTCCAAGTAATTGAAAATCCAATGTCATGTTTTAGGATTTTTGATCACTCTTCTCAGAATGATTGATTTTAAATTTAATAAAAATGGAAACTGTTGAAAGTGGTCAGCAGGTCTAGCAACGTTTATTAAGAGAGAAACAGAATTAGCCTTTAAGGTCAGTGATCCTTTAACATGAAGTTCTAATTGATGGTCAGCAGTATGCAACATTAATTCCGTTTCTTCCTCCACAGATGCTGACAGACTGACTGAGTCTGAGGGCTGTAAGCAGTAAGAGATTCCCGACATCAAGAGCAAAATCTTCCACTTTTCAACAATATGTTGAAGAGCAAGTTGAAATTCTTGCTAAGAACGGAAAGAGGACTACTTAACTGTAATAGCAGGCATTAATATCCTCATTATTACATCATCTTACCTCATTGATATACAGATTCCCATTCTCCCGACTGCCTGATGGAAATGTTATGGCAACAGTCCCCAACATGAAAGTCAGAGCATTACCTGGCAATTCATCTCACCGCACATTACCACAGCCCTCTATCTTGGACACCAGGCATCAATATCAAAGATCACACTCAATGGCAGTGACTGCACGCACACCCCATTCACCAGGACCTCCTGGTTCCCATTGGTAGAGCAGAGTGACAACTTTCCTCAGTCAAACATGTCAGGACAACTGACAGGAACTTTGCAGGGCACTTCTAAGCTGTTCGCACGTGATCAGGTGTATGGCAAATCTTTAAAGAGGTGCTGGTGCTATGAATCCCAGGATGTCCCAACAGTGGCCAGTACATCTGCCTGTGATGAGTGGCAGAATACAATGAGCTGCTCAGTATTTGTTTCTAAATATTGGTTTTAAATCAAAGTGTATTCATTTTTGTTTTGAAGTGTTATGGAAATGGGTAGTAAATGTATTAATGAGACAAGCTTTGACTTTGTTTCTCCATGGAAGCGTTTCAGAAGTATTATCCAGATTCTCAAGTGTTTCCTTTTAATTTCTTTGAAAATTATAGGGAATGACCCTCAAGCATCTTACAATTATTTTGTCAAGACCTTTGTGTTGCTCACGTCGACTTGTATTTTTGAATACCAAAGCAAAACAGCTGGATCTAGGGATTTGAAGATTGATGTCAAGAATCTACTTAACATCTTTGCAGATTCTACAATTATGTTTAACCTTTTCTTTTAAAGGACATATAAGGTCTTTACTAATCTTGGGAAGACAGGTGATTATCATTTTTTTTTGGTTAGAAGGCTAACTTGCAAAGGATTGTTAACTACAGATTCTCCTATCTAAACTATAAAGCTGTGTAATAGTCATAATAGAAAAACACTGCATGTAAACAGTGTTTTAACAATGCTTTTAAGAAAATAGTTAATTAGTTTTTTTTATTCATTCACAGGATGTGGGTGTCATTGGCCAGGCCAGCATTTATTACTGTCTAGACAAATATTTCTCAAATATAGACAATAAGGAAACAGAACAGTCTGAGACTGATACAGTTGGGAAAAGGAGTAAGTCGAACAGTCAGGGCAGGCAGGAACAAAGAAGAGAATGAGGTAAGACTGATAAATTAAACTTCATTTATTTTCAATGCAAAAGGCCCAACAGGGAAGGCAGATGAACTCAGGGCACAGTTGGGAACATGGGACTGGGATATCATAGTAAGTACAGAGGCGTGGCTCAGGGATGGACAGGACAGGCAGCTTAATGTTCCAGGGTATAGATGCTATGGGAAGGATAGAAAGGGGAGCAAGAGACGAGCAAGCATCGTGTTTTTGATTAAGGATAACATTACAGCTGTATTTAGGGAGGACATTCCTGGGAATATGTCCAGGGAAGTTGTTTGAGTGGAACTAAGAAATAAGAAAGGGATGATCACAATATTGGGATTGTACTAAAGAACTCCCAATATTTAACAAGAAATTGAGAAACAAATTTGTAAGGAGGCTTCAAGTATCTCTGAGAATAATAGGTTGATTATGGTAGGGGATTTTAATTTTCCAGATTGGGGCTGCCATAGTGTTAAGGACTTGGATGGAGAGGAATTTGTTAAGTGTGTGTAAAAGAAAATTTTCTGATTCAATATGTGGATGTATCTACTAGAGAAGATGCAAAACTTGACCTTTGCTTGGAAAATAAGGCAGGGCAGGTAATTTACATGTCAGTGGGGGAGCACTTTGGTGCCAGTGACTATAATTCTATTAGGTTTAAAATAGTAATGGAAAAGGATAGACCAAATCAAAAAGTTAAAGTGCTAAATTAGAGGAAGGCCAATTTTGATGTATTAGGCAAGAACTTTCAAAATTTGATTGGGAGGGGCGGATGTTCATAGGTAAAGGGATGGCTGGAAAATGGGACGCCTTCAAAAATGAGATAACAAGAGTCCAGAGACAATATGTTCCTGTTAGGGTGAAGGGCAAGGCTGGTAGATGTAGGGAATGCTGGATGACTAGAGAAATTGAGGTTTTAGTCAAGAAAAAGAAGGAAGCATATATCAGGTATAGACAGAAGGGATCAAGTGAATCCCTCGAAGAGTATAAACGCAGTAGGAGACAAATCAGGCGGGCAAAAAGGGAACATGAAATAGCTTTGGCAAATAGGGTTAAGGAGAATCCAAAGGGATTCTACAAATGGATTAAGGACAAAAGGTAACAAGGGAGAGAATAGGGTTCCTTAAACATCAGTAAGGCTACCAATGTGTGGAACTGCAGGAAATGGGGGACGTACTAAATGAGTATTTTGCAAGAGTGTTTACTGTGGGAAAGGATATGGAAGCTAGAGAACGTTGGGAAATAAATAGCGACATCTTGAGAAATATCCATATTACAGAGGAGGAGGTGCCGGATGTCTTAAAATGCATAAAGGTGAGTAAATCCCTGGGACCTGATCAGGTACCCTAGAACTCTGTGGGAGGTGGGCCCCTTGCTGAGATAGTTGTATCATCGATAGCCACAGGTGAGGTGCCAGAGACTGGAGGTCGGCTAATGTTGTGCCATTATTTAAAAAAGGTGGTAAGGAAAAGCCAGGGAACTATAGACTGGTGAGCCCGACATCAGTGGTGGGCAAGTTGTTGGAGGGAATCTGAGGGACAGGGCTCACAAGTATTTGGAAAGGCAAGGACTGGTTAGGAATAGCCAACATAGCTTTGTGCGTGGGTAGTCGTGTCTCACTGACTTGATTGAGTTTTTTGAAGAAGTAATGAAGAGCATTGATGAGGGCAGAGCAGTGGATGTGATCTCTATGGATGTCAGTAAGGCATTCGACTGGATATCAAGGTTTAATCACATGGAATACAGGGAGAACTAGCCATTTGGATTCAGAACTGGATCAAAGGTAGAAAACAGAGAGTCATGGTGGAAGGTTGCTTTTCAGACTGGAGACCTGTGACTAGCGGTGTGCCACAAGGATCAGTGCTGGGTCCACTGCCTTTTGTCATTTAATAACTACTAAATTTTAAAAACTATTAAATAATTTGGATGTGAACATAGGAGGTATGGTTAATAAGTTTGCATGTGATGCTAAATTGGAGGTGTAGTGGACAGCAAAGAAGGTTACCTCAGAGTACAACAGGACCTTAATCAGATGGATCAATGGGCCCAGGAGTAGCAGATGGAGTTTAATTTAGATAAATGTGAGGTGCTGCATTTTGGAAAGGCAAATCAGTGCAGGACTTATACACATAACAGTAAGGTCCTGGGGAGTGTTGCTGAACAAAGAGACCTCGGAGTGCAGATTCATAGTTCCTTGAAAGTGGAGTCACAGGTGGACAGGATAGTGAAGAAAGCTTAGAAATGGTAAGGTTTGCAGATGCTGGAAGCCAGAGTCAATAAATGTGGAGCTGGAACAGCACAGCAGCACCTGACAAAAGGTTTTGACCTGAAACATTGACTTTCCTGCTCCTCGAATGTTGTCTGACCTGAGAGTGAAGAAGACATTTGATATGCTTGCCTTTATTGGTCAGTGCATTGAGTATAGGAGTTGGGAGGCCATGTTGCAGCTGTATAGGACATTGGTTAGGCCGCTTTTGGAGTATTGCATACAATTCTGGTCAGTTTCCTATAAGAAAGATGTCGTGCAACTAGAAAGGGTTCAGAAAAGATTTACGAGGATATCACTAGAGATGGAGGTTTTGAGCTGTAGAGAGAGGCTGAATAGGCTGGGCTATTATCCCTGAAGCATCGGAGGCTGAGGGGTGATCTTAGAGAGGTTTATAAAATCATTAGAGTCATGGATTGGGAAAATAGGTTAGGTCTTTTCCCCAGGATGGGGGACTCCAAAACTAGAGGGCATAGGTTTAAGTTGTGAAGGGAGAGATATAAAAGGGACCTAAGGAGCAACATTTTCTTGCAGAGGGTGGTGCGTATATGGAATGAGCTGCCAGAGGAAGTGGTGGAGACTGGTACAATTGAAACATTTAAAAGGCATCTGGTTGGATATATTAATAGGAGGGGTTTAGAGGGGTATGGGCCAAATGCTGGCGAATGGGACTAGATTTATATAGGATATCTGGTCAGTATGGATGAGTTGGACCAAAGGGTCTGTTTCCATGCCGTACAGCTCAATGATTCTAAATACATTAATTAATAAATTATGGCAAACAAGCTGACAAGTTGCTAGCTTACCACTTATTTTAAAATAAACTTCCAATAAATACATGTGAATCCTTCCCTCCAATTCTATTACAGAGTACTCACTTGTGAATGAAACTTTTGTTAAAAGTCATCTCGGCTGGAATGGTTTTCAGTGGTGAGTCTTGCATTTATCTCCATCAGGAAGTGTGGGGAGTTGGGAGACCAGGTGCCACTGTGCTACTTGGTACATTTAATTTGGATTCATGCAGTGAGCAAGTACGTTGTGAGGTTTCCTGGCTTGCTGACTATTTCCAGCACTTTCTGTTTAAATTAAGCTCTTGTTGGTTTAATTCTTGTAACCATGGAAAAGCTGTCAGTTTGGCTTAGTTAAAGCTTAGCCATGTGGCCTGGGTTAAAGTCTCTTTAAATACAGTTTCCAGTCTTGTCACTCATTTTAAGAATACCACCCCACTATGTTTACTTAACGATTTTACCAATGGGCAGATCTTGCTACGCCACTAACTAAAATTGCTTTGAGGCCCAAATGACTAAATTAAGTCATGAAGCACAAATCTATATTCAGTGGATCCCTCTGCAACCCAAGAAAGCCCTGCGGTTACAGAAAGAGAGTGTCACAGAGTTATAGAGTCATATAGCACCGAAACAGACCTTTGTGTCCAACTCGTCTGCATTGACCAGACATCCCAATCTGACCTCATCCCATTTGCCAGCATTTGGCCCATGCCCCTCTAAACCCTTCCTATTCATATACATATCCAGATGCCTTTTAAATGTTGTTTTACCCGCTTCCACAACTTCCTCTGGCAGCTCGTTTCATACATGCACCACTGTCTGCGTGAAAAAGTTAGCCCTTCGGACCTTTTTAAATCTTTCCTCTCTCATCTTAAACCTATGCTCTCTAGTTTTAGATTCCCCCACCATGTGAAAAAGACCTTGGCTATTCACCCTATCCATGCCTTTCATGATTTTATAAACCTCTATAAGGTCACACCTCAGCATCCAATGCTCCAGAGAAAATAGCCTCAGCCTATTCAGCCTCTCCCTATAGCTCAAACCCTCCAGTCCTGGCAACATCCTCATAAATCTTTACTGCACCCTCTCAAGTTTAACAATATTCTTCCTGTAGAAGGGGACTAGAACTAAATGCAGTATTCCAAAAGTGGCCTCACCGATGTTCTGTACAGCTACAAAATGACATCCCAACTCCTATACTCAATGTTATGACCAATGAAGGCAAGCATACCAAATGCCTTCTTCACCAACACGTCCACCTGCAACTCCACTTTCAAGGAACTATGCACTTGCACCCCCGGGTCTCTTTGTTTGACAGCACTCCTCTGGGCCCTATCTTTAACTGTATGAGTCCTGCCCTGGTTTACCTTACTGAAATTCAATACCTCACATTTATCTAGATTAAACTCCCTGGGGCAATTTTCAAAATTTAACCCCTCAACCACCAGTTTCTTACTGTATAGGCCACATTAAGATTAGGGCCATTGTGTGAATTCATTGTAAACTATTGAAATTATTTAAATGAGGCAAAGAAATGTAATGCAAGAGATAAAATCTCTCATTATAAATGACAGAGCTTGTCAGTGGGGAGTTTAATACAGGATTTGAAAGTACAGTACCGCTTCAAAATGCTAACAGCAATAATAGTTGCAATGTTGCATTGCAATGTTTTCTTTATCACATGAGCTAGCTAAGAGAGTGCTATTTTCTCAGAATCCAAATCTTCCTTCTATTTTTAGATAACATTTCATACATTTTTCCAGACTCACCATGTGCGTAAAGTTTATAGCAGAGGCATATAAATTATTTTGCAACACTATATATGATTCTCAAGCCCTCCCACTAAAATTATACAACATCCTTGAGAGCTTAACTCCTTAATTGCAATGTGCAATTTTCTAGTACCTTCCTGATAACTTACATGACAAACTGCAGATACATTTGCATGCTGATATTGTTAGTGAATTATTAGTTCTCATTAAATAGGAATACTTTAATACTTTATAGATAAAGAGTTAGCTCCGTAGATATTTTTGTGTAATAATGCATGAAATGGCTGTACTTCAGCAAACAGGCCATTCCTGGCCTATACTATTTGCTGTAACTGGGTCCACAGCTTGCTGGCTGGGAGATTATATTTTTGCAAGTGGCCATCAAAGTCACAGCTTTTGGCACCAACTTTTTTCTGACAACATCACCGATATCTTGCAGTCTGCATTGCTGCAGCTACACAGCTTCTTTTCGCCCATTATACATTGTAGAGTGTCCTACTGATCTGAAATAACAAGATGCATCTTCTCCTGCTCTGAGTTTCATTCACAAAAACACAGAAGTGTTACAGTTCAGAAGAAGACTATTCGGCCCATCTTGCTTGCACAAGCTCGTTTAATGAGCATCATTACCTGGTACCGACCTTCTGCTTTCTCCTCATACTCTTGCATATTATTTTCATCCAAATAATCATCCAGTGATCTCTTGATTCCCACACTTGAACCCGCTTCCACCACATTTCCAGGCAGTACAATCCATATCCCAACAATTCAGTGAATGAAAAGGTTTATTCTCGCTTCACCCTTGCTTCTTTAGCAGATCACCCGGTGCCTCATGTGATTATCTCCCAACAACTGAAACTTTAGATCCTTGTTCTAAATATCCCTGTGCGCTTGCCCGACTTGAATTCTATAATTATCTCCAGCATTACTAATCGTAACCATTCTGGTTACCACTCATAATCTCTCTTTTCCTTGCCTGATGTTAATTCCCCATGTGTTTTTCTGTAAAATGCCTTGAAATGTTTTTGATATTACAAGTTAATTTCTTCAACTAATTAGAGTTTATATTTCTCTGCCTTCGTTTGTCACCTATTTAAGTCTACATGGCTGCTGTTCAAAAATTTTATCATTACTGTTAATGGAATTCAAATGGAGAGCATTTAATGTTACTGAGGTTTATGAAAGATACCTGGAAGCTTAAGGTTTTATTTACTTGCAAGACTTGAACCCTTTTTTTTACAAGCACACATCTGACTCATGATTTTGTGTGATTTATATTTCCTTCCTTCAAAATCCATCATAGTTGTTGTTCTTACATGTACAAACAGTGTGGTAAAACTTTGTGCTTGACCTCCCTTATTGTACTAGGGACTTGAGATAGACGAATGCTAACATGGAATTCAGACCTTTTTCCTAAAATTGATTTAATTTTATCTCTTCCAGAAGATTACAATAATTAAGTTTTATCTGCCATCACACATTTCCCTTATGGCCAGGAAGTATAATTTTTCAAAGTTTGTTTATAGTACAGCACTTGAGCTTTTGCTAATATAGAACAAGGTTGTTTATCAGTCTGGGCAAGTATTTGCATCATTTACTAGTAAAACTTAAGGCAACACCATTAATCAGTAATGTAAGTCTAAATATTTTTACATTGGTCAAGTACAGTTGCTCTATTCACAATGTGGCCATTTTGTGAGTCAACATGGAATTGGGCACCTCCACATTCACCCCAGAAGCAAGCCACATAAAGTTATCTACAATGTTCCACTTAACTGTGCGCGCACAGCCACACTGCAATCAGAAAAGTGCTATGCTAAGAACAAACAGGTCAGGTATTGCATCCGTTTCTTTTAGGACTTTACACTAATGATCAGAACTGTGATTCTAGTTTGTTATCTTTGAACTTTATGGGACTGAACTACCTCAGGGCAGGTTCTGTGGTCATTTCTCCATTCCTTGTGTTTTCCTTATCTGTTGCTTACAGAAATGTGGGAGATGCGCTACATGTGAAATTGAAGCAACATGGTTTCAAATCCCCTCTCCCCAGCATACTCCTGACCAACATCCAAGCCATTGAAAACAAGCTAGACAAACTTAAACTCACCTACCAAGGGAATTGAGAGACTGCTGTGTGCTCTGTTTTACAGAGACATGGCTCACTCCTGCACCACCTGACTGTGCCTCACAACCTGAGGACTTCTCACTTCACGATATGGGCTGCACGATATCCCAGACCTAGAATATCTAACAGTCAAGTGCCATCCCTACTACCTGCTATGGGAGTTTACTTCTACTATCCTGACAGCAGTCTACATCTCACGCCGTGCGGAAGTGAAGAGAGCACGTGATGAAATATACACCACCACAAATACCACAACGTGTTGTTTATCGTAGCCAAGATACCACCAATACATCTCCTGTCCCACCAGAGGCCCAAACACTGTGGACAACTTTTTTTTTCCCCCTCTTCTTTATTCATTCACGGGATGAGGGCATCGCTGGCTAGGCCTGCATTTATTGCCCATCCCTAATTGTCCAGAGGGTGGTTCAGAGTCAACCACATTACTGTGAGTCTGGAACCACATGTAGGCCAGACCAGGTAAGGATAGCAGTTTCCTTCCGTAAAGGGCATCACTGAACCAGATGGGTTTTATTGACAATCAGCAATGGATTCATGGTCATCATTAGATTGTTAATTCCAGATATTTATTGAATTCAAATTCCACCATCTGCTATGGCGGGATTCGAACCCAGGTCCCCAGAACATTACCTGGATCTCTGGATTAACAGTCCAGTGATAATACCACTAGGCCATCGCTTCCCCTATCAAAGATGCCTACCATTCAACTCCCTGCCTGCAATTTAGTTAATCATAAGGCTGTGCTCCTTCTACCAGTTTACAAGCAGAAACTGAAGTGTGAGGATCTGGTACAGAAAGTAGTGCAGTGCTGATCTGAGATAACAGACGAGCTCCTGCGTGACTGCTTGGAGTCGGTGAACTGGTCCACATTGAAGAATTCAGCGGCCAACCTATATGAGTTTGCCACTACCAACACAGAATTCTTCAGTAAGTATGTAGAGGACTAGGTGCCAAAGATGTTAATTTGAGCGTTTCCCGACCGGAAACCATGTATGAACCGGGAAATCCACTCCCTACTTAAATCCAGGTCTGAGGTTTTCAAGTCGGATGACCCTGACCAATACAGGAAATGTAGGTACAATTTTGTAAGGCCATTAGGAATGCCAAGAGACAATACCAGACTAAGCTAGAGTCCCAGACTAACCACATGAACACACATTGACTGTGGTAAGTGTTACACAATATTAAGGGCTACAAAGCGAAGTTGAGTAGAATTGCTGACAACAATGCATCCCGCCTGGATGAGGTCAATGAATTCTATGCCTGTTTTGAACAGCAGATCAGTGAAATGATGTCACCTGCTCCGACAGTCACCACTGCAAGCGTCAGATCAGCCTTCTTGAGGATGAACCTATGGAAAGCAACTGGCCTAGATGGAGTCTTCGACCATGCACTCATATCTAATGTGGACCAGCTGGTGGGAGTATTTGCAGACATCTCCAATCTCTCTTTACCATGATGTGAGGTTCTCACTTACTTCAAGAAAACCACTATCATTCCAGTGACAAAGATAAATCAGGCAATGTGCCTTAATGACTACTGCCCAGTGACTCTGACATCCATCGTTATGAAGTGCTTCAAGAAGTTAGTAATGGCACAAATCAAACCCAGCCTCCCAGATTGCCTTGATCTATTACAATTCGCCTATTATCACAATTGGCCCATGGCAGACGCCATCTCCCTGGCCCTACCCTCGTTCCTGGAACACCCGGACAACAAGGACGCCTAGGTCAGACTCCTATTTATTGACTTCAGCTCCGCCTTCAACACCATAATTCCAACAAAATGCAACTCCAAATTCCAAGACCTAGGACTCTGCTCCCCCGTCTGCAACTGGATCCTTAAATTCCTGACCCGCAGACTGCAATCAGTAAGAATAGGTGACAACACTTCCTCCACAATAATCCTCAACACCAGTGCTCTGCAAGGCTGCGTACTCAGCCTCATACTATATTCCTTATACATTCATGACCGTGTGGTCAAATTCAGCTCTAACTCCATTTATGAGTTTGATACCACTGTAGTGGGTCAGATCTCAAACAATGATAAGACAGAGTACGGGAAGGAGATAGACAGCAAAGTGGCATGGTCAATCTCTCCCTCAATGTCAGCAAAACAAAGGTGCTAGTCACTAACTTTGGGAAGTAGAGTGGAGAGTACACCCCTGTCTGAATCCTGAGGTGTAGAAGGTCAAGAACTTCAAGTTCCCAGGAGTAAATATCACAACAATAAATCCTAATCCATCCACATCGATGCTACAGTCAGGAAAGCACACCAACGCCTCGACTTCCTCAGAAGGAAGAATAAATTCAGCATGTTCAAAATGAATCTTAGCAATTTTTTTAGATGCACCATAGAAAGCATCCTATCCAAGTGAATCACAGCTTGGCATGACAACTACTCTGCACAAGACCACAAGAAATTGCAGACAGTTGTGAATGCAGCCCTGTCCATCATGAAACCCATTGACTCTGTCTATACTTTATGCTGCCTCAGGAAAGCAGCGAACATAATCAAAATCCCCTCCCACTCTGGTCATACTTCTTCCACCCTCTTCCATTGGGCAGAACATACAAAAAGTTTGAAAACACATACCAACAGATTTAAGAGATAGCAGGAACTGCAGATGCTGGAGAATCCGAGACAACAAGGTGCAGAGCTGGATGAACACAGCAGGCCAAGCAGCATCATAGGAGCAGAAGGGCTGACGTTTCGGGCCTAGACCCTTCGTCAGAAATGGGGGAGGGGAAGGGGGTTCTGAAATAAATAGGGAGAGAGGGGGAGGCGGATAGAAGATGGATAGAGGAGAAGATAGGTGGAGAGGAAACAGACAGGTCGAAGAGGCGGGGATGGAGCCAGGAAAGGTGAGAGTAGGTGGGGAATAAGGGAGGGGATAGGTCATTCCAGGGAGGACGGACAGGTCAAGGGGGCGGGATGAGGTTAGTAGGTAGGAGATGGGGGTGGTGCTTGAGGTGGGAGGAGGGGATAGGTGGGAGGAAGGACAGGTTAGGGAGGCGGGGACGAGCTGGACTGGTTTTGGGATGCGGTAGGGGGAGGGGAGATTTTGAAGCTTGTGAAATCCACTTTGATACCATTGGGCTGCAGGGTTCCCAAGCGGAATATGAGTTGCTGTTCCTGCAACCTTCGGGTGGCATCATTGTGGCACTGCAGGAGGCCCAGGATGGACATGTCGTCTGAGGAATGGGAGGGGGAGTTGAAATGGTTCGCGACTGGGAGGTGCAGTTGTTTATTGCGAACCGAGCGTAGGTGTTCTGCAAAGCGGTCCCCGAGCCTCCGTTTGGTTTCCCCGATGTAGGGGAGGCCGCAACGGGTACAGCGGATGCAGTATACCACATTGGCAGATGTGCAGATGAATATCTGCTTGATGTGGAAAGTCTTCTTGGGGCCTGGGATGGGGGTGAGGGAGGAGGAATGGGGGCAGGTGTAGCACTTCCTGCGGTTGCAGGGAAAAGTGCCGGGTGTTGGTGGGGCCGGAGGGGAGTGTGGAGCAGACAAGGGAGTCACGGAGAGAGTGGTCCCTCCGGAAAGCAGATAAGGGTGGGGTGGGAAAGTTCTCTTTGTTGGTGGGGTGGGATTGCAGATGGCGGAAGTGTCGGAGGATGATGCGTTGGATCTGGAGGTTGGTGGGGTGGTACGTGAGGACAAGGGGGATTCTTTTTTGGTTGTTTTTGCGGGAAGGGGGTGTGAGGGATGAGTTGCGGGAAATGTGGGAGACACGGTTGAGGGCGTTCTTGTCCACTGAGGGGGGGATGTTGCGGTCCTTGAAAAACGAGGACATCTGAGATGTACGGGAGTGGAATGCCTCATCCTGGGAGCAGATGCGGTGGAGGCGAAAGAATTGGGAATAGGGGATGGCATTTTTGCAGGAAGGTGGGTGGGAGGAGGTGTATTCTAGGTAGCTGTGGGAGTCGGTGGGCTTGAAATGGATATCGGTTTCTAGGTGGTTGCCAGAGATGGAGACAGAGAGGTCCAGGAAGGAGAGAGAGGTATGAGAGATGGTCCAGGTGAACTTCAGGTTGGGGTGGAAGGTGTTGGTGAAGTGGATGAATTGTTCGAGTTCCTCGTGGGAGCATGAGGCGGCGCCGATACAGTCATCAATGTAACGGAGGAAGAGGTGGGGTTTAGGGCCAGTGCAGGTACGGAAGAGGGATTGTTCCACGTAACCTACAAAGAAGCAGGCATAGCTTGGGCCCATGCGGGTACCCATGGCCACCCCCTTTGTCTGTAGGAAGTGGGAGGAATTGAAAGAGAAGTTGTTGAGGGTGAGGACGCGTTCGGCCAAGCGGATGAGGGTGTCAGTGGAGGGGGACTGGTCGGGCCTGCGGGACAGGAAGAAGCGGAGGGCCTTTAGGCCATCTGTATGGGGAATGCAGGTGTATAGGGACTGGACGTCCATGGTAAAGATGAGGTGTTGGGGACCGGGGAATTGGAAGTTCTGGAGGAGGTAGAGGGCATGGATGGTGTCACGGACGTAGGTAGGGAGTTCCTGGACCAAGGGGGAGTAAATGGAGTCCAGATAGTTGGAGATAAATTCGGTGGGGCAGGAGCAGGCGGAGACAATGGGTTGACCAGAGCATTCAGGTTTGTGGATTTTGGGAAGGAGATAGAAGCGGGCGGTGCGGGGTTGGGGAACGATGAGGTTGGAGGCCGTGGGTAGGAGGTCACCTGAGGTGATGAGGTTGTGGATGGTTTGGGAGATGATGGTTTGGTGCTCGGGGGTGGGGTCATGATCAAGGGGGCGGTAGGAGGAGGTGTCGGAGAGTTGGCGTCTGGCCTCGGCGATGTAGAGGTCAGTGCGCCATACTACAACTGCGCCTCCCTTGTCCGCGGGCTTTATGTTGAGGTTGGGGTTGGAGCGGAGGGAGCGGAGGGCTACACGTTCTGTGGGGGAGAGGTTAGAGTGGGTGAGAGGGGTGGAGAGGTTGAGGCGATTGATGTCTCGATGGCAGTTGGAGATGAAGAGGTCAGGGAGGGTAGGAAGCCTTGGGGTGGTGTCCAGGAGGATGGGGTGTGTTGGAGGTGGGAGAAGGGGTCAGTAGAGGGAGGTTAGGTTCACGGTTGAAGAAGTAAGCACGGAGAAGGAGGTGGCGGGAAAACTGCTCTATGTCCAAATGTGACCGGTATTCGTTGATGTGTGGGTGGAGGGGGACAAAGGTGAGCCCTTTACTGAGGACTGACTTGTTGGAGGCGGGAGACGCAACTCCACCCACAGCCTACACCGACGCAACTCCGCCCACAGCCGACGCCGACGTCGCTCCACCCACAGCCTCCACAGCCAGCAGCTCCAGAGGGGACAATAGCACCCAGCCCTGCCGAGTCTTCACCATCCACCCAGACCGCCCCCTTACTGAGGACGAACGGTCAGTCCTCAGTAAAGGGCTCACCTTTGTCCCCCTCCACCCATACATCAACGAATACCGGTCACATTTGGACATAGAGCAGTTTTTCCGCCGCCTCCGCCTCCACGCTTACTTCTTCAACCGTGAACCTAACCCTCCCTCTACTGACCCCTTCTCCCGCCTCCAACACACCCCATCCTCCTGGACACCACCCCAAGGCCTCCTACCCTCCCTTGACCTCTTCATCTCCAACTGCCGTCTTGACGTCAATCGCCTCAACCTCTCCACCCCCTTACCCACTCCAACCTCTCCCCCGCAGAACATGCAGCCCTCCGCTCCCTCCGCTCCAATCCCAACCTCACCATAAAACCCGCGGACAAGGGAGGCGCAGTTGTAGTATGGCGCACTGACCTCTACATCGCCGAGGCCAGACGCCAACTCTCCGACACCTCCTCCTACCGCCCCCTTGATCATGACCCCACCCCCGAGCACCAAACCATCATCTCCCAAACCATCCACAACCTCATCACCTCAGGTGACCTCCTACCCACGGCCTCCAACCTCATCGTTCCCCAACCCCGCACCGCCCGCTTCTATCTCCTTCCCAAAATCCACAAACCTGAATGCTCTGGTCAACCCATTGTCTCCGCCTGCTCCTGCCCCACCGAATTTATCTCCAACTATCTGGACTCCATTTACTCCCCCTTGGTCCAGGAACTCCCTACCTACGTCCGTGACACCATCCATGCCCTCTACCTCCTCCAGAACTTCCAATTCCCCGGTCCCCAACACCTCATCTTTACCATGGACGTCCAGTCCCTATACACCTGCATTCCCCATACAGATGGCCTAAAGGCCCTCCGCTTCTTCCTGTCCCGCAGGCCCGACCAGTCCCCCTCCACTGACACCCTCATCCGCTTGGCCGAACGCGTCCTCACCCTCAACAACTTCTCTTTCAATTCCTCCCACTTCCTACAGACAAAGGGGGTGGCCATGGGTACCCGCATGGGCCCAAGCTATGCCTGCTTCTTTGTAGGTTACGTGGAACAATCCCTCTTCCGTACCTGCACTGGCCCTAAACCCCACCTCTTCCTCCGTTACATTGATGACTGTATCGGCGCCGCCTCATGCTCCCACGAGGAACTCGAACAATTCATCCACTTCACCAACACCTTCCACCCCAACCTGAAGTTCACCTGGACCATCTCTCATACCTCTCTCTCCTTCCTGGACCTCTCTGTCTCCATCTCTGGCAACCACCTAGAAACCGATATCCATTTCAAGCCCACCGACTCCCACAGCTACCTAGAATACACCTCCTCCCACCCACCTTCCTGCAAAAATGCCATCCCCTATTCCCAATTCTTTCGCCTCCACCGCATCTGCTCCCAGGATGAGGCATTCCACTCCCGTACATCTCAGATGTCCTCGTTTTTCAAGGACCGCAACATCCCCCCCTCAGTGGACAAGAACGCCCTCAACCGTGTCTCCCACATTTCCCGCAACTCATCCCTCACACCCCCTTCCCGCAAAAACAACCAAAAAAGAATCCCCCTTGTCCTCACGTACCACCCCACCAACCTCCAGATCCAACGCATCATCCTCCGACACTTCCGCCATCTGCAATCCCACCCCACCAACAAAGAGAACTTTCCCACCCCACCCTTATCTGCTTTCCGGAGGGACCACTCTCTCCGTGACTCCCTTGTCTGCTCCACACTCCCCTCCGGCCCCACCAACACCCGGCACTTTTCCCTGCAACCGCAGGAAGTGCTACACCTGCCCCCATTCCTCCTCCCTCACCCCCATCCCAGGCCCCAAGAAGACTTTCCACATCAAGCAGATATTCATCTGCACATCTGCCAATGTGGTATACTGCATCCGCTGTACCCGTTGCGGCCTCCCCTACATCGGGGAAACCAAACGGAGGCTCGGGGACCGCTTTGCAGAACACCTACGCTCGGTTCGCAATAAACAACTGCACCTCCCAGTCGCGAACCATTTCAACTCCCCCTCCCATTCCTCAGACGACATGTCCATCCTGGGCCTCCTGCAGTGCCACAATGATGCCACCCGAAGGTTGCAGGAACAGCAACTCATATTCCGCTTGGGAACCCTGCAGCCCAATGGTATCAATGTGGATTTCACAAGCTTCAAAATCTCCCCTCCCCCTACCGCATCCCAAAACCAGTCCAGCTCGTCCCCGCCTCCCTAACCTGTCCTTCCTCCCACCTATCCCCTCCTCCCACCTCAAGCACCACCCCCATCTCCTACCTACTAACCTCATCCCGCCCCCTTGACCTGTCCGTCCTCCCTGGAATGACCTATCCCCTCCCTTATTCCCCACCTACTCTCACCTTTCCTGGCTCCATCCCCGCCTCTTCGACCTGTCTGTTTCCTCTCCACCTATCTTCTCCTCTATCCATCTTCTATCCGCCTCCCCCTCTCTCCCTATTTATTTCAGAACCCCCTTCCCCTCCCCCATTTCTGACGAAGGGTCTCGGCCTGAAACGTCAGCCTTTCTGCTCCTATGATGCTGCTTGGCCTGCTGTGTCCATCCAGCTCTGCACCTTGTTGTCTCCAACAGATTTAAGAATAGCTTCTTCCCGGCTCCTATCAGGCTTCTGAACTGACCTCTCATGTATTAGCGTTGACCTTTCTCTAAGTGTTCTCTGTAACACTATATTCTGTACTCTGTTCTATTACCCTGATATACCTATGTCAGGTATGATTGTCTGAATAGCGTGCAAAACTGCATTTTTCACTGTATCTCGGTACCATGTGACAAGAATAAGTCAAATCAAATTAAAGCTTCCAGTGTGCAATTTCAAGTTATCTAACATCATCATTCTCTTTCTCCCTCTTGATCTATATCTGGCTAATATTTCTTCAATCATTTTTTCATCAAGCTTTCATGCCTTATTTGGTCACTCGAAGTGGTTGCCTTTAATTGATTATATTCAGTAACAATATTTCCTCTTCCACCATCCTGGGAGCAGCTTCATTGCTCTAGTAGAACAGAATCATAGAATAGAACAGAATCCCTATAGTGTGGAAGCAGGCCATTCGGCCATCGATTCCACACCAACCCTCCGAAAAGCATCCCACCCAGATCCAGTGTTCTCTCTAACTGACCAATTCTACCCTGCTCCAAAAATGACATTTCACAACTTTCTCAAATTTAACTGCTGTTTTATTCTTACATTTTTCCCTCATCCATATTCTTCATCATTTTTGCTGAGAACCATAGTTTTCTACTCCTTTTCCCCTTACCTTGCGCTTTGAGCATGTTCACTTTCCCAGGATGTATTGTAATATTTTTTTCAGACACATTCTTGACCTGATTCTCTTTAGTTTGCAGCAATATTTGTTTGCCAGAATTATTCAAAGGAAGAGTAGAATGCAAATTGCATAATGTTTCTGTTGCTATTTATTGTGTGTGCATGTGCATGTAAAAATGCAGAGTTCCATTAAAATGTTAACCCTGTACTAATTACAACATAGATACAAGTTTTGCCAATTAATTCCAATATTTATTTTTCAGTGACCTCTGTCCTTTTTCTTGTGTTAGCATGCTTCTTGAAGCTAACATATTTGACCAAATTTTCAGACATCTGACTTGGATTGCTTTATGTGGCTCATGTCTAGTTTTTGTTTTTTAACACTTTTGTCGATACCTCTTAATATGAG
Organism: Rhincodon typus; assembly: GCF_021869965.1. Lineage (NCBI taxonomy): Eukaryota > Metazoa > Chordata > Chondrichthyes > Orectolobiformes > Rhincodontidae > Rhincodon > Rhincodon typus. The sequence continues at coordinate 96,679,691 of NC_063336.1, forward strand.
GTTCTGGGTTCAAGACCCACTCCAGGGCTTGAGCACAAAAATTCTGCTGACATTTCTCTGCAGCACTGGTAACTGCTGTGTTTAATTGAAACTCAATCTGTCTCTTTGAGTATGTGCATTGAAATACTTCTCATCAAAAAATAATCTGGTCATTATTACATTGCTGTTATGGAGGTATTAAATGCACAAATTTATGTTTCTTACATTATTACAGTGACTCCAGTTGAAAAGTCCTTTGTTGGCTGTTCAGCGCTTTGAAATGTCCCTTATTGTGAAAAACATTGCGTATTTGCAAGTCTTTCTTTTTCCAACATATTTGTATGTAGATTGAATGACTAAATTGAGTAAATATTTCACTAAACAATTTATTTCAAGGTCTTGTTTTTTGCTGAATTTTTTCTACTAGAACATTTGAAAAGCAATTTTTTAATTTGTATCCCAAACACAGCTGACATTATCAAGTTTATGAATTAAATCAGCAATGTGTCTTTCTTTGCTGTGAGGGTTTAGGAGACAGTTTGTTCTTTTCCAAATTTTAATTCTGACATGTCTTGCATTTAAACTATTAATAGCTGAATAACAAAAATATTCTTCATGTAGAATTGTGATTGACAGAAAATGTAGCTTCTCTGCATATATCAGACAATTTTACAGTAGAAAAAGATTATACCAGCATATCTTATTTTTAGTCAAAGGTGGAAGAGATTTTAGATTACTCTTTTGAAAGTTTTATACTGAGTTAAAGGTTCTTTTTTAGATTGAATTACTGTATTCCACCTGAATAGGGACTGTCCATGATAATCACTTAAATGGGATAGATTCAGAACACATCTAGCAACTGAAGAATGAGGATCCATGAGGTGTTCTGGATCATCAGCAGGAACAGAATTATTTTTGATCACAATCTCTAATCACATTTCCCAACATATCCCCACTCTCCTATTACCTTCAAGCCGAGGTTCAATGGAGAGTGCAGGAGCTACGCCAGGAGTAGCATAGGCATAACTAAAAATGAGATGTCATCCTGGTGAAGCCACAAATTCTTGTATTCCAAGCAGTGGAAGCAGTTTGCAATAGAAAGGGATAAGTAATCTCACAGCAAATGGATCAGATCAAAGCTCTGCAGCCTAGTCACATCCAACTGTGGGTGAATGACGTGGGACAATTAAAAAAGTGCCTGGAGAGGGAGGCTCTATAAGTTTAAAGTTTTAGCAAACATTTGTAGCTCGGGTTGCGGGTGAGATTGTTGACTTACTCACTGAACTGGCTTGTTTTCGTTCAGACATTTCGTCACCATGGTAGGTAACATCATCAGTCAGGCCTCCGATGAAGAGAAGTTGTTCAACATCACTTCATCAGAGGCCTCTGATGATGCTACCTAGCATGGTGACGAAATGTCTGAACAAGAACAAGCCAGCTCGTAGAGCAAGTCAACAACCTCGCTCTATAAGCTCCGATCCTCAATGATGGGGAGCTCAACCAATCAGTGCAAAAGGCAAGGTTGAATTACTTGCAAACATGTTCAGATAGAAATGTTTAATGGATGATCCATTTCAACTCTTGCTGATGACCCAGCATCAGAAATGACAGCCTAGCTCATTTGATTCACTCCATATAATAGCTAGAAATAGCTGATGACATTGGATATGGCCAAGGCAATAGGCCTTCGAAACAATCCAGCAGAAGTATTGAAGTCTTGTGCTCCAGGACTAGCCACATCTCTAGCTATGTTGTTTCAGTACAGCTACAATACTGGCATCTACCCAACAATGTGAAAACTGTCGAGAATGTCCCCCACACAAAGTGCAGGACTAATCCAATCCATCCAACCACTATCTCATCAGTTTACTCTTGATCATCAGCTATTCAACGGAAGGTTTTGTAGACAGTTCAATCAAGCAGCATTTACATAGCAAGACCAATTTACATTGATCACTTAATAATGAAATTTAAGGGGAATGAGATCATTCAGAAAGGACAAGAATTTTGAAATCCTTCAGAAAGTAATCAGGAACTTTGCAAACTCAAATGACGATTTTATCAAAAGTGAAGGTGAAGGGACTAAGAAGTGAAAGGCTACAATGAAGGGAACGAAAACAAAAAAATAGAGATAAATCTGTAGATTAAGCCAGACTAGTTTTAACAACCATCAGCCTCTTTGTTGGCTGCTGGATGCACAGAAGAGTGAAGTAATTACTAGAAATGCTAGCAATTTATTTTTGTGACTCCCAAGTACTAACCTAATGTATGCAAACCCATAAAGCCAAGTTTCACTTTCACATCTGACAATACTGTCTTATTACTGTTTCATTAGTGTCACTGGACATGCCAGCCCTGTGCCACATGGTAAACAGTGTTCGTGAAGAACCTGGCAACTTTGCATCTGGTGTTCTACTGATGTAAGCCCTGTGGTGACAATATTCCATAGTCTTTGCAGGCTTTCGCCAGCCTTAGTGCACTGGCTTTTACCTTTTCCAGGCAGTGTAATGGAAAGCATGGTTATCTTTGACTGGGCTATTTGAAAAGGAGCGCCCAGCTTGTGGTTGGTCAGACATTTCTTATTTAGTGGTTTCATTTGATCTTCTACCCCAATTTCTATTGGAAAAAAAAGTCTGTGCATGCACCAATTGTCAAAACGTGGCTACATGGTCAGCTCTACTTGTACCTAATGGTGAGTGGGTCCCAGTTTGGAATCAAAAAAACAGCTTAGCTTTCCTCAGGAAGTCATATTTTAACAAGCACTACATATCAAGAGACACAACAACAGGAGTAGTACATTTATCTACCCGATTCAGTGAGATCATGGATAATTGCCTTCTCATTGGTGCCAGCAAACTACTACCCTGTCTGCAAACATTCTTCCCTCTCCAAAGTTCTTAAACTTGTTGTTGCCTCCCACGTTTTTGCTTATTTTCTCCAGAACCCCATGTTTAAATCCTTCCAATCACTGAATTTGCTCTTTACTGATTCAAGTCAGGGCTCTTGCCCACTACATTTGTCTCGCTCCTTCATCAGCTGCCCACACCCAATTGTCTTATTTATCCCAATTTTGATAGTTAATGTATTAGACTAGGTACACAGTATTTGCCCAGTCTTCTTTCAGCTCTTGCAACTGGTATTTTAAACTGTTAAATTAAACTTTTGGAAAGAAATATAATTTTGGTCTATGGTATATAGAGATCACATTCTAGCCAATTTGTGCTGGGAGTGGCACAGGAAGGAAATGATATTTGTCCCAGTACGTTATCTACTGTTCTTAAGTAGAAATTGGTATGGGAAGTGAAATAAATGACCAGGAAAATGGCAATAAAAGAGGTCACTGTATGACAATGAAAGGGGAAGTTAGTGATAATGAAAGGGAGTGGATACAAGACAGAATCTATAAACAACACTTTTTGAGAGTCAAGATCTGAGAAATATTTGTGATGGGGAATGAAAGGAAGTGTCAATATGAACTGTGGGATAAAGAGTACCAGCATACCATCTCGATGGTTGGAAGAATGCCTGTTTGAACAAGACAAGTGGAAGCCTCGGTTTAATTATGTTAGATTGAGAGAGAACCAGCAAAAAGAGTTGTCTTTGTGAAAAGGTGAGTGGCTGAAAGGGGTATAAGTGTCTCCATGAATGGGATCCAAAGGCAATAGAGTGCCTTTATGTAGTAGTGCAGTAGAAAGTTAAATGTGGAAGAAATTACTTCTGAGTACACGAAGGTCTGGTTAGCTTGTTATGAAGGAACATACTGGTTTAAAAAAAAGGCCAAGGTTCCTCCAGTCTACTTCTACCTAGTAACTGGTTAGTTCAGCTACCTGGATGACTAACATATAATACCAACAGTGTGGGTTCAATTCCAGCACTGGCTGAAATTTCCATGAAGGACACTCCTTCTCAACCTCTTCCCCCACGCAAGATATGGTGACCCTTCAGTTAAACTAGTACCAGTCTAATGAGACAGCCGCCCTGTGGTCTGGTAAGACTGCAGTGGTTTTACATTTTACCATTTTCTCACTGAAGCAATGTTTCTATGGGCTCATTTTTAAAATCTATATTTAATTTTACTTGTTTTTAAACTTGAGCATGCTTTTGAAGTATTGATACTGTTGCAATTTAGGAAATTTGACAGCCAATTCTCAAACAGCAAGCTCTCACAAGCAGCAATTAGACACATTCTCGATTGAGAAGATTTTACCCACTAACTTTATTTCTCTCTCATGGATGCTGTCTGATCTATTCCATGTTTCTAGCATTTTCTGTTTGTATTTTATTTTCTTGCATCCATACTACTTTACTGTTGTGCTCTCAATCATTCAAATTTGAAATAGTGATATAAAAATGAGAATAAGTAATGGTAGAATAAACACTGTTACAAAAACTTTAACAATCTGAAATAAGAACATAAAATGCTGGAACAACTCAGCAGGCAACAGTGAAGAAGGAAGCAGAATCCCATTTCAGATCTGACATAGGGTCATTGACTCTATATTTTTCTCCATAAATGTTTCCTGACCTTTTGAGCTTTTCCAGCATTTTCTATTTTCTTTCAGAATAAACAGTATCTCAAACATGCCTCGGCATAAGTATAACATAGATTTGTTAAAAGTAACAATTGCAATTAATCAATTCCTTGCAAAGAAAGTTATAAAATGATAAAACCGTTAAAAACACTTCCTCTAATGATAACTTTCCATTAAATTATTTTTCTGTCTCCCAGCAACTCCCTACCCACTCCTGTCTCTAGTTCTCCTCATGATAATCTCAAAAGAGTTGATGAACTGGACTTTCCTTTTTATACTTTTCTCTCCTTGTCATCCATTACTCCCTTTCATCTCCCCAACTTCCATATTTCCTCCCTCTGCATTCGCTTAAAACATATTGCATCTCTTTTACCAGTTCTGATGAAACATTAACCGTTTCTTTCTCTACAGATGCTGTCTGGCCTGTTGAGTGTTGTGAAGCATTTTCTGTTTTGTTTTGATGATGAATTGAGAACACGTTCACTTAATATGACATTTGAGTACAGGACAGGAAATTTCAAATCCATCTTCCAATGTGAAAGAAATCTGCCAACTGAGCATAAACCTGAAGTAGAAAAGTTTTGCAGCTCCCAAGGAATATCACTAGACTGCAAATGATACTCATCTAATAAGAACCCAGATATGTGCAGGTTAGGTGGATTGGCCATGTTAAATTGTCCCTAGTGGCCAAGGGTGTGCAGGCGAGGTGAAATAGCCATGGTAGATATGGGGCTATGGGGATAGGATGGGAGGTTGTGGCTGAATGGGATGCTCTTTGCAGGGTCGGTGCAACCACTATGGGCAGAATGTAAGGATTCTATGATTCTATTCTATTCTATGATTTGGAGAAAAACCTTTTTTTAACGTGTTACAAAATCTGTTCCATTTAGTTAATGACTTGGCTAATGGAAATAAGCAGAAAAGTAAACAAATGGACAAAATTGCAATCAAAATATCAATATGTTACCATCTTCCTGATTTCATAGAATCCCAACAGTGTGGAAACAGGCCAGCCAAAGAGCACCCCACCCTGACTCATTCACCTACCCCAGCATTTTCCCATGTCTAACCCACCTGACCTAAACATCCCTGGACACTACAGGCAATTTAGCATGGCCAATCCACCTAACCCACACATCTTTAGACTGTGGGAGGAAACTGGAGCACCCAAAGGAAACCCACACTGACACAGGGAGAATGTGCAAACTCCACACAGACAGTTGCCCAAGGGTGGAATTGAACCTGAGTCCCTGGTGCTGTGAGGTAGCAGTGCTAACCACTAAGCCACCATTTGTCTCACTCCTCACTAAGACTATTTTTCAGGAATAAACACTATCTCTCCTCTATAGCCTTTAGCACAGATGAAGAGCAACAGTTATCTCTCAGGAAAGTTAGCAGTCTTACACGGACATAAGGTAATTGAAAGAACCATTGAAATAATTATGGAGATTCTGTGCAGTTACTCATGTCACAAACAGCAGCCTGGTTCCAGTAACATTCCTACTTGCAAAGTATAATGCAGGTTTGGTGTTCAACAAGCTAATGTTAAGCTGATCTGCAAAGAAGGCTATACATAGAATTAAAAATGTTGGAAATGTTGTTATATTATGAACCTCCCTACTGGTTACAGAGTTCCATATTTTTGCATATTTGTATGCTTATTAGAAATAGCAATATTCCCAAATGCACTGAAGGCTAGTATCCTACCAATGCAGCTGGTAGAATTTAAACTAAATTAATTAATAAAAATTATATTGTGCCTTTAATATAATTAAATGGCACTTTGGAGGAACATTACAAAACAAAATATGATTGCTGGGCTATATAAATAAATATTAGGTTAGATGACCAAAAAGATGACCACTACTGACCGAGCCGCTGAGTTCTGAAAAACATACCTGTCTCAGACAGGTAATGAGTGAACCAATGGGAACAATCAACTCAGTGTAATCCATTCCAATTTTACCTTATTGCAGAAGTATTTGTCTATGATACTCATGTCAAAAGTGACCAATGCATTAAACTTGTGGATGTTGAGTCCCACCATCACACTGATGTCACCTTCCATTGTATTGCATGGCACTACTGCCACATTAAGTGGCATTCATTTGGAACAGTTTGAACAGCTCAAAGTGAAGCATCCATGAGACATTGTGGGTCATCATCAGCAGCAAATTTGTGCACAACCATAATCTGTAACTTCATGCTTTATGACATTCCTCATTCTAATGTTGACATCAAGCCTGGGGACCAACCCTGGTTCTATTAAGAGTAGGAAAACATGCCAGGAGCACTATCAGGCTTACCCCAAAAAAGACATGTAAACTGGCAAAGTGACAACACAGGACAACTTGCAGTAAAAGCAGTATGCCATAGACAGAGCAAAGTGACCTCACAACCTACAAATCTGCAGTCTTGTCATATCCAGCCATGAATGTTGATGGAGAATGAAACAACTAAATAGAGGAAGAGGTTCCACAAATATCCCCAGAACATGAAAGTCCAGAAGACAAGGCTAAAGCATTTGCAGCCATCTTCAGCTAGAAGTGCCAATTGGAGGAGATCCCCAGCATCACAAATACCAACCTTTTGCCAATTCAATTCATTCCACATAATATTAAGAAATGGCTGAGTGAACTGCTTGAGGGGCCAAGTAGCTTACTCCTGTTCCTATTTCTTATGGTCTTATGATTTCAATATCTAAGTTAAAGGAGCCTGCTATTGATGGACTTTAAATGTTGTAACACCTATGGACAGTGGCAGCAGTGTGTACCACCTACAAGATTCTTTTGACAAATCTAATTTCACAGCATTTTCAAAACCCATCACCCCTCCATGTAGAAGCAAAGGGCAGAAGATATGTAAAATGCCACCAGCTGGAAGTTTTCTCCATACTGCACGTTATCTTGACTTGCAACTAGATTGGCATTTGTTTGATCAAATTCAGGAACTTAATCCCTAATAGTGCTGTGGGTGTATCAACACCACATGGATTGCAGAAGTTCAAAAACGTAACTCATCACCATCACCTTCTCAAGGGCAATAACAATGGACAATAATTGCTGGACTTGCAGATAATGCTGCCATTCCATGAGTGAATGACAAAGAAAATTCATTATGTACTAATTCCTTACACATATCCTTTTTTCTAAGATCTCTTGTGATTGAGGGGAACTAATGGGATAATCTGTTCTTTCCAATTATTAAAAATCAGATGGTAGTACATCTGCCTGCTGAATAATTTTACATACTTTGCTCCCTGAAGTTTCAAGCACAGACTGTTCTGTGGATTGACTGCATAATTTTCAAATAAAGGTGCTTTTGCATAGTGCATCATCACATCTCCTGGGAATATTCTGAAACAAATCACGAAATACAAATTACTCTGAAGTGCAATGATTACTATTATGGGAGAATGCCTATCACATCAACCAGAGCAAAATCCCACAATCATTAATGGAATAAATTAATCCATTCTGAGGCTTGATCAAGAACGGTACATTGGCTAGGTCATGAGAATTCCCCACGCTTTCTCAAGTAGTCCAGTGGATTCATTAACAGACGCCTAAGCAGGAAATAATTTATTGTCTGCGGATTCACTTCTGAGAATCCAGCACTTTCATAGCACTGCATTCGGTCTACAACATATTCAAGCCATACAGTATGCCTCTAGAGATACAGTTCCATGTTCAAGAAGTGCCATCGTTATTGAGTAAATCAAGCTGAGACAACGCAAGATCGTCACTTCGAGATGATCTCATCACCGTCGCTACATTTCTGTTTTCTTTGGCTTAAGTAGCTTTCTACAGCATAATTGTTGTCAATGCTGCGTTAAATATCACTCTAAAAAAATTAATACAGTTGTCTTTGGCAATAGCTGATAATTTGGTGTCTCATGGTAAAATCTAAAAAGCAGAAGACTAAATATATTTAAAAGGTGGCAATGGACAGAAATGTTGATTTGAAAATGACTATTAAATACAAATGTATCAATTATTGGTAATGAATTTAGACCACAAAATATGACTCCAAGTGTCATTTTCCCTTGGGGAACTGTTTATATCAGTCTCTGTTTAAAGTGGATTTTGGAACACTTATTCAGAATAATGCATTCCACATTTTGCGCAGGTTAATATGACTACGTCCTATAGATTGCCTTCTAATTGAACATTGTATACTTTTATTTATTTGAATCACTGTAGGATAAATGCATTGATTTAAGCAAACTGAGGTCTGTCTAGAGTTCAGAAAAACTGAATTTTTTTGTCGTGAATCAATGATTGGAAAAAGTTGTTTAAAACTATGTAGTAACAACCTGGGAATGTATACAAAGAGCACTCAGTCTAGTCTATGTCAAATACCAAACACTTTATTTTATAACTGATATATATTCAGGTCTTTACAATATATACATATTGCACATGTTAGCTGGAATGTTTATAATTCATAATGTACAGTGACTAATGACAATAGCTTGTATAGATCTGTATAAATGACACTCCACTGTGTTAGAGAAAAGATAATTGGTCACAAACTTCTTTTTTTCAGCTCAGAGAATGTAAACCATAACCAACGAAGTACTAACCTAACAGTGTAGTTGTAAAATATTATACTTTGTAAAGACAAAGGCAAGAAAAATGTCATGCAAACCATAACTTATCCCTTGGAGTAGAGGGTGACCCCAAGCATTCCATTATATCAATATTTTGCTGTGTTATGACACAGCAAATGATTTTAAACTGCATAAGCATTACATATGACATGTAAAGATAACCAGCATTCTGAAGCATGAAAAAAAGTCCTACAGTAAATTTAGGATACATTAGCCTTGTCTTGAACAGTATCTGAGTATCTCAATGTTTAATACAAAATAATACTCCAAACATGAACAAGAAAGCATTTGTGCAATTTTTGGCAGCATTACACAGGAAAACAGTGAAGTGTTGTTATTTTCTTATGTTCAGCCTTTGTAACATCGGCAGTTATTTATACTAATGTACAGAATTACAGAAATAATGTTGACAACATACAAAATGCACATTAATGAGTTCATGGAGGTAATCCATCAGTTTGCAAAAATAAATCTTTGTTCACAATGGAATATGTTATAAAGGTATTGAGATCAATGTGTTTCCCTGTTGTTTTCCAAGGCACTTTTCTTGGTTCTGGGGATATCTTTATGTTGATACCTGTAAAATAAGATTATTGCATTTTGTGTACTTAATTTAGAATCATAGAATGCCTACAGTTCAGAAAGAGGCCTTTTGGCCCATCGAGTCCTGCACCGACCCTCCGAAAAGCATCCCACCCAGACCCAGCTCCCCATCCTATCACTGTAACCCCACATTTACTACGGCCAATCCACCTAGCCTGCATATCCTTGGACAGTGAGAAGAAACTGCAGCACCCAGAGAAAACCCACACTGACATGGTGAGAACATGTAAGCTCCACACAGACAGTCACCCAAGGCTGCTGGAATTGAACCTGGGTCCCTGGCACTGAGAGGCAGAGCTAACCCTTGAGTCACTGGATTTTTCAGGGATTTTAGTTTTAAAAAGTGGAATGCGTGCTTTATAAGTTGTTCAAAACTGCTGCATGTTTATCCATGGAACTCAACAGTTTCATTTTTAACTTCATTTTACAAGTTAGTTGATGACTGTAATTGTTCCAAAATGCCATTTTGGTTGTGTAATGATGGCACTTTTAACAATTATTGAGAAATTGTACATCTACCACGGGTAATTTATTTTGTTGTTTACAAACATTTCATGCCAGGATCATTTCCATAGAAGAGAGTGCACCTTTAGATTGCTCATCTGTGTGGTTACATCACAATGGTGCATAACTGGTTAAAAGTTTGCTCATGTATCATAAACTTAGCAGCTCCTGTTCAATGCTCTATATGAGAATAGTGGTATATTGTTTCAGTCCATTTGTTGCAGCTATTTAATAACAATAGTTGGTTAAATGCTACATTTATAGGTAAGATATCAGTTTGAGTTCCTAACTTGCTGGTCACTCAACTAGCTTGGCAAACCACATCAATTTTATCAGTCAGGCATGACAGTGAGGCATGGCAAGTTAACACAGTTGTACTGCCCCTCCAACTGATGAAGGAAGCAATGTCACAAAAGTTAGAATATACTTTAAAAATCAGTATTGGAACATTTTTTGTGTCAGTGATGATTAATGTGGAATTCACCAAGCATCATCACAACTGCATTTCAATTCTGCATTGCAATTGAAAAATTATATCCCACTCTTTTATAAAGCTGAGTGAATGAAAAGAATGATTAATCAATAATGAAATGAACTTGTTGATGTCTAACTGAATGTGCATTACCTAGAGCAGTGTTACCATCTGAAGTTCTACCTGCTCCTCAATCCTGCCTCAAGTTTATCCTGAGAATCTGCATTGAGGTACAGGAGCCCAGACGCCAGAAGTCATGCACCTGATACCTTTTGTTCAATTGTAAATGATGATTACTGCCTTTTCCTTCCCAGGGTATATGTACTTCAGACATCTTACATGTCTTATTTTCCTAACCCAGGCATTCGTGCAATCAGTGACGTTGTGGGTGTCGCTGATGTGTGAGGCGTGGAAGTTCAGCATTCATTCGATTGCATATTAATTAGCCCGGGCTGGCTTTTCTACTTTCACGATGCGTGGGCCGACCTATTGATTATAAAGCTTTGTAAAATGATGTATATACCAATTGCTGCCATCTCTTATGAAGTCGTAGCCATGGCAATTAGTGCTGCCTTGTATAGTGCAGTAAAGCATCAAGATGGCAGAACATTGCCAACAGGCCGTTAATACTGAAAGGAATTGCATCTTGAGTCTGATCTCATGTGGTTGTGGTTCAGCTGTTTTGAGTTGAAAGCGATCGAAACTAGGCTTTTGCCCAGGCACAGCTTTTGCTCATACCGTCCGATTTCCAGTAGCTTTCATATATTTGCAGCGTAATTTTACAAACTGCCTGCATTGCTCTGAGGTACATTAGAATGGCCAAATAATAGGATGAGCTACCCGAACGAAATGGCAGTTTGGGTGGGTTTTACTGGTACCGATGTGATATCTATCAGGAAGGTTAAAAAAAAGTGCTGCATTTAGCCCCTAATCGATTTTGGCTGAAAGACAAACCTACGCTTGAAAGGGATAGTCTGCATGTAAAGGCCGATTGGTTTTGAAATGTATTTACTAATGGAATAGATCTTTCCAAATTGCCACGCAGACAACCCCGCCTCAACCCCCGGAATGTCAGAGCTGAAACTTCAGCATGTATAACAGCCAAGCTCAAGTATCACAGGATGGCAGTCAGTTAGCAACACTTACCAGTAATCGAATTTAGCCTTTAGCGCACATCGGACTGACTGCCAATCTTGTGAGAAGTCTGGCACATCTTTTATAATCTACGAGAAGAGAAAGCTGTCACGGCACAGAAAAGCACTCACGGAGATTTATTTGCAGGAGATAGTGTCTCCCTTTCGAAAACAAACAGTATATAACGTCGCCGAATCGTCAAACAGCTTTCTTTCATTCTCAGAGACATATAGGATTTGTCTGTTAAAGACATATTCCCGCCATATGGAGTTACTGAAGCTTCCCACTTAAACCAGAAGGATGTAAATAACAGATGGGTCAATTCTATTTTTATAACCGGGCTGTGTAAAGTGTCTGCCTTCTTTGAATTTCGCGTTCTAAAAACAATTTCGCAAACGAGCCCGTTTGTCCGATAATTTTAATTCCCATGAGAATTATTTTTTAAAAAAACACTTTAACCATTATTGCAGTGATAATGCTGGCTTTTAGAATGATGTGTGATGTGATAAAACACAAGCCACATTGGGTTGCATGCGTAACCCTTAACATTTCCCCATTATCTCGGCCCAGCCTGATAGAATCAAACGCGCCGCTGCCCTTCTGGATAGACAGTGGGGATATGGTTTGCACCGAGTCCCATTGGGAATGATTTTGGCAACAGGTCTCCGCGAGTATAGCGGAGCAGGCTAGACTCTCCGTCACTTGCCTATATGGGATCTATCCTTTCCCACCATCAACCTGCTGAAGTTTCAGCCATTCAGACAGTGACTGGGCAAACTGAAATTCGCTTTGGGATTATCACGACCTGACTTGTCACATTCCCCACTAGAAACTGCAGAGTGTTGACCACCCGGCACAGAGTCATTCACGTAAGAATGGAAATGTCCACAGAAAACCCCCATCTCTCTCTCTCTCTCCCTTCCACCCTCCTCTCCAGTGGGACTGTGATCCTGCTATCAATCTGCTAGCTGGGACTAGCTCTGAACACCATGCATGGTCACATCTCCACCCGAAACCAATACAAACCATCCTCCCCCGCCACATCCGTGCTGCTCTAATGAAAGCTGCCGAATGAGAGTGACCCTGACATTAGAGAGAGAGACCAAGAAGTCCACAGTTTGAAAAGTCCTTCAGACTGTAACTACACTTCGCTCCGAAGAATCTGCCTGACCTACTGTGGGGCCAACTATCTCTCCTTTTCTCTTTCAAATTTCAGATATCCAGCACTGCAATATTTTCCTAATTGATTTAATGAAAAACAAGAAGCCTCTTAGACTTATGCCTGAAACGATCGCTTTCCCCGGAAGGGCACTGGGAAAAGTAGTGGCGGATTCGCACTTACATGCTGGTATGGTACAGTCCCTGGTGTTGTGGTACAGCCGATGGAAGTGTTTGCTGCACTTGGGGCTGAAGTAAAGTGGACCTGGGGAGAAAGGCAATCACTGTTAAAAACCGGCCGATCCGCACTGGGCACAAAAACACACGCAGTCACAGACACACTGAAAGCGCCGTGGTTTACCTGTTAAATGTTTCAAGAACTTGTCTTTCATCTTCCTCAGATCTCTGGGCACTATTTCTGTTGGAAAATCAGACAGAGATTTAAAGGCAGGGCTGAGATAACGTTAGCTTGATGAGTTTGCTAAACCTTGGCCAATCCTTTTATAACGCGGAGTTCGATCGTTTTAACGGTGTTTCGACGAGAATCGCCTTGAGGTGTGTGCTGGAGTCACGGGCAACTTCATAAACGATCGGTTGTGTGGCAGAGAGGCGAATCCGCAAACAAGAAAGGAGCGAAAAGACAGCGTTTCCCGAGTGTCCCAATGTTGAGGGATTGCCTAGGGGAGCCCCAAGTTTAGGGACAATTCGAGACAACGCTGTGTGAACACTGGACAGGGGAGGGAGCATCGCTTTTTGTAACTCCGAACCTAACCCTGCCTGGCCCCATACCTGACCAGATCGACATATTCCAAAATAGTGACATATTGAAAGAAAAGAATTAATCAGGGTTATAGATGGTGAACGTGGAGCGTCCCCCCGTCACCCGGGAGAGACTGATAGCACGCAGGCAGTCCCCACTCTCCCGCGGATCTCTTGAGCAGCGGGACTGTCAATGTCCTCAAGTCACCCTTTACTGGCTGCTGACCATTCACAAACTGTGTCTAACTACGTTTAGCATACATGGCGGGGGAGGGATACACGCTGTTGGGTTTAGTGTCGCTCCCTGCCTGAAAGTAGTCAACCTCGCCTTGCCATCAGTATCCCACAAACCCCACTCCCACCCCCCACACCTTCCTTCCCATCTGTACCAGAAACCAGCTACAGGGCAGCGAGCAGACCATCCGCAGCCCCAAGGGGCCATTCATCGCTTCTTTCTCCCCCCTTCCCCCTCCCAGATTCAAGCAGCCCAGTCCTCCCCTGCTTTCAATTCGGTAAAAGAAAATGAAATGCATGATTGCCCAATACATCTGGCTCTTCACTCAGTGAGGCGGAAAATCCCCCAGGGTAAATTGATAACTACCGTGGAAACAATAGAGCCGAACACACTTACCAACTCTTTCCTCCTTACGATAGTCTTCATTGTCCGGAAATTCCCGGGAATCAAACGTATAATCGACAGGTTGTGGGAAGTAGTCGACTTCATTAGTTTCCTCCTCCCGGTGCTTTTGTAACTGATTAATGATTTCCAATATTAAGTTAAAGAGGGTTTTATTCTCCCGTAACTCCGTGAGATCTGTCCTCTCTTTGCAATATCCAGCTGTGCTAATGAGAAGTACCAGTCCAAAGAACAGCGGCGACCTC
>NC_063336.1:96694825-96709999 GCF_021869965.1 Rhincodon typus
CACAGTCCAAAGATGTGCAGGTTAGGTGGATTGACCATGCTAAATTGTCCATAGTGTCCAGGAATGTGCCTGCTAGAGGAATTCGCCGTGAGAAATGTGGGGTTACAGGGATGGGGTGAGTCTGGGTGGGATGCTCTTCAGACGCTCAACATGGTCTCAATGGGCCGAATAGCCTACTTCCACACTGTAGGGTTTTATGATTCTGTCCCACCGTTGTGCCCTGTGCCAGCTCCAAGCCTCTCTTGACAGATCTGCTGAGTTTCTCCAGAAATTTCTGTGTTCTTTTTTCCAGCATCTGCACTATTTTGCTTTTATCCAAGCTACTTCTATCTTGTGTCCCACCACGTGCAGATCCCACTTCCAAATTATCCACCAAAGGAGGCACACCATCGATATCTAAACTGCTGGCTGAGAATGACGGAGTGAGTGATGGTATTTATTCTTCATTATTTCTTCTGCTGGTTTATCATCTGATGTTACTGTGTCATTATGTGGAAAACTCAAAAGAAACTATCAAAATATATACTATTGTATGTGTCCAACAGGCCAAATTTAGTTTTAAAATAATTACTATTACAAGAAATATGAACAGGAGCATGCTATTCAGCCCATTAAGCCTGCTCTGCTATTCAATAAGATCATGGCTGATGTGATTGTGGTCTTAACACTACTTTCTTTCCTGTCCTCATAACCCTCTATTACCTTGTCAATTAAAAATCTGTCAAACAAAGCCTTATATATAATTAATGACTCAACGTCAAGTGGTCTCTGGAAGATAATCCCAAAGACTACGATCCTTTGAAAGAAGAAAATTCAACCTCATCTCTTTATCTTAAAACTGGGCCCCTAGTTCTAGATTACTCCGCAAGTGAAAGAATCCTCTCAGCATCAACATTGTCACATTCACCTCAGAATTGTACATGTTTCATTATTGTTAATGTTGTTGGGTAAAACCAGAATCAAATGTAAATCTTCCTTTCTTATGTTAGCATATTGCATCATATTTGACTCATTCCCTGGTAATAATTTTCTCTGGTTAAGAGGTCTGGGTCTTTCATGTAAGAATATAGGTTCCTTACCTCGTCATAATACTTCCCAGGAATATTAATGTCACTGCTTATAAACATCAAGTAATAACATTCTTTAAGATATGAAGTCAAATATCATCAAATCCGTGTGCCACTGTGACTAGAATATGGTGCGTTTCTTGTTCAGTATTCATATCTAAACACGAGTATCTCAATATAAATAAGTGACGCTGTCTTTACCATTTAGTTACTTTTTCACTACTTTTCTGAGCACTTTTAAATTGTATGTTGCTTGAAGCTCCAAGGCAACTGATCATTAAATTGAATTATGTTTACTTGTCTTATTTTAAACCTGTTATCTATGTTGCTAAACAGATAAGAACGCCCATCGCTAGACAGGAAAACCCGTAGGCCAAACAACCTTACACATGAAGGCAGGACTAATCAAATAATTTGCCCTTGTGTGGGAGTTTACATCACAGCTGTCTACCTGTGTGTGATGCAACATGTGATGTAAACTTAGGTGGATTGCTACATTGCCTGCCTCACCTCATGTTTGTGACAAATGACCATAACTAACACATGCACCTCACAGATGAATTTGTTTACTTATCCTCCCACCTGCAGCAGTCCTTCAAGTAAGAGTCAAAGTTAAGTTTTACTCTCCATGGCTGGAAGATATATCTGGCATGCAAGGTATAACAAAGTCATTATGTTCTAGATTTATGAAATGTCCATACAGCAAGTAACATTACATTTTGCTCACTTAACATAAATTAAAGGCATGGCTAATTATTAAGAAAAGGAGCGGAATATATCTGTTACAGAGATAGTAGGAACTGCCGATGCTGGAGAATCTGAGATAACAAGGTGTAGAGCTGGATGAACACAGCAGGCCAAGCAGCATCAGAGGAGCAGGAAGGCTGATGTTTTGGGTCTAGACCCGAAATGTCAGCTTTTCTGCTCCTCTGATACTGCTTGGCCTGTTGTGTTCATCCAGCTCTACACCTTGTTATTGCGCAATATATCTATTGTTTACAATACGTTTGACAACTATACTTGAACATGGGGAGGGGTGCCATTAAATAGCAGACAAGAGAAAATAATAGTGTTGAGAATGAATGTTTTGGTGCTTTAGTTAAACTGCTTTTAGTCCAATTGAGCTGGTCACTGTAAAGAGGAGGCAGATTGTATGTGTATGTGGTTTGTAGAAGGAACTTGCTTGTTGGACTAATTGTTTCCTGATGTTCTTATTCTTGTAATATAAACATGGCTTGTAGTAAAACCAATGAGAATGATTTTGGCAATAGGCTTACTTTGGAAATGATTCTTTCACCTTTTTATCTGACAATGATAATCCTCTTGTAATAACATGATTTGGTGACTGGCGATGCATGGCATCGAGGCTATCAAAAGACACTGAAGAATCATCACCGATGGATTATGATCAGCTACAACTAAGATCTGTTGTAATCTACTGCAATCTCCTTCAACCTTGTTTATTCAACTTTGAGAATTCTGAGGTTTTTCTGAATGAAACAAGTATTGTTCTCCACGTCTTTGCTCACCAAAGAAGTTTTATGTGGTTAGATTCTGGGTAAGTGAGAGGGGCAATGTTAACGAGTCTTTACTTATCCATTTTGCATACTAGTATGAGGCATATATTGTAGTGCGCACCTAGCAAAGGGCAACTGTTTGAAATGTTCACAAAGCAGTATACTATAGATGCCAGAAATCAGAAACAGACAGAGAATTCTACAAAACTCACCAAGTCTAGCAGCATCTGTAGAGAGAGAAACAGAGTTAACATTTCAAGTCCTGTGTGACTCTTCTGCACAACGCAGTTCTAGTCTAATTCTAATCACAATAGCAGGGCGTTTGCATCCAGGGTTGATGGTTAAAAAAGATGAATATCTTAAGTGGGGGTGAGGAGTATGCTCAGAGGCTGCAGCACTGCTCCTGTAGGCCCATAAACAGTGCTGTAAAAGGCTCTTCTCTCAGCCATATGAAATCCTTACTGTCCGTTGCCTTGACATACCTGCCCAGCAATAAATCTGGAAGGCAGGTTAAATGTGAAGCATATAGCTCAGTATAAAATTTAAATGACCAAACTGCCTCTTGGGAGAAGATTGGTTATGTACCTGTCCTGAAGTATCTCATAAGAAATAGGAACAAGTGTAGGCTATTCAGCCCATCCAACCTGCTCCGCCATTCAATAGGATTGAGTCAGATCCAACATCCCTCACGTCCACTTTCCTGTGATTTCCCCATAACTTTTGGTTCCCCTATTGATCAAGAATCTATGTCAACCTTAAATATACACAAAGACTCTGACCCACAGCTCTCAGTGGCAACAAGCTTCAAACAGCCTCAATCCTCAGAGAAGAAATTCCTTCTCATTTCATTCTTAAATTGGAGCCTCTTTATTCTGAGACTATGCCCTCTTGATCCTAGAATCTCTTCATGAGGGGAAATTATCCTCTCAGCATTTACCCTCTTAAGCACCTAATCTTCCACTATCAAACTCTAAAGTGTTGGATGTAGGTTTGGGTTGGATTTAAGATTTTTCTTTAAATTTTAGCATCCCCAGCTGACCAGAACCCACTTTTTTTTTGGTTTAGGTAGCTCTTAAGTATATAGTCAAATTTCACATGTAATTAGAAGACAAGAATTCCTTCAGCAGGGAAATATGAATTCAGCAAAGTAGAGAATGAGCTGGATTGCTCAGCAGTTAGGAAACGGTACCTGCAATTTTTTATATTTACACTTGATCTTTAAATTCTTCTTTTTTTTTGCATTGGCAAATTGTTTTACCAAATGATGCAAATAGCACGCCAGCTTCTGCAAGGCATTTGGGACTGTGGGATTTGGCCAAGTAGCCCTGCATCACCTTAATCAATCAGACTGAAGAGTCATCACTAAAGTAGCACAGTTTCCATATAGGCACTGGGCATTACAATAAATAATATTCCTTTTAATTCTATTGACAGGATTAAAGATAAAACTGGCAGTTATGTGCTGCAACGGATATCAGGCATGTCAAATTAAAACAATGAAGGAAGCCTGATTCATCAAGGAATGTCACAATCAAGTCTCAAAGTAAAACCACGTGAATGAAATTTGAGCAATGATTGACTTCCTGCCAGTTCACTAAACCTCTGACACTGTAAATATAAGTCAGGATGTGTGTGTATTCACAGACACACCCCTGAAGATTGTAATTTAGTAAGATTAGTAAAGGTCAAATATTTCAATATGGTCTGCATACAAACATACAAAATGGGAGCAGAAGTAGGCCATTCAGCCCCTCGAGACTGGCCAGCCATTCAATAAAATCATAACAGGTCTGTTAGTGTTTTAAATTCTACGAACTCATTTACCCTCAATAACGTTTCATTCCCTTACCAAACAAGAATCGATTTACCTCGCCATAAAAATGTTCAATGACCCATTTCCACCGTCATCTGATGCACAGTTCCAAAATCACAGCTTCCTGTGAGAAAGAAATAATCTCCTTAGCTCTGTTCTAAAAGGGTGACCCCTAATTTTTAAACAGTGCCCTCTCGTTCTGAAGTCACTCAAAGAAGAAACATCCTTTACATGTCCACCTTGTCAAGACTGTTCAGGATCTTATACAGTTTAACTGAATCGCCCCTCACTTTTCTAAACTCCAGTGGGAACAAGCCCAACCTGTCCTCCAGGATGAGGATTATGATGATATTGCAATGCTCTTGACTGATATTTGATTGTAATTCATACTATTGTGTGTAAATTCAAAGTTTCCATTAAGATATTTTCCTTCATTGTCTATTTCCACGTTCCTAAGATCAATTTACCCCTCCTTTGTCTCAGCTTTATCTGTTGAGTTAACCCTCATCATGTCTTTGTTTCCACTAAACGTGAATATTCCAATCCTAACTACTCTCTTACATTCTATCCTTCTTAAATTTGAGCTCATCCAAAACTTTGATGCTCATGTCTTCATATAGACCATGATTTGTTGACCTATTACCCTTCTGCTTTCTGATTTACACTGGCTCCCACTCAAGCAGCGTCTTGATTTTAGATATCTCCGTAGTCTCTCTCTCCTCCATCTCTGTTCCAAAACCTGCTAAAATACAGTCTCTCAAGTTCCCTGCATTCAATCGATCCACTATCAATGAGAAGAGACTGTACAGAATGAGTTCAATGATAGACATTGTAGGGGAAGAATTGTATTGTGCTGTAATAATGTAAAGCTTCTGGTACTATTTTCAGTAAGCATAGGCTACAGTCGTGATCAAAAGTTTTTACCGTCTTGCTACACAACAAAAATATTCGCCATCACTTTGCAGTCCCGCGTACTGACACTGATTGGAGATTCTATTCCAACCTATTGCAGAAGGGTAATAGTTTAACATTTAATAATTAATCTTGACATACAGATCCAACTTTAAATAATTTGGCCACTGTTCAATGAATGATTCCATGGTGCAACACAAATGTATTTACAAAAGAAACCTATGTTGGATACATTTCATTGTTAGAAGTTTTTTTCATTTTGTTACTCACTAGCTTAACACAAAGGAACTTGCCTAACAAACTAGAACAAACCTGCTTGCATTCTGAATGCTTGTACATCTTTGATTTTCTTAGAAATGATAAAATGTGTCAGGCTATATTGTGAAGACAGCAGCAATGCTAGTCAGCCAAAGTCAAAACCTATTTTTCACTAACAGTGTTCCTTAATTACTACAGAGAAAAAAAAAACATCAATTTTCTTTAGCAGCTAATGTACTTGGCCACACAAGTTTCAGACTCTTCACAAGCTTTCATACACATGTGCACACACACACACACACACACACATGTGCACACACACCCACCCACACACACACACAAACACACTCATACAAATACACACACAACACACACACGACACAAATACACACACAACACACACAAACACAAATACACACACACAATAACACACACACATGCGCACACACACACACAAACACACACACACACACACTCAAAAATACACAAACACACACACACACAAAAATACACAAACACACACACACACACACACAAATACACACACAACACACACACAGAAATGGGTCCCTTCCTTAAATGGTCTCAATCCACCAGAAGCAAAGACTCTGGTGTTATGAGAGGCAGAGAAAGTGTGCGTGATGCTGAACAGCAGTCTTGGAGATCCTTAATGGGAGAACCTAAAGAACACTGTAGGTCTGTTTCCCAGTGGTTGGAAGGGAATATCAGTACCAGGGAATGGTGAGTTAGCTGAAGTTGAGAGAGGGGGAACAATCAAGATAGTTGAGAAAAATTGTGGTTGAGAAAGGGTATAGAGAGGCCACTTTTGCGAAGACAGAAAGAGACTAGGATCAGGGAGAGTCAGTGGTGAAAAATGGAAGGGAGATATGATTCCACAGTTTGGAGATTAAAGGAGGTTCAAGAATAGGGACGGGGCAGTGGGGAGGACATGGATTGGGAGAGAGGAAAGAGCCTGCGACTGATGTTGGAGGTGTGAAACAGCCAACAATTGGAAGAGGACAGAGTTATTCCAGCTTCTCTTTGGGAAGATGTGTCAGAAAGGATGCAAAAGGGACACTAAGGCATTATCCTGTTTACAGCAAAGGATCAGATAGTACTGTGGTGGTCAGAGATCTCAAAAGAAACTGAAAATCTCATAACCCATTATGAAATTTGTAATTTTGTAAGACTGCCAAGTCTGGAAAACATTCCTATCATCACCGAAGGCAGATCAGAAGCTGAAACTCTGCAAACTTGCCAGAACAAGCAAATGGTAAGAGCGTGAATGAGTGGCAGAACTCACTTGAGCCTACTGAGGAATCTTTCACTGATCATCTTCAGACTCCAGAACAGTTAAGGCCAGTGATAGAAATAGCAAAAATGTTTGTTGCATGATAGCAATAAGTTTGACTTTATTAGGTGCAGCATAATTATGAGGACCATTTTTAATTATCAGAAGGATGACTAACCACTTCTTCTTCGGTTTTCCCTTCTGTAGCCAAGATGGAGTTTTTCTACTTCTTCTCAGGTAAAATGAACATTTTTCCATCTTTCTTGGTCTAAAAGACTAACCTCTTTTCTGCTACAAAGCATCCCGAAATACAAAGTTATCTGGCTGCAGTTTTTAAAATATTCCTGTCAAAATTATAACTTATCCAGCCCTTCTAAATGTTTAATATTTCCCTTACAATTCTTTTTCTGCTAGTTTCTTTCACTAGATTTCTTTAAATTTGCTTGTTTTCAGCTTGAATAAATTTTGAGGCCTTCCCAATTCTGTAATCCTAGTCTAAATTTCTTTTACAGCATTTTCCCTGTTCCTTGCACGCATCTTGTCCTTAGGTATATTTATGGTTGATGCCAGCAATACTTATTGTGACAGTGAGGACTTTGTTTTGCACGGCTTGCTTTTCTTTCTGTTTTTTGTTTCATTTCTGATAAAGCTATTTTCTTTTAGGGACTCTAACTTTACCTCTTGAAGCTTTAAATTACTTCATATGTATACTCTTTTTTCAAGACCTGTACATTTGTCTAAGAATGGCAGGCTTTCCCCTGTTTTCCTAGCCCAAATCTTGTCCCAGTCCTTGTCTTCTTACCAGCTTCTGAATGAAGTTTAGCCTTTGAAGTACTCTCCTTGCCTTTTTACTGCTTCCACAAATACAGCTGTCTCTCTCTGCTGGTAATTATATTTTAGCTGCTGACTGACTGGGCCTTGTCAAAGCTGTAATGCTCTTAAAGTTGGTAACTCACCTTTTTGAATTTTTCTTCTTCTAGGTCTTCTGAATTTCTTTTCCTTATGATAGAGTCAGTTCCGCGCCATCTGTCCCAGGTACTGGTAAGAGTTGTTTAAGCTGATCACTGCAATTATTCTTCCTTTATCTTTCCTTTGTCTTTGATTTATCTGATGATTAATTGCAGTGGATACACTAGCATTAAGTATCTACAGAAGAGAAACTGTACTTAATAACAAAAATGTTTATTACAGTGTAGCACTAAATGCACAACTACATTTATGATTAGGGCTTCAGGGAATAGGTACAGATTCATCTCCTCCCTCTGAAAGCTGGCGTAGAACTCCCGATCTCCACCCACAGTGTGTATGACATTAGTAGAATGGGTGGAGCCAATGCAACATGAACATTAACACACTCAGAACCATTACCTTTTACAATAATCCCCTTACTTTCTGTCTTATAGTCTTCCTACTCCTCCTCCAGTTTCTCCTTGAGGTTCCGTAATCTATTCCTGCAAATACAGCAAGGCAATGTAGTACGCAGTGCAACAGACCACAACCATTCTGGAGACTTGAGCTGGTGTTTATCATTTGGTATTCCCAAACCTGTCCAGCCACCAGAAATGTATCATCAAAATGCTGAAGGATTGTTTGAGGACATTTCCAGTGATCATTATGGCAATTTTATACCTCAATTTTATGATTTCTGAATGTTGTCTTCAGCCACATTTTAAGAAGTTCTCCAGGTCACCAATGAATAACTCTGTTTCTGTCTTCACAGACGCTGCAAGACCAGCTGAGCTTTTCCAAGACTTTATTTTTATTTAAGCCTCTTTAAGCATGTCTGAATACCAGTATATCAGGAGCTTTGCGGTGCTATGTCAGGTCATGGCAAACACTTGCAAGACCACTGCCAGCTGGACATAGAGTCCATGCTTTACCAACAACTTAAATATGAAACTTCATAAGATGTATTGGGAACTGAATGAAAGAAATCCACCTCACTATCATTATAATTTAATAACTAACTTAACGTTAACTTCATTCTGCCCCTCCCTGTGGTAGCTTCTTCACGTGTAGTCAAACATGCCACAGAGAAACATGGAAGTTGGTAGGTAGAAACTCTTTGACATGTTTTATGATTTTGACCATCTTCTGCCTTTCACTCTCAATGTACACTTCTACTCTTTAATACCTGAACTTTTATGTTATACGGACAGGGTGAAAATACAGAGGCCTGGATTTAACAATGGTTGGATGGTCGTTTCTTCATTTTTGGTGACAGTTGCATGAGGAAGCTGCAGAATCCATGATCTAGCAGCCTCCAAGGGAATATCCAGGGAAATTCGACAGTCGGTTGGATAACTCCCTTATACTTAGAAACCTCTGAAATTTAAATCAGCGAATTTGGAGCAATGAAGTAAATAGTTACTCAAGATAGGTTTGACTCTTAAAAACTTAGTTATACTCATGGGTAACTATTAAATGACTCCCAATTTACCAGACCCAACATCTCCCCAGTCCCCTTACACACCCTAATCCTTAACCTGCCACCTGCCACCCTCACCACAGTCACCCATTCCATTACATCTACCATCCCCTGCTCCACTGGGAACCAAAACTTTCCTGTGACTGGTCCTAACAACCCACCCTTTCCACCTGGGAGCTGAGAGCCTCACTCTCCGCTCTGGGGCTTGATTCCCATGCCAGGCCTGCCCAGAAACTGACAAGCCCCAAGCCAGTGGATATACCCCCTCTCCCTGGGTAATTACCCTCTTTGCTCAGGACCTGACCCCATCTTCTCTGCCTGGACTCAACAGGCCCCCTCCACTCAGGATCTAACAGCCCCCGTTCACCTGGGACCTGACACCCACATCACTGCCCAGGACTGGACACATCCCCATTCAGCCCAAGAGCCACCAAATCCCCTTTGTCCAAGACTCAGAGACTCCTTCTCCATCTAGGAGCTACCACCCCTACCCGCCATCTGGATCTGACATCTGACAACCTCCTTTTCCCTAAGAACTAATCACCCCATTCCCACCTCTGACCTGACATTCCCGATTCTCCATGGGATGTGAGACATCCTTGCCCCATGACCAGAAATTATCTGCCCTGTCTTCGCCTTACCCCCTCCCAGCCCTCATCGTGGACACAACCCAACCTCCAACCAGATGGGACTCGACAGCCTGACGTTGTTATCTTCCAAGAAATGGTAACTAGCACTATGTTACATAGCTGTAGACTACAGAACTGACAAACTTAGAAGTACAACTTGGAACAACTTCAACTTAGAATTGCAACTTAGAAGTGACTACTTCCACAGAAAGACATGACAGATGGGCGTGGGATATTATAGCCTGCTTTGTGGGCAGGGACTGGGAGGTCCTGCTGAATGGAATGGTTAGGAAGTGGGACTTCCTGCAGCCCCTGAACCAGCAGGGAAGTCAGTGACACAAGTCGGAGCAACCTACTCGAAGGCTGCCATCCAGCTTAGAGCAGTCTGGAGGAATACCCAACAGTGTCCTTCCTCACTCCTCCAGCATAGGTGGCACCTTCTTCTCACTAATATCTCACACACACTCACTCTACCTCTGCTTCTATATCCAACCCAGCTCTGTTCAAACTCTACCATTCTCACTAATGCTTGCAACATCTTCCTTCACTCACTCTCACGCACCCAGATCCCCAACACAGTTAACGCGGCAAACCCTCTGCACTGTCTACTTACTCTTTCGGGACACCTCCTGACTTGCACAGAACGTAACAGCTGTGTCACATACTTTCATCTCCTTTTTTTCATTTTAGAAGGAAAATACCTCCCATCGGGCAAAACAAGACACAATAGGTGGTCGACTGCCTGGCATTTGGCTCCTGGCATCTCATGTGGAGAGATCCTGACACTGGCCACTCCAAGTGGCCAACTGACCATATCCGAGCCACTGGACAGGTATCAATGCAAATCCTTTGGCTTGACCGAGGCCTGCTGACCACCATGACACGCTTCTTTCCTTTGTGTCTGCACTAAATGGCATGCCAAAACAGAAATGATGTGAGCCTGATGGGGCAAAGTGCACAAAGGCAAGACAAGGCGGAACAGGCAGGAATGCTGTGAGCATCCAGTTTGGCTCACAGTGAACGAGCACAACGACAGTGAGCAAAGAGCCTGAAAATGTAGTTTGGTGCCATCCATGATCTGGGTGCAAGTGCCTGAGCGTGCAATGTCCTTGCTGCTGCTCTATAATGATTGTTGCTGGTTCAGCCCAGGGTGCTGCATTGAAGTGCAGAAGCTCCTATTATCAGATTGGAAATGTGCCATTTGTTTCTTAGAGTCTGACACATATCAAATGCCAACGTCCTTGGATATGGGATGCATGTAGCTGGTCCCCATGCAGAGTACCCAAAGATGTTGGTCCTTGCTGTCCGCATGAAAGCACTTTTGAGCACATGGCAAAGTGAAGTTGCCAGGTAACCATTCTGACTTCTCAACAGCTTGCTTGTTTAGTAAGATAGGAAGGTAAATATTGGTCTATTAACAAGGCATTTATAACAAGCAATAATCCTTATTTGGCAACTCGCCACTGCCTATTGAGAAACTCACCATGCTGCTTGGCAAATGCACAGCAGATGGCATGAGGTACTCCCATCATCAAGATGGACCTCCTCCAATTCTGCCATAAATTTTGCCTTGGCCCACATTGGTCAGAATCTAATAGAATTTCACCCTCCATTTCTACATAGATCTTGTTGTGGTATTCCATATTTATAAGATTCAAACAACATGTAAAATTATTGATGAAGTCGTTAACAGGTTCTCCTGAAAGCTGTTTATTTTACTACTCCTTCCATAATGTGATTAATTCTTAAAGCAAAATAATATAAATGATGTTAAGAAATCATCAAAGGTACTGATATCTTCCTTAACATTTTGTCTGTTAATAATATGGCCATGGAATAAAGCAATGTATTAACTTGTTCTGCTTACTTTTGGTGTGTAGATCTGAAGCAATTCTGTATAACATTAATTGGTTCTTCAATGTTGACCAAATTAATTCTCAGCCTGAAGTTTCTGTAACCTAGAGTCTTCCTGGAGGAGTAAATACTGCTCTATTTCTTTGTTAAATTAAATTGCTAATTTTAATTTTTGAAAGTTTTGAAAAATATGTTTAAATTCTGCAATATCTTCAACTTTTCTTCTTTAAATTTGAACTATGGTTTCAAATTAATTGCAATAAAACTTGTCAGAAAACTTCCAGCTTTGAGAATTTTTTGAAATTTTAAAATCTTCTAATGCTCCATGTAATTGATTGTTATGTTTTACTATTTTAAAGCTTGTTTCATCGAATCTGCTATAAATTTCTCTTAATTCCATGTTTTAATTTGTAAAATTTTTGTCTTTAATCTCTGTATTGTCAAGATAGTTCTTCAGTAAAATCACAGCACCCCTACAGTGTGGAAGCAGGCCATACAACCCACCAAGTTCACATCGATCCACCGAACAAGATCCTACCCAGGCCCACCAACCATCCTTTCTCTGTGACCCTGCATTTCCCAAGGCTAATCCACCTAACCTGCACATCCATGGACCCTTTGGGCAATTTAGCATGGCCAATCCACCTAACCTGCACATTTTTGGACTGTGGGAGGAAACCGGAGCATCTGGAGAAAACCCACGCAGACACGGGGAGAGTCTGCAAACTCCACACAGACAAGTGGTTGAGGGTAAAATCAAAGCCAGGCGCCAGGTGCTGTGAGGAAAATCTCCTAAATATTTTAGAAAGAGTACTCTACCTTCTTGACCTATAACTTTAAGATGGCAGTTTCATTCTTGGCAGGTTTCATACCTATTTGAATCTGACAGAAAATTTGCAGCATTACTCCTTTTTGTCCTCAGCTATTTTGTGTATTTTTTAACCTGATATAAATGCCATTTCATGCCATTTCTATTACTTTAAATAATTTATGT
The DNA here is from genome assembly GCF_021869965.1 of Rhincodon typus. Taxonomy (NCBI): domain Eukaryota; kingdom Metazoa; phylum Chordata; class Chondrichthyes; order Orectolobiformes; family Rhincodontidae; genus Rhincodon; species Rhincodon typus. The sequence goes on from NC_063336.1 coordinate 96,707,589, forward strand.
TGTACAATCAATGTTTCTTTATGTCAAATCTGCTTATTTAAGGTAAATCTTCTCTACTTTCAACATACTGGTCTAATTGTTGCAAACAATGTTGCCAGTTTGAAGAAATTTGAAATTATGGCCCTGTTCTGAAGATCTTTTCTGCAACTTATAACAACACCCTTCGCAACAAACGAAATGCTTCCCATCCCACAATGGCAACATGAAACAAAGCATTTTCATCTTGTCCTCTGAGGGACACAATTTTTAAATGGAATCCATGAGTGAATCAAACACATTCACTTTAAGGCAGTCTTCAAAAATTATGTTAAAAACCATCACCATGGCTACAGACATGCTTACAAGTTAATGATTAACTTCAGAAAAATCCACCTGTTACTAACAGAAAACCAGAAATCCAAGCTTATAGCAATTAACATTAAAAATTACATGTATAAATCCCACAGATAACATCACACCTTTGTTGAAGTAATGTCATGTGATATTTATAGCCTTCCGTGGAGGCAAACAGGGCTTTAGTTTAACACTTTATCTGAAGCACAGCAATCCTAACATTCAAACAATCCCTCAACACTGCACTGCAATGTCTGTCACTTTTTCCCTCAGTTACCATGGAAAGAAACATTTTGAATAATTTGCTTAGATTGAGATTTTGCTAGGCACAAGTAAGTGGCCATGTTGTAAATCAATTTGAGATATTAATTAATATTCTATATTGCTAAGTAAATGAATGCCCTTTCTTTCTTCTACTAATTTCATTCCACTGATTATTGTTTTACCTGTGATATTTTGATGTTGTAGTTTTCATGATCCATTGACCCGAACCATTCTCTGATGTCCCATGCAATCTGGAGCTGAGACAAGGAGTTTAAATCTGGTATTTTGGGAGAACTGCTTTTCTGTCTAAGCTTAATAAGGTGCTAGTAATTATGCCTGAACAAACTTAGTTAAACCTATTACTACCATGCAACAAACTTTCTTATTATTTAAGAATAGTGTCTTTTTGATAAGTACTCTGCCATGGTGTATCCTCTACCAGTTATCAATAGATAGGCCTAAGACAAAGCAAAAACAAATGAGAATTGGTGGCAGTGAGTTATTTGAAACAATCCCCACTCAGTACCACATATTGGTAGAGTTGACAAATACCACAAGGTATCAGGAGTGGTCACTTGGATAAATATCACAATGTCTTCTGTGTTCCTTCCACTGTGTCAGTCTGAGGAAGTGATCATGTCACAGGGTGGTATAAAGTTCTGTTAAAGAGCTTGTGCATGAAACAATGATCAGAAAAATACAGGGAAGGAGGACCATAGTCAACAGTGGGAGCATCAGAAAAGCTGCATAAGGTAGGCTGTGGCTTGTAAGAGTGAAGGCCCATGATGGGTAGAGGAATGAATAAACATGTCTGAAGAGAAGTAAGAGTAAGGAACAGGACAAGATAGGAGGCGTTTGAAGAATCAGTATGATAGTGAGCTTCTAAATTGGATGGGGAAACAGGAAGTAGAGAATGAGAGTTAGAATGCTTTAGGTTATTCAACTGTTTTCTAATTTTTTAACATGCACATTAGACCTCTTTGTGAATAGCATTTTTAATAGACAATGATGTCGACAGTGTATGGTTATTGTGAGTGGTTTACTAAACAGCAATGACAGATGAGATGTTACATACTTTACAAAATCTTACCATTCCATGGAAAATTCAAGCCTTCACCAAAGTTCTAATTACACAGAGTTCAAATCACAATTTAATAATGATGTTGATTTGTGGGAGGTATATTTCATAAATTCTTACCGTTTTTGTGTGTCTGCTGCTCTGCTTTGATATACTTAAGAAAAGCTGAGCATGAGGTGAGCCACAGTAAACACATCTTTGGAAATGCTGGCTGGACAGCTTCCTGGGACTGGGTCTTTTCAAATAGAAAGGAACGGTTAGCTTCTAATACTTCACTCAGTGTTGAGGGTAATTCTCACTTCTTTATTTAGGTTTACTAATTAAAGTTATCAAGTATGGTGAAATCATGATCAATATAGTTCTGGGGGAGACTAAAAATATCAACAGAGCTCTCACTTAGAAGCCCAAGTACAAGTCAGCTGATCCTATGTCCAAGCCACATGTTCTTCAAGTTTTGATCATTGGAGTGTCAGGACTATTTTGATTCTTACTTTGGACACAGGTTAGCTGACAATCCAGCCTTCTGTCTGCTCATCATAAGTCTTGTTAAATTGGATGAAGTACTCAGTGTAAGAATCCAGCTTTGTTCTATTAATTGAATCAGAGATAGTAGGAACTGCAGATGCTGGAGAATCCGAGACAACAAGGTGCAGGGCTGGATGAACACAGCAGGCCAAGCAGCTTCATAGGAGCAGAGAGGCTGACGTTTCGGGCCTAGACCCTTCATCAGAAAAGG
>NC_063336.1:96710499-96722455 GCF_021869965.1 Rhincodon typus
CGAAACGTCAGCCTTCCTGCTCCTCTGATGCTGCTTGGCCTGCTGTGTTCATCCAGCTCTACACCTTGTTATCTCAGATTCTCCAGCATCTGCAGTTCCTACTATCTCTGTATAAACAACAGGTTTGGCTGAACACTTACAGCCAATAGCTTGTTTTGGCTCAGGATGATCAAGAATTGATTTTAGTTTAGATATTTAGCTCAGAGATTGCAAGTCCCATCTGCTCCAGAGGGAGATAACATCTCTGAATAAAACATAAACAAAAACAGAAATTGCTGGAAAAGCTCAGTGGGTCTGGCAGCATCCGTGGAGAGAAATCAGAGTTAACATTTTGGATCCAGTGACCCGGAGAACTAATCTCTGAATAGGTTGACTAGAAAAATCTACTTAGCGCAGTTTGGAGTAGACCAGGGTCACAAGCAAACATAAATTCTCTCCTAGAAAGCAGTATAGAACTATTCAGGGAAAGCACAGTCATATCAGTGTAAGAACAATAGTTTATGAAACTACTAAACCAGGAGGATTTGGTTAGAAACTTGCAGGTTATTAAAAGCTAAGACAAACCATAAACTCTTTTAAATTTTTATATACAAGTTAATTATGGAAGTAGACTTCATGGTTCATGGCTAATTCTTCTTTGTCCTTTACTGTATTGAGCTTAAAGATGTGGTATAGAAGGATATTTTCTCAGGATTTGAATTGCTGTAATGGATAGCGTCAGAAAACTGGATGAAAATATTTTTTGCTGTGTTTTAAGTTTTTTTTCCTGTATATATTCTACATCGCGATTTGTTTGATTTATTTTCCCTTTTTTTTCATCTTTAGTGTAATATACTTTGGCTCAGTTGTTAAATAAACTCTGCAGCCCTTCTGTGACCATGTTTGGGTTCCTGATGGCTTCTGCATCACTGAGGCGGTCCTAGTGCCAACTCATGGTGGCTGCTGCTATGGAGGTGTGTTCGGGTCCAGTATGAGACCCGGTGGGGTATCAGCAGCAGCTACATTGGCGAGGTCTAGTGAGGACTCTGTGGCAAGGGCATCAGTAGAGGTGAGATAGCACTGAAGAGTGGCAAATTTCATTCCTGCGGCAGCGCGGTGAAGGGGATTCAGGCCTGGCCATGGTCCATGACGGAGCACTTAACAAGAAGGACTGTAAAGTTGCACATTTGCTTTAATTCTTTGTTTATCTGCCTTTTATATTCTATGTTTTTTGTTTATTTTTCTGTGTTCTTAAAATGGCGCCAGACACTGGAGACACTATACAACACCTACTGTATTTTGTAACGTGATACAAGTGACAATAAATAAATCAAATTAAATCCAACAAAAAAGAATAAAAGAGAAGTTCAGCACAGGAACAGGCCCTTTGGCCATCCAAGCCTGTGCCGATCATCATGCCCTGGCTAAACTAAATAAACAAACATTCTACCCTTATTCGGTCCCTATCCCTCTATTCCCTCCATATTCATGTAACCATCCAGATGCCTGTTAAATGTCACCACCGTGTCTGCTTCCACCACTTCCTTTGGCAGTGCATTCCAGGCTCCTACCATGCTCTGCGTGAAAAACTTTCCTTGTATATCTCCCTTAAACTTTTGCTCTCTTGAACCTGTGCCCCCTTGTAATTGAAACTTCAACCCTGGGTAAAAACCTCTGACCATCCACCTATCAATGCCTCTCATAATTTTGTACATCTCTATCAGATCTCCTCTTAGCTGCTCTCTTTCTAATGAAAACAATCCTAGTCTTTTTAACATTTCCTCATAACCAGTGCCCTTGAGACTGGGCAACATCCTGGTGAACCTTCTCTGCACTCTCTCCAAAGCGTCACATCCTTCTGGTAATGTAGCGACCAAAACTGTACATAATACTCCAAATGCGGGCTAACAAGGGTTTTATATAGCTGCAACATGGTTTGCCAACTCTCATACACCATGTCCCAGCCGAAGGCAAGCATACCATATGTCTTCTTAATCACTTTGGCCACTTCTGTGGCCACTTTTAGTGAATTGCAGACCTGCATGCCCAGATCCGTCTGTATGTTAATGTTCCTAAGGAATCTGACACTAACAGTATAATTGCAGACCTGCATGCCCAGATCCGTCTGTATGTTAATGTTCCTAAGGAATCTGACACTAACAGTATAATTCACACCTAAATTTGATCCTCCAAAATGCATCACCTGGCATTTGTCTGATTAAATCCCATCTGCCATTTCTGTGCCCAAGTCGCCAATCTATCTATATCCTGTTGTATCCTTTCACAATTGTTGGCACTATCAGCAACTCCACCAATCTTCATGCCATCTGCAAACTTACTAATCAGACCACCCACATTTTCCTCCAGATCATTAATATATACTACGAACAACAGAGCACCTAAGACTGATCCCTATGGAACACCACTAGTTAACGGTCTCCATTCTGAAAAACACCCTTCCACTGCTACCCTCTGTCTTCTATAACCAAGCCAATTTTGTATCCATCTAGCCAACCACCCCCCGAATCCCATGTGATTTTAGTTTTTGTACCAATCTGTCATGTGGGACTTTATCAAATGTCTTACTAAAATCCATATGAATTACATCGCAGCTCTTCTCTCATCAATTATCTTTGTCACCTCTTCAAAAAATTTGATCAGGTTGGTGAGACATGACCTTCCCCATACGAAACTATGCTGCTTGTCGCTAGCTACTCCATTTTCTTTCAAATGTGCATGTATCTTGTCCCTCAGTATCTTCTCCAAGAGCTTCCCCACCACAGATGTCAGACTCACTGGCCCATAATTTCCTGGATTATCCCTGTTTCGTTCCTTAAATAAGGGAACAACATTGGCTAATCTCCAATCCTCTGGAGCCTCGCTGTGGTCAAGGAGGTTGTGAAGATATCTGCTAATGCCCCAGCTATTTCTTCCTTTGCTTCTCACAATAACCTGGGATAGATTCCAACTGGCCCTGGAGACTTGTCTACCATAATGCAATTTAGGAAGCCCAAAACTTTCTTCTTTAATATATCGACATTCTCTAGAGTGTTCACACACTCATCCCTGACCTTAACATCAGTCATGTCCTTCTCCTCGGTGAATACCAACACAAAGTACTTTATTAAGGATCTCTCCCACATCCTGTGGCTCCATGCATAATTTCCCTCCTTGAGGGTGTCTACTCTTTCCCTTGCTACCCTCTTTCTTCTAATAATAGCATAAAAAGCCTTGGGATTTTCCTTGACACTGTTTGCCAAAGATATTTCATGGCCCCTTTTAGCCTTCTTAATTCTGCATTTAAGTTCCTTCCTAATTTCTCTATACTCAAGGGCTTCTTCAGTTTGGAGCTGCCTAGACCTATTGAATACTTCTTTTTTCTTTTGACTAAGTTTACAGTTTCTCTTGTCATCCATGATTCCTGGATCCTGCCATTCCTATCCTTCAGTTTTACAGACACATGCATGTCCTGCACTTTAATCAACTGGTCTCTAAAAGCCTCCCACATGCCAGATGTAGATTTGCCCTCAAATAACTGCTCGCAATCCACATTCCCCAGTTCTAGTTTAATTTAAATGTAATTAGCCCTTGCCCAATTAAACTCCCTCACCCGAGGGCCATTCTTGTCCTCGTCCATGACTACTCGAAATCTTATGGAGTTATGGTCACTAAGCCCAAAATGCTCTTCTATTGAAACATCGATCACCTGTCCTGGCTCATTCCCTAGTACCAAGTCTAATATGGCCTCCTCTCTGGTTGGATTGTCAACATACTTTATCAGAAAGCCCTCCTGGGCCCATCTAACAAATTGTTCTCCATCCGAGCCCCCGGCTCTAAGGAAGTCCCAGTCAATAACAGGAAAGTTGAAGTCACCCACCACAACTACACTGCTTTGTTCATACTTCCAAGTATCTGACTACATGTCTGCTCCTCTGTCCCATGTGGGCTGTTGAGAGGTTTACAGAAAACTGCCAACATTGTGATTTTACCCTTCCTATTCCTGAGCTCCACCCATAATGCCTCACTGCAAGATTCCACTGATGTGTGTTCCCTCAACACAGCTGTGAAGTGATCCCTAATCAGCCATGCAACTCTCCCACCCCTTTTTGCTTCCCTTACTGTCCCGTGTAAAACAGCGGTATCCTGGAATGTTAAACTGCCAGCCCTGCCCCCCTTTAACCATGTCTCCATAATGGCAATAACATAATTCCATGCAGCAATCCATGCTGTTAACTCATCTGTCTTACCTGCTATACTTCTTGCATTGAAGCAAATACACTCCAGACCTCCAGTCCCTCTGAGCTCCGCGATTTCCCTCTGCTTGCTCTTACTCTGTGCTATGTATATCTCCGTCTCTCTTTGTCCCGAGTCCCTGCACTTACTGGTCTGTTGTTGCGGTTCCCAACCCCCTGCCACACTAGTTTAAACCCTCCCGAAGAGCTCTAGCAAAACTCCCGTCCAGGATATTGGTGCCTCTCCAGTTCAGGTGCAACCCGTCCTTCTTGTACGAGTCTCAAATGTGGGCTTTTAAAACTTAATAAGCAGAGTCTCTCATATTTTTCTTTAGTTTTAAAGCAGAAAAAGAAATGCCTTAGGGGAGGGAAAAAAAACTGTGATTCGAGTCCAAGGGTAGGGAATAGATAACAGTTACTTTTAATTTTTGAAATATAGATAATACACACATACACTCTCTCTTACCATTTCCTGATTTATATAATCACTATTATTAATCAATCACCAATATTTAAGATTCTTATCTCATTTTATTGCACTAAGTTCCATTTGTTAGTACGCTTAATATTCAAATTTATGCCTTAAGAATATTTTGCAATAATCCACCAGCATAATTCTGTATTATAAATTAAGAAAACATAGTAAAAATTTTCAAATTAAACCTAGATAAGAAAGCTTACTTAAAATTAATATAATTATTTCTATGTCAATATGTTTTCTGACTTATTTTTATTTTATTACTCTCAACTGATGGGCAATTATCATATTTTCTTGATTGAAATTATAAAATCAAATTTAATATACATGTTGCATACGAACATTCCATTCTAATGTAAATATATTTTGACTGTCACAATGGAGTGTACTTTTCTCGTGAGAATTTACTTCTATATAAACCTAATGCAAAATCTTCAAAGTATCAATTTTAATTGTAAAAACTACGTAAATGTGTTCTAGAAAGTAGATACCCGAGTAATAAGTGTCAATGGTGAACAAGCAAATCTTGGCATTTATGTAACACTGATGAACCTCAAGGGTTCAGCATCTTTGGTTTATGTATCAGAAAATATTGTTCCAGCTTTGCATATTACTCAGGTATCTATTTTATTATGCATATTTAAAGATCAAATTTGTTCATATAAGGCTCATAATCTTCATACCATAACAAATCAAAGGACAACATTTGGCAATGCTAAATGTGTGATTAACAATCAGTAGTCTTGAGAAACAGATACATAGTTGGCTGGGAAAATGCCAATATTTCCATGGAGTTTTCCTTCCCACCAGTCAAACTGAGAATTAGTTCGGGACGTTACAGTGATTTTATCACCTGCATGGAAGCTTAGATCACCTGGTGCCTGACCCTCAAATGAGTGTATCGCTGTCACAGTTGAAGGCATGTGCCATGGACTTTCTGAGGAAGGAAACAAATGTAATTATAACTTTATGAACTGAATGGACTTGCAAAATCGACAATCCTACCACTCCAGCACCAAAGATGGGACCAGAAGAAGTGGACAGTCCACACCTGAACAAGACTGGGATAAATATTCTTGCAAGGACTTTTCCTCGTGCTGTTGGGAAGGGTTTTAACTAGGTCAGCAGAGGGAGGAGAACATCAACGCAAATTCAGAGCAGAGAACGGGAGAAAGAAATTTAGTGAGTGGCTCTGAAAGACAGGAAGCAGGGGTTAAGCAGTATCTAGCAGTGAAATAAGCAGACTTAAAAGGTATATATGTAAACCCAAGGGGTATAGCAAATAAAGCTTGCAACATGTCATGAGTTGAGATAGAAGCATGGCACCATCATAGTCATAACTATGACTAAAAGGCAAGAATGGCAGCTTAACATCCCTGGATATGGAGTCTTCAGGCAGGATAGAAAAGGGGATGAAAAGGTAGTTTAGCATTGTTGGTTACAGCATCATGTGAGGAGGAATGATATATTGAATAAAAGATTAAATTAACACATTTGGATTGAGGTCAGAAAAAGAGACTACGGAATACTGGTAGCTATGTACTATAGATTACCAAATAGTGGGACAGAATTAGGTGATCAAACACATAGGCATTTTTAAAGTTTTCAAAGATTTGTAGCTCAGGTTGTGGATGAGGTTGTAGACATGCTCGCCGAACCATTGGGTTTGGTTGTAAACGTTTCATCACCCTGCTAGGCAACATCATCAGTGCACCTCCAGTGAAGCGTAAGTGTTCTGTCCTGCTTGTTATTTTTACGCCTGGGTTTGCTGGGGTAGTTGATATTACTTCCAGTTCTGTTTCTCAGTGGTTTGTACACAGGTTCTAATTCAATGTGTTAGTTGATGGCGTTCCAGTTGGAATGCCATGCCTCCAGGAATCCTCTGGCTTGTCTCTGTTTGGCTTGTGTAATTATAGATGTGCTGTCCCAGTCAAATTCGTGCCCCTCGTTGTCCGTGTGTAGTAAGGCAAGTGAGAATCGGTCGTGTCTCTTGGTGGCTAGTTGGTGCTCGTGTGTCTGTATTGTTAGTTTTCTTCCAGTTTGGCCTATGTAGTGTTTCTCACAGCTCTTGCGTGGTATTTTGTACATTACCCCAGTTTTGCTGGTTTTGGGTATGAGATCCTTTATGTTCGTTAGTAGTTGTCGTAGGATGGTTGTCATTTGTGGGCTATTCTGACAACAGATTGAAAATTTGGAGAGGAATCTTAATCAGCCATATGGAGGTGACTTTGGAGGTGAAAGGGTGAAAAATTTCTGAAGAATGTCCATCAGGTCATCTACCCCATGCATTCCTGCCTCTGAGTGATCTTGCTGGAGGATCAGACTGGCATTGGCTAGCTTCCCAGTAGCATCAGGTAAGCAGTTAATGAGCGCCCCTGTGAGACTCATGAATGGAGGACCAAGCAGGAATCCTTTCACTTTCTCCCTCATCCATTCTCTGAAGTGACAAGACAGAGGATCACAGCTTTGGCCTCATGGGGATTCCAGTCCATAATAGTGGTTTCATAGCTTCAGCCATGCTTTTTTTTTCTGAAACCTGCTAAGGAAACCTTCATTTTGAGGAGCTTTTACACTTCTCCCACCCAAACTGACTGCACCTCCCTCTCCATGCACTGATAACACTGGGCAATCCAAATGGCCCTCCAACACCCTACTCCTATCCCTAATCAGACCGCGCTCCACAGGCCTCTTGTTGCTTGGCCACTTCTGAAAAACCTCAATAGGCATACGTTATTTAGACACTAGAAGGATTTGGATCCAAATGTAGTCAGAAAGCCTGATCATTCAGCATATATATATGTGTAGCTGGTCAGTTCTCCACTCCTGGGAATTCAGCAACTCTGAAATGTCTTTATTGACAATCAATTTTGGCACCAGTGCATCAGTCCTATCTTTACTATAATAGTGTTTTTTTTTCTTTAAAGTGCTTGATTTAGGTGTAGTATTGTCCTGTTGTCATACAAGGGCCGAGACTTAATCTTTTGAAAATGTAGTAATACTAAGGATAGACTCTAATGTACCGTAATTAACTACTAATGAACATTCCCACATCTACCATTCTCTCTGCTGCAATTACCATGCTGAATCTATGTCAAAGTCATCTGTATTTTGTTACTTCCCAACATTTTATTGCTCAGTATATTTTATTTCCTAACATTGTATACAGCATCAGAAGAGGTACTGAGTAGTGTGGAAACCCTGCATGAGACTTTTTAAAAAAAAAATCAGCGGTAATTCTCATTCTGGCCATTTTTGCAGTCCTGTTATTTGCTAATCAATGGTATTGGGAGAGACCTGAAAACATCGAACTTTTTTGTGAACAGTGGATCAAAATCAAAAAGCTATTTGCGTGGAGAATGTGTTATGCTGTTTTGAGGTTTAAAGTGGAAGAACAACCGCATTACTTTTTGTTAATGATAACAGAGCTAAATTGCACAATTGAGGTTGAAAAAGTTGAAGATAAAACTCCTGCTGTCAATTGATGTAATGCAACAGCCAGTGAGAGTGCAAAATGGTCTCTAAAAATAATCCAATTCATAATTCTATAAATCAGCATAACTGGAATAACCAATTATTCAAAGCTGAACATTAAAATAAATTTTCAAATTCAGTGCGCCAAAATATGGCAGCTAGTGTTCCTTTCATCACGGAAACACGTTTAACCATTTTAATATTATTACTCACTTATTTAACTTAAATGTTACGGTTTCACATGAAAGGCTCACTCAATATGTTTTAAATAAATTTAAACAAAGATTTTATTTTCCCAGAGCAGTATAATCACATTGGTTGGGTTTCCCCCCTTAGAATAGAACCTGAAATGTATCAATTTTATTAACATGATATTTGTTTTAGTTTAATCTGAACATTTTCACTCTAACCTTTTCCTAAGGTATTGTTGTTCAAGTTGTGACTTGCATCTATTTCCCATTTATGTTATGTTACAGTTCACTTGACAGGTTGAATTGTGTATTAGATTAGACAAATTGAGTGAAGTTCAATTACAAATAACCTAAAATTAGCCAGAGCCGGGCACCTTGTTAGCTTTTTGTCTCTCCACAAGCAGGTGGATAACTTACAAATTAATGACAGTGAACTCCATTAAACTCACTATTATTTTTGTAGGAAACTTTGTAATAGCCAATGGCTCAGATTTTGAGTGAAATACAACAATGTCTGAAATCAATTTCGTATTTTAAGTTTATATTATTCTTTTACTACTCCCAATTGTTAGTAGCCAGTCATCTGTGACTCTAATTAGTAAGAAAGCAAGCTCATGCAGCTAATGATGAATTTTACCAAGTCTAAAAGAAGGATGTTTTGTACCATTTGATTTTTGTTTTGCCTTGGATCTCAAAATGCTAATCAAAATGGCTGATTAGGTACGTACCTTATATTGCACTTCAATCATTACTTCATGATTAGTCCAGTTAGTTGCATCTTGCTGTTTCTCCATATCCCTTACATTTTTTCTTGCATAATTACAGACTCTGTTCTCCTTTGAAGGTTACAATCAAATCACCTTTTAGTAACCTTTCAGGCATTGCAATCCAGACTATAACAGATGTGACTAAGAAAAATTCTTCATCTCCCCCACCTTTGCAGCCAATCAGTTTAAATCTGTTTTCTTGTTACTGGACCTCCTGTCACTAAAGACACTATTTTCTCTTATTTACCAATTCAGACCCTCCATGACTGTGATTTTAGATTTGTCTATTAAATCTTTCCTTAATTCTTTCTGCTCCTGGGAGAATTATCCCAGTTTCTTTAGTGTCCCAGATGTCTGAATTTGCTTATCTCCAATACTATATCCTGGAAAATCCCTATTGCACCCTCTCCAAGCTTGACACCATTCTAAAGTACCGTGCACAAAATTGGGCACAATACTATGACTGATGTCTACCCAGTGATATTTTAATATTTACTACAACTTCTTTGTTTTTTGTACTCTATTCCTATTATGGTAAAAATAGCCAGTGCTCTCTTGCCTTGCACTTCCTTTTTAAATTATACTATTTAATTAATATTGCCTCTTGTCAATTTTTCTTCCAAAATACATCATTTCACACTTAACTCTGCATTTACCTACTAGGATCTTGCTCATTTCACCTGCTTGAAGTCTGCTGTTTTGCCCTCCTCGCTATTTATTACATTTCAAAGTTTTGAGGCAGCTGTAATTTTATTTCAGATTTCTAGCTTGTGTAGCATTTCAGTTTTGTGTGCAAGTTCACTATGACTCTTTGCTGCCTGCCTCTCAGACAACTTAGTATCCACACTGCCAATTGCCTTTCAAACCAATGACTTTGAATTGGCAAAATTTGCTGCACAACCGAATTGCATGATTTCTGTAAGGAACCAATGTATGTTGCATTGCAAGCAACTTTTATTTTAAAGCCTGTTAGCTCAGGCTAAAATGCACATAGTTATATTTTCCAATAAGGTTTTAGAGAAATAATAAGTGTATGTAAGAATTACAGGTCATGAATATAAGTTAGACACTGATGAATGCAGTAGGGAATTCAGGAGAAAGTTGCCTCCTTAAAGACTAGTTAGAATATGAAGTTTGCTTTCGTAAGAATTAGTTCAGATAATTAGCATGATGTATTTGATGTGAAGGTAAATAAACATAGGAGGGAGAAAGATATATCAAGAGTTTAAGGGTCTGAAAAGGTTAATAATGAGGGATGTTTAGGCATCACCCAATGAGGATGATTAGGCATCACCCAATAAGATGATGTCACATGAACTGAAGTGGGGATTTTGAAGGAGTAAGACCCAACGGTGAAATTTTCTTCATAGACTCAGTAACAGTGCCAAACATAACAATGTAACTTGTACCGAGTTGCTTTCATGACATAAAATACCTCTTGTTTAAGGCACAAACCTCTTATCAGTAGTCTTGACGATTATTCTCAATCACACTAGATCCAGCAGGCCTTTTTTGCCCCCATCATGAAAGAAGCTGATAGTAGCAAGTCCACAAGTGAATCTTACGACACAGTGGAAAGTGATGTTGACTCCATTCAACAACAGCATACAAAAGATGGTGAAAGTCTGAAAATTTCTTCACAAGCAGCATTATGAAGGGTGCTTGATTAGACAGTCAGATGCAGAAAAAGCTAAGCATTCGAGAATCCTACAGTAAGGAACCTTGTGGCAACATACTGCAATGCAGAAACTACAGTCAATGGTAAAAAGCATTTCAGACCTATTAAGGGATAATATTACTAGAAACATTTAATTTCAGAGATGGGCCAAATGGCGTACAGAATTGCACATCATGGATAAAAGAATTCTTAAGATGCAGAATTACTTCCAAATTAAATACTATTTTAGAAGCTAAGCAAATAAACAAACTTTTGTACTCAATTGGGGCTGTAGCAGATGATGTTACAGCTAGCCAAAGAGTAAAAGAACCACAAATACTTTTAATCAAGTTCTGCAAGTGTTTGACAACTGCCAGAAATTCAGAACAAATAAAGTTGATCAAGAGTAATTTTAACTGAAAAGCACAGCATCCAGGGAATAAATTTCATTAATGATCTTTACAGATTTGTAGAAAAATGTGACTAAAGCTTTGAAGTCAGAATTCATAACAGACAGAATTTCTGATGAGTTTTTATTAGATTTAATCCTCTGAGAGAATTTGACTCTAGAGAAAGCCATTCAGTCGATGAACGAAGCAGAAGTATGGAAAACACAGATCAATCCTACGAGGTGAGGATCAACCTTATTCCAGATGATCATCAGAATCTATTGAGTTTTTAGGGTACAAAAGCCCAAAATATACAAACCGGTATAGATACTAAGACAGGCAACAGATCCCAAGTCAGAAGTGTGGAACAAGGAAACCTCACAGGCAGAAACAATGCCCAGCCATTAAAAGAAAAAAAATGTCTGGAAAACAACAAGGTGCAGGGCTGGATGAACACAGCAGGCCAAGCAGCATCATAGGAGCAGAGAGGCTGACGTTTCGGGCCTAGACCCTTCATCAGAAAAGGGGGAGGGGAAGGGGGTTTTGAAATAAATAGGGAGAGAGTGGGAGGCGGATAGAAGAGGGATAGAGGAGAGGATAGGTGGAGAGGAAACAAACAGGTCGAAGAGGCGGGGATGGAGCCAGTAAAGGTGAGTGTAGGTAGGGAGTTAGGAAGGGGATAGGTCAGTCCAGGGAGGACGGACAGGTCAAGGGGGCGGGATGAGGTTGGTCGGTAGGAGATGGAGGTGCGGCTTGAGGTGGGAGGAGGGGATAGGTGGGAGGAAGAACAGG
>NC_063336.1:96722955-96736109 GCF_021869965.1 Rhincodon typus
AAATTCTTAAACTTTTAGAATTTATTTGCTCATTGGATTATTGGTATAGATCTCCAGATTATTAATGCACAAACATAAGTATGATAGCATTCTTACTTTACACACATCATATGTTTTCATTACATAATGGCATTATGTGAAACATAATTAACAGCACTGTTCAAAATGTCACACGAATGATTCTATCAGCGAAGTGCCTTTGAGACATTATACTATGTTAATGTATTAGACGCACTCAAGTTATTGTTGAAAAAATGTTCCAATAATTGCACAACACAATCCAAAAATATTCTTCAACACAGACTTGTGCTGCCAATGTCAGCATGACTTTTCATATTGCTGTAGCAGTACAAATTAACCAGTGGTCAAAAGGCCAATGTCATAACTGATTATCTCTGCAGGCTTTAGTTATACTTTAGCAGGAAATGCATTAGACTAATTCCACTTAACATCTTTGTATAAACTAAGACCTGACATTGCTTTTCTATTAAATGTTTCACTCTACTGTGACATGATATGTCAATGTTGCTCATGTATGTTTTGTCAAGGGTCACAAGTCAAACTAATCTCTTAATTGAACAGCACTCTCAACAATAGTGTCCTTCTTAATCTCCACTGCATTCATACTTTATTTTATTGATACGATTAGCATCAGAGTACTCAGATTTATTTTTCCTTTGAGCCACCAAGCTTCAAATATGCTTTTAACACACTGGGATGGATTTTATGAGAAGCTGTGATTTCATCCTGGTGAAAAAGTTGGGAAGGGAGCTTGCTTTTCATCCCAATAGCTTGCCTGTAACAAAATAATGCTGTAGCCATGTTGATTGCTTTAGGACATGATTTCCAGCACTTTGACCAATCAGAAGCCCAGTTGCTTGGAAAACAGTGCCTGGTAGGAGAACATAGAATATAAAACATAGAACATAGAACAGTACAGCACAGTACAGGCCGTACGGCACACGATGTTGTGCCGAACTTTTACCCTCATCCTAAGGTCTATCTAACCTCCACCCCGACCTTATATTATCATCCATATGCCTATCTAATAGCCGCTTAAATGCCACTAATGAGGCCGACTCTACTACCCTCTCTGGCAATGCATTCCACGCCCCTACCACTCTCTGAGTAAAGAACCTATGTCTGACATCTCCCCTATATCTACCTCCACTCACTTTAAAACTATGCCCCCTTGTAATAGCTACCTCCATCCTAGGAAAAGTCTCTGGCTGTCCACTCTATCTATACCTCTGATCATTTTGTACACCTCTCATCCTTCATCGTTCTAAAGAGAAAAACCCTAGTTCTCTCAACCTTTCCTTGTAAGTCCTTCCCTCCATTCCAGGCAACATCCTGGTAAATCTCCTCTGCACCTTTTCCAACGCTTCCACATCTTTCCTGTAATGAGGCAATCAGAACTGGACACAATACTCCAGATGTGGCCGAAACAGGCTTTTGTATAGCTGGAGCATAACTTCATGGCTCTTGAACTCAATCCCTCTATTAATGAAAGCTAACACACCATATGCCTTCTTAACAACTCTATCCAACCTGGGTGGCAGCTTTCAGGGAACTGTGGACATGAACCCCAAGATCCCTCTGCTCTTCCACACTGCCAAGAATCTTTCCGTTAACCCTGTATTCTGCTTTCAAATTTGTCCTTCCAAAATGAATCACCTCACACTTTTCAGGGTTAAACTCCAGCTGTCACCTCTCAGCCCAGCTCTGCATCCTACTGAAGCTGCTACTGTTGGAACTACAGGACCAAGGAGCCAAGGTGGATCAGGGAAAATGAACTGGAGGAAGATGCCTTCAAAGGACACATGATGACCAGGCCTAACATCATATTGCGCAGCTAATGCTTCAGGGAACACCACGAACCACCCGCCGCCAAGGTAAAACACCAGCAGTTTTATGATGGGGCTCTTCAGTGGCTCTTTAAGTGACCATTTTAAGGACCTCGTTATGCCTAAAGGTGGCAGGATGTCCAATACCTTCCCCCACCTCCCCAGCAACTAGTGGAATATAACAGACAGATGAAGGGTAGTTGGCAAGCAGGCCATCCACTGGATTTTACGTGCTCTTTCCTACATGCAAACAAGCCAGTGCGGTCCTAAATGGCTTCTAATGCAATATATTCACTTCCACCATGATTTGTGCCAGATGCCATATTGATAATGGCATTACTGCGAGTACAACTAGCACCCCCAGACAAATGCACAGCCAGGAAATCATGATGCCAATCAGTGTGCAATGCTCTTTTTCAGAAATGCTGCCATTTTAGAGTCCTGTACTCCACCTGATGCCCGCTATGGAAGCTGCATTAATGGAGATGCATCAGCAGCACGAAGGGCCCCCTACCCATTGCTATTTGGGAATCATCTACCACCTACAGGTCACTTGCTGATTCATTTTTTCTGGTAGTTGGTCTAAATCTATCAGCCTTTGCTTTCTGTATTTGTTTCAAGTTGCCAAAACTCAGCAGGAAGTGTGACCAGTGATGAAGTACCTTTTCCAGGCTTCAAGACTTATGCACAGACTGTTGCTCCAGACCTGGGTGCACTAGTAGGCATTCTCCTTGGAATATGGAATGACTTGGAGAATGAACAGAGCTCAGGCTGAACAAGCTACAGGAAAAGGGACATAGAGGGAGAGAGTTGGCCACCTTGGCAGTATTTTTCTTTCTCCACATTGTGCATGTTGTGAGATATCAGCAACGGCAACCCCAATTCCACATTCACCAAGACTCTGAAGTCCGTATCTTTCTATTGCTACTGGTGGTCACATTGACAAAGTAAAAGTCACCACCAAAAAACACACTTAACCAATGCATATTAAGTTGAATTATGTCATATTTACATACACATACTAACTAATCACATTAATGCATTGCCTTACTGCCAGCTTTCCCTGTACCTTTCCTTGTTTTCATTCTGCACCATCTCAATGTGGGTGACAGCGGTATGGGTTAGTTAGCCGACAGGCAAACAGCAAGGGCACTGACAGAATGTCAGAGCTGGGCA
This sequence comes from Rhincodon typus, assembly GCF_021869965.1. Taxonomy (NCBI): domain Eukaryota; kingdom Metazoa; phylum Chordata; class Chondrichthyes; order Orectolobiformes; family Rhincodontidae; genus Rhincodon; species Rhincodon typus. The sequence goes on from NC_063336.1 coordinate 96,725,979, forward strand.
GACAGAAGCTGACATTCTGACCTTCTAAGATCAGTATTTTTTTTGTGCCATCGTCTGCCAGGTTTAGAGCCACTTTCATCCTCCTGGGGCAATGCCTGAGGAAAAGAGATTGCTAAATTGCTGTGACATCCTACAAGCCCCCCGAACACTGGTATTCACAACCATGATGTCAGGAACCTGAGCTTGTATGGCAACAAGCTGACCTTGCGTGACTTTATTCTGAGCTTCTAATGCAACACATATTTCTGAAGGAAGTCATTGTGACAGGATGGAAGCTGGAACGCCAGCTTCAGATGCTGTTTCACGAATGAGTCCACAAGTGGGCTAATGCAGTTGGACACCATGTCCATACTAGAAAGTATGGGTCACAAGATCTCTACTAAATCTTGTGCCAAGTTGGTGCCAGATTTTTCCATTGTCTTTACAATAAACATTGGCTTTCTGGCAGGCGTCATAACTGAGCAGGAATTTTGAACGCATTTTCATCAGTGTTCTTCAGTTCGCCACTCCATCAATGTCTTCATTGAAGTTCTCTTTTCCAAAACGCCTGCGTAACCTCACATTCTGGTGAGCTGGCACTTAGGTTATCCATACCCTTTGCCTTGACAGCAATCCACTCTTGTCCAGAGTCTCACTGCATCCAGATCCTGCCTCAATTGCAGTCTTCTAAACTATTTGTAGTATCAGAATCTGAGCTACTGATTGTGAGCATGAAATAAAGTGATGGTGCTGTATCTTCATCAGCATTCTCTTTTTATTTGCTTAGCCAGTTCTTGTGTATTTGTAAGGAGAAAGGCAGAGGGTAAGCTTGTGGTGCAGGAAGGTAAAGTAACGCATGCTTCCACCATCTACAATATGCAAATCAGAAGTGATTGTGGAATGAAAGGAGATGAAGTATGAGGATACTATCATCTTCATCAGCGTTGCTCCTATCCCTGCTGCTTAAGTTCCTGTTCTGATAATAGTCCTTTCCTCCATGGCTGTCAGGACATTCAGGAGTGTATGTCCCACTCCATTTAGCTCCTGCTCCCTCTGATTCTGTGTTATCTTGCCCTGTGAGAGAGATGGAATTGTGATAGTGAGTGTTGAGCAATCTGTTCGAGTGATATGACTATCATTGCTAAATAGTGTGTGCAAGTCATGAATTGTTATTGTGAGGCTTGAAGCCACGCTAAGTCTGTGAGGATGCAATGGAAAATAAGAATTTTAGATATATATCCTAATTGATGGAATATATTAGTCAATGATTGATAGGAGTGTGGTCAATTGACTGTGGTCTGATCTGAGGCTATTGGTACTGCTTCTAGGATATGGTATTTTAAAATGTATTGACTGGCATTGACCACTTTTGAGAGGTTATTGAATTTCTGGTATATTGCTATATCCTCAGTACTGGATTTCTGGTGTTGAAAGCAGAACTATCTGCTTTCACTACCTTCTGATAGGTCTCCCGGCACCCTGAATGCAGGACATCTCTCCCACTTTGCATTTCTTCTTTCAATGCAAATTATGAAGACCTTGGAACACCATTTCCAACATGGTGTACAATTCATCTTTTCCCAGGTCAGATCAATTCCTTGCTTGACTGCCAGCACCTGTTGCAGCCACACTGCACATCTTCATCGGTTTAACTTTAAGCTGTGCCAGTTAGCTTTGACTGGTGTGAGGAATTGTCAATATTGGGTCCTCTGCCTCATGTGGGCAACTAATGAGCAGCACAGCTATCATTGGCTGCTTCTGCAATCAATGTAATGAACAGACTGCATGAAGTTGGCATGCTGCCTGCAGTTCAATCAATAGGCAAGAGTTAGTCAGACAAGTTGATCCTTACAATTTGTCTTCAAGTTTTGTGCAATTTAGCTGCCATTCTTTCCACCCTGACTTAACACTGTGAAATATAAACAATACATCTTATGCCCTTATCTCATTCTTTCACTGATAAACTCTCTATCTTCAGGCTTTTAAAGACCAGCCTTCATTTTAAATAACCTTCATTGTGCCCTACATTGCAGGCCACAGCTCTTCCCCTGGGTTTTGATTCCTTTTTGACAATGTGCCTTTGAAGTTTATTGCGGTAAAAATCACAGTTAGTAGCTTGGCTAATTGCTTCTTCATTGTTGTTAAGCTTCTTTTCCCGACATAGCTTACTGGATTCCATTCATTCTTGAGCCTTGTACTCTTCAGAGAATAATTCATTCAATACATTTCTACTTCTTATTTTTCAATCTTTCTTGTGACGTTTAAAGAAGAACATTCAATTGTGAACAGTTGAGTATATTTCATAAAATAAAGAAACAATGATTTTTTTTCCAAAACATCATCAAGAGTTGTAAAAATCATAATCTGTGCTGGTTTTTCTTTTGTAAAATAATAACAATGAAATGGCTTGATTGTTGTATATTGTATGAAATTATCACCTAAAAATTAAAACAGTGAGATTTAAAAAGAAATGCACTTAATATTAGGCACCATTGCTTCAAACAAAGTACCAGGAAGAGTTAACCACAGCAAGCTTTTGTCTACAATAAACATTTCGCTGATGCAAACCTGGGACTCCATAGTTAGGGGGACAGATAGGAGATTCTGTGGGAACGAGAGAGACTCGCGGTTGGTGTGTTGCCTCCCAGGTGCCAGGGTCCGTGATGTCTCGGATCGTGTTTTCGGGATCCTTAAGGGAGAGGGGGAGCAGCCCCAAGTTGTGGTCCACATAGGCACCAACGACATAGGTAGGAAAAGGGATGGGGACGTAAGGCAGAAATTCAAGGAGCTAGGGTGGAAGCTTAGAGCTAGAACAAACAGAGTTGTTATCTCTGGTTTGTTACCCGTGCCACGTGCTAGCGAGGCGAGGAATAGGGAGAGAGAGCAGTTGAACACGTGGCTGCAGGGATGGTGCAAGAGGGAGGGATTCAGATACCTGGATAATTGGGGCTCATTCTGGGGTAGGTGGGACCTCTACAAACGGGATGGTCTACACCTGAACCAGAGGAGTACCAATATCCTGGGGGGGAAATTTGCTAATGCTCTTCGGGAGGGTTTAAACTAATTCAACAGTGGGGTGGGAACCTGAATTGTAGCTCCAGTGTACAGGAGGTTGAGAGTAGTGAGGTCATAAATAAGGTTTCAAGGTTGCAGGAGTGTACCGGCAGGCAGGAAGGTGGTTTGAAGTGTGTCTACTTCAATGCCACGAGCATCCGGAATAAGGTGGGTGAACTTGCAGCATGGGTTGGTACCTGGGACTTCGACGTTGTGGCCATTTCAGAGACATGGATAGAGCAGGGACAGGAAAGGTTGTTGCAGGTTCCGGGGTTTAGATGTTTCATTAAGATCAGGGAAGGTGGTAAAAGAGGGGGAGGTGTGGCATTGTTAGTCAAGGACAGTATTACGGTGGCAGAAAGGACGTTTGATGACAACTCGTCTACTGAGGGAGTATAGGCTGAGGTTAGAACCAGGAAAGGAGAGGTCACCCTGTTGGGAGTTTTCTCTTGGCCTCCGAAAAGTTCCAGAGATGTAGAGGAAAAGATTGCAAAGATGATTCTGGATAGGAGCGAAAGTAACAGGGTAGTTGTTATGGGGGACTTTAACTTTCCAAATATTGACTGGAAACGTTATAGTTCGAGTACTTCAGATGGGTCAGTTTTTGTCCAATGTGTGCAGGAGGGTTTCCTGACACAGTATGTAGATAAGCCAAAAAGAGGCGAGGCCACATTGGTTTTGATACTGGGTAAAGAACCAGGCCAGGTGTTAGATTTGGAGGTAGGAGAGCACTTTGGTGATAGTGACCACAATTCGGTTACGTTTACTTTAGCGATGGAAAGGGATAGGTATATAAAGCAGGGCAAGCGTTATAGCTGGGGGAAAGGCAATTATGAGGCGATGAGGCAAGATTTAGGATGCATAGGATGGAGAAGGAAACTGCAGGGGCTGGGCACAATTGAAATGTGGAGCTTGTTCAAGGAACAGCTACTGCGTGTCCTTGAGAAGTATGTACCTGTCAGGCAGGGAGGAAGTGGTCGAGCGAGGGAACCGTGGTTTACTAAAGAAGTTGAATCTCTTGTCAAGAGGAAGAAGGAGACTTATGTAGAGATGAGGCGTGAAGGCTCAGTGAGGGCGCTTGAGAGTTACAAGTTAGCCAGGAAGGAGCTAAAGAGAGAGCTAAGAAGAGCCAGGAGGGGACATGAGAAGTCTTTAGCAGGTAGGATCAAGGAAAATCCTAAAGCTTTCTATAGGTATGTCAGGAATAAAAGAATGACTAGAGCAAGATTGGGGCCGGTCAAGGACAGTAGTGGGAAGTTGTGCGTGGAGTCCGAAGAGATAGAAGAGGTGCTAAATGAATATTTTTCGTCAGTATTCACACAGGAAAAAGACAATGTAGTCGAGGAGAATACTGAGATACAGTCTATTAGACTAGACGGGATTGAGGTTCATAAGGAGGAGGTATTAGCAATTCTGGAAGGTGTGAAAATAGATAAGTCCCCTGGGCCGGATGGGATTTATCCTAGGATTCTCTGGGAAGCTGGAGAGGAGATTGCAGAGCCTTTGGCTTTGATCTTTATGTCGTCATTGTCTTCAGGAATAGTGCCAGACGACTGGAGACTAGCAAATGTTGTCCCCTTGTTCAAGAAGGGGAGTAGAGACAACCCTGGTAATTATAGACCAGTGAGCCTTACTTCGGTTGTGGGTAAAGTGTTGGAAAGGATTATAAGAGATAGGATTTATAATCATCTAGAAAGGAATAATTTGATTAGGGATAGTCAACACGGTTTTGTGAAGGGTAGGTCGTGCCTCACAAACCTTATTGAGTTCTTCGAGAAGGTGACCAAACAGGTGGATGAGGGTAAAGCGGTTGATGTGGTGTATTTGGATTTCAGTAAAGCGTTTGATAAGGTTCCCCATGGTAGGCTATTGCAGAAAATACGGAGGCATGGGATTGAGGGTGATTTAGCGGTTTGGATCAGAAATTGGCTAGCTGTAAGAAGACAGAGGGTGGTGGTTGATGGGAAATGTTCATCCTGGAGTTCAGTTACTAGTGGTGTACCTCAAGGATCTGTTTTGGGGCCACTGCTGTTTGTCATTTTTATAAATGACCTGGATGAGGGCGTAGAAGGATGGGTTAGTAAATTTGCGGATGACACCAAAGTCAGTGGAGTTGTGGATAGTGCGGAAGGATGTTGCAGGTTACAGAGGGACATAGATAAGCTGCAGAGCTGGGCTGAGAGGTGGCAAATGGAGTTTAATGCGGAAAAGTGTGAGGTGATTCACTTTGGAAGGAGTAACAGGAATACAGATTACTGGGCTAGTGGTAAGATTCTTGGTAGTGTGGATGAGCAGAAAGATCTCGGTGTCCATGTGCATAGTTCACTGAAAGTTGCCACCCAGGTTGATAGCGTTGTTAAGAAGGCGTACAGTATGTTAGGTTTTATTGGTAGAGGGATTGAGTTTCGGAGCCATGAGGTCATGTTGCAGCTGTACAAAACTCTGGTGCGGCCGCACTTGGAGTATTGCGTACAGTTCTGGTCACCGCATTATAGGAAGGATGTGGAAGCATTGGAAAGGGTGCAGAGGAGATTTACCAGGATGTTGCCTGGTATGGAGGGAAGGTCTTATGAGGAAAGGCTGAGGGTCTTGAGGCTGTTTTTGTTAGAGAGAAGAAGGTTAAGAGGTGACTTGATAGAGACATACAAGATGATCAGAGGATTAGATAGGGTGGACAGTGGGAGCCTTTTTCCTCGGATGGTGATGGCTAGCACGAGGGGACATAGCTTTAAATTGAGGGGTGATAGATATAGGACAGATGTCAGAGGTAGGTTCTTTACTCAGAGAGTAGTAAGGCGTGGAATGCCCTGCCTGCAAAAATAGTAGACTCGCCCACTTTAAGGGCATTTAAATGGTCATTGGATAAACATATGGATGATAATGGAATAGTTTAGGTTAGATGGGCTTCAGATTGGTTTCACAGGTCGGCGCAACATCGAGGGCCGAAGGGCCTGTAATGCGCTATAATGTTCTATGTTCTATGTTCTATAAATGTGGCATTTAAATTAGCAGTCTGTAACTAGTGGAATATTGCAAGGCTCAACTCTGGGACCATGGCTACTTACAATTTATATTGATGATCTAGATGAAGAGACAATGAGAATTGAATTGATACTTGCCGGTCATACAAAGCTCAGTAAGAGTAAAGAGTGTATGAGGAATACATAAAGAGTTGAAAAGAGTAATAGGCAATTAGGTCAGTGTGCAACTGTATGGCAGTTGCAGTATGTGGGGAAGTGTGATGGTATTTGCTTTCGTAGTAAGAGTAGAAAAACAAAATGTATTTTTAAGAGGTGTGAAACCTGTAAATGTTGATATTTATTTAGAGCGATGTGGATGCACCCTTACAAAGGTTCAATATGTTGGTTTTTAGGAATAGAGGGTTTGCAATGATGAGAGAGGCTGTATAAATTGGGCCAAACTCTTTGAAATTTAGAGGAATTCAGTGGTGATCACATTGAAACATTCAAACTTCTGAATGGTCTTGACATAGCAGACACAGAGATTATTTCCCCTGGCTGGGAGATCTAGCACAGACTAGGGATAGGAAATTGATCATTTTGGACTGAGATAAGAAGAAATGTCTCAAATCAATGTTTTGGAATGATTTACTTCAGAGTGTTCTCAATGTTCCAATTTGAATATATGTAAAGATTGAAATAGACAAATTTTTGCTTTCTCAGTGAATCAAGAGGGTGGGGTCTGGGTAGACTGGAAAAGAGGGAATAGGCAGGCAAATTAAATTAAAGATCAGCCATTGAATAGTTGAGTGAGCCAGAGGAGCTATATAGACTCCCCTTGTTTCTATTCCTAACATTCTTATAATTTCGTGCATGCCTTCATTACCTCCTGACTTAACTATTCAAATACACTCTTGGTTGATCTCCCACATTCTATCTTACATAAGGTTCAGATCATCCAAAACTCAGCTACTCGTGTCTTAACTCGCAGCAAGTCTTATTCCTCCATCACCCCAAATTCAATGACATACACTGGCATCTGGTCAAGTGACATCTGGATAGTAAAATTCTCCTCATTCTTATTTTCAAACTCACTTAAGGCTGTGCCCATTTGCATGTCCATGATCTCCTCCTCAATCATCCTCTAGCTCAGTTGGCTGGACAGCTGATTTACAATATAGAGTGACACTAACCCAAATTGGCTTCTTCTATACTTTGATGGTGCATTGATTGGGGTGGAGTGCAAACTTCACCACAAAACGCTGTTATATTTAGCAACAGAGTTTGCATTCAACCAAAACTGACACAACACAAGTCTCTACTCAGACGTTTTAAAAAATGAATTAAAATTCTTAAACTTTTAGAATTTATTTGCTCATTGGATTATTGGTATAGATCTCCAGATTATTAATGCACAAACATAAGTATGATAGCATTCTTACTTTACACACATCATATGTTTTCATTACATAATGGCATTATGTGAAACATAATTAACAGCACTGTTCAAAATGTCACACGAATGATTCTATCAGCGAAGTGCCTTTGAGACATTATACTATGTTAATGTATTAGACGCACTCAAGTTATTGTTGAAAAAATGTTCCAATAATTGCACAACACAATCCAAAAATATTCTTCAACACAGACTTGTGCTGCCAATGTCAGCATGACTTTTCATATTGCTGTAGCAGTACAAATTAACCAGTGGTCAAAAGGCCAATGTCATAACTGATTATCTCTGCAGGCTTTAGTTATACTTTAGCAGGAAATGCATTAGACTAATTCCACTTAACATCTTTGTATAAACTAAGACCTGACATTGCTTTTCTATTAAATGTTTCACTCTACTGTGACATGATATGTCAATGTTGCTCATGTATGTTTTGTCAAGGGTCACAAGTCAAACTAATCTCTTAATTGAACAGCACTCTCAACAATAGTGTCCTTCTTAATCTCCACTGCATTCATACTTTATTTTATTGATACGATTAGCATCAGAGTACTCAGATTTATTTTTCCTTTGAGCCACCAAGCTTCAAATATGCTTTTAACACACTGGGATGGATTTTATGAGAAGCTGTGATTTCATCCTGGTGAAAAAGTTGGGAAGGGAGCTTGCTTTTCATCCCAATAGCTTGCCTGTAACAAAATAATGCTGTAGCCATGTTGATTGCTTTAGGACATGATTTCCAGCACTTTGACCAATCAGAAGCCCAGTTGCTTGGAAAACAGTGCCTGGTAGGAGAACATAGAATATAAAACATAGAACATAGAACAGTACAGCACAGTACAGGCCGTACGGCACACGATGTTGTGCCGAACTTTTACCCTCATCCTAAGGTCTATCTAACCTCCACCCCGACCTTATATTATCATCCATATGCCTATCTAATAGCCGCTTAAATGCCACTAATGAGGCCGACTCTACTACCCTCTCTGGCAATGCATTCCACGCCCCTACCACTCTCTGAGTAAAGAACCTATGTCTGACATCTCCCCTATATCTACCTCCACTCACTTTAAAACTATGCCCCCTTGTAATAGCTACCTCCATCCTAGGAAAAGTCTCTGGCTGTCCACTCTATCTATACCTCTGATCATTTTGTACACCTCTCATCCTTCATCGTTCTAAAGAGAAAAACCCTAGTTCTCTCAACCTTTCCTTGTAAGTCCTTCCCTCCATTCCAGGCAACATCCTGGTAAATCTCCTCTGCACCTTTTCCAACGCTTCCACATCTTTCCTGTAATGAGGCAATCAGAACTGGACACAATACTCCAGATGTGGCCGAAACAGGCTTTTGTATAGCTGGAGCATAACTTCATGGCTCTTGAACTCAATCCCTCTATTAATGAAAGCTAACACACCATATGCCTTCTTAACAACTCTATCCAACCTGGGTGGCAGCTTTCAGGGAACTGTGGACATGAACCCCAAGATCCCTCTGCTCTTCCACACTGCCAAGAATCTTTCCGTTAACCCTGTATTCTGCTTTCAAATTTGTCCTTCCAAAATGAATCACCTCACACTTTTCAGGGTTAAACTCCAGCTGTCACCTCTCAGCCCAGCTCTGCATCCTACTGAAGCTGCTACTGTTGGAACTACAGGACCAAGGAGCCAAGGTGGATCAGGGAAAATGAACTGGAGGAAGATGCCTTCAAAGGACACATGATGACCAGGCCTAACATCATATTGCGCAGCTAATGCTTCAGGGAACACCACGAACCACCCGCCGCCAAGGTAAAACACCAGCAGTTTTATGATGGGGCTCTTCAGTGGCTCTTTAAGTGACCATTTTAAGGACCTCGTTATGCCTAAAGGTGGCAGGATGTCCAATACCTTCCCCCACCTCCCCAGCAACTAGTGGAATATAACAGACAGATGAAGGGTAGTTGGCAAGCAGGCCATCCACTGGATTTTACGTGCTCTTTCCTACATGCAAACAAGCCAGTGCGGTCCTAAATGGCTTCTAATGCAATATATTCACTTCCACCATGATTTGTGCCAGATGCCATATTGATAATGGCATTACTGCGAGTACAACTAGCACCCCCAGACAAATGCACAGCCAGGAAATCATGATGCCAATCAGTGTGCAATGCTCTTTTTCAGAAATGCTGCCATTTTAGAGTCCTGTACTCCACCTGATGCCCGCTATGGAAGCTGCATTAATGGAGATGCATCAGCAGCACGAAGGGCCCCCTACCCATTGCTATTTGGGAATCATCTACCACCTACAGGTCACTTGCTGATTCATTTTTTCTGGTAGTTGGTCTAAATCTATCAGCCTTTGCTTTCTGTATTTGTTTCAAGTTGCCAAAACTCAGCAGGAAGTGTGACCAGTGATGAAGTACCTTTTCCAGGCTTCAAGACTTATGCACAGACTGTTGCTCCAGACCTGGGTGCACTAGTAGGCATTCTCCTTGGAATATGGAATGACTTGGAGAATGAACAGAGCTCAGGCTGAACAAGCTACAGGAAAAGGGACATAGAGGGAGAGAGTTGGCCACCTTGGCAGTATTTTTCTTTCTCCACATTGTGCATGTTGTGAGATATCAGCAACGGCAACCCCAATTCCACATTCACCAAGACTCTGAAGTCCGTATCTTTCTATTGCTACTGGTGGTCACATTGACA
>NC_063336.1:96736609-96751378 GCF_021869965.1 Rhincodon typus
AGACTGTTCATTTCTGATGTTGAGATCAGATTAAAGCCTCCCAGCTGCGACTCTGTAACCCTAGAAGAGAGAAGACACCGGCACAGTGATCTTTAGCAGCTCAGTTGAAATAACCGCACGCATATACCAAGCCACTCACAAACTGCACACTCCACTCTCATCAGCACTAACCACTTTACTGCTTCTTACGGTCCTGAAAATTCAAACTCTTCTGTGTTTTAAGATTCACACTGAATGGTTTGTCGTTGAATTTAGCAGTAAATTCCCTTCTTTTAAAAAAAAATCCACATTTGATAATTGTGGCAAAAGTGCATACAATTCTGCTGTTGTTTTTGCTACTTTGCAAAGGATGGCGAGTTAGTCCAGAAAGAAAACAGCATCCGGCATGTCCCACGTTGCTTGACTGGAGCAAGACTTCTTATTCTCAAAGTAGCATCTATATAATCTAGACCTGAATCGCGAATTTAAAAAAAAATCATGCATTTACCTTCAAAATATATCCTGCCCCCTCTCTTTGCAAGTCGTGTCGTTTTTGTTTTGCTGAAACTTGCTCGCAGAATAAATAATTTCTCGCGGTGTGCACTTTATTCCATAAACTACACCATTTCTGCAGTGCCTCCCAGCGCAGGCCCTTATATAGTATACGATGCATGTGGTAGTTCAATATGATATTATCGACTTGAGGTGGGTGGTAAACAATAAAAGTCCACTTGGCAACCTTTGTTCGGTAACTTTCGTTAGATCTTTCCCAACCTTTTACTGTCTATTCGCAGACGTAATCGGTCCCACCGGATTACCCCGGCGTGTCTTTAATTGGAAACGTGTTAACGCGATTTGAAAATACATCCTTCCCGATCAAGCACTCCTTGAATTGCATTATTTTCGTCAGCCCGGATGATGATGAGACCGTCACTGACTGACAACGCTGCGTGGATACCAGGAACTTCTTTTCTATCCCCTTTCCCCTTCCCTCAGCCAGGAACCGGTAACTGCCATTATATTCCTGCCTCTTGCAGTTTATTTGATGATCCTCAGGATATGATTTCTGATAAACACGTTTACTTCTTCAAGTCTAATTTCCGACGTGACAAATTATTGGAAACGCTGTGATAAGGATGTTAAAGTCAGCGAGAAGTATGTACTTACATATAAAACACTGCAGTTAGACACAGCTATTCAAAGATGCAACGGTGCCGGTATTAAACCTTTAACAGTACCTATTTAATCAGAATGTTGTTTACCACTCCCTTCAGGTTCAAACAAATACCAAAGTGTGTGTGCGGACCTGGTGTGAGCAAGAGTTGTCCAACTCTATACGAAACCGTGATTTTGATGATTTCAATTAACTTCCTATTTATTGTAACCTTATAATGAAGCCCCCTACCCCGCTTAATGCTGTGAATGTAGGCACGTCAAATGTAGAAATTTGGAGAAAATGCACAAACAGTCATTTGTAGGGACATATAAACTGAGGAGAAAACTGACAACAGCGCCATTCAGCGACTGGCCGGAATCAGTCAGGCCACCGTGCCCTACAAATTAGGGGATTGGATTCACAGTGCGCTTCAGTTAGATATAATTTATTCATGGAAACTTCCGCCGGTATTGATCGACCATGTACAGTTGATCTCATGATGCCGCTTGCATAATCTATAGAATAACCACTTGCCGTAGAAAATCCCCTTTGAGGGAATATTGGTGTTAAAGGATTCAGACTCCTAACAACAATGCAAATGTTCACCCAAGTTACCGTTCATAAATGCATGGATTACTAAAGAAAAATGTTGTTCTTCAATGAGGTTTGAAGGTGAACGGATCTCTGGCCTTATGTTAGGGAAAAAATGGTGGTGACTAGCCTACCTCCTCCCACTAGATGCCACTCATTCGCTTGATATATACGCCATGAGTAACAAAGCATTTTCCCCATTTGGTTTTGTATGACAAACCCTTCGATAGATCATATGATGCCATAGCCTGTTCATTAATTTTGGTGCAAAAGTTTAACAGCAACATATAATTGTATAATACCTTCACCAAGGCATATAACATTATATGAGGTCAGATAAAAGCTTGATCAAAGCAGTCATGCGTTTCCTAAAAGGAGGAACACTTGGTAGAGAAGTATGGGGAGAAAGCTTAGGGCCAGGGCAACTGAAGGCATGGCCATGGATGGTGGAATTAGGAATGTCCCTTGGGATTGGGCATAAAGGGGAAGCATTAGAGGAGTGTAAGTATTTTAGAGGGTTGCGGGACTGTCAGAGATTGCAGAGATAGAGAAAGGGTGATATCATGGAGGGGTTTGAAAACAAGATAAGAATTTTTAAGTCAATGTGTTGCTTAACTGGGAGACAGTATAAGTCACAGAGTGATAGGGGAATGAGAGTTGCTGCAAACTGAAATATGGCAGCTGAATTTTGGTGACCTCATGTTTATAAAGGGTAGAATGTGGGAAACCAACCAAGGGTATATAAAATTTGAGTAAATAAGAGGAATGTAATGTCAAGAGAATGTAGTAAAGGATTTGTTGAATCTTTGATCTGAGTGTTTTCAATTCTTCAAAATAAGATTATAAACATGGCCAATTTTTTTTATGGGCTATGGCTTTGCAAAATTCATAAATTAAAAATGTGGGAATTCTGAAATTCAGCATCAAATTGAAAGTTAACCACTTTATTCTAGGCCAAACATGGTGATTGTGGAAACAAAGCCAAAAACGTCAGAAGCTTTTTTGCACTAATGACTGAAGTCTACTTTGGTGTTTTCTCCAATTAGCTGCTGGGGTTGTAACCGTTTAATCTATATAAGTGCATTCTTTTTAACCAATAAGTAAGATCTGGCTAAAATCCTGTGCTTATGCAGCATTTTCAGTTTTCCAATACTAAAACTTTTCATTCAATAATACATTTCAAGCAATGACTACTGATTTGTACAGAGAATGATTTATCTATTCTTTATGTAGGCCCATTGTCTCATGGGTGTTACATCTTCCCTCCCCTTCCCATGTAATCAAGGGATAACCTAAATAAAACATGTAATTGATAAACTAAATAATTTACATTTATTTAAGATGATTGTCATCATATCCCTTCATAAGTGGACAAAGTTACTACAAAGTTTACTCTGGAGAACATATGTTCCTAATAAATATGGAAAAGTAAACTGCTAATACTGGTAATCTTGAATAGAACAACAAAATTCTGGAAATATACAGAAAATCCATTATATTTATAACACAGAAAACTTTTGTCTAAGAATAACAACAATGTTTATTTTATGATCCCTTTAATTTAGAATAACATCCCAAAATGTTTCACAGAAACATAATCTGGCAAAAATATGAATGCTGAGCGAAAGAAACAGATATTAGAAAGGATGACCTTAAACTTGGCCAAAGAGATATGTTTTATTCAGGGCCTTAAAGGAACAGAGAGAAGTTTGGAGAGATGTTCTTGAATGTAGAGCATAGATGGCAGAAGCACCGCTGCCAATGGTGGTTTGCAGGTATTGGGGGTGAAAAGCACAAGGGGCTTAAAAAAGAAACACACAATTCTCAGATGGTTTGCAGGTTAACATTTTGAGTGGGCACTCTTTGCCAGAATCTGAATGGGTTGCAGAAGGCAAGATCTCTTATATTAGGAAGTCTTGCATCCGTTAGGTTTTGCAATGGGCATTGTATAATTTGAATTTAAGATGTTATTACTATAGAAGAGAAGCAACACTTCTACCCGCTCATTTAATGTGACACTGGTAGGAAGCATTTCCACCCACAAAGGGTGGTAGAAGCTTGGAACTCTCTTCCACAAATAACAGTTGATGCTAGATCGGTTGTTCATTTTAAGTCTGAGATAGATACATTTTTGTTAAGCAAAGATGTTAAAGGATTCGCACCAAGCTGAGGTATATGGAATTAGGCCATAGATCAGCCAGATTCCATTGAATGACAGAACAGGCTTGAGGGGCTGAATGGCCTACTCGCTTCATATGTTCCTATAAAATTTCTGTATTGTATTGTGACACTTGTACAGTGTACATATTAATGTTTAGATCAGTATTAGTCATAAAATATTAACTTTAGTAGTGGAATACTAGCATGTAAATAGTCCTAAAACGTATTACAATGTCATAATGGAAAATGGCAAAGTGACGCAAAGAGCAATAATCTGAAATTATAGCACTATTAATTACTTCAGTACCATAATTAGTTTTAATTTATAATACCTTGAGATTTTGAGGAGAGTCATACAATCAGTTGAAAACTACTATGTAAACATTTTCCGTAGGAATTCAAATCTACAAATTGCCATATTTACCTGTTACACTCCCTTGTGAGTTCAGCAGGTGATGTTTTACAAGAATCTTCTTTCTCAATCTGATCACTGACCTATAAAGGCTCACTGTAATGCCACAGCATTGCGTTGTATTGCTTATTGTAAAGGTAAACTCAAAATGCTTTCTGAACATAAAATCATATGTGTATTTTTCTCAATAACTGAAATTAATTCTGTCATACTTATTTTGCAAAATAACATGAAAAGGAGAAATTATTTCACTCAAAGGATTGTGAATCTTTGGAATACTCTGAAGGACTGTGGGTCAGTGAATGCATTTAAGGCTAACACAGATCAACCTTTGGTCTCTCAGGAAAGCAAAGGATGTGGAGAGCAGACAGGAAAATAAAGTTAAAGCCCAAGATCTGTCGAGATCATATTGAATGGCAGAGTAGGCTTGAAGAGCTATATGGTTTACTCCTGCTCCTGTTTATTGTGTTCTCAAGTATAATTAAACATATGAGTTGACTTAACCATTGAATAATTCTCTCCTGTTTCTCTAATCGCCTTTCTAAGATTATCTTGTTTTAATTCATTCTTGGGATGTGGGCCAGTATTTATTGCCCATCCTTAGTTGCCCTTGAAAAGACAGTAATGATCTGTCTTCTTGAACTGCTGCAGTCCATGTGTTGTATGTACGCTCTCAATGCTATTAGGGAGGGAATTCCAGGAGTTTGACCAAGTAGTCATGAATTAACAATGATATATTTCTCAGTCACGATAGTGAGTAGCTTGGAGGGGAACTGGCAGCTGATGGTGTTCTCATGTATCTGCTAATCTTGCCCTACTTCGTAGTGGTTGTGGATTTGGCAGGAGCCACAGTGAATTTTTGCAATTTTTGTAAATGGTACACTGCTGCTATTGAGCTTCAGTAGTGGAAGGAATGGCTGTGATGCCAATCAAGCAGACAGCTTTGTCCTGAATGGTATTGAGAGTTTCTGGAGAAGCATTCATCCAAGCAAGAGAAGTATTCTATCACAAGCCTGACTTACGCCTTGTAGATGGTGCACAGGCTTTAGGGAGTCAGGAGATGCGTTACTTGCTGCAGGATTTCTAGCCCCTGACCTGTGCTTGTAGCCACTGAATTTTATATGGATAGTCCAGTTTCTGGTAAATGATAAACCCCATGCTGTTCATAGTGGGAGATTCAGTGATGGTAAAGCTGTTGAATTTAGTTTGATTGACTCTTGTTGGAAATGGTCATTGCTTGGCATTTGTGTCGCACAGTTGTTATTTGCTACTTTTCAGCTAAGCCTGGATATTGTCCAAGTTTTGCAGCATATCAACATGGACTGCTTCAGTATCTGAGGAGTCGCAAATGGTACTGAACATTGTGCAATCATCAGCAAACATCTCCACTTTTGACCTTATGATGGAGCGAAGGTCAATGATGCAGCTACTGAAGATGTTTGGGCCTTGGACACTACCCTGAGGAATCCCTGAGGATGTCCTGGGAGTGAGATGACTGACCTTTGACAGACACTAACATCTTCTTTTGTGCCAAATATGATTACAACCAGAGGAGAGTTTTGCCTTTGATTCCCATTGACTCCAGTTTTGCTAGGGCTCCTTGACACCACACTCAGTCAAATAAGGCCTTGAAGCCATGGTCAATTATTTTACCCTCAATCAACTCTGGAATTCAGCTCTTTCATTTATCTTTGAATGAAGCTTATAATGAGATAGTAAGCTGAGTGGCTCTCGAAGAACTCAAACTGAGCATCACTGAATAGGTTATTCATCCATAAGACCCATTTCTTCCTTTACTGCGGAATGTGGACCAAAATGTGAAAAAAAACTACTTTAAACCAAGGACTGTGGGAGGTACTGGAATTCATTTTGAATTTTGTTTACACTGCTGCTTTGCTTGAGCAGTAGGTGAAGAATCAGTGGCACAATAGGTCTGTATGCAGAGCAAGCTTCACCCTGAGACAGGCTATTGATTTGGAGTTTTAATGAAGACCAATTGTATGAGCCAAAAGCTATCAGCATGATAACAATCCACTGATTGGCCATGGGAAACATGGACAATTTGTGGGTGACCAATACGGAGGCAGAAGGTTTCCAGATTGCAAGAGACAGCGTTTTATTTCTTTCACTTCACAGTGAAGTAATCTTGAACTGACAGTTAACTATTCTCTCCCACCTTTTGCTCAAATTGTTGCCTCTAGCCGGTGACTGAAAGACTGAACAATTAATGTGTCAACTGCGCTGTGTCTTCAGCAATGAACTGAAAGGATGTGGAAATAAGAAGATCAGAACTCAGTAGGTTAGAAGAAGCAAAAGGACACAAATCCTGTGGATTAGTGTGATTGAACTGTTTGCACAGATATTTTCCCTCAACCTATAACAGCTATGTGTTTGTTTGCCTGTGCCTTTCTGCATGTGAGCGTAAGGGAAAGCAATGGAGCTTAAGCTAGCGGTCATAAGTTAATATTTGATATGTTGTTTCTCTCATTTATGATAAATAATAGTTTCTTGTTAAGTACTAAACCTCGTCAAGTTTTCTGTTAACCTGAGTCCATCATACGGATAAACATTGGTGGATTTTGGGTAAGTTGGTTAAATGTTTACCTTTTGTGATGACCGCAAGAGTAGTGGGCCATGTGTATTAGTGGACTTCCCAAATGGGCCTGACACCATGATTCTGGTAACTTGTGTATAATCTTTGCAATCTGAACCCACAGTTGGCAACTCTATTGATTCTATTTCCTGTATTACCCTGATTAAAAACCACCTCTTCATCCAAGCTTTCATTCATTTCTTCTAACTTTTTCTTTTCAATTGAGAATTTTTTGATTATACTTCTATTTCATTATTCATGTTCTTTTTCATATTTACTGTATTGAAGTTTTATTTTAACTTAATTGCTTCAACTCCCTTCCAAAAGCCTAAAAGTGAACATTATATCTTTGCCTTTGACAGTGCATCAGTACTATTTAGCCTGCTGAGCGACTAAGTAACTTGCTTTAGTTTCCAAAATATTCTCCTTGGCTATTGTTCACACTCATTTGACACATCAAATGACATGTATAAAATGCCTAACTCAGAAATTATTCATATTACTTGACCTGAGAGACGCAGTGATGAATGTTTAAAGCCTAGAAAGTTTCCAACTGGACAGGGATAAACAGGTTTGAATAGGGTTTTGATGGTCCTAAGCTTTGAGGCATGAGGTATTTTTAAATGTGGCTTCATCTACAGGTCACTGTCAGCTGCCCAATGAAATCATGCCAGTGGGTGAGAGAGTAAATCTGGTCTCTTTGGCACTCCATCAGCTAACAGCAAAAGAAGGGTCATCATTGCAAATTAAGTTTCAGATAACAAATATACAGTTTTAGAATTTATGACACAGAAGGAGACCATTTAGCCAATTGTATTCACGCCAGCTGAAAAAATAACATTCAGTCTAATTTCACCATCCAGTTCTTGGTCACTAGACCTGTAGGTTATGATACCTCAGGTGCATATAGAAGTTAAAAATGAAAGCAAATATAATTAAAATTCATTGATAAGTTGAATATATTAGCAAAGTCTTGTGGAAGGGGAGATCTAGGATAGAGATGGATGCAACTTCCCTTTCTCACCTGAACTTGAATTCGTATTCATCCTGATTTCACAAGACGGATTTTTTCCCACTAACCATGGATCTC
The DNA here is from genome assembly GCF_021869965.1 of Rhincodon typus. NCBI lineage: Eukaryota > Metazoa > Chordata > Chondrichthyes > Orectolobiformes > Rhincodontidae > Rhincodon > Rhincodon typus. The sequence continues at coordinate 96,744,591 of NC_063336.1, forward strand.
TGCTGTCAGTAGACTTGGTTCAGTTTGGCAATAACAGTCAATATATGAAAGGAAACATGACCCTGAATTTCATCAATGCTTGCGGTCCTTCCTTAGGCAGGGTTGCCATTTAATTGCAGAACCCAGTAAATTAAAATAAGCAATGTTGAGAGATAGTCACTTTTTGCATCACACTTCTCCATGTCTCTGGAATTCCACAGAGTGCCTCCTCCAACTGCATTCCTCCAATTCTGCCCTCTAGAGTATCCCTGATTTTAATCACTCCATCAACGGTAGCTTTGCCTTCAGTTGACTTAACCATGAATTCTGCCACACATTTGTTGTAGCTCTCAGTCTTTCTTTCTACCTCCTTTGCCTTCTTTAAGATGCTTGTCTCTTTGATTAAACCTTTAATTTTCGGAGATAACACAGTGTGGAGCTGGAGGAGCACAGCAGGCCAGGCAGCATCAGAGGAGCAGGAAAGTTGACGTTTTGGGTCGGGACCCTTCTTCAGAAATGGGGGAAGAGGGAAGGGAGGTCTGAAATAAAGAGAGAGAGGAGGGTTGGGGCTGGGGAAGGTAGGTGGGATGGTGATAGGTGAGTGCAGGTAGGCAGTGGTGGGGATTGGTCAGTGACGTAGGAGGAGGGTATAGGTGACCTAGTTTCTACTTTTAAAGATAGATCAGAAGGCTATATGGCTAACATGTGATTCTGAATAACACTAACTATGGGTTTGACTTGTGCTTCAGCTAAAGTAGATTTGAAACTTCCTTCTGAAATAACTCCTCAGAGGTCAGTATCCCATCACTAAGTCAGCCTTTACTTACATGCAGGGATCCCTTATCACTGATCTACCTCCCTCAGAGCCAGCTCTCAGAGTGAGCAGGATGTCTGACACTCCTGTTTATATCTGTCAGCCAGGGCTCCCTGATTGGACCAGATTAACAGCCCCAATCAGGAAACTCATATTCTATGTGGTCCACCTGGTTAAACTCATTACAATCACTACATCTTCCACATTGGAAGGCAAAGGCAGACCAGCACTGAAACAAAAACTACCAATAAACAGCTCTGGATAAAACAGAGAAGACAGTGAGCTGAGGGCATCCGTTTGGACAGAGCGACTGTGCACATCTCCTTCGCTGGCTCAGTGTCATCTTTTGTTTTGTATTGCTCCTGTGAAATGCCTTGGCACATTTTGTTAGTTTAAATGTGCTGATTAAATATGAATTGTTATAAGTGTTGTTGTATAAGAGACAGAGACAAAAAAGGGCAGGTATTTCATTTTTCAGTTGCAAACCCACCCAAAATGTTGGATTTCTTTCAAGCTGAACTGCAAAAAGTGCAATGCCAGAAGAGTGTCTTTGAACATCAGAGTCCCTAATATGTATAAAATGTTAAACTCATTTCTGGTCACAATTAAATTAACTGAGTTGTATCAGTGCAATAGGAGCAGGCTTAGTAGTACTACAATATTTAGTATTTAACAGTTGTAACTTTATTGATACCAAAGATTTTCACAATCTTAATTCATACAAAGTATTTACACTAAAAGTGATATTGCTTCCACAGTAGCTCATGCCAGTATCACCACTGTGCCAGGCTGGGATTCTCTGTCTGATATCCCTTGATGGAGATTGAAGTTGAGGGGTCTAACTCCACACCAAACATTCAATAATGTTCTGCATTAACTTTACCACTTCTTCCCCAACACACTGCAAAGGTGATTTTTGAATCCTTACTGAACCATATACATGATGGCAGGACTAAAATGAACAGTGCTTCCTACGTGTTTGAACGTTTTGGCACCTCCAAAGGACCAGTTCTTGTCCTTGCTGGCAAGGAATGGAATGTCAGGTGTCTTACCATCTCTCTTGGCTCTCTTTACTCTGTTGTGGACTGTTTTCTCCTGGAATGAAATAAAATGGGAGGGACTGAGTGAGATGCAAGTAGGTGACACAACCTTTACTGCTGGTACAGATGGTGGATTGGTGTATGTGTGTTAACAGTGCTAGACCATGAGCCTTGGCAAGGACTGGGTGCAGTAACATGAGTAGAATGAGTGTGAAGTAGCAGAGAGAAGATGGTAACAACTTGCTGTGGCAGAATGAAGAATGAAGAAGGCCATCTTCCTATCCTACTGAGCATTTCTCCATATCACCAGGCTGCACTGACGCACATAGTAACCTCAGACCAGGCCAGCAGGCTCTGGTGTCATGGCCTCCTCAGCTGGTCCTGATGGGAGATGGTGACACTGCTCTGCTCTATCCCATTCACTGGGACCTCCAGATCCTTGCTCACAAAGTGCAGTGCCAATTTTCCCTTACCTGCCATGCCTGCTAAATTCTCAGTGACTGTGTAGGGCAGCATCAGGTTGGCAGTGGTTACACAACAGCCTTATAAAGATGGTGCCACAGCTAGGAATCTTGGAACATGCCTGGCAGTTGTGAGTACTTTGACCTACTGCAAGGCAGAGTAAGGGACAAAGGAGTGCCATAGAGGTGTAGTGCCTACTTGGTGAGGCAAGTGCAAGAAAACATGTTGGGCCTTGTGAAAAGAAACTCTCCATGAAACTATCTCCAAAAACGACATTCAGCCTAGTGTCTATCATACTGGTGTATCTAGAGCATAATTGCTAACAATGCAATAATTTTTTTTAACAGAAAGCCTCTCCTCGTTAAGCTAGGAAATGGTTTTTCTGTCGTATATCAGACCGAGCAGGTCCTGTAGATCCAAATCCTGAAAGAGGATGGTGGCAACAAGCATACCCTGTGGTGAGTAATAGCAGAGACAGTCTCACGCAGTAAATGGTCTGTGCTGAGGATTGCTCCTACATCAAAGGGTTCCACAAATTCCATCAGGTGATGCTGTCAAAAAAAGTTGTGAGACATGCTGATTGCATAATCTTACGGCCTGTTTGCAATTTTAATGTTTTCAAAATGCTTCTATTTATAGTATAATGTTCAAGCATTCAAGCATTGTACTTATTCCTTGACGGAAATCATGCAGTGCAGAAAAGGAGCAAACTGATGACCTAAAGTAGGAAGAAGACCAAATATGTGCAAACTGCCTTAAAATAGTAACACAATATTCTCACCCTATTAGGTGAATTGTTAATGAACATTGCAAGTGGTGCTAAACTAGCATTTTGCTTGTTCAATATTAATGATGCATGGAGCTGATACTCTTTTTAACTGCACCCACATGTGCTGCACTAGAGAGCCAACTCAGAATAATACCTCCACTTACATCTCTATCCATAAAAGACTTACAGATAAAAGAAAATATCATTTAAAGAAGTGTATGCAAAGATTAAAAGAGGAAAGCATAGTACAGTTTGCATGCTGTCTTTTATGGAATGGGCATTAAATGTAAATTTGATTTCCTGAGAAAATGGCACCTGTTGGAAAAGTACAGTTTGAGCTAGCCGTACGGAAACAGCCTTGTGGCAGAATAAAATAATTATTTTAATGGTTTCAAGGTGACTGCTGTGCCTGGCAGAGGAAACAAAGGAAAATTAACAAGTGAAGGGGAGACAGTCACTTGCATAACAAATATCATAGTTAGAAAAGTTAAGAACCCTCTTTGTCTTTGCCATATGGCTGTCCCAACAAATGTGACAGCTTGCAAAACTTGGTGCTACAGTGAAAATTGGCTTGGGCTCACTTTCTCTCTCTCTCTCAATCTCTTTTTTATTTGTGGTGCTGATGCCATTGCACAAGATGGTATAATTTGTAAATTTACTTACTATATGATCAATACACTCTTGCAACTTCTTGGAAAATGCAGTGAAATGATCCTCGCATTCAATTACAAAGTTTGTTTAAACAAAACATTATTCAAATTATTCGATTACAATTAATAATCATTTTATATATGTTTTCAAATTATTTTGGTGTGTTCAATTTCAACAATTATTGTATTGGCCATATATTTAATATTTGTTTTATGAATTTTGTATTCTCTATGAGGGGATGTTGTTACAGGCAAATGCAAATCTGTGTGTAACTATCAGTTATTCTCAACTCAGATGAAGTTACTTTTGCTTTTACTTTTAATTTCCATAGAATCATAGAATCACACAGTATAGAAGAGGCCATTCAGCCCATCAAAGCTTCACTAAATCTACACTATTCCGCTTTCCAGCACCAAGCCCAAAGCCTTGAATGTTATGACATTTCAAGTGTTCATTCAAGCATTTTTAAAGGATTGTCAGGTTACTTGCCCCACCACCCTCTGGGTGAAAAAACTTTTCCTTAAATCCTCTATAAATTTTCCTTCTTTCACCTTAAGATTCTGCCTCCTTGTTATTGACCCTCTGATTAGAGGGAACATCTGCTTCCTCTACACCCTCTCCTTGCCCTTCATAATCTTATACACCTCAATTAGGTCTTCTCACAGCCTTCCCTGCTCCAAAGAAAACAACCCAAACTTATCCAGTCTCTCTTTATTGGTAAAGTCCTCCATCTCAGGCAATGTCCTGTACAAGTGTGGCATTTTTTCCAGCACTTCCATTGGCCATCCCATATCTGTCAGTGTGACAATGCTCACTTACGAATCCATAAGCAGCTGAAATGTTATTTAGTGACTCAGTTTACATGGCTAGAGGACCTGTAGTGCACTTAATTTACCTCTGGTGTATCCATGCTGCCTATGTTGAACACTGAGTTTATTCAGAATTTTTTTAGAACCAGCAGATAGGGGAAGCTTTGATTCTATTAGTCAGAACCGCAATTGGAATTAGACCTCAGAGGCTCCAAAAGGCCATATAATCCCTACTAATAATTCATCTGATTCCCAAGCTAGATTGTGAGATGTTGATTTATACAGGGTAAAAATTAATCTCGGCTCTTGTGAGTTGTCATTCTGCTCTAAGCTGTTTCGAGTTCTAAGGCAAGGAAAATGAAAGGTTGATCAGCTTCGAACTCACACAAAATGCAATCATGTCTCAGGTGCCTTGGCTTGCCAGAGATTAGGCCTCAGTCCTCAGTTAATAGATGTAGTTAAGCCACTGTGTGGGGAAATGATGACAGATCCCTGCTTGATCAGTGTCTTGACCAAAACAATCCTGTCATATTACCATTGGTGACTACTCTTACCGACATCTTGTGTGGAGAGGAGATGGAGGATGTTGATGAATTTCATTGGACAGCTGGCCTTTGACAAGATGTTCCATAGCACTTCCTGAATGACTGAGTCAAAAGCTTTGGTCAGGTTAATGAAGGCCATATCGAGTGATTGGCATTGTTCTTGGTATTGCTTTTGAAGTTGCTGAGCAGTGAAAATCATGCCCATAGTTCCACAGTTTGGTCGCAAGCCACATTAGCTTTCAGGAAGGATTGCCTCAGAGAGTATGAAAAGGCACCTCATGAGAATTCGGGCGATGAGCTTCCTGGCTATGGAGAGCAGGGAGATTCCTTGGTAGTTCCCACTGTCCACTTTGTCTCCTTTCTTGAAGACAGTGGTGGTGGCAGCATCACTCAGATCATCAGGAATTTCTTCTTTGTCCCAGATTTTCAGGAACAGTTGATGCAGATGATGGCTAAGTTCCGCTTCTCCAACAAGTTTGAAAATCTCCACTGGAATCTCAATGGCTCCTGCGGCTTTTCCATTCTTCGTGTATCTAATGGTGTTTCCAATGTCTGCCACACTAGGTGGGAGCCCAAGATCGTAGTTGATGGGAGTTCCTCAAACATGTCCTCATCTACAATTGTATTGCAGATTAGGAGCTCTTTGAAGTGTCCTGTCCATCAGAGGCTGATGTTTTCTCTGTCTCTCAAAATGCTTCCATTGTTACATTGCACCTGCTTGAGGCTAAGGGTGTTGGATCCACATATAATCTTGGTGGCTCTGAAGAAATCTCTTATCAGCAAGGAGTTGCAGCTTCTTAGCTTGCTAGTCCCCATTGTTTCTTGATTTTCCTCATTTTTCGTTATAACCCTGCCTTTGCTGTTTGATGAGTTCTCATCTCCACCTCACCAGTGATGTTGTTTTGCCAGGCATGGAGAACATTCCTCTTGTTGATGAGGTCTTGGATGATGTGGTCATTCTTGTCAAACCAGTCCTTTTCCAGGTCTTGTAGCCGATGTTTTCTTCACAGCAAGAGATGATTATGTCTATGCCAGTTCTCTGAACGAACAATTTACCTGATGCCAGCAACCCCCCCTCCCCCCCTCACCATTTCCTCATAGCCTTGGGTTTTCTTTCTTTCAGATAATCATGCAATTCCTTCTTAAAAGTCTCAAATGAACTTATTTCCCTCACACACTCAGGCAGTGTATTTTAACCACTTGCTGCATGAATTTGTTTTCCTCTTTTCACCATTGTATCTTTTATCTCAAGTCTGTGCCCTCTGTTTCTCAATATTTCCATCAATGGGAAAAGCTTCTCCCTATATTCTGTGTCAGAGCTCTCGTCATTTTGAATATCTGTACCAAATCTTAGAAAACTCATAGGCTGGAACTCTAGTGGTTTACTGAGGGACTTTTGACTCCAGTCCTGAAGAAGAGTGAAAACTGGACTTGAAACATTAACTCTGTTTCTCTCTTCACAGGTGCTGCCAGACCTTGTTGAGTTTCTCCAGCATTCTCTGTGTTTGTTTCAGATTTCCAGCATCCAGCATTTTGCTCTTATTTTGTTAAAGAAAGGTTGCACTTTCAGAGATACTGTCTTTCACAATGAATTGAGATAAATTTAAGCAAACGTCCAACTGCCATACAGATGGAAAGTGCAAGAGTTCTCCTGGTATCTTAACAAGCATTTAATGTATAGGGGCTTAGTACAAACTGCCGATGCTGGAGAATCTGAGA
>NC_063336.1:96751778-96761609 GCF_021869965.1 Rhincodon typus
TCTTTTCTGAAGAAGGGTCCAGACCCGAAATGTCAGCTTTCCTGCTCCTCTGATGCTGCCTGGCCTGCTGTGTTCATCCAGCTCTAACCTCGTTATCTTAAATGTATATGGGGCCTTTCTGTCTGCAACATGTGTAATAAAAGATAAGGATGAAATATCTGCATCCATCTTTATCCAGAAGTAACGAGTGGATGTTCCATCTCAGCTCCTGAAGACCCCAGCATCACAGAAGAACATAACGTAAGATATAGGAGAAATAGACCATTTAGCCTCTCAAGCCTGTCCTGCCTCTCAACAAGGTTACGGCTTGTCTGCCCCAGGCCTTAACTCCTCTTTCATACCAGCTCATTGTAGCTCTCAACAGCCTGATACATTAAAAATCTCCCTCCTCTTTAAATACTTTCGGTAATCTTGCCTCCACCACTCTCTTGTTTGGAGAATTCTCGGTGTTCACTACTCCCTTAGATGGAAATTCCTCAGCTATAAAAGAATGCCCCCTTATCCTGTATCTATGAGCCCTAGTTTGAGACTCTCCCACTGCTGGAAACATCTTCTCAACATCTATCCCACCGATCCCCTCAAATCTATTATATTTCAATAAGATCATCCCTCATTCTTCTAAACTCTAATGAACAAAGGTCTAATCTGTACAGCATTTTTAAAGAAAAGTCAACCCCTCAATCCCACAAATCAACTTCGTGATTTTGTTTTGAACTGCCCCTAAAGCCAATATATCATTTCTTAAATACAGAGACCAAAACTGTGCAAAGTACTCCAAATGTGGCTTCACCAACATCCTGTACAGTTGTAACAAGACTTCCCTATTTTTAAACTCCAATCTCCCTGGCAATGAAGTTCGTAATTCCATGTCCCTTCTTAATTACTTGCAGTAACTGCGCGCAAACAGTTTCCACTTCATGCATAAGGACACCCAGATCCTTCTGTGTTGCCCTTTTTTTTGGAGTTTCTCTCCATTTTAATCATAGCCTGCCTTTTGAGTTTTCAGATGAAAGTACATGATCCCATACGTTCCTACATTAAACTCCATGTACCAATATTGTGCCCACTCACTCAATGTATCTGTATGTTCCTCAAGGTTCTACATGTTCTCATCACAACATCCCATCCCACCTCTTCTTTGTATGGCCAGCAAATGTTAGACTCCGCATCATCCTCCCAAAATATTAACGTATACTTCTTACTTACTCTTGAATGTTGGCATCTCTGGCTGGTTCAGTATTTATTGTCCATTCCTAATTGCACTTGAGGTAGTAGTGAGCTGCCTTTTTGAACCACTGCAATCCATGTGCTGTAGTTGGGCCACAATGCCCTTAGGGAGGGAACTCCGGGATTTTGCCCCAGTGACAATGAAGTTAATGGCGATATGTTTCCAAGAGAGAATGATGAGTGGCTTGGAGGAGAACTTGCAGATGGTGGTGTTCGTATGTAGCTGCTGCCCTGTCCTTCTAGATGGCTGTTGGTCGTGTCTTTGGAATGTAATGTCTCAGAGTATTTAATGAATTTTGCAGATGATACACACTGCTGCTACTGAGTGTCGGTGGTGGAGGAGGGAGTAGATGTTTGTAAATGTGGTGCCAATCAAGCAATTTGCTTTGCTCTTGATGGCATCAAGCTTCTTGTGTGTTGTTGAACCTGCACTCGTCCAGGTTAGTGGGGAGTATTCAATCTCACTCCTATCTTGTGTCTTGTAGATGATGGGGAGTCAGGAAGTGATTACTTGCTGCAGTATTCCTAGCCTCTGACCTGCTGTTAGAGCCACAGAGTCATAGCTCCCTGGAGCGTAGGAAGCTGAGGCATGGCCTTATAGATGTTTATAAAATCATGAGGGGCATAGATAAGGTGAATAGCCAAGGTCAATACTCCCCCTCAAGGGTGGGGGAGTCCAAAACTAGATGGCATAGGTTTAAGTTGAGAGGGGAAAGATTTAAAGGGGACCTAAGAGGCAACTTTTTCACACAGAGGGTGGTGCTTATATGGAACGAGCTGCCAGAGGAAGTGATAGAAGCAGGTACAATCACAATATTTAGAAGAGATTTGGACAGGTACGTGGATAGAAAAGGTTTAGAGAGATATGGAACAAATGCAGACAAAATGGGATTAGTTCAGTTTAGGAAACTGGGTTGACCTGGACAAGTTGGGCAGAAGGGCTAATAGGGGTGGTCCAGTTCAGTTTCTCGTCAAAGATAATATTCAGTATGTTGATAGTAGGGGGGGGATTCAGTGATGATAATATCATTGAATGTCAAGGGGCAAGGGTTAGATTTCCTCTTATTGGAGATGGACATTACCTGGCAAATATTACTTGCCACTTTTTAGCCCAAGCCTGTATATTGTCCAGATCTTGCTGCATTTGGACATGGATTGCTTCAGTATCCGAAGACCGTGAATGATGCTGAACATTATGCAATCATCAGTGAATTTCCCACTTTTGACCTTATAATGGAGTAAAGGTCATTGATGAAGCATCTGAAGATGGTTGGGCCTACGACACTACCTGAGGAACTCCTGTAGAGATGTCCTGGAGCTAAGATGACTGACCTCCAACAACCATCTTCCTTTGTGCAGAGTATGACTCCAACTTTAATGCCAGTTTTTCTGGAAAATTGAATACATTTCTTGGTCACACTGCTCGCTGTTTCAGGAGACAGCCACATATCTCAGATTAATGACATAAAATTTGGTCTGTGTTCAGGGACAGGAGATTTTGACTGTGAGTGAGACAGGTATTAGGATCCAGAATTTGACTTTGGAAGAGCTTCAGCCAGTGCCTTTGTTCAATTGACAGAAAGGTCTTGCTCCCTGTGTGAATGAGGGCACAGATACACACAATGCCCCCACTTCTACGGACATTGTCATCCAGCATGTGCTAAACTCTAAGAACCCTGATCGCACATGTCCAATCCATTTACAGGATGCTTCTACATTTCAGTGCTGCACTGACAAATGTCATTCTAATACTGCAGCAAGAAAACTGTGCACTCAGGGACCTGTAACCAGCTAATGGACTGGTCCAGGCTACATTTCTGCGTTCTTCACTCACTGTCATGGTGCTCTCACATTCAGACCTTGCCTGAATTAGGTATGTTGTGGACTCCATATGTACAATAGAGGATGTTGGGACCTCAAGTCCACTTGATCTATACTGTCCACCATTGGGAGCAAGCTTTTAGTGTGCAATTTGAAGCTTCCTATCAGAGCTGAGCTCTGCAATGCAATTTGATTTGATCAAGTCAGATGGTGTGGTATGTGGACCATGCTCACTTCCTGCTTTACCCCTAGTTAATTCCAGGGCACAGTATTCTCAGCCTGTTGCCAATTGGAGCCCTTAAATGGGCAATCAATAATTCACTTAAGGGCTTTTTTGCCCCACTGCTGCAACTCAGTAGTGGTAGACAGGAGACCTGCTATGCAGGCAGATTGACAAACAAACCCTTTGTGCTAATGGTCGGGAGGTAATAATCCTTCATTCAAAGGCAATCAGTGCCTGACTGAGATGTCTATATTAGGAAAGCAGGTGGCTACTGAGCCACCCCCTACATTTTCCTCTAATCCTCCTCCTATCCCTCGCCAGTGATCATCTCCCATGACGTCCCATGCCATCCTCATTTAACTTTCTCCCAGGATCCCATCCTTTAATCACTAGCAAACACCCAAGTGTATTACTGATGACAGTGACCACACCTGGTGGCAAACCTGGCAATGTACAGCTGCCAGCCTCTGATATGCAGCTCATTCTTAAGGTCAGATCTCTGCCATATTGAGGAAGTGCAGCAATGAAATGCCGTCCATGGAGCCATGTGTCCTGGCGATGGGGTTCTTGCTGCCTACTGGGTACTTAATTCCTTCAGGACTCTCCGAGATGGGTTGACAATGTTGCAGCCAATTTTCTTAGGTGAAAGTGAGACTCCCAGAGCACCTCATCAAGTGCCGAATGCATGAAATCCTCGAAGAATGCAACACCTATCAACAAGACTAACACTTCTACACATTATTCTGCTAAACTCCATAAAATGTGTAGCCCTATTTGCTTCTCTCCTCAAAGGACAATCTTCACCTTATTGTAATGAACCATCACAGTGGCCTTCCAAAAGAACTACTTCATTCTTTCGGTAGGAGTCCAAAACTGTGTACTCTACATATATATCTTCATCAAAATCTGGAAGAAAGACTTCCTTGACTTTTAATCCAAAGCCACTGCAATAAGTTTCTTATTTTTCAAAATTATTTATCAATTTTATTCAAAAGAGCTTCATTGGCTGTAAAGGTGCCCTGAGGTTGTAAAAGATGTAAGGTCAACCACAAATATTTCTTCATGGCGTTGGGGATCTTTCACTGGTCAACAAATTTAATGGTGACCCAGCAATACCGGGTCCCATCCCAGGCCAAGGAATTTCATCCCCAAAATATTTGCTGATGACTTGAATTTCAACTTGAAAGGTCTCTTGCGCAATAAATTAAGAAAAAGGCAAAAAGACTGTGTCCTGCATAGCAGCTGTAAGAATCACAAGCACTTAGAAAACCTGTACAAAGGAACAATAATCTGAAGTGAATGTCTGAAATTTGATTCTGCTGTTAGTTAAATATAACCTACTTAATGGTACCATGCCAAGGAAATATTGGACTTAGAGCCAAAAACACCATCTATATTAACTAAAAATGCAACAGTGAACAAAAATATTCTTCGTAATTAAATTCTAATCAATTATTAATTCCATTTCGAGTAAATTTATCTTTGACTGATATCACAACAGATTTTCCCATCTCTAAGTCTGATTTCCAGTAGCACAGGCATACTGGAATTGGCTCTTGTTACAACAAGTTCACTATTTTCCACTAAAATTTGACCAATTTATGGTATGACATACAGAGGGAAGACAAGCTTATAAAAATTTCCAGCGAAGTACTACAGAGACAATAATGCAATCAATCAATTATATTTTGGTTTAAAACAAAGTGCAGTATGATTAAAAATAAACCTGGGGAGTCATTTAAATAAAACTTGCTTCAGGATAAAAGGCAAATGAGTTGCAATGCAGAAATGAGAATCTACCTTGGAAAAAAATGATGTCTGTGGCTATTCTGTGGATAGGACTATGCCAAATTTTAGTAAGTTTTAGATCTCCCAGGCAGAACTTGCATAACTTGATTACCTATGGCTATGTATTGGAGGAGTCAAGACTCCAAGTCATGGAAGGATGTATTAGAATGGAAGACTAGCCATTTCCTTTTTCTTTCAGTGGGCATAGATATGATGGGCTGAATGGTTTCTTTCTGCGTCATTACTTTTCTATGATCCTATCAGAAGAAAGAACAGGATGATTTTGTGGTTGCATCCCTAGTTTGGGACCAGAAGCATGACTCAAGTCACTGTAAGGACTTGTTGACCCTGGATGTTGCATTCACAATGTGGCCAAGCAGGTTGTCTGTCAGCCTATAACATCTTCTAATAAACCAAATGGCAGCTGGGAAGAGCAGGAGAGTTTCCCGGCCAGTCACCCAGTAGCAGGTGATAGCAAATACTGCAGTACCCTCCTGATAAGTGTGGACCAATCTATTACATTCTACCCTCAAAAACGAGGAAGAAAAAAGAAAGACAAACAGACATACAAACTTGAGCGATCAAGAAGATGAATGTACTGGATCGGATCAGATCACCATGATGTGCAATTACCTCCATTATAGATATCAGCCAAAAATTTGCTGGGTTAGTCGAAACAAAATGAAATGGAAGAAAATAAAAGCATGAAGCTTGTCTTATTGCAAAAAAATCAATCAATTGGATAATGACCTAGTGATTAGAAAATTGACTGATCTCAATGTTTCTGTGTCTGAAAGAATGCGTGTATTTAATGAAGTGTCGTAACTCAGCAGTAATGGACTAAACTGTCACAATAACTCCAAAAGGCTGATGAGTTGTTTAGAAATGGTCACAGCAAACTAGATGTGATAGTGTGGACTATTCATCAGTTAACATGGTGTGCTTAATTGAGAATTACAGTGGATAAATATCATACATAGAGCATTTAATTAGATGATATAATGGTGTCAGCAGCTGAGCAAGCTAAGGCTGAGGTCAAAGGTTGTTAAAACCAAGAGATAAGCCTCTTCCAAGCAGAAACAAGCAAGTCTTAATGACCAATTAATCAAACTAACTATGGTGAATGACACATTTGTGATGTATGTCAGTGGTCAAACTGATCAATTATTGAAGACTGGACAACGCCAGAATTAAAACACACAGCCACTGTATGGAAAAATGATATAAGAAAACTGGCCTCAGAGCATAGTTAGCTAGCTCAAGAAGTTGAACAGTGGCCAGTGGTTGAGATGAAGTGGGCTAATGACATGTTTTAGTCTGAACCTCAAACAAGTCCAAACAAACTGTTATTGTAAGCATTGTGTAGGTAAGTTTTGTTGCTGTATTTTTGTATACATTGCTTTAATAAAAAACGTTGAGTATATAGTTACAACCATCTTGTGTAATTGATATCTGGGGTAAAACTGACAAACCAGGGAAAGGAGGAGTAAAAGCCTACACCATGGTCCACCTGAGACTTATAGTATGTCTTAACCACACTTGGCACTGGAATAAGTATAACTTAGTTTGTTTGGAGAATATTGCTGAAAAAATCCTTCCTGGTTGATATATTGTGTTTTACTGTGCTGGGTCTTGGGCTACAACTGAAACATAATGTCTTAGAGTTTCGGAAAAAAATCCTGCATAATTTAAATGGGAAACATCAGAGATCAAAAAATCAACTGCTGAGTTTGGAAGAATTTGGATTTAATTTAAAATACTGCCTCCATGTTGAGAATAGTTGACATTGATATTGATAGTGTTACAAGTATTTTCAGTTATATTCAATTCTTAAAAGAAATAAGTTGCAGAAAAGATCCCAAGTTTCTTGAGAACAAATTTTAAACACATTTTAAAATGGTTTTGGTTTTTCAGCAGTTGGATTTAAAAAAAAATAAAGAAATTGGAACTTCCTTATCTTCAATTTCTTGAAAGCCTCTCTTCCTGGGACACATATTTCTTACATTGGGAGTGGAGTTTTCACAGGACATTTCATGCAACCATTACATGGGTTGCAGTTCAAGGGAAGAAAACCATGAGCACAAAGTTAACTTCAGTAGCCATAATGCATTGTAAAATCAAAGTGCTGACATGGAGCCCAATATAAATTTCTTGACCGGTTTGGAAAACACAGAGGAAAATCCAGTTCCTTTTTGTTTAAATATTATAAGGTAGACATTAACATTTCTCTATTTCGAAAGATATAAGCAAGTATATTCCATGCATGTCTTTTTAGTGAAGTAAATACATGTAAGTTAAGGAATGCTTCCAAATGACATTTGGGGGTGTAAGATGTGAGATGGTACCTCATGGGTGTTGAATGGAATCCACAAAGTAGAGCTATTCACCAAAATTTTTGAAAGGAAAACATTCTTTGGTACATCTGTGTTGTATCTCTTTCGAGATGCTGTAAGATGCTATTTCCTGCTTCCAGTGACATGCCCAGACATCAACAGAATTATACACAACAGGGCCACTGCAAAACAGACTTGCAATTTGCTGTGAAGTCACATTACACCAATACTGATTCTGAACTCCACCTGGCTCTTATCATGTTTACCTCTGAAATACAGTACTGGTTTCCTAACATAGTTGTGGCTCAGCTGAATGGTGAGAATCTGCAGCAATCCAGTGCTAAAAGAATCACTGTTGAATAGATTATTCAACAGATTGACTCAATCCCACCACATTACCGACACAAAAATCTAACTTTCTGCTTTTTTAATACCACTGGTAGATTTCCATAAACATGTAGTGTAAAATTTCAATGCATAGCATCTGTTTCTTCGATACCATGGATAATATTGGAAGACCAAATGACATCTGTGGCACACAAGTCTACTTTTGGATCAGGTGCCCTAGATGCAATAGTGTGGTTACAGTGAACATCCAGCAGAGGTATACAGAGCAGGCAGATCATGATAACAATCAGTGAGTAACATTGATTTGATGCCAGTATTGCTATTTTGGAGCTCAACCTGCCACCTACTTCCCTCTTTTCATCATGCAGAGTTGACCACATATTTAGCAGTCGGGAGGAATACAAATATGCTATGATCCTGGATCAGTCTACTAAATTTAAGTTGCACAGTGACTAGAGTCTAGTGATATTTTCATTAAGGTGTGATGAAATATGAGATCTAGGGCACTTACTAAAGAATACATTGACAAAATTCAATGGTTTTGATCACACAAAAATAAATAATTGGTAAATAATATTACAACATTAATACAATCTATAGTAAATGTACAACATATATTCCAAAATCCAGAATTAACCTGTTGTAAATATGGATAACAGAGCAAGATTGAACATCCTGAATCATATATAAAATAGCAAATGTGATCAAGATAGATCTCATGCATTTCTCAGCAATGCTTTCTATACATTAATGACATAGTAGGCCATTAAAATCTCTTTAAGCTTCAAAAGAAGAAATATTTTACTTTTGCCAATCCAGTCTTGAAATGTATCTTCAAGAACTATTATATCATGAATTGCCTCAATAACTGAACCCATTTTGTTCGATCACATTTGTTTTGTAGGTTGACTTTCTCCTGGACCCTGTAAACTACTCTTGAATACTTACTCACAGGCACTAATCCAGTTTTTCACCAACAGCTAGCTTCACCAAGCTAGAACTACTCTTGGGTTTTCCCTGAGCTCTAATCTTGTTTAATAGCATTAAGCAAATACTGCTTGTGGGCCTTTCAACTGTCCTAATGGATTAGTGACACAAAAAATATTCTAAACTCTCACAAATTTCATGAGCTTTCCTGAGCCTTCACTACATGGAGCTATTCAATAGTTCTAGGATTTTACTAAGCCCTCACCAAACATAATTCATGTAGTCCAATTGCTTAATCATTCATTTTGTATGGACTTCTTTTCAGCATTGCACATCTCCTTTTGTTGTAAAACATCTCAATTGTTTTACTTCACTCCGTTGAGGTATTCAACAGCTCTTGGACTTCCTTGACTCTCATTAAAAAGAACTCATGCAGTTGTTGTCTTGCTTGCCAAGCTGGCTGGTTATCGTATGGATATTTTGTCACCATGCTAGGTAACATCATCAGTGCAGTCTCTGACGAAGCAATGTTGTTCTACTCTGCTTGGTATTTATATTATCCAGTCTGTAATTTGGGTTGTGTCATTTCCAGCTCTGTTCTTGCATGGGTTTGTATATGGGGTCTAATTCCGCATGTTTGTTGATTGCATTATGGGTTGAAAACCAGGCCTTTAGAAATTCCTGTGCATGTCTGTGGTTGGCTTGAGCGAGGATGGTCACGTTGTCCCAGTTAATGACTAAGAAGAGGGAAAGTTTGTAGTGTCGTTTTGTTGCTAGCTGGTGTTTGTGTATCCTGATGGCCAGTTTCCTTACAGCCTGGCCAATATAATGTTTGTTGCAGTCATTGCAAGGTATTTTGTAAACTCCATTGGTCCTGCATGTCATGAGTATGGGATCTTTGGTCCTTATGAGTGTTTGTCATAGTCTGGCTATGGGTTTGTATGCTACCATGATTCCAAGTGGTCGCAGGAGACCCATTGTCATTTCTGATATGTTCTTGATATAGGGTAGTGTGGCCAGTGTACTGGGGCGTACTGTGTCTTCTTGGCATTGTCTATCTAGTAGGCACCTGCGGATGAAGTTGTTGGAGTATCTGTTTTAGCAAAGACCTTGTGTAGGCGCTTTTCCTCATTCCTACGTAGTTCTGGTTGTTGCAGTGAGTTG
>NC_063336.1:96762109-96780034 GCF_021869965.1 Rhincodon typus
TGGCCCATTTGAATAGTGTCCTAACACAGCGTTGTTTGTGGACGTTGGGGTGATTGCTGTGGAAATTAAGGATTTGGTCAGCGTGGGTTGCCTTCCTATATACTGTGGTTGGAACTCACCGTTGGTCATTCGTTCTACCCTGACGTCTGGGAATGGAAGTTGATTGTTGTCTTCCTCTTCTCTTGTAAATTTGATCCCAGTAAAAACGTTGTTGATGATTTGGTGTGTTTCTTCTAACTTGATGCATTTAAGGATGACAAACGTGTCATCCATGTATCGGATCCACAGTTTTGGCGTATGAGGGGAAGGGTAGTGCATTCCAGTCTTTGCATGACTGCCTCTGTAATAAGTCCTGAGGTGGGTGACCACATAGGTGTGTGATTGATTTGTTTGTATATTTGGCCGTTGAAGCTGAA
Source organism: Rhincodon typus (assembly GCF_021869965.1). Classification (NCBI taxonomy): domain Eukaryota; kingdom Metazoa; phylum Chordata; class Chondrichthyes; order Orectolobiformes; family Rhincodontidae; genus Rhincodon; species Rhincodon typus. The sequence continues at coordinate 96,762,526 of NC_063336.1, forward strand.
GTGTGTGGTGGGGCATAGGTCCAGTATTCTGAGTGTTGTTCTTGCTGATGGAGCTGTTTGGAGTCCACGTTTCTGCTGTATCCAGTAATGCAGCAAGTGTTCCTTTGGCTGGTGGTATGTCAATGGACATGAATAGTGCTGTGACATCAAAGGAAACCATAATCTGGTCGTCATTGATTTTAATGTTCTTGAGGTTGTTAAGGAATTCCTGGGTTGAGTGGATAAAGTGGGGTGATCCATCAACCAGGTGTTTCAGTCTCTGTTGTTGGTCCTTGGCCAGTTTGTGTGTAGGTGTACCTTGTAGTCGAGGAGAATACTGAGATACAGTCTATTAGACTGGACGGGAGTGAGGTTCATAAGGAGGAGGTGTTAGCAATTCTGGTAGGTGTGAAAATAGATAAGTCCCCTGGGCCGGATGGGATTTATCCTAGGATTCTCTGGGAAGCTAGAGAGGAGATTGCAGAGCCTTTGGCTTTGATCTTTATGTCGTCATTGTCTTCAGGAATAGTGCCAGAAGACTGGAGACTAGCAAATGTTGTCCCCTTGTTCAAGAAGGGGAGTAGAGACAACCCTGGTAATTATAAACCAGTGAGCCTTACTTCGGTTGTGGGTAAAGTGTTGGAAAGGATTATAAGAGATAGGATTTATAATCATCTAGAAAGGAATAATTTGATTAGGGATAGTCAACACGGTTTTGTGAAGGGTAGGTCGTGCCTCACAAACCTTATTGAATTCTTTGAGAAGGTGACCAAACAGGTGGATGAGGGTAAAGCGGTTGATGTGGTGTATATGGATTTCAGTAAAGCGTTTGATAAGGTTCCCCATGGTAGGCTATTGCAGAAAATACGGAGGCATGGGATTGAGGATGATTTAGCGGTTTGGATCAGAAATTGGCGAGCTGTAAGAAGACAGAGGGTGGTGGTTGATGGGAAATGTTCATCCTGGAGTTCAGTTACTAGTGGTGTACCTCAAGGTTCTGTTTTGGGGCCACTGCTGTTTGTCATTTTTATAAATGACCTGGATGAGGGCGTAGAAGGATGGGTTAGTAAATTTGCGGATGACACCAAAGTCGGTGGAGTTGTGGATAGTGTGGAAGGATGTTGCAGGTTACAGAGGGACATAGATAAGCTGCAGAGCTGGGCTGAGAGGTGGCAAATGGAGTTTAATGCAGAAAAGTGTGAGGTGATTCACTTTGGAAGGAGTAACAGGAATACAGAGTACTGGGCTAATGGTAAGATTCTTGGCAGTGTGGATGAGCAGAAAGATCTCGGTGTCCATGTGCATAGATCACTGAAAGTTGCCACCCAGGTTGATAGCGTTGTTAAGAAGGCGTACAGTATGTTAGGTTTTATTGGTAGAGGGATTGAGTTTCGGAGCCATGAGGTCATGTTGCAGCTGTACAAAACTCTGGTGCGGCCGCACTTGGAGTATTGCGTACAGTTCTGGTCACCGCATTAAAGGAAGGATGTGGAAGCATTGGAAAGGGTGCAGAGGAGATTTACCAGGATGTTGCCTGGTATGGAGGGAAGGTCTTATAAGGAAAGGCTGAGGGTCTTGAGGCTGTTTTCGTTAGAGAGAAGGTTAAGAGGTGACTTGATAGAGACATACAAGATGATCAGAGGATTAGATAGGGTGGACAGTGGGAGCCTTTTTCCTCAGATGGTGATGGCTAGCATGAGGGGACATAGCTTTAAATTGAGGGGTGATAGATATAGGACAGATGTCAGAGGTAGGTTCTTTACTCAGAGAGTAGTAAGGGCGTGGAATGCGCTGCCTGCAAAAATAGTAGACTCGCCAACTTTAAGGGCATTTAAATGGTCATTGGATAAACATATGGATGATAATGGAATAGTTTAGGTTAGATGGGCTTCAGATTGGTTTCACAGGTCGGCGCAAAATCGAGGGCCGAAGGGCCTATACTGCGCTGTTATGTTCTATGTTCTATGGAGGGAGACAATGGGTCTGAGGGCGAAAATGGGTCTGAGAGTTCTGAGGAAGGGTCACTGGACCCGAAATGTTAACTCTGATGTTTTCTTCACAGATGCTGCCAGACCTGCTGAGCTTTTCCAGCAACTTCTGTTCTTGATCTGAGGGGAATGCCTGGTTTATGTATTTTGGGTAGTCCATAGAAGTGGGGGTGTTTGAGCCTTCTGGTTTCATTTTCATGTAGTCTGTCTTGGTTATTTGTCCTGCAGTTTTAGTCTCCTCAGTGTTTGGGTGATCCTGTTTACCAGCTGCACTGTTGGGTCTACCTACACCTGTTGGTAAGTGTGTGTATCTGCAAGCAGTATCTGGGATTTCTTAATGTAGTCCAGTTTGTTCATAATGACAGTCATGTGTCAATTGTCCACTGGTAGGATTTTGATGTTCTTGTCATGCTGAGTCCTTCGAGTGCTTTTCTCTCTGATGTGTTGAGGGTATCCCATTCATTCCTCTGGTTCAGTGTAGGGATTATAGTTTGTTGGATGGCTTGTTGTGTTTCGTCCATGAGTCCATTACCTTTTAGTTTAGCTTCCAGACCGGTCATGTTCTGTTTGTATCTTTGTGGTTATAGTTTAGCCCATGTATTAAGACAGCTTTCTCAGTTTTGAGAATATAGGAAGGCAACCCACACTGACCAAATCCTCAATTTCCACAGCAATCACCCCAACGTCCACAAACAAAGCTGTGTTAGGACACTATTCAAACTGGCCACAACTCACTGCCACACACCAGAACTACGCAGGAAGGAGGAAGAGCGCCTACACAACATTGCTTCATCGGAGGCCGCGCTGATGATATTACCTAGCATGGTGACAAAATGTCTGTACAATAATCAGCCAGCTTGGTGAGCAAGACAACAACCTCATCCACAACCTGAGGTACAAATCTTCGCAAGAGCCTTGGAACTCGTGTGGTTCAATTGCCTAACCGTACATTTTGTTTTGGGCCTTTTCAATTTCTAGGACTTCCCTGAACTCTCCTTAGCAAAGTTAAGCATCTGCTTAACACCTTCCCTGAGCCCAAATACACTGAACCTGTGTATTTCAATTACCTGAACTACAGCACAGCCAAAACAGTGCTGCCTGACATTGAGTCTGCTTCTGCCTCTTGCCCCACCTAATGTGACTCTGGAACTATTCTGAGTGACCTATTGAGAAACCTTGCAACAAAACTTGCCCCTATTGCTAAGCAAAATCAAATATAGTTGATGTTTTAGGTTAAATGTAGTCAAATGTAGCAAACTCATAGAACTCTTTGTTTCTTAAATGTTATCACTTTCAGAGAATGCTGGCTTACAGCACAAATTATATACAATTAAACAAGGATTCATCTCAAGTGCTATTTAAAGGAAATATCAACTGTTTACTGGTTAGTTGACAGTTGATTTATACTGATTGTTACTATAATTGTTCAAGTATTTAGTGCTTTCTAGACTTCCTTACAGTTGTCGGTCTCTGGGAATGGGATACCATATAGTGAAGGAATTTGTCCTGATATTAGAGTGCAGGAATTAATCGCGAGTGGTGGTGTAAAACCTGTGGAATTGGAAGGCCTGCCCATTATACCTAATACTGGTATTCTGTTCTATTGCTGGGTGCTGTGTATAATAGACAATTATCCAAATCTCTCCATTGTGCACTACTACACAAGACCAATTTTATACAGCAGGCTTTTGCACAAACCAATTTCGACCAGATGTAGGTAGAGTAATATGCATTCCCTACTGGATTATAGCAAGACAAGGAACAGAGGTGACAAAAAGCAGTAGACCCCCTACCTGCTCACAGCGTGGAGGGATAATTCTATTATCTAACTTCAGTGAGGAAGAATGTGTAAGATGCCTGCTCTTCAGTTAGCGCACCCTGCTGAAAAGTAATAGAATTGAAATTCCACCATGATGGGCTGGAACCTGAGCCCCCAGAACACTAAGTGGGTCCTGGTGAAAGTGGAGTTATTTCAGACCCTCCTGCTTCCTGAGATACATGTAAATATAGTCTTGTTCAAGTAAGAGATTCCTTTAGTTTGTTTGTATAGAGTCAAACTCCAATGCTAGCTTGTTTCCTTGATGTGCTACTGTACAGAATATATATATATATATTTAATAGATACTTTTTATGAACAAAGTATATTTTTGAAATTTTAAAAAAATTCAGACACTTAAATAAAACCAGGAAGTGCTGGTGAAACTCTACAGATCCAGCAATATCTGTGGTGAGAGAAAGACTTAACATTTTGAGTTTGATGACTCTTATTTGGATTCCAAGGAAGATTACTTGGACTTGTAATGTTAATTCTGTTTTTCTCTCTCAGATAATGCCTGACCTGCGAAGTTTTTTCAGCACTTATTATTTTTATTTTGGATTTCAAACATCTGCAAATTTTGTTTTTATATTAGGTCTGGCATTCATTTAAAATTGGTAAGAATATGGGATTAACTAACTGTGTACTTCAATTTGATAAGGCACCAAGACTGAATGACATCAAGGGTACAAAAGAGAAGTCATGATGGATTATGGGGACACTGGGCTCAATCTTCTAACACTCCTTAAGTACATGTGATGTCAGAGCCATGGAGAATGTGACGCCCCTAAAAAAAGGGTATAGAGATAAGCTCAGTAATTAAAAGCTAGTCAGTTTAATGTCAGTGGAGGGGACTCTAGAAGAAGTGACGATTTAGGACCAAAATTAACAGTCATTTGGGCAAGCAGGTTAATTAAAAAAATAGCCATCATGGATTTCTTAAGGGCGAATTGAAAACTAACAAACTACGAGTGTCCACTTAACAGAGAGGATTGATTTTGATCTAGTACACATTGTGTAGTGATTGGTACACAGGCCAGGTGGATCTCATTGACTTTGAAATCTTTGATTGAGGTTGTTAACCAAAGCCAATCAGGGAGCCCTGGCTGGCCGATATAAACAGGAGATTCAGGGAGTCTTCTCATTCCAGGGACTGGCTTGGAGCTGACTGTTCAGAGCATGTGCACTGTGCAGATGTAAATAAAGGGTGACTTAGTGATGGAATACCAGCCTCAGTGCAGTTATTTCACATTGAATTCTAAAAGGCTTTTGATAAATTGCCACATAATGGACTACTGAATCAAATTAGAGCACAAGGAATGAAAGGATCAATAATAAATGGAAACATGTTTAACCGAATGACAAAACACAAAAGCAATGAAGAGGTAAAGAAAATGCAAACATAAAAATAAAGACACAGAAACAAAATGAACAATTATTTCGCAGACTGGAGGAAGGATCGTTATGGAGTTTCCTGGGGTCAATGTTGGGATCCATTCTTATCCTGTTATATTTTAATGGCCTAGACTTTGCTGTACAGAGCTCAATTTCAAAATTTCTGGGCAACACAAAACACAGAAGTATTGTGAATTGGGGGACACTGGTGATCAATCTCAAAACGACACCAGTGAAATCGGCGGACAATTGCTTCATGGCATTTAATGTGTGAGGTGGTTCACTTTGGTAGGAAGACGATGGAGACACAGTATAAAATAAAAAGTACAGTATTAAAAGGGATGCAGGAACTCAGGAGCTGGAGAGTTTATTGAAGGTTGCAGGGGTCAGAAGCTTCAAAGGGTTCCAACTGACTTACCTTAATAGTTTGCCAGGAAACGTTTGAGGAATTACAACTTAGTCTAACTACGGACTAACTATGAAACTCCTCACTGGTACTACTCACCCAATCTCCATTCATGACAGAACCCCTTACCTGGACCTGACACACATCTCCTCTCAGACTCCCCATGGAGACCCACCTGCCCAACCCCTGACTCCCCTCTAAATCCTACAGTCAGCTGAGCTCCCCTGACCAGCCTCAGACCCTCTCCAAATCTAATATCTCACCCTAAAACCTGTGAGCCTTCCTGATCCCATAAAGATTCAACCTTCCTACCTCCTGACCTCTAATACTCGATTCCCAAATTCCTTGATGCCCAGTTCTCCCCCAACTCACTGAATCTGCCTCCCAACTCCACATCACCCTGAGCCGAACTGACCCCTCACTTACCACCCACTTCCCACTTTCCCCTTCACCTCCACCCACCTTGCACCGTACTTCAAACTGACCTACCATCCTGCCTCCCCACTCTCCTCAGCCACATGGCATCCTACTCAATCACTTACCATTCACTTAACTTCACTTAGTAACTGTCAAAGAGGCTTTAGGACATTTAAAATGTGGAATACAGCTCCAAAAAGGCAGTGCAGTTTGCACCATTCCATTGTTGCTTACCTGGATCCCTGGAGTAGGTTGGACTGGACTGCACTGCCTTGATTGAAAAGGTGCCTAAGAATTTCACTGGAAATCTTCTTGAGAAGTAAGTGGCAATATTTTACCTTTTCTGAGTCAGAAATAGGGATCCTGACAGGATTTACATAGCTGATCTATTTCAGTCTCTGGCCAATGATAACTCCAGAATATGGGGAGATTCAGTAATGCCCAATGTTGCCGAATGGCAGTGAGAGCTGTTTTGATTCTCCCTTGCTTGAGATGGCTATTGTCTGATATATTTGTGTTGCTAATGCTATTTAGCACTTAGCAGTCCAAGCCCAGATTGTGTCCAAGTCTTCCTATTGATGGACATAAACTACAGGTCAACATAATGAAGGAGGAAGTGTTGGCTGTCTTGAAATACATTAAGGTAGACAAGACCCCAGGGTCAGATAGGATCTATCTCAGGATACTGTGTGAGGCAAGAGGGGGAATAGCTGAAGCCTTAACAGATATGTTTGCATCCTCTTTGGCCTCAGGTGAGGTTCCAAAGCACTGGAGATTTTCCAATGTTATTCCTTTGTCTAAGAAAGGAAACAGAGATAATCTAGATAATTACAGGCTGGTGAGCCCGAAGTCAGTGATGGAGAATCTGATGCAGAAGATACTGAGAGACAGGATTTATTCACTTTTGGAAATGAATTGACTTGCTTGTGATAGGCAGCATGGGTTTGTGCAGGAAAGGTCATATCTCACCAACTTGATTGAGGTTTTTGGGGAGGTGACAAGCATGACTGATGAAGGAAATGCAGTGGATGTTGTCTACAAGGACTTTAGTGAAGCATTTGATAAGGTATCTCGTGGAAGGCTGGTACAGAAGGTAGAGTCTCATAGGATCTGGGTGAGCTGGCGAGATGGATACAAAACTGACTTCGTCATAGGAGACTGAATGTAATAGTGGAAGGATGCTTTTTGGAATGGAGGTCAATAACAAGTGGTGTTCCACAGGGATCAGGGCTGGGATCTTTGTTGTTTGTAATATGTATAAATGATGTGGAGGAAAATGTAGGTGGTCTGATTAGTAAGTTTGCAGATGACACCAAAATTGTTGGAGTTGCAGATAGTGAGGAGGATTGTCAAAGGATACAGATAGATTGCAGATTTGGACAGAGAAATTGCAGATGGAGTTGAATCCAGACAAAGGTGATGCATTTTGGAAGATCAAATTCAGGTGCAAATTATACAATAAATAGCAGAAGGAGCATTGACATACATAGGGATCTGGGTGTACAGGTCCACACATCTCTGAAAGTGGCAAGACAGATGGATAAGGTGGTCAAGAAAGCATATAGCATTCATGTCTTCATTGGCTAGGACACTGCATATAAAAGTTGGCAAGTTATGTTACAGCTGTACAGAACTTTAATTTGGAATATTTGGAATATTGTGCGCAGTCCTGGTGGCCACACTACCAGAGGGATATGGGTGATTAGGAGACAGTGCAGAGAAGTTTACAAGGATGTTGCCTGGTCTGGAGCAGGTCCAAATAAGGACTAGGGATCAGTGCAGCCTTGGTGGGCTGAAGGATCTGTTTCAGTTCTATATTGTATTGTATTATCATATTTTATACTTCAGTGTCTGAGGAGTCACAAATGGTGCTGAAATTGTGCAGCTATCAGCAAAAGCTGATAATGCTACAATATTTGGCATTTTTTTAATATCAGTCCTGAGGATGTTAAAAGTCAATCACTTGTGTGAGACTGGAGTTGAATAATAGCCAGATAAAGTAGGAATGATTTATCCATTTTTCTGAAGAATATCACTGGAACAGTTGGATTTTTGTAATGGTCTTGCAGCTTGAATGATTGCTTTTTTTACTTGTGCCATCTCATAAATTATGTCAACTCCAGTGTTTTTGTTTTCCAGCCTTTTATCCATTTCTTAATCCCTGTTATTTCACTGTTGTCTCTGTTGTCAGTATTTATCTCTCATTTTCTTGTTGTGAAGACTGTGAATCTCTCTCCTTGTCTTCCTCAGTCAATCTTTCAGTCTTGATTTATTGAATACAGTTTCAAAACTGACCATGGCCAGTTTGAGCTTGCAAACTCAGGGATAGTCTAACACTACAATCAAAATGCTAACATGCTCAAACCTTGTGGTCCTTTAAGAAATGGATGAGTTGATTTCCATTTGGAGGGCAAATTTGACATGTCCTGGAAGACTCTTACTAATTTTTATGGATGCACCATAGAAAGCATTCTATCCAATTTCATCATGGCTTGGTATGGCAACTGCTCTGCCCAGGACTGTAAGATACTACAGAGAGTTATGAACACAGCCCAGTCCATCACGCAAGACAACCTTCCATCCATTGATTCCATCTGTACTTCTCGCTGCCCCAGGAAGGCAACCAACATAATCAAAGACCCCTCCCACCCCAGCTGATTACAATTTTTTCTAACCTCTTCCATCTGGCAGAAGATACAAAAGCTTAAACACACGTACTTACAGATTCAAGAACAGCTTCTTCCCTGCTGTTATTAGACTTCTGAGTAGACCTCTCAAATTTTAAATTCAATGTTGATCTGCACCTTCTCCACAGCCATAACTGTCAGATAAGTACCCATTGTATTCTTCATTCTGTTCTATTACCATAACGCACTTTGTATGGTATGATCTGCCTGTACTGCATGCAAAACAAAACTTTTCACTGTATCTAGTTATATGTGACAATAATAAATCAAATCAAATCAAATCAAATCAAATTCTAGGTTGGAAGTTGGCTAGAAAGGATTCTTCCAATTTGCATAAACCTTTAAATTCTAGCAAAGGTACAACTCCAGTGGATCTTTCAGTCACCTCAGTATCAAGGCCATGTACAGGACATGTCTTGGCATTTCTAAGAATGTAAAAGCCCTTTTCAACAGTTCACAATATGCCTTCACCAGTCATAATATCTCTTTACCAGCCGCACAAATTAGCCTAATCCTGCACTTTGAATTTCCATTGAGAGATAAGGAGAATTCAGATATGATGAAATTGTTCCATGAAGTTAGGCCCTGAGAATTGTAAATTTTGTATCTTTAATACCTTTTTGTTGCACATGAGCCGGGCCTCACAATTTGCTCTTGGTCTATTCTTCCTATTTTACACAGTCATTTATTTAAGAATGGTGGTAAGAAAAAGACAGGTGAACCTGACTTCAGTGGTGAGCAAATTGTTGGAGGGAATCCCGAGGGATAGGATTTACATGTATTTAGAAAGGCAAATACTGTTTAGGGATAGTCAACGTGACTTTGTGTTTGGGAAATTGTGTCTCACTAACTTATTTGAGTTTTTTTAAAGATGTAACAAAGAGGATTGATGAGGGTAGAGCAACGGACATGATCTATATGGAATTCAGTAAGGCGTTCGATAAGGTTCCTCATGGTAGACTGGTTAGCAAGGTTAGCTCATATGGAATACAGGGAGAACTAACCATTTGGATACAGACTCAAAGGTAGAAGACAGGGTGGTGGTGGGGTGTTGCTTTTCAGACAAGAGGCCTGTGACTAGCAGTGTGCCACAAGGATCAGTGCTGAGTCCACTGTTTTTCGTCATGTATATAAATGATTTGGATGTGAACACAGGAGGTATGGTTAGTAAGTTTTCAGATCACACCAAGATTGGAGGTGTACTGAACAGCGAAGAAGGTTACCTCAGAGTACAATGGGACCTTGATCAGGTGGACCAATGGGCCCAGGAGTGGCAGATGGAGTTTAATTTAGATAAATGTGAGACGCTGCTTTTTGGAAAGGCAAATCAGTGCACTGAATGTACACTTAATGGTAAGGTCCTGGGAAGTGTTGCTGAACAAAGAGACCTCAAAGTGCATTCATAGGTCCTTGAAAGTGGAGTCACAGGTAGACAGGATTGTGAGGAAAGCTTAGAGACAGTAAGGACTGCAGATGCTGGAAGCCAGAGTCAATAAATGTGGAGCTGGAAAAGCACAGCAGGTCAGACAGCATCCGAGGTGGAGGAAAGTCAACGTTTCAGGTTGAAACCCTTCTTCAGTACCTGATGAAGGGTTTTGACTTGAAACACTGCCTTTCCTCCTCCTCAGATGCTGTCTGACTTGATAGTGAAGAAGGTGTTTGGCATGCTTGCCTTTATTGGTCAGTGCATTGAGTATAGGAGTTGTTGCGCTTATATAGGACATTGGTGAGGCCACTTTTGGAGTATTGCATGCAATTCTGGTCACCGTTCTGTAGGAAGGATGTTGTGAAACTAGAAAGGGTTCAGAAAAGATTTACGAGGATATTGCCAGGGTTGGAAGGTTTGAGCGAAAGGGAGAGACTGATAGGCTGGATTGTTATTCCTGGAGCAGCAGAGGCTGAGGAGTGACCTCAGAGAGGTTTATAAAATCATGAGGGGCATGGATAGGGTAAAAAGGTGAGGTCTTTTTCCCAGGGTAGGGGAGTCCAAAACTAGAGAGCATAGGTTTAAGGGTGAGAGGTGAGAGATTTAAAAGGGACCTAAGGGGCAACTTTTTCATGCAGAGGGTGGTGCGTGTATGGAATGAGCTGCCAGAAGTGGTGGAAAATGGTACAATTACAACATTTAAAAGGCATCTGGCTGGGTATATGAATAGGAAGGGTTTAGAGAGATTTGGGCCAAATGCTGGCAAATGGGACTAGATTTATATAGCATACCTGGTCAGCAAGGACGAGGTGGACCGAAGGGCCTGTTTCCATGCTGTACAGCTCTATGACTCTTTGACTCTATTTCTTTATATTCAGGTCTCTTATAGTTCTGCTAATTTTCCTATCAGGGCTACATTTTCCTCTGTATGGCTTTCATTCAGCTCCTAGTCTTACTTGAGCTAAATCAGAGCAGCACCAACTATCTGTAAAATCTTTAACTGCTAATGAGAGAGTTTATTCAAAGTAAATGAAGCAGAACAATATTTTTGATTCTCAATGATTAGTATAAAACAACTGGCCTGAATTCTTATTGTTGCTCGAGACGAGCCACAACATGTTTTGTTGAACTGTTGATCTGTGTTAATTATAAACAGATTAAAGTATATGTCACTGTGTTGGAAGATCACACGTAAAAGTTGATCCCTGTCATTTGGCTAAAGTGTTAGTCACTTCTCATAAAGCTTGCGTAGAGTTTGAACCCAACTTTTAATCAAAATCCAGACTTTTTGTACTTGCTGCCCACTTGCTCCAAATTTGCCTTGATGTAAACCTACTTGATTGAATCATAGAATAGCACAACATTGAAGGCAGCAGTTCAGTCCCTCAAATCTGCACATGTCAACACAAGGTTACCATTTCACTGGTATGTACCATGTTCCTTCCAATCCTGCCTTCTAAATATGGCAGCATGATATCAAGTTTGAATGGCAGATACATAGCCCAGATGAAAGTTAAAGTCATTGAGATTGCAGAGCTATCAATTCATTGTGCAGCAGCCTACAAATTCCAGGTAATAAAGAAGAACATTAAAGACTGAAGTAAGGTGACCAAACAGCTTAGCCAGATGCCTAAGAATAAATGTACAAACAGAGGAAACTAGGAATGTAGCTAAAATTGGGATATGTAGTTGCAAAATAGGTCAATGAAAATCACCAGAATGCATTCAGCTTCTAGACGATCTATCTAAATCTTCATATTGAAACAAGAAAGAAAGTTAAGAATTGCAGATTTGAAAGCCAGTCTTGAATGACGTACTCTGTTTATGAATAGAAACAACTTTGTACTGCAACAGAAAACCAGGATTTCACAGCATCTTCGAGCACAACATGATGACAATCTTATCGTGATTTAACGCTTTACACTCAAACGTCAACCTAAGAATAAAAATAAAGATTGGCCTGTATTGAGAACAAGGATGAGATTCCATGAATTTTGAATACGAGCCAGTCAAACAGTGAGCGAAGTTGGAGGGAAAACAACATTATTGAAGTCAACTTCCCATTGTTATGATAGTAATAAAAATGGACTATTGAATTTTAACTTCTATTCTCTAGTTCTTAGGGAACTTTGAAGAAAGTTTTTTTTTAGAAAGGAAGAAACATGGGCCTGAAATGGCTACAGTGATTAGCTGACCACAGATTGTAGCAAGTTTTGCTCTCTCTCTTAAGTTTGGTAAACAGCTCCTGATAAAACTGGAACTTGAAGAAAAACAACCATTCACTGAGAAATCAAGATATCTGCAGATTCTGCAACTACTGTAGATATGAGTCAACAATTAATCTGCTGTGGCCTCAGTTTTAAAATCTAATATCTCAAAATCTCAAGTCCTTTTGAGTTGTATAGCCTTATATCTCCTTCCCTGTTCCAGACATATACTTTTAAATATACTGCCTGTCTTTTTGTATATATTTGATAATGTGTTTTATTTCCTCTGGGTTGGTAATTAATAAAAATTCCTCTTTCATTCACTACAGAAAACCTTGGTAATTGGCAGCCAGTGACTAGTGGAATTCTACCAGAATCAGTCTTTGGGACTGCAATTATTCATGTTACAAATTAATGATCTGGAAGAAGGAACTGATGGCATTGTTGCTAAGTTTGCAGAAGACATACAGATTAATGGAGGGACTGATAATGTTAAGAAAATGGGGAGGCTGCAGAAATACTTGGACAGGCGAGGAGAGCATGCAGAGAAATGGAATACAATGTGGGCAAATGTGATTTTATGCACTTTGGTGGGAAGCATAGAGGCGCAAACTATTTTCAAAATGGGAAAGGTGTCAGAAATCTAAAGCATAAAGAGACTTAGAAGTCCTAGTTCAGGATTCCCTCAAGGTTAACATGCAGGTTCAGTTGGCAGTTAGGAAGGCAAATGCATTCATTTCAAAATGGCTAGAATACAAGAGCAGAGATGTACTGCTGAGGCTGTGTAAGGCTCTAGACAGACTGTATTTGGAATATTGTGAGCAATTTTGGGCCCCGTATCTAAGGAAGATTGTGCTGGCATTAGAGCAAGCCCAGAGGCGGTTTACAAGAATGGTCCCAGCGATGAAGGCCTTGTCATATGAGGAGAGGTTGAGGCCTCTGGGTCTGTACTCAATGGAGTTTAGATGGATGAGGGGACTTCATTGAAACTTACAGAATACTGAGAAGCCTGAATACGGTGAACGTGGATAAGATGTTTCCACTACCAGGAGAAACTAGGATCTGAAGGCACAGCTTCAGATGAAGGGACAACACTTTAGAACTAAAATGAGGAGAAATTTCTTCGGCCAGAGGCTGGAACTCTGTGGAACTCGTTGCTACAGAAGGCTGTGAAGGTCAAGTTGTTGAGTGTATTTAAGACAGAGGTAGATAGTTTCTTGATTAGTAAGGGGATCAAGGATTACAGGGATTAGGCAGGAGAATGGGGTTGAGAAACATCATCCATGATCAAATGATGGAGTAGACTCAATGGGCTGAATGGCCTAAATCTGCTTCTATATTTTATGGTCTTATTATAAAATTGTTATTTTTGGTAAATATTGTCATAATTATATAGTTATACATAATTATAATTCATTATATATTGCATGTTCTTGTTATTGTACTTTTGTCAGTAATGAAAGAGGAACCTTCTGAAATGAACAGAGATATATTGCAATCTACATGCCTATTTGAAAGTATAAAAGAAAGATGCAGAAAGAGGGGGGATCACAACAGTGTACATAGCCACTGAGGGCTGAGAACTATAAACAGGCAATCTCCTCAGATAGAGGAATCACTTTTAACTGTTTATATTCCTCGTGATAGGAAATAATCAACGTTAATCGACATTGGCCTCATCTCAGTTCAGACCAACAAATGACAACTTCAATCTTAAAATCATGATGCCCCCTGCTTAGAGAGATTAATTGGAGCTATTTCAGCTCCCAAGTTTAGGAAGACTACAATCAATGATATCAGAGCAAAGACACTCATTTTCCTGAATAAAAGGCAAACATCTATAAATACTATCTTTTAATTAAGATCCTTGTTGCTGACTAGGGCAAAATTATAACCAGTCTTATAATTAGTAGTTTCATTTGGTAGCATAACAATTATAGTTAAAAAAATGTGGAATTTCTGATAAGATAACAAAATGAATGTGTTATATACTGATCTTGTTTGCCCAACACAAGAAAATAATAAAGAAAAGAAATGAAAATATTAAATAGGTATGAGTCCAATCATATTTTCCTGACGTAGAGTTGTGTTTGAACTTTTGATATAACTATAGAATATAGAAGCACAGAAATTCTCACACGTTAAGATGAAGAGCTAATAAGGCTCAAAGAATGGAAAGCAGGATTTTTACATCCTCATCCGTGCCAATCAACGGAAGAATTGAAATGTTACCTATTAGTCACTGCTTTAGAGGACTAGTTCACTCAGTTGGTCTGATGGCTAATGCTTAGTTCAGAATAATACTAATCGTACAGGAATCAATCCCAGTTCCAGATCAGGTAGATTTGTGAGTTTCCTCCTCACCCTACCACACAGCAAAAGCATAGCATGATAATCAAAGATGCTGCCTGCAGAAGAAGAAATCACTACTTTGCAGTTTAAAGATTAAAAGCTATAAATATGAACAACAAGTGATCAGGTCAGTACGGATGAGTGCATTTTTTCATATGTTTAAGGAATTTGTAGTTCAGCAAAGTACCAAGGTTGGCAGATGATAATGGAAATTTCAGAATCAGAGGGATTTGATCAAACTGAATACCATGCTTAGGACATTCAACTTCGAGTCTGCTATCATCAGATGTGGTGGTAAGTATTATTTTCCAATGTATGGCTAAATATCACTATATTTACTTTATGCTTAATAAATGTATTAAATCTTGACTTCAGAAAATCTTGGTAATTGGCAGCCGATGATTTGAAGGAAAAGATGGCACATGTAATTATAATGAAAATACATTCTAAAGTTTTTGAGAAGATTTGTAGCTCAGGCTGTGGATAAGGTTGTATATTTGCTTGCCGAGCCAGTGTGTTTGATTGCAGATGTTTTGTCACTCTGCCTGGTAACATTGTCAGTGTGCATCTGGTGAAGCTTCATCAGAGGCACACTGATGATGTTACCTAGCAGGGTGACGAAACGTCCTCAATCAAACACACTGGATCAGTGAGCAAGTATACAACCTCGAAAATACATTCTGTAATAGCATGAACACTTCTCTCTGGGATCTGCTATACTCATCTATCTCCTCCTACATATTGTCTGTGGCTCTTCCTTCTGGGTGAGATGCCAATTTAGTCCATCTTGGTCTCTAGTCTTTTTCACTGTTGTGGTGGAACTCAAAGCATGCTTGAGAAATAGAATCTTGTATTTGTCCTCAATATTTTGCAGCTTGATTATAACTTTAATTAAATTTCAGGTATTAACTATCATTTTCTTTCCAGCAGAAAATGCTGACCTGATTGAATGGGGCACAAGTGTTTCTGAGCACGGAGAGGTAGAAGGTGGATTGGTACTTGGGCTGAATATCTCCTGTTTTATGTGATCAGCTTTCTTTGAGCTTACAAAAGAAGGAGAAGCGATTGAATAGAGGCTCATCAACTTGGAACCAAAGGTGGAGGTAGGAACTTACTGTTGATCACTGTTAATCAGAAAAAAGAACTATACAGGAAAATATAATTACTTGTTGAATGACTGAACACCCAGATACACAGCCCTCTTAATACCACCTCCATTTCCAAAGGACTCTATATCTTGCCTCAGCAGGAACAATATCACATTTCATAAATTCAGGTAAGTCTGAGATGCATTTCTGAAGGAAGAACAAGATGAAGAATGTTGATGAGATAGAGGAAAGAAAGGATATAAATACACAAATCATTTGAAATAAAGACACAAGTTAATAAGGCCATGAGTAAAAGGTACACATGGGTCAATTTCAAACATATATAATTGAAAAATCAAGAAGTTTGTTAAACTTGTAAGGCATCTGTATTTAGCCACTCTTTAGTACTATGAACACTTGTAGTCTCTATATATAGAGGTACGGTGCAGGTGAAATGAAAAATTTCTTAAGCACATGAGAAATACAAGACATAGGAACAGGAGAAGATCACATGATTCCTTGAGCCTTGTCCACCATTCAATATGGTTATGGCTGATTGTTTAATGTCTGTCTGTTGCATATATGCTCAGTTGCACAAAGTCTTGGATGATGTCCAAGGCATCAAAAGCCTTCCAATGCAGAATGCCTGTGGAAAAGATATCAGCAGCTAGTAGAGTTAATATTTTTGCAAGCTTTCTTTTCATTTAGCATTCTTTAACTGTTTGATGTTACCTTTGTTCTGTTTCTGACTTTCCAAGGCTTTCTGTCTACTGAATTACCACATATGTTTCTTACTTGATACAAATGGTTTGTCTTACTATCTGAGAACCAATGCCAGTGTTTATTCTATTTTTTTATGGTGAATAAGAGTGACATTAGCCTTTTATTTCTATATCTTAAATCTTAACAAACTTCTGTCCTCCTTTCCTACTCCAGAAATGTAATTTAAGGCAATGGACTGGCTTACATTCTAGATGCTGATTTTATGTAAAATCACTGATCCTCTTTACCAAGCAACAGAAGCCCAAATTTGCCCAGCTTTTGTTGCTAAGAATTTTCTGCCTTCTCCAAGGTAACTTCCAACATCAGACAGGTTGATCAGCCAAGCAAATTGAATAATTGTCACATAGCAAAACAGAAAGTAAAAGCATGATGCACAGATCACATTTTAACAATTTTACAAAAGGCATAATTATGGTTAGGAAACATACACAAGGTTAAGGGAGAAACTGAAATATGAACATGTTTGTTAAAAAGAATTCATTTTATTATTTAAAAATGGAATTTTCACATGTTCTGAGGGAATGAGATATTACATTTCTTAACGTAGTTTTTCAGAGCCCGAAATGTTGCTCATCTGTAATAATTTCAGAGATAGGATTTAATGAATATGTAGATGGTTCTTTGAGGTAAGCAGGGATGTAACTATGAGCTCAACACTCAGTTGTTAGTAAGTTAAAACCTGTAAAACACAGAGAATGCTACTGGGTGAATAGGGAGTATAAATTATTTATTTCTCCTTCCCCACATTTTTCTGCAGTAAATTTCTTATGTTACTATTCTGTTCATTTCCTATTTTGTTAAAACAGTCCACCACTTGGTGAGAGATAGTAGGAACTGCCGATGCTGGAGAATCTGAGGGTGTGGAGCTGGATGAACACAGCAGGCCGGGCAGCATCAGAGGAGCAGGAAAGCTGACATTTCGGGCCTAGACCCTTCTTCAGAAATGACCCTTCTGAAGAAGGGTC
>NC_063336.1:96780434-96802538 GCF_021869965.1 Rhincodon typus
CCTGCTGTGTTCATCCAGCTCCACACCTTGCTACCACCACTTGGTGAATTGCTCATATAATCGCTTCTGGGCAAGATGGATAAGGGTATAATCCCACTGTAGGCTGAATGTGTGTAACCTAGGCTGCTACTTCAGTGCATCATTGACATTGTCAGTGTGGCTATTTTTCTGATAAGATGCTAATAGGGCCTGTTGGCTGATTTAGGAGGCATTATTTAAATAAAGGCAGACAGTTCTCTCAGCATTTTGAAATAAAAAACAAGATGGGAATTTATATGGCACCTTTCGTGACAACAGGATGTGCCAAAGCATTTTATGGCTGTTTAAGTACTTATAAAGTTGAGACATTAATATAACTCAGGAAGTTCAGGGCCAGTCTGTCCACAGCAAGCTCCCAAAACAAACAATAAGATGATATTTTATATGATATAACAACAATAAATGACTTTTTTTTATTCATTCATGGGATGAGGGCATCATTGATTGCTCATCCCTAATTCCCCCTGCCAGAGGGCAGTTAAGAGTCAATCACATTGCTGTGGGTCTGGAGTCACATGTAGGCCAGACCAGGTAAGGATGGCAGTTTCCTTCCCTAAAGGACATTAGTGAACCTGGTGGGTTTTTCCAACAATCAGTTCATGGTCATCATTAGATTCTTACTTCTAGATATTTTATTCAAATTCCACCATCTGCTGTGGTGGGATTTGAACCCAGGGCCCCAGAATAGTATCTGGGTTTCTGGATTAATAGTCCAGTGATAATACCACTAGGCCATTACCTCCCCTTAAATAATAGCCAGGTGATTTATTTTTGTAATGTCAATTGAGGAATAAATATTGGCTGGTAATAGTTTGATAGTTCCTTTGTTCTTCTTTGCCAAAGTGCCATTGGATCATTTATATTAAGCTGAAAGGCTACACAAAGATTTAATTAACATTGTAGAGTTGGACTTAAAAATGATATCTTCAAACCACACCATTAATGGTTATTCATTAAGGGTTAATTGCTCATGGCAATGAGCAATTGAATAGAGTGGAAAAATGCATGAAAATAGGCCTGGTGTGCGAAACAACCTATGTTGGCAGGGAGGTAATTGCATAGCCTTGATTTGTCAATGGGAACCATTCTTTTATAAAGTTAACATGGAGTCATCTGGAGATGTTTTTCAATTTGTTTTCCACACAATGGAATGACTGGAAAAGCACTGAACATATTAGGAAATGGTAATACAGCATGTAACCTGAAGCGTATTAATATCAGGGATTTTGTCCCACTCGTTGGGCTTTGTCTCACGTTTTGGACTTTCACCATCGGACTGGGGCTTGTGAGGGCAGGGCCATTGACTTTCACCATTAGACTGGGGTTCGTGAGACGGGGGCCATTGACTTTCACCATCGGACTGGGGTTCGTGAGGGCAGAGCTGTGGAATCTGAGAGAAAACTCCAAGTGTCAGCCATCCGTAGACCCTGTGTGAACACAAGGCAGTGAAACTCATTAGTGTGCATACGTACAAAGCAGTTTAAAGTCACTCATTCATTCATTAGTTTATATATGAACTAATTTAAACTCATAGATTTGTTCATTAGTTGGTAAATTAAGTAGATTAAGCCAATACATTAGCTACATATTGAAGTGCGAGTGTCTTCTTGTAATTACTTTGATCCAACTATAGGTACTTTCAGCCTAACAGTAAAAACATCTCATCCGACAGCCATCACATGACAATGTAGCACTCATTCAGTACTGTACGTGTATGTCAACACAGACCTTTGCGCTGATGCCCTGGAGTGTGACTCGACTATACTCAGAGGCAAGTGTGTTGCTATTCGCACAAACATTTATGTACCAATGTGTCCCAGTGAGTTAAGACACACTTATAATCCTTTGAGCAGAGCAAATGTGCATGGTAGGAACACAAAAACAGGAATAGTTCTTTCAGCCTACATCCCCTTTCAATTAGTTCGTTAAGCAATTGTATTTTAATTCCATTTACCTGCCTTGGAACAATATCCATAAATGGCCTTATCTAATAAAATTCTATCAATTTGAGTTTTGAAATTTTCAATTTCTTGTACCTCAGCAGCTCTTTGATGGAAAGTGTTTCAATTTTCTACAACCCTGTTTCTTGATACCTTCCCTGAATGGCTGAATTCCAATTTTAAAGTTATGTTAAAATGCTTTTCTGGCTTCTTGCACCAGATGATATAATCTATCTAATCCCCCCATCAATTCCTTTACTTATTATTAAACCTCAACTTTTTCACTGCTTGTTCTCTTATATTTAAGTAAATACACATCAGGTTCATGTCCCTTGGTTTAACCCTTTGAGCCTAGTTATCATTCTGGTGAATCTGTACGAAACCACCTCCAAAGCCAATTTATCCTTCTTGTGTTATAGTGCTCAGAACTGAACACAATACTCCAGACACAGTAAGTCGGCTTTATTCCTCTGTTCAACCTTGTGGTATTGTATTGAGTCTATCAATTTGTTCCTTTATGGTAAGTATCTCTGGAACAGATTACCAGCAATTGATTGTGGAGCAAGAAACTCTAATGAGTTTCAAGATGGAAGTAAACAGGCTTAAAATGTGATTGACGATTATAAGAAATGCACCAAGGAAAGACTGTGGATCAATGTCTAGTTGGATCAAAGGTCTTCTCCTGCTTGAAATTGTTACAATACATTATATAATTTCCTTCAATTCTGTTGAGTCTCCCAATTTGATTTTGTTATATGATCCAAACACTGTGCTAAGTTTCTGAATTCATCAATATAAATAAGGAGCAGAAACACACTGAAGCTCAGCCCCTGGGGTTTACTACTCAGTACATTGCCCCACATCAACATGACTCAGCAAATGGTTTTTCGTTATTTCCGAGCTTTCAGCCAAATTATTGCTTATTCACAGGCTCACTCTGGATCTCCATAACCTTGAATTTGAATAGTGGCCTTTCATCTGGAACTTTGACAAATGCTTTCAAAAGCCTGTGTCAACCGTTGCTAGTGGTACTATAATCCACTTTAAATGTTACTTCATTAAAGAAATTGAAAAAGTAGATCAGGCATTACTTTTCCCATTGGAGTCCATATATTCTGAAGTTAGCTAGATTATTGTTGGATAAAATTTCTTAAGTTTACTCCTGAGAATTGATTCAATTATGTTATACAGATTTGAAATAAGGTTACTGGGTCTGCTACATCTGCCTTATCCCTCATTTAAATGCTGGTCTGTTTGTAATGTACAGGTATCTCTGCAGTGTATTGGAACCTGATCAATGTGGAACCATATTGCCAGTACATCACAAATTTTCCTAGTATTTTTACAACACTGGAGTGCTGGCACCCCTGGCTGATCTTGAAGAAAGCTGCCACCAAACCAATAATGATTTCGGTCATAAGGATTTTGTCTTTCCTGACGTTAATCTGAATTTGGTACCAAATCAAGTGGAAATCCATGAGGACAGCTAATGTGATATCTTAAAGCACAGTAAGCAGCCAACCATAGCATGTGACCTGATGGGAGAAACGTCTTAATCTTTACCTTATGTTGACCCACTTGAAATATGACGGATTTTATATAAAGTATATTATCCTTTATAACCAAGTGACTTAATGTTAGTCCAGACACAAATGTGCCTGTGAATATAATATTTGTCTATTTTAGAGAGCAGAAATAAATGTTTGCTGAATTTTTCAATACAATGTTGCCCATATCCCTTTTTTTATACAAAAATAGAAAGTGCCGGGAAAACGCAGTAGGCACGGCAGCATCTGTAGAGAGAAAAGCAAAGTTGTCTTCTGAGTCCAGTGATTTCGCTACAGATGCTGCCACACCTGATGAATTTCTCCAGCACTTTCTGTTTTTGTTTCAGATTTCTCGTGTCCCCAGTTAGTTATTTTATTATCCCAGTTTCTTATGAGGGATAACTTTTAAACTTTCATCCATCAGGTAAAGATGTTCTGCTGAAGACAAGATGAACATCGATGTGCTTCCAAGCAAAATCTTAGTGACGGAATATTTAATAGAAATATTTATAATAAAACTACTGACAGAATGGG
This sequence comes from Rhincodon typus, assembly GCF_021869965.1. Taxonomy (NCBI): domain Eukaryota; kingdom Metazoa; phylum Chordata; class Chondrichthyes; order Orectolobiformes; family Rhincodontidae; genus Rhincodon; species Rhincodon typus. Next base: position 96,784,495 of record NC_063336.1, read on the forward strand.
ACTTTTCTATCTCTCAAAAGGAACTAGCTAAGTTTGAAAATTATTTGATGTGTGGCTGTTTCTTCTTTGTATTGTTATAACACAGAAACGGACACCCAAACCAAATTAGCTGTATTTGCAACACAGTTGAATTAAAACCTTGGTAGACCCTCAATAGTTACTCCAATGGTTCCGAATGAGATTTTTGAATAATGAATCCCAGACTTGATGAATAATTAATTTCAGACACTGGTTTTGTATCTTAAACAAAAGACTTACCAATTTATTTAATATTCAATAACTTTAAAGAGAGAAACAAACAAGGTAATCTAATTAATGTCTATGTTTTAATGTGAAAATCTTTTCTCAGCTTCCATTCACACAAAAGGCAGACAAATAAACAAATACAGTTAATGGATAAATCAAAAAATAACAAAACTGGCCAGGTGACTAAAGTGGTTTTCATGATGCATTGTTTCACAGGCGTAAATGTTGAGTCCTTAGTTGCTTTTCTGCAGATGTCAATCAGGATCACTTATTCAGTTGCCGCAGGTAAAGGTAGTAATATTTCTAACTCAGCTTTCTACTCTTGGCTCCTGAAAGCTGGTTAGGAAGGTGAGACAAGGAGCTTACAAATTTTCATGTTGTTTTATCAGCAGGCAAACTGTTTTCCCCAGAAAACACAATAAAAAAATACACAACTTCAACTACCGCCCTGCCCTGATAGACTGATAGTCTTTTCCCGAGACTTCAATTACCATTCAACATCTGCCATCTGCTTGAATATAGGGTCATTTTCAGACTTGTCAGAACCAATTTCCAGGTAATGGCCTTGTTAATAGCCAAATTCAGCCTTTCGTTTAAACAAAATGGTCTTTCTGGGGTTGTTGCATTTGTATGAACTCTTTTAACCAAGAATCAGCCTGCAATTAGCCTCTAGGCCTGGCCTCTCAAACAAACAAAGTTTGTTTGGGGGAGTCTGTTCTTTTGCTTTTACCTCAAGCTGACTTCCAAAGTCTAGGAATGATCTTCAACCCGTAATTCTCACTTCACAGTTCCAAACCAAAATTGACCAAAAGAATAAAGTTGCTGACTTCTTCATCGAGCTGGCTACTTTTCTTTCAGACATTTTGTCACCATGCTAGGTAACATCATCAGTGAGGAATCCAATGAAGTGATGTTGTTCTATTCTGCTTGGAATTTACACTGTCTGGTCTGTTATGGTGAGTAGTGTCATTTCCGGTTTTGATTTGTATGGGTTTATATATGGGGTCGAATTCTATATGTTTATTGATTGCATTAAGGGTGGAGAACCATGCCTCTTGGAATTCCCGTGTGTGTCTATGTTTGGCTTGGGCTACTATGGTTACGTTGTCCCAGTTAAACTGATGGCCTTCACTGTCTGAGTGTATCGAAATTAAGGAAAGTTCATCGTACCATTTTGCTGCTAGCTGATGTTTGTATATTCTGATGGTTAGTTTCCTTTCTATCTGTCCAATGTAATGTTTGTGGCAGTCGTTGCATGGTATTTTGTAAACTATGTTGGTTCTGCATGTTGTGGGAATGGGCTCTTTAATCCTTGTGAGTGTTTGTCATAGCGTGGCTGTGCGCTTGTGTACTACCATGATTCCTAGTGGTCTTAGGAGTCTTGTTGTCAGTTCTGATATGTTCTTGATGTAGGGCAGTGTGGCCAGTGTGTTAGGGTGTACTGTGTCCTCTTGTTGTTGTCTGTTTAGTAGGCACCTGCAGATGAAGATGCAGGATATCCTTCCATAGTGAAGATTTTGTACAGCTGCTCTTCCACTTTCCTGCATAGTTCTGGTGTGTTGCAGTGAGTGGTGTCCCATTTAACCAGTGTCCCAGTACAGCTTTGTTTGTGGACGTTGGGGTGGTTGCTGTGGAAGTTGAGGATTTGGTCAGTGAGGTCCACTGATGATGTTACGTAGCATGGTGACGAAACATCTGAACGAAAACATGCCAGCTCGGTGAGCAAGTCAGCAACCTCACCCGCAACCCGGACTACAAATCTTTGCAAAAACCTTAAATGGCAAAAGAATAAAAATAATGTAAAATTAGCAAGGCTACTAATAATAGTTGCTTGTTGGAGAATAAGCAAGAATTTAACAATGGTGTCTGGTGTCCTTTCAGGTACATGAAACGGAGTTATAGATACCTTCATCAATCCAACATGTTACCACGGCAACCTCCCCTTCCCCGGGATTACTACAATGAACTATTTTGTAATTTTATATCATAACAGAATCTGAGTAATTGCGTTACTCAACGAAACACTGAACAAAATCACGCTACATTTAGTCACTTGCCCCTTGAACTCTCTTTATATTAATTTATGAATGTAATGAGAAAAAGATAGGAGTTGACCCAGGGTCAGAGCAACAAATGTTAGACTTTGGCAGAAAAAAACCCAATTATTTCATAAGCGAGTAACATGTTTCTGATAGTCTGACAAATTCATGTGTAGCTCTGCACATTAGTGTCTTGAGAGCAAAATCAGAGTTTTGTTTATTTGCTTGTATTATGCATTCTCTAGCTAAGGAAAGTTCATGGTGCCGTTTTGCTGCTAGCAGATGTATTCTGATGGTTAGTTTCCTTTCTATCTGTCCAATGTAATGTTTGTGGCAGTCGTTGCCCACAGCCCACAGCCACTCTATGACAAACACTTACGAGGATTAAAGACCACATTCCCACAACATGCAGAACCAATGTAGTTTACAAAATACCATGCAACGACTGCCGTTTTAGTCACCCACTGAGCAGCCGCTGGTGTTGAGATCCTGAACACGATGTGGACTTTTTTACAAACTTTGCCAAAATCTTTTATTTCAGGAAAGTAGGGTTCTTGTTCCTTAATTTTTTTGAGTAAATGGTCTCCCTTTTAATGTTACAAAATTAACATAATGAGTGGCATATTTGCTGAGCCAGATGCACCTATTAGTTAGCAATAATATAACAAATATTGAACTACATGCTACGAAGGTTTATATGTGGATCTATACCAGCGGTTCTTGACACAGTGAGTTCATGAACTGGGGTGAAGATTTCAGGAAGCCGTATGTTTATTTAACAAAGAGAGAGAAGAATAACTTTAAAGTTCACTAGAAGCTTGTCCCATTCAGTGCTTAGGTAATCTTGATGCAGATAATCTTTCATCCTGTGGCAGGATGTTAAATTGTCTGGATCTGAGCAGGTATGTAACTGCTTGTTTTGAATTATTGGCCAGGTGGAAATTTGAGGAAGAAATTGAATTTGATAATATCTAAACAATAAAAATAAAAACAATCAGATATATCAAACAGAAGTCCATTCAGCTAATGATGAACCATGCTGTTCAACAAAGACTCAATAGTCTTCCTGCACCCTCCTGCACTAGATCTATAGTGTTACAGATCATGGGTCTTCATGTAGGCTTTCAAATATTTTTCAATTGTAGTGATGGTAGGAATCTATCATTCCTTCAGGCAGTGAGGTCCAGATCATACAACCCTCTGGATGAAGATTTATTCGTCATAGCTCCTCTAATCTTCTTAGCAATTACATTAAATCTATGCTCCCTAGCTTTCGTGAAGATGAGTAAACTGCCCCTATTTATTCACTTTAGGCCACTCATAATTATATGTGCCTCAATAAAAGGGAAGATTTCCTTTATGAAATACTTATGACGAAATTGTTCTTTAAAAACTTGTTAATAGTTTTATTATCTAAAATGCAGAAGGGATTCCTTTTTCCCAGCATTTGTAAACAAGTGATGTATCATTTCATGTTGACTGAAAAAAGTTGTCTATTTGCTGAACAGATGACTAAGAATTCTTCAGTCTTTGTTTACCCACTATTAAAATGGTTCTGCAATGAATTGGGAATCATGCGGCGCTTCAAAGGATTCCCATATATTAATCTAAACATTTCATTATTAGATCATTTGAGATGTTATTTCCCTTTAATCCAGATATCACGTGTTGATTTATTGAATTCTTCTTATATTTGACCTTTTATTGTTTGATGTTTTGAAGGTTAACTGGTAATATATTTTAAATTTCAATGTGAAAGGTTTGGGTGTGTTAATAATTGACCATGCTTAATGTTTATCTTGGAAATCTGCCATTGGGCTCAGGCTATATTACGTTATGTCTCTCAGTGAGTAAGTCAGCGTACTTTCAAGAGACATACTCATGAAATCATCACTGTATCACAGCATGTGGTCTGAGGGCAGAAAGGTGTCAAACTTCATTGTAACTCAGGTCACTTGAAGCATGCTACTCTGACCAAATAGCTCAATGTTCGCCCAGACATGATATGTCTGATATTGTAATATTTATATATATTAACAAACTGTAATAAATGTCTGTTGGTTCTTTCACTATCATATTACCCATGTCTCAGTTTCTTATGTGATGGGGGATAACTTAAGTATTGCTACATCAGGCAAAGATAGCCTGCTACAGGCAAAATGCACATCATGGTTAGCAGGGGTTACCTTCTATAAAAAGAGTCAAAGATCTCTGTGATAGATATTTGGAAACCTAATTGGAGATTCATTAGACCACATTATATGGAGAATCAGCTACTGTGAGTACAGATATGTAGATAGGACATTGACCAGTCAGAAACCAGAGTTAATATATACATTTCAAGAAATATGTTTTACTTAGAAATGAAAGGCTGAAGGTTACATACCTTTGCTGGAGCAATGAACGCTATACCTTTCTGTCTGTCTCCCTTCTGTAAAATAAAGCTGACCTCCTAATGCTCCAATTTAAAAATTAAAAAAAGGCAATTGATTGGACCTCACAACATAACAATAAAGCTCTCTTGAAAGAAGATACAGACAAAATCGAAAGGAAAGAAAGAATAGAATAAGAATGCAATCTGGCAAACTACTTAAAAATGGACTGTAAAAGTTGTTCTACAGGCACATAAAAAGGAAACTTTTGTCTAAGACAATCGTGGGTGTAGTGATGACAGAGGAAAATACCTGTTAATTTTATCTGCTATTTCTTGATTATCTGTTCTCATTCACTAGAGGATCAATACTCACTTTACTTACTTTTTTCCTTTATAAATAGCTGTAGAAACCCTTTTGACATTTATAACTGCTTCCTCTGTACTCTAATTTCTTCATTAAAATTAACCTTTATTAATCGTCTACATTGCTTATATTGTGCCAAATAATGTGACCTGCCAATCATCTTTGTACAATTATGTCATTTTTCCCATAAGCTTGATGCTTGACTTCATGTCTTTAGTTAACCATATCCTCCCTTTGCAATTTTTCTTTATTGTAGTGATATATTTATTCTAAGTATTCTGAACTATCTCCTTCAATGTCTGTCATGGCATTTCTGTTGACTCATCACCTAGTCTAAGGTCTCAGTGCACTTCAGCTAGCTCAGATTTCATGCTTACATGGTTGCCTTTATTTAAGCTTAAATTATTATTCTTAGATCCACTTCTGTCCCTTTCAAACTGGGTGCTACCTAAAGGTGTCTTTATTCTGATGTAATTAACATTACACAATACCAAGTTGAGTATAATCTGCTCTTTGCTTCGTTCTGAACTTCGCGCTGAACTTAGAAACTATCTCAAAAGCATTGTATGAGCTGCTAATCAAGGCTACTATTGCCAATCAGATTTTCCAGTTTATGTGCATGTTTAATGACACATAATTATTGCCTACTCTTCATCACAAACACCCAGTGTTTCTTCTTATATACTTCACCCTACATCATAATAACTGTTTGGGAACCTGCAGACCTCTACCACTAATGACTTCTTTCCCCTTCTATTTCTCATCTTCTCCCAAACTGATTCAATGTTCTCATCTTCTTAATCAAGATCATCTCTAATTATTGTGCCAATGCCATCTTTGGTTAAGAGTGCTACCTTTACCTAGCTCCTTATACATCTTGGATGTCATATACCCTTAAACATTCAGGACCTAATCCTTGATATTCTGCAGCTCATCCGCACTATCTTTAAAATGCACCCCAGTGCACCAAATCGGCCCCTCCTATTGAAGGGCATGTCCACAAGATGTTGGAGAAGGCATCACAATTCACCAACAGAAACCTGGAAATTATGGTGGACTGGATGGTGCAGAGGAGGCCTTTTCCCAGAGGACCACTAGAGGAAGCCACTAGACGTTTTGAGTCTGATCTGAGGCCGTGACCTGGGTCAATGCCATCTTCAGGGTGTGGATGAATGGCTAACAGTGCCACAAAATGACCAATGACCTTCTCAGGGCCATGAAGGTAATTGCCATACTTCTGTCTCCCACCTCAGACACACTCTGTCTCCGCCAATGCATCCACCTTCCCCCTCAACACCCATGTTCATGCTCTGGCTCTCACACTATTGCCTGTAATTACCCTTCACCAACTCTCTCCTCAGCTTCCACATCACTAGCCCTATATGTCCTCTGTGCTGCCTCCTCAGTCCTTCAGTACATCTAACCACTTTTCCTCCATATGCACCAGCACTAACAGCTGTGTCACCCGCAGTCATCTCATCCATTGTCTCCCTGCCCCCTTCTTTTCCTTAACAAACCCATGACAAGGCAAAGGGAAGCTGGATGGGTGGAGAATGCTCAACATCCGGCTCCTTACTAACTCAAAAGAAAATTTTAACCCTTGCAAGTGAAGACCAGACTGCTCCTACAGGGATGCAGAAACATCCAAGCTCCACCGAACAAGTAGGCATCAGTCTGCACACTACTGCCACTCTCCAATGAATTTCTCAATATCTCACAATAATTTTACACTACTTCTAACCTCTGGCCATGATGCTTTCTCTCACTTTTGTCTTGCAGCTTCTGCAAACCTACCATCAACATGGAGGTCTTTTGGAGCAAGCAGCAAGCTGAAATCTCTAGGCACCTGCCCTGGTTTCCATGTTATGGTATCTAGCGTGTGCACAATGGGTGGTAGAATAGGAAGCTATTAATTAAGCAAGATGTGCAATTAATAAGCAGTAATCACTGCTAATAAGCATTTCCCTACTCCCTAGCAAGAACCTTGCCTCGACATCCAGAACCTAGTTAAAAGATGCAGCAAATTGCTCCTAATGTCTAGATAGGCCTTGCTGGTCTTCTAGTATGATTCTGCTGTATTTCTCGCCCTAGCCCACATCATTCATGTCCCTATAAGATTCCACCCTGATTTTTTGTTTCAAAACAGCTGTTTTTCTTTTCTTGTAGTATATCTTTCTACTAAAAAAAACAACAAACCAAACATTCAACACTGAAAAAGAGAGTGGAACAGGCAATTATAGCATTGTTGATCCTTTTCTTGATGTGTACTGTGTACAATGCTCTGTCTAAATAATCATTAACTGTGAACATACATGAATAGGCACCAACTTCTGATGTTCATTGGACAAAATTTTTCAATATCCAGATCATCAGAGCTCGAAAATTTGACTGAAGACTCATGGCCGGACCCAGTTGAAATCTTGTCCCACTATAAAAAGCAAAAGGGTGACCAACGCTACTCATTAACATAAAAACCGAAAAGAACTGCAGATGCTGTAAATCAGGAACAAAAACAGAAGTTGCTGGAAAAGCTCAGCAGGTCTGATAGCATCTGTGAAGAAAAGATCAGAGTTAACGTTTCGGGTCCGGTGACCAGTTCTGAGGAAGGGCCTGAGGAAGGGTCACCGGACCTGAAACGTTAACTGTGATCTTTTCTTCACAGATGCTGCCAAACCTGCTGAGCTTCTCCAGCAACTTCCGTTTTTGCTACTCATTAACATAATCATTAATTACAGTGATTATCAACCAGGATCATCCCTGTTCTTATATCTTTAATCAAATTAGGAACGTTTTTCACGAATTTTTTGGTTTTAAACAGATGTACATTCCTAACACACACAACAATAAGCACTGCAAAGAGCTCCATTGTTACAATGGGGATGAAACCTTACCTCTGATGTATCTCTGTGTAAAGTGCTAGCCTGTGACAACATCAGATCTTCTTAGTTCTTTTACATAAAGTGCCAAGATATTGCTTGTGGGTTTGGGATTGAAAAGAAGGGATGTGTCAAATCTTCATGTCTAGTTTCAGCATAAACCTCCGACATTTTTTTAATACTACAGCTGACAGACAGAAATGAGCGGCAGCAAGATAGCAATTTACAAAGTTTTGAGACATGTCTGCAGAAATAAAAGTGAGAAATAAGCAGCAGCTGTTCATGTTGTAAAAAATAATGTCACATAAACATTGATATAATAATTAATTTCCCACTTGAATTGCAATCTAAATGTATTTGTTGAGTTTACATTTTGCGAAATTGGTTTGAAAAAATTTCCAAATATGGATTTAGATAATATTTCTACCAACAGAAAGGCACAAGTCTTAACCAGTAAAATAAAATGCAACTGACAGAAGGTGAAAATGAACTTGTTCTGCTTATATTTCGAGCATGTTGTCTGTATCAATCATTTTATAGGTTGTCAAAATATATCGAAATCTTGCTGATCAGCCATTTTAAATATTGCTTAGCGATAGTCAAGAAGGCACAACAATGCCTCATCTTCCTCAGGCGGCCCAGGAAATTTGGCATGTCCATAAGGTCCCTCACCAACATTTACAGATGTACCACTGAAAGCATACTGTCCGGGTGCATAATGGCCTGGTATGGCAACTGGTCTGCCCAGGACCGTAAAAAACTATAGAAGGTGGTGTGCACAACCAAGACCATCATGGAAGCCAACTTTTCATCCATGGATTCCATTTACACAACTTGCTGCCGCGGAAAGGAGGCTGACATCATCAAAGACCCCACTTTCCCCCCACCAGCCTCCGCATCCAACATATCCTCAAACACTTCCGCCAACTCCATTTAGACCCCACCACCCAGAACATCTTCCACTCCCCACCCCTCTCTGCCTTCCACAAGGACCATTCCCTTTGCCACTTCTTAGTTCACATCACACTCCCCACCAACCACTCCTCCCGCCCGGTACCTTCCCCTATAACCGTAAAAGATGCAACACCTGCCCACACACCACCTCCCTCACCCCCAATCAGGGCCCTAAATAGTCCTGCCAAGTGAGTCGGAGCTTCGCCTGCATCTCCTCCAACCTAGTGTATTGCATCCGGTGCTCCCGATGTGGTCTTCTCTTCGCTGGTGAAACCAAACGTAGATTAGGTGACCATTTCGCAGAGATCTCCGCATGGCCTGTAATGGTCAACCTAACCCCCCAGTCACTGCCCATTTCAACTCCCTTTCCCACTCCCCCTCCAACATGTCCATCATCGGCCTCCCTCAGTGTCGCAGTGACTCGAAACGCAAATTTGAAGAACAACATCTTATCTCCCGCCTGGGTAGCCTACAGCCTGGAGGACTCAATATTGAATTCTCCAATTTCAAATAACCTTCCCACCCGTCCCCTGGCTCCCCTTCCCAGCTCCACCTCCTCACTTCCATTCCACCTTCTGACCCTCCCTTCCAGCCACCAACCAAATTCATCTCTCCCATCAACGAACCAGGCCATACGTACCATCAGTGTCCACCATTACCATCATTCCACCTCCAACCCTTCCCCCCACCTCTTTTTTTGCAGCTCACTCTACCCCAACATCCAGTCCTGAAGAAGGGTAATACCCAAAACGTTGACCTCTCCTTTCCTCCAGATGCTGCCTGGCCTGGTATATTCTTCCAGCCTTCTGTTTGTCGACCATTACACTCTGGTAATGATCTCCTACAAGATCTTCCATCAGGCAGAAGGTACAGAAGCCTGAACACGTGCACAAGCAGGTTCAGGAACAGCTTCTTTCTAGTTATCAGACTGTTCAATGGACTCTAGCCTCAAATAATGTAACCTGCAATGTAACCTGTATGCTTCTAAGTCTAGCAGGAAGGCTAATGGTTCGGGCCTAGACCCTTCTTCAGAAATGGGGGAGGGGAAGGGGGTTCTGAAATAAATAGGGAGAGAGGGGAAGGCGGATAGAAGATGGATAGAGGAGAAGATAGGTGGAGAGGAGACAGACAGGTCAAAGAGGCGGGGATGGAGCCAGTAAAGGTGAGTGTAGGTGGGGAGGTAGGGAGGAGATAGGTCAGTCCAGGGAGGACGGACAGGTCAAGTGGACGGCATGAGGTTAGTAGGTAGGAGTTGGGGGTGGGGCTTGAGGTGGGAGGAATGGATAGGTGGGAGGAAGGACAGATTAAGGAGGCGGGGATGAGCTGGGCTGGTTTTGGGATGCGGTAGGGGGAGGGGAGATTTTGAAGCTTGTGAAGTCCACATTGATACCACTGGGGACAATTTATTGTGGCGACAGTACTTCTTCCTGAATTTTTCTGGGGCGGCACGGTGGCTCAGTGGTTAGCCTCACAGCGCCAGGGACCCATTTTCGATCCCTCCCACGGGTCACTGTCTGTGTGGCGTTTGCACATTCTCCCCGTGTCTGCGTGGGTTTCCTCTGGGTGCTCCGGTTTCCTCCCACAGTCCAAAGATGTGCAGGCTAGGCGGATTGGCCATGCTAAGTTGCCCGTAGTGTTCAGGGATGTGTAGCTTACGTGGGTTATAGGGGGATGGGTCTGGTTGGGATGCTCCAAGGGTCGGTGTGGACTTGTTGGGCCGAAGGGCCTGTTTCCACACTGTAGGGATTCTATGATCTATGAATGTTCTGCTGAGCCTACTATAGCTTGGAGGGAAAGGGACAGCAGAACTGAGGAAAAGTGCATAGATCTGGAGATCATTGCAGACAGCAAAAGATCATATTAGCAGTATCACCTGGTTGTGTGCATGGTTATACCATGGATGTGGGTAAAATGTCTTGCTGTTGGAGGAACCTAATTCATCTCTTTCCTCACTGGAAAGAGCGGTGGACTCTGTTAGGAGAGCAAGTTTCTGAAGGCATAATAGGTTGAATGTACGGTTTTTTTTTTACATGCCCTATATGAAACGTATTGTGCCAGTAATGATGCTGTTGCCTTGTCGGGCACATGTCGTAAATAGCAGCTATTGCAATACCGGCTTGGAATAGTGCACTGATACTCAAGCCCCATTTCTTTTCCATGCTCATCAGAGCAGCTGTAATCAAATTACTCAGTCCACAATTTCCCTGTCTGATGAACTGAGGTTAACAGGAAGCTCTAACCAGGTGTTGTACTTAACAGTCTCTCTATTAATGCTGCTTGACCTAATGAATATTTCTAGCTAATCCTGTTTTTTTTCTCCAAAGTGGAGGTGTTTTAAAGGAAAAGTCTTCAGGAATATATAAAGGTTTGCTGTCAATTATGCCATTGTTCTTCCTAATGAGGATGACTTGTAATGTTGCAGGAAATCTAAGATCAGGCCAGCATGAATCTTTAAGAGAGCTAAGCGATGATATCAGTATAACAACATGCTATGTTATATTCTTGTATAACTGTGAGTGTACTTTGGAACCCAACAAGTGAGTTAGGAAGTTAGTCCACTTTTGCTATGATAGAACCCAAACTATGTCAATGTCGATGATAGAGTTGCAATCTGTAAAGCTGCTTTGTGAATGAATCTTGTGATACTAGTTCTTAGTATGAATCCCCTCATATTACAAGAGCTAACATAACACCAGAGAAAGCATCATGCTGTGGTACAAATCTGATTTAAAAAACCTGTTGACATCAGCCTGATTGTGGCTTGCATAGCAAATCCTCTGCAGTAACCTTTTAATGGAGACTATCGTCATCGTGGACTGATGTCTTAACAGTTACATCATCATTGTGGCGACTACATTGCTGAATATAGGACATAGGTCTGGTACAAGCAAGCTACAATCAGAATATTGTTATTGTTCAGCATAGCTACCTTCTTGGGCGGAGGTAGGTCTGAGAATATACTCTATTCAAGAGGTCAGGAATCCAGACCATTTAACTAAAATGTTTCCAGACTGAAAATTTTCAAGCTAGTGTAGTGAAGCACAGTCTCACAGACAGATTAGTGAACCATACCCAATAGTAGAAAACTGGGAGCATTTTACTAGTGCTGGAACCTAACACTATAGCAGTAAAGATCCATAGTCAGCATGCATTTAGGAGCATGCTCCATGATTTCAAGTGTTTTCCTCTGATTAACTGTTGGTGATTCCGCTATTTTGATCTCCTGAAAAGGTGTGAAATTCAAGAAGAATGTGCAGGACTCCATTGTGCTCACTACTTGTCGTGTGAATGTCAGCTACAGCCACTGATCCACAAAAGGGGAAACAAGAACATGGTGGCTCAATGGTTAGAACTACTGCCTCACAGCACCAGAGACCTGGATTTGATTGCCCCCTCGGACAACTGTGTGTGTGGAGTTTGCACGTCCTCTCCGTGTCTGCGTGGGTTTCCTCCAGGTGCTTCGGTTTTCCTCCATCGTCCAAAGTTGTGCCGGTTATGTGGATTGGCCATACTAAATTGCCCATCGTGTCCAGGGATGTGCAGGTTAGGTGGATTAGATATGGGAACAATACAGGGAAAGGGGGTTAGGATGCTTTTTGGAGGGTTAGTGTAGACGTGATGAGCCCAATGGCCTGCTTTCACAAAGTAGGGATTCTGTGATTCTATGAACGTATTATGTTCAGGTGCAACAGTTTCTCTCCCAGCACAGTGAAGAGTAATGCACCAAAAACCACAACTACAAATTAAACAGTAAGTGCATTTCAGCTGGTACAGATCAGCAACAATTCTACAGTGATCCCTGCAAACACAGTCTGGATACAACCAATGTATAATATAGATGCCATAATGGATAATGTAATGTTTAATATGGATTGAAAAGCTATGGATTTCCTAATAGAGTTCCAATTATTCAAATGATGCAATTTCAATTCATTAATCAACAAATAAAAGTTCTCAGCAATGAAGGTATGAGAAGTGTTAATACCTCATATTTCTCCAATGATGGCAAGAAAGACCCTGAAAAGATCTTTAAGTTCCTAGAGGATCAGCTCAAAGTCAGGGTAAACTTTAAGATTCACAGGCTCAAATTTACTTCCAACAGACAACAAGTGAATGGAACTATTGACCAGTTTTTGTGGGTAGATGTTGGTGAAAAGTGCAGAGTATAGCTTTCAGTGGAAAAACTGGCTGAGAAACTTATGGTATTGGTAATGGTTTCAAAACCAATCAAGTCATTCCTAAATAAAACTCTTGGACCAAACTAAACAGCAATCGATGACACATACAAGCTCTGTGCCACAAAGCAGTATGGGAAAAGCTTGGTAGCAAGTGTAATCATCAAGAAAAGTCTAAAAGGCAGCACAAAGCTCATCAACAATACATGAAAAGGGTTCAACCAAAGTGCAACATAAAGGATGCTTCCAAGAGTACAGCCATGAAGTGCAAACATGTGAATGAGAATAAGGAAATACTTGTATCAAAGCAAATTCCAGATCCTAACCAACTTGAAACACCACATTGCTAGTGGATGCAGGTACAGTTACAAGATTTAAAAGACATTTGGACAGATAGATGAAGATGAAAGGTTGAGAGGGATATGGGTCAAATGTAGGCAAATGAGATTGCTTTTGTTTGTGAAACCTGGTTGCCATGGACAAGTTGAACTGAAGGGTTTGTTTCTGTGCTGTATGACTCTATAACTCTATAACTGAAATTTTCATTACAATGAACGTTACGTATTCTGAAAAAAGTAAGCAGCACAAACTTTTAGCCAAAATCACTAAAGATGTAAGTGTTATCATTATCCTGTTGCATTTTCTAGAAGTGATGCATGAAAACATTTAGCTCTGTAGCAAGTGTAATCATCAAGAAAAGTCCAAAAGGCAGCCATAAATGACAAATTCACTGACTTTAATGGATCTGGTATCCCATATATTAGCACTGTTCATGTAAAATGTCAATATTGTATTTCTGGATGGCCAACAGAAACCATCTACATGGTTAAAACTTGTGACCCAGCCATTACTGTCTTGCCAGTGTATTGGCTTGCCATGGTTCTTTGCATCATAACAATCCATGAGGAGGCAATAGCATCTGCTGTAAAACCAAGAACGACATATAGAACATTTGAATCCATCCACAATCTCAATAACCCACATACAGATCAATTTGACATACTTGACAGTTTCCAGCGTGCTGGACTTACACGTTTCAAAGATAGAATCCATACAGGGAGGAAACAGGCCATTCAGCCCAACAAGTTCACACTGAGCCTCCAAAGAGCATCACACAGAGATCCATCCCTCACCCTATATTTTCCATGGCTAACACATCTAACCTACAATACACAGTGTGGAGCTGAAGGAACACAGCAGGCCAGGCAGCACCAGAGGAGCAGGAAAGCCTACTATCTCTGAGCGAAGCTAGCTTTCCTGCTCCTCTGACGCTGCCTGGCCAGCTGTGTTCCTCCAGCTCCACACTGTGTTATCTCAGACTCCAGCATCGGCAGTTCTTACCATCTCTACATCTAACCTACACATCCCTGGACACTAAGGGTCAATTTAACATGGCCAATCCACCTAAGCTGCACAATCTAGGACTGTGGGAGGAAACAGGACCACCCAGTGGAAACCCACACAGGCACAGGGAGAATGCGCAAACTTCACATACACAGTTGCCCAAGGGTGGATTTGAACCTAAGTCCCTAGCACTGTGAGGCAGCAGTGCTAACCACTGAGCCACTGTGTTGTCCCAAGATAATGCTATTGTTTACCTGCTATGCAAATATAGGAACTATTTACAGAATAAACTCAAAATGGAGCTAGATATGGTTAAATTCAATAATATTATCCACCAGCTTGAGAATCACAGTGAATGATCACAGAGGAATAGATTTTAACTGCGTGGAAAGAAGCCCTTTGGCCTATTGTGTCCATCCAATCATCAAGCACCTATCTACTTAATTCCCCATTTTCCCATAGTCTCATATGCTAGGGCATTTCAAGTGCTCATCTAAATATTTTGTAAATGGCACAACTCCATTATTTGTGTATTAAAAATGATGGTGCCATACACCTTTGGACCCCAGCAACTGTATCTTCTAGTATGCTTCTTCTTATCCATACACCTTTGGACCCCAGCAACTGTATCTTCTAGTATGCTTCTTCTTATATTGTGGTTATTGTTTGGGGCCCAATAGATCAGTCCCACCAGAGACTTCTTTTCCTTACTATTCCTCATCTACACTCAAACCAATTCTGTATCCTGATCTAAACCAAGGTCATTGCTAACTATTGCATTGATGTCATCTTTGATTAGGAGTGTCACCCCTCCACCTTTCCTGAGCTTCCTGTTCTCCATTAACCCCTCAATATTCAGAACACAATCCCTTGTCATTCTGCAGCCACATCTCCATATGGTTACTAGATCGATTTATTCACTTCAACATGTGCTATCAACTAATTTACTTTGTTATGATTGTTGTGTGCATTCAAATACAGAGCCTTTAGTTTTGTTTTTTGTTATCTTTTCAGCATGTAATCTTGAGTGTTGGTATATTCCAATTTTTTTTGCGTCCTTTCTTCATTCTCTCAACTTTATTTTTTGCCATTAACATTTTGCTGTCATGCTCCTGACCCAATCAATTGATTTGTTACATTAACCATACATATATTCCCCTTGTTTAGTTTAAAGCTCTCACTAATTCCCTAGTTATGGACATCAGTCCTAACATGGTTCACCAATTTAGATCCCAGCTTCCCTAGTACCAGTGTTAGTGCTCCATGAACTGTAACCCACATATCCCAATCAGTCTTTGAGCCATATGTTCACCACTCTATTTTTATTCACCCTGTGCTAATTTGCACATGGCTGAGACAATAATCCAGAGATTATTATCTTTGAGATTCTCCTTTGCAATTTTGTACATAACATCTTACATTCCCTCAGCATGACCTCTTTGCTAGTCCTACATGTGTTGTTGATACCAACGTGGACCACAATTAGTTGATCTTCCACTTCCCAATGTAGGTTTGTCTCCTGCCCAGAGTAGATATCCTGAAACTTGACATTGGGTATACATCACAGCCCGAGCTCTTTGTTGCAAAGAACAGTCCCAATCCCCCTCACTATACTGTCCCCTACCACCACTACATTCCTCCTTGCTTCTCAAATAGCTTCCTGTACTATGGTGCCATGACGAGATAGCTCATCCACCCTGCAAGCCTCACTCTCATTCAAACAAACTGAAAACTTAAACCTATTGGAAATTTGCAAAGGCTGATGATTCTGTGTTTTCTTCCCTCTTTGTGCCCTTACAGTACCTGCCTCACTTGCAGTTATGTCTTCTGTATCCTGACTACTGACCAAAACTGCCTCATAGAATAAATTGTCCGGGTAACGTCTCTCTATCCTAATGTGCTGCTGTGTCTAAAGCTTGGCCTTGAGCTCAATAGCTATGATCTGAGGATCCTACAGCCACACTTAGTGCAAATGTGTTTGCCCTGGATCACACTAGCATCCAGAAGCCTCTACATTCTGCAATTGCTATTATCAAGCAGCTGTCTGTTCACTGGTATATTTATCTTACTTAAAATATGATAGTTTTCATTCAAAATCTGACTATTACTCTCAAATCAAACATGAAAAGCATTTTGAGTTATAGAGTCATACAGATCTACAGCACTGATAGAGTTCCTTTGGCCCATGGAGTCTGCACCAGTCAAAAACAATCACCTAACTATTCCAATCCCATTTTCCAGCATGTGGTCCACAGCCTTGTATGCCGATACACTTGGCATCACAAGTGCATATCTAAATACTTTGTAAATGTTAAAAGGATGAGTTCCAGATTTCCACCACCCTTGGGTGAATTTTCTTTTTCTTTACATCCCTCTAAGCCTGCTGTCCCTTACCTTAAATCTATTCTCCTTAATCATTTCCCAAGGGGAAAAGTTTCTTTCCGTCTACCCTATCTATGCTCCTCATAATTTTATCCATTTACCAGTTGAGTTCTCAAAAGATAGCATTTGTTTCTTTTTGTAACACAGAGACTAATGGCTGGAAATGGTGCTACACAATGTAATGGAATTAATAGGATTGGAGGTCAAACAGAATCTGGATGCCGCTGCTGTTAATAGCGGTAAGACTGCTGCTTCATGTAATGACAGTTCTACATATTCAATGTGGAAGTAATCATCATGTTCAAAGTTCTGACCTTACTTCATTGAATGCACATTTCAACAACATTGTGCATAATAGAACCCATATGCTCAGCCTGTGCTGTTTTGTTCATAGATACATGGAAGGTGCAATTGGTGTTGTTGGACTACTATAACACAAATACTTTAATTTATATCGGACTTTACACAAGGTAAAACATTTATAAACGAGGCATTGTAAGCCAGTAGCTGATGTAACAGAATGAGGTAAAGTGTGAGGAATGAATGGGACTTGGTGCATCTGGTTAATTTCTAGTTTGTAGAGGGTGGAGCTTAGGAGGCGGGCCAGCAATGCATTGGAATAGCTGAGACTGAATAGGATAAACAACTTATATTTACATAATGCCTTTAACATAATAAACCTCCCCAGGTGCTTCACAAGAACATTACAAAACAAGTATAATAGTGAGGCATGTAAGGAGATGTTAGATTTGAGGATGGAAAGCTTTGTCAAAGAGGTAAGATTTTAAGGAGATAGTAGGAACTGCTGATGCTGGAGTCTGAGATAACAAGGTGTAGAGCTGGATGAACACAGCAAGCCAGGCAGCATCAGAGAAGCAGGAAAGCTGACGTTTCGGGTCTGGACCCTTCTTCAGAAAATTTCGGCGAACATCCCCACTTCTGATCTTATGATGGAGGAAAGGTCACTGAAGAAGCAGCTGAAGATGGTTGAGTCTGTGAGGCAGCAGTGCTAACCACTGAGCCATGGCACTACCCCATCAAGCTTGGGTCTTTTACTACAATCAGTGGAAACTGAACCAGCTGCTGCTCATAACAGAGCGGAACCAAAATTGTACACTTAATCTGTAGGGGTTCCCTGCTATATGTTCTTAACCTGGCTGGAGTCTTACGCAAAGTTAGGGGTTGGAGTCCAGAGCAAATTTTGGTAAAGACTTATTTCGCAATCACTGATACAACCACACTAGTATTGACCTCCATTAGAACTGGGTGATCATTTAACCAGATGTTTAT
>NC_063336.1:96812538-96863807 GCF_021869965.1 Rhincodon typus
ATCTGAAGGAGGGTCTAGGCCCGAAACGTCAGCCTTCCTGCTCCTCTGATGCTGCTTGGCCTGCTGTATTCATCCAGCTGTACACCTTGTTATCTCAGATTCTCTAGCATCTGCAGTTCCTACTATCTCTTGGAATTTCAAAGTTTGGTTATTGTGTAAAATAAATCACCTGCTCACTGGTGTAAGTGAAATGCAACTTCTGCAAATTTTAAATCTGCATAGTGCATCGTTTGCAAACATAACATTTTATTTCAGTTAGAATCTTTCAGCTAATTTTAGTTATTACATCCAATGTTCACAACTTTATTTTGGAAATCCAGAAACATATTTGAAATAGAGAAATTGTTTCTAGATGACTGTCGTTTATCCAAAATATGTCGTTAAATGTCAATATTTGATCACGAAAACCTCATAGTTCAGGAAGATTGTAAAACTGAATCCCCAAAACCTAGATGAGGGTGGAATTGCTGCTGAATCTTCAAGGTGAAAATTACATTAAAAAATTATAATTCAGAGGTGGTAAGACATTCATGTAAATTAGAAAGGATATTAGATACACTTTAATGGTTTCAATAGTTAGAAACAAAGTTGCTTGTGAGATTTTGTATCCTAAGTATGACTGCTACAAATGATCCCTATTACCATGCTTGAAAAGATTTGAGAAAAAGACACAATTCAGATCTTTTGAAATGTTGGTAAGAATCATAGAATCTGTACAGTGTGGAAGCAGCCCACCCAGACCCATCCACATCCCCCTACCTTATCCCTGCATTTGCCATGACTAATCTACCTAACCTGCATATCCCTGGACAATTTAGCATGGTCAATCCTCCTATTCTGCACATTTTTACATTTGGGAGGAAACTGGAGCACCAAGAGGAAACCCACACAGACATGGGGAGAATATGCAAACTCCACACACCTAGTTGCCTGAGGCTGGAATCAAACCCAGGTCCCTGGCACTGCGAGGCAGCAGTGCTAACCACTGAGTCACATTTGTGCCCAAGTGGATGGATTGAAAAGATACAAGAATATTAGCTACATCAGGACTTGAGCAGATATCTAGGGGAAAGAAACAAGAACTAAGGTTTCCACACAGATTGAAATGAATTTCTCCAGACATTTGTCGCTCTGTGGAATCAACTCTTAAATAATCGACTGTGCATACGTATGAACACTTTTCAAAATAAAGTCTGGTTTAATATGTATTTAGGAGTAGGGATTGGGGTTAATTTCCCTGGAGTGTTGGAGGCTGATGGAGGGTGGTGCATGAATAGAATAAGCTGCCAGAAAAAGTGGTGGAAGCTGGTACGATTACAACATTTAAAAGGCATCTGGGTGGATATATGAATAGGAAGTTGTTAGAGGGATATGGGCCAAATGTTACAAATGGGACCGGTTTAATTTAAGATAGCTGGTCAGTATGGACGAGTTTGATTGAAGAATCTGTTTCCATTGTGTACAACTCTATGACTCTATGATTTATGAATGCAAAAATCAGGAAAGCTGAACAGCTGAAAGGTTAGATTTACTGCAGTCAAGTGCAAGACAAACACACTTAATGATGGGAATGAGAGATAGTAGGAACTGCAGATGCTGGAGAATCTGAGACAACAAGGTGCAGAGCTGGATGAACACAACAGGCCAAGCAGCATCATAGGAGCAGAGAGGCCTCTCTGCTCCTCTGATGCTGCTTGGCATAATGATGGGAATTGTCTTTTCTCATTGTTTTCTCATGTGTTAAAATAATACTGACTGTCTAAAACAGAAAATTGTCAGAACAATGATCATGCTACTAGTCAACAATGAGACCACCTTACATTTATACATGGCATTAATGTGATAAACCATCTCAGGTTGCTATGGTACGTGATGATATAGTAGGGCAAGTGGCAGAAACTTTGGTCAATTCATTTGTATTTTAGGCACATTTTAAAGTAGCTAAGAGAGGTTAGAGAGGTTTAAAGAAGGAACTTCAGAACTTGGAATTTAGGCAGCTATGCCATCAGTAATCATTAAAAGGTAGCAATTAGAATTAAGTAAATGCAAGATGTTACTGTTGGAAGAGCACAGGGTTCTTGGAGGGGTTTTGATCTAACACCATATTGTGGGATTTTGCCTTCAGCAGGGTATTTGTAATTGATAAGGTTTATATTAACTCTAATAACATAAGAGCTAGATTTGGTAAGATAGCAGTAAAAGATTTGGTTGCTGTTTAACATAGCTCCTGGTTTATGGTGTATGTATAATATTCATCAGGAATTCAGTGTTTGGGCTAATATTAAGCTGTTTGGTTGCAGATAGTAGCACACTTCTTTCACCATTGTTATGCCTCAAGTAGCCACAGTTAAGTTGGAGACTGAGACCTTTATCCCTTCAGGTCACATGCCTTGATACAGTGAAGATATCATAAGCATGTCTCTTAAAGTAGACTGCATAGTAGCTATTAGACATAAAACAATAGCCATGGGTTTGGCAAATTTTTTTTTTATTTAAAAAAATTTTTTTTTTTTTTTTTTTAATTTAAAAAAATATACTTCATAAGTACATACTGGCAAGCCCACCTTCATACCTGTTGAGGTTCTTTACTGACCAATTCATAGCCATTTAAGTGACTCATCCTATTTGTAGTGATTGTTACAAGGTGTGCCAGGTGGACCTCATATTACATGATTGTGGTGGTTAATCTAGTCCAATCAGGGAGCCCTGGTTGATAGATAAGAAGAGGAGTGTCAGACACTGACATCTGTGGGGTTATTTCACTATCCTATCCATTTTACCTGTGATGAGCTTGCTAGCTTTCTTGCTGAGGTGGAAATTGGAGGGACTTCCATTGGAGATCTCCTGTAATATTCTTGGTTTCATTGTGTTGCAAAACAATAGTTTTAGAATCTGAGATAAGGGAATTACTAACTTTATTCAGAAACATCTTATGTGGTTTCATCTTGCCATGAGGTAGCAAGAGAACAAGATTATGTGATATTCTTGTGATGATGTACATTGTATCTCATGTGCATTTCATACAGTTAGACTTAACCCCTTATGTTATAACCCACACATCATAAAGGTCATACCCACTTTTTAAACATCCCCGGCCTTCCAACTTGCTGATCATTACCAATCAGAGCGCACTGATACCCTGGACTTCAAATTGGCTTCCATAACTTTCTCCTAATTGGGGATGTCTTGTGATCCCTGCAGAGACTACATCTTGAAGTCTGCCCTGTTAAGACCACAGGACTACAAACCAATCAGATTGGCTCTTTAAGGCAGGTTTCCTCCTCAAAAGCAGGTGAAATATTTTGGTGAGCTGCCTCTGAATGTAAAATGGCTGTAGGGCAGCTGGCTTTTTAGTCTATTGCAACCAGATGAGAAGGGGTGAACTGGTTCCCTTCTTTTCAACCTTCTTTGTTGGTAGTAACAAATGTTTAAGTTTCTTTTTAAGTACAAGGTTATAACTGTCTCCAGGTGATAGTATCCTTTCCTCTGAGCCAGAAGGTCAAGGTTGAAGTCCCACCTCTTGTAGAGATGTCCGAACAAATTGATTCTAATATCTATTACCCTGTATAATAAAAGTTTGCTAAACTATAAGCATTAATGGTCTTATCACAAGGCTTTCTTAAGTGCAAGATATTTACAGCCTGCTAATCCTTAGAAAAATATTTTGTCTGCTGTGAATACTGTTTTTGGGCTTGCTAAGTATAGAAAATGTTTTATCTCCAATATGTGAAGATTCTCACAACAGCGTAAAACAAGTTTGAAATGAAGACCTTTCCATGCTTCTTGTTGGGGCATGGTTAACTAGTTTCATTGCTCTAGGGAAAAAGATTAATTTCAACTCAGTTTGTCCTTAATCTAATCCATATGGTTGCATGAAGTTTGGTCATTCTGAATGGATCAGGTGATCACTGTAGGCATTTTGACCCTACTTTAAACAAAAAAGTTTTAGCCCATGTAAGACCCAGGAATTAAATTGACCTTTGGAATTCTAAGACAATAGTCCTGTTTTATTAATTCTGATAAATCATGTGGATGGTGAAGAATAAAAAAAATTCCTTAATGAGAAAAGAGGTCTCTAAGCTCCTTGCAATTATTGTTGAAGGTGAGGGTGATAGAGACAGATGAGGGTGGTTGAAGAAGATGATTAATGATTGAAAAGCCATGCTTTTGTTTGCTTTCACAGCTGATCCTGCAGTCTTGAACAGTTTTGGTAGTGCAGGTCATGATAATGCTTCAAATGATCCTCCCAGGACCAGCATTAACTGCTTAAAAAAAAATTCTTTGCTCACTTGTTCAGGTCTAAGGAGTAAGGGATGGTCTTCAGGTAGGGAACATCTGGCTAGGAATTAAGGATTTTCAGGAGATTGATTGTGCATGGCAAGGAAGTAGTGTTGAAGGATCAAAGGGAAATTTCTTTTAAGGGGCATTCATCATCTTGTGATGGTTGAGGAAATAATGCATTCATGTCAAGAGGCAATGAGTATCACAATGGAGAAGTGCCCAACTCTTGAGTGCACATAATGTTCATTATTTTACCCTGTTCTTAAGTAAGTGCCAGCCAATCACAGCAGCACTCAATAATAATTAATAAATTCCTTTAAGTTTATGCCAGAGTTGTCTTTTCCCTGAATTCTGTGTTTAAGTATCAATGGGGTTTCCACCACACTTCTATGGGTGCTATGGCAATGAAGTTGCAGTAGCCCTGAGGAAATTCTCCAGACATCTTTTCCTTTTAAAAGCTTCTAAGTCACTCGGAAACTATTTGGCACTGATATCTTTTGAAAAGTCTGAGAGTCGACCCATAATATGTAGAATAGCTAAGGATAATGGTGCAAAGACAGCCAAGAGAGGTGGCAGGCCGATTCTGCAAGGAATTAAAATAAAAACAAAACATGCTGAAAATATTTAGCTGGTCTGGTCACATCAGATAGAGAGAAACAATGCTAATGTTCCACATCAATAACTCTTCACCAGAACAGAAGAAATTAATGGAAAATCTCTTGGACTGAAAAACCGAGTTTCTTCCAGGTCAGCATTCCTGGAAGAGAAGTGGCTGAAAGCAAAGTACTGCAGATGTTGGAAATCTAAAATAAAAACCCATAAATGCTGGAAATGTTCAGCACATCTGTGGAGAGACAGAGAGATCTAATGGGCAGAATTTTATATTGGAACAGGAGGCCAGATTGCTCAGCAAACCACCTACCCTACCAAACACCCAACTCCTCCTCAACCCACCACCCAACTCCACCCTACACCCATTAGCCAACACCTCCAGAAGACAAGTTGACAAACTACTGACTGACTGACTGACCAAGATGAATCCTGCACCACAACCACAATGTACTGGAGAGTGGGAAGACGTCCCAAACTCTGGAGCTGGTGGCCCGACCTGAATGACTGGTCACTCTAGCAGTATCAGCAGTGCCAAATACTTGAGAGTTGGCACTGCCAGGACTGTAGGAAGGAGCACAAAGGATTTGTTTAAAATCCTAACAAAGACAAACTGACCATCAGGCTTCAGAATCAATATGACTGGTGCTGTCCATTCTGCAAACTGGTTTAATGATTCTTTCACTTCCCTCCTTCTGATTTCTGCCTCGACTTTTGCCTGTAAGGCAAATAGCACTGGGTGGACCTTACAGAATTGTGGAACTGCTTCCTGGTCAATGTACAAGGTGGCCTCGGCTGCTTCGATAGTAGTCCCCAGACCTTCTGGAAAGACATCTGGATATTTAATTAGGACTTCACTCAGGCAGTCATTTTCTAATTGAAAAATATTGAGCCAGTCTAGGTGAATCTTTCTCACTCAATTTTGCCCAATAAAGCTCAGGCCCAAACCTTTTACCACAATCAGTGGGAACTGATCCAGTTGCTTCCTGTAAGAGACCAGAACAGAAGTTGTACCCTTAATCTGTAAAGGTTCCCTTGTATAGGTTCTCAGTCTAGCCTAGGTGTTGCAAAAGCTTTAACGTTTAGAGTCCATAGCAAATTTTGTTAATGACTGGTTCTGCAATCACTGACATAGCTGCACCAGTATCGACCTCCGTTAGAAGCAGTTGACCATTTAAACAGTTTTTTTTTGATTGGTTCAGATTTAGATGTTTCTAAGCAGTTTAACTGTTCCAAACCATATGTAGGTGGACTTCCCAGGGTGTGCACTCTCCTGGATATCAGCCAATCAGGTGGAGAGGGACTGTTTTGCTGTCTCGAGTCTTCACACCAACAGTAGCTTGTTGGTCCAGATCCTGAAGAAAATTTTATCTGTTTGGCTGAGGCTTGGCTTTGTTTTGAGGTTCTGCTGTGGTCTGACCTAGAGTCCCTCTGTTCAGGATATGTCCTGAGTGAAGCTATGCAATTATCTTCACTCAGGTGGTGTGCCCCGATCTCAGTTGGACTGATGAGGGTGTCCACTTCCATTGGAATACCCTGCAACTCATATGCTCCACTTGCTGCATTTTCCAATGATAAAGACCAAAAACAAAGTTGCTGGAAAAGCTCAGCATATCTGGCAGCATCTGTGAAGGAGAAAACAGAGTTAACATTTCGGGTCCGGTGATACTTCCTCAGAACTGATAGTGGCTGGGAAAACGTCAATTTATATGCAGAAAATAGGGAGGTGGGTGGGGTAGGGAGTAAACGATAGGATAGAGCCCGAAGAGAGAGAAAAACAGTTGGACAGACAAAGGAGTTACTAACGACCAGGCTGGGAGGATGAATAGTTGTTAATGGGGACTGTTAGTGACTAACAACAGGGGGTGTGTAGTGGCAGGTAACAAAGCCTGGTGTGTGGGGTGGGGGGCTGGGACATGGGAGAGTTTAGGCCCTAAAATTATTGAACTCAATATTGAGTCCGGAGGGCTGTAGGGTCCCCAAGTGGAAAATGAGGTGTTGTTCCTCCAGCTTGCGCTGGGCTTCACTGGAACACTGTAGCAAGCCAGAGACAGAGATGTTGGCCAGGGAGCAGGGTGGTGCATTGAAGTGGCAGGCAACGTGTAGTTCAGGGTCTTTTTTTGAGTAGAACGTAGATGTTCTGCAAAGCGGTTGCCAAGTCTAAGCTTCGTTTCCGCAATGTAGAGGAGACCACATTGTGAGCAGCTAATGCAGTAGACTAGATTCTGGGAAGTGCAGGTGAAGTGTTGCTTCACCTGGAAGGTATGTTTGGGCCCTTGGATACTGGGGAGGGAGGAGGTAAATGTGCAGGTGTTGCACCTTCGCCGGTTACAGGGGAAGGTGCCGTAGGGCTGTGGGGAGGTGTTGGGGGTGAAGGAAGCGTGGACCAGGGTGTCCCGGAGGGAACGGCCCCTGTGGAAGGGGTACAAGGGGAGGGAGAGGAATATGTGTCTGGTGATGGCATCTTGCTGGAGGTGGCGGCAATGGCGTCTGATGATCTTCTGGATGTGGATGCTGGTGGGATGGTAGGTAAGGATAAGGCTGTTGTGGGAGGGAAGAGAAGGGGTGAGGGCGGAAGTGTGGGAGATGGGTCGGGCCTGGTTGAGGGCCCTGTCGACAACAGAGCTGGGGAATCCTCAGTTGAGGAAGAAGGTGGACATTTCGGAGGCTCCCTTGTCGAAGTTGGCCTCATCTGAACATATGCGACGGAGACGGAGGAACTCAGAGAATGGGATGGAGTCTTTACAGGAAGTGGAATGTGAGGATGTATAGTCCAGGTAGCTGTGAGAGTCAATGGTTTGTAATGGATATTAGTGGCCAGTCTACCCCCCCCAGAAATGGAAACAGAAATGTTGAGGAAGGGAAGGGAGGAGTCAGAGATAGACCAAGTGAAAGTGAGGGCAGGGTGGAAATTGGAGGTGAAATTGATGAAGTTTTCCAATTCCAGACGAGAGAGGGAAGCAGCACCGATGATATCATCGATGTATCGGAGAAAGACAGTTGTAGTGCCTGTTTGAAGTCCAGTTGGGCATGAGCTAATGCTTGCATAGTTACATCATTAATTTCACATACCAAAAGGTCTCTCAGCATCTCATTAAGGATTAAACTGAGTGTCATTCCTCTGCCAGTTGTCTTAACCTCATCAACAATCCTGATACAAATTCCCCTGGTTCTCAAATTGCCAAGTAAAATTGATAACGTCTCAGAATTAAAAGAGGTTTGGGGTCACTCTATTCCTTAACTAAATCTGTCAATTCTTGAAAGGTTTTAGCATCTGGTGCCTCAGGAAAGTTAGGCTCCCCATAACTGACAAAGCTGTGAGTCCACAAATTGTCAGGAGAATTACTCATTGCTTTTCAATGTCATTTGCCGAGAAAAAATAATGCATTCTTTCCACATACCGAGCCCAGTCTTTAATGGCAGGATTGAATGAGTCAAGCTTTCCAAATAACTGAACATTGTCAGGAATACCTACCCCAACTCAAAGATGATTGTTGTGAGTGAACTTTTTCAGGACCATACTTTTATGTCATTGTCACTGAATTAACTTCACAGAGGTCAATATCACGTCACCAAGTCACTCTTTATTTACACATGGAGAGTGCTTGACACTGATCCAACTCCCTCAGAGCCAGCTGTTAGAGTGACCAGGTTATCTGACTCTCCTGTTCTTACCTGTCAGCCAGGGCTCCCTGATTGGGGTTGTTAATCAGTTCAATCAGAGAATTCATAATCTATGGGGTCTACCAATTTGAATTGGCAGTTAAAGAATAGTGTCTATTCTCTCCAATCCTAAATCATGAACTTGGTCAGGATTCCTTGTTGTAATACTAACAAAGAGGTTTAATTAGTACAATTGATCCTGAGGCTTAATAGGCCATACACTTAGAATGTTGAAAGCATGACTCCAGCATCTTGGCGAGTCCTCTATTGCTACACAATATGCACTAGCATAAGTATATAATGTGCTTAATGATGAACTGAAGAGTCCATCTGTATGAAGAAGTGTAGCCACAGGTTGTTATGCAGCCAAAGACAATGTCAGAAGAATGGTTACCTTGATTTGGTAAACCATGGAACTTTGTCAACAGCATCAGCATAGATCGATTGAAAATCTGGAAAAAAAGCTGGATTAAGATGTTTTTCTGTTGCATAGTTTAAAAGTTATAACTATGAACAGTTAATTCAATTTAAACAAAAATGAAAATAAGATGATAATCTCTGCAGGTACCTACAACCTGAATTTATTATTTTTGAGCAACTATTTGTCAATGAATCCTACACGAGATGTCCAACTTGATATATTTCAGGAACAATATGGCCTACCACTTGCTAAGGTGCCTACTATTTCCTCAAAGAAATGAGCACAGAAAACAATTCAAATTAGCTAATTAACAATCAGCAAAGGCAACCTGTGTGCAATTTTGACAATTAAAACTCAAACATTTTCTTTTAATGGCAATTAAGGATCACAGAGTAATTCATATGTAGATATCCTACTGCTCATAATATCTGCGAGAACCTGCAGAGAGACATCTTTCATTCCTTTTGTACCTGACTTGACATTGATTTCATCCATTCTAATTCACTTACCTTCCCCATAGCCCATTGTTCATCCCTAAATCCTTCAATTTGACTGGCCAGTGTTATACCCTGTTGCTTGCACTGTTCACCCATTTACTTTGTTCCACTCACTGTGCCATTATCTGTTCATACTTTTAGCGATTTATCACATAAAGAATGAACCTGCAGGGAGGCATCACTAAATCTCAAGGCCACTTATTATCAGCTCTATGACATTTTTCACAATTCGAATGGGGTGAAGCAGGAGTGAGGATGGATAGCAGCCCTTTCAGTGGAATGGTGTGTGGTAGTTGCATCTCAGGGATTCAGGGTGGGGAAATTGAACAGGGTAGGGTGGCAGCACTTTGAAAATGCAGCATGATAACGGTTAAACACAGCAAGATTAGATAAAAAGAACTCTACCAAGACAGCCAGACTGGATTGCAAGGAATAGATACCACCAAGGTAATGGTGGGCCTGGCAACTTCCTACCCACTCGACATGCCCAATTGTCTGGGTCCCTTGATTCTGCAAAGCTGAGTACCTGGCTGCTACTTGAACAGAAACTCTGCCTTCAAACTGAAGTCTAGTGCATTTCAAGTCCCTGTTTCAGAACTCAATGCTGTAACAGAATTCTATCTAATTGCAAATACTATGAGTGACATTTTAATGCTGTTGAAATATTTGAATTGAAACTTCTGTAATTAATAACAGCATCAAGCTTCTGTTACAATTTACCATTTTTTAATGGACGTTTAGGGTCATTAAATAAGTATATTTAACATGACTAATGAAGCATACCAAATGTAATGTTATAATGGAGCCAAAGTAGTTATTTAAATAGCATGTTGTTTCCTAAAATATCAACTGTAGTGCACCGGAGTGAATAAGACTATAGTAAATTATTTTAAAACATTAATTGCCTTTGTTGTTTCGATATTTTGAAAAGATAGTGCACACAACGTGATCATACATTTGAAAAATCCAGGATGAAAGCTAAATTAAAAGTTTACTTTAAAAGTATATTCAGATATTTAAATCAAAGCAATCTTCAAATGTCTAGATGTTATTTTTCGCAATCGAGTAACACTGTTGTTTTACATGTCCATTATATGTTTGATCCAAGGCCACAGCTAAACATTCAGACTACATGTAAATTTTCCTTTTTTTTGTTCCCTGCAGAAAAAAGCAGGCCATTTCAAGAAGGTCTGGCCTGACCTGGAAATAATGACTGCTGCATTCCCTGCCAATCTCATGGAAAATTGTAAATGAGAATTGCTTACAATCGACTGTGAATTCTGACCCTGGCAGGGTGACATAAGATCAAGGATGCATACATAGGATTCATGGATATATGGCACTGAAACAGGCCATTTAGCCCAAACAATCCATGCTAAAATTTATGCGCTGTTTGAACCTTCTCCCATTACTTCTCACCTTAATCCACCATTGTAACCCTTTTCCCTCATATGTTACCTGACCTCCCCTTAAATTCATCTGTACTGTTTGTTTCAATCACTCCCTGTGGCAGAATTCTCATTACTCTTTAGATTAAAAAAAAGTTTCTTCTGATTCATTATTGGATTTCTTCAACACTATTTTAAATTGATGGCATCTAGTTCTGCTCTCTCGATAAGGGGAAAGATTTTCTCTTTACCTGTTCTAACAAAGCCTTCTATAATTTAAAGACTCCGATTAGGTCACTCCCTCAACGTTCTATTTTCAAGAGAAATGAGACCCAGCAAGTCAATCTTTCCCTGATTTGGTATCATCCCTGTAAATCTTCTTTACACCCTCTCCAATGCCTCTATAATATGGTGATCAAGTTGTTTGCTGTGCTCTAGGTGTGGTCAAACTGAGGTTTGAAACAATTTTAGCATGGCTTCCCTATTTTCCAACTCTACTCCTTAATACTTCCAAAACTGACGTCTATTGCTTGGTTTGCTTTGTTT
The DNA here is from genome assembly GCF_021869965.1 of Rhincodon typus. Lineage (NCBI taxonomy): Eukaryota > Metazoa > Chordata > Chondrichthyes > Orectolobiformes > Rhincodontidae > Rhincodon > Rhincodon typus. The sequence continues at coordinate 96,823,944 of NC_063336.1, forward strand.
ATAGCCTCTGTCTTGACTACTGCCCCTTCTCCACCTCAAACAAACATCAATTTAGGGTCATCAGCAAATTTAGAAAATTGTTTTTTATTCCAAAGTCCAAATTGTTAATGTAAATTGTGAATAGTGATGGTCCCAGCACTGAACCCTGTGGAACACCATAGCCCACCTTCTACCATTTTGGATAACTTCCCTTTACTTCCACTATCTGCTTTCTATATAGAAGCCAGAAAGCAATGCAATCTGTCACTTGTCTCTTGATTCCACATTCTCTGACCTCACTCATTAAGGTAATAAGGGACATCTTATCAAAGGAAATCCAGATAAATTATGTTTACTGTATTACTGTTGTCCACATTCTCTGTTATCCCCAGAAAACATTCAATCAAGTTGATCAAGCAAGGTTACCCCTTCTAAAATCCTTGTTAATTGTTCTTATCATTGTATTCCAGGAGGCTGGAAAAGCTTTTCAACCTCTCCCTGTTGTTCCAAAGAAGAGTCACTGGACTCAAAACATTCACTTTGTTTCTCTCACCCCAGATGCTACACATGTTGAATTTTCAAACACTTTGTTTTATTTCAGATCTCCAGCATCTGTAATACCTTACCTCTATTACATCAGATTCAAATTTGTTTTCAAATTTCTCCATGATATTTCCCACCATAATTAAGCAACCTACATCAGCTATACATTCCAGCCTACTGTCTCCCTACTTCTGATTCTGGATTATTGCAAATTGTACTTCCCTGAATAGTTGGAAGCCTATCTTTTAGTCATTACATTATTTTGACGTTCTTCCAAAACTCCTTTGCTTTGTCTCCCCTGTCTTCAGAAATCTTGGGAAGTGTCCCCTGTTTGACAATGGATTACGCCTTTACTCTTTTTCCCAGATTAGTATCAATATCTTCCCTTGTAATGCTTTCTTTGAAAGCCAATCAAGTATTTAATTGTAACTGATCAAATCAGTTACTGACCTCCCTGAAACACAGTAACCCATCAAGAATACTGATTTTCCATATTTTATATCTTTGATTTATGAAAACTGTCTCATCTATTTTTCTAGAGATACCTATTTGAAAAGTTATTTATTCAGATGTAAAAATAATGATTGACATGCAGTACATTATGGTTAGATTGAGGCTAAGGACTATCATTATCTGCAAAGCAAAAATTAATTCCAGATTTAAAATCATGATTTCATATGTTACTGTCCAATAGGATGATCTGTGATGTATGAAGTATGTCTTTGCTAATTCATTATGAGTTCATTTTGATTACTTTTTATTTAAAGACCTTGTAAGGGATGAGCCAAATAGAATTATGTCTTTTTGTATCCTTTCATGGGATGTGGGTGTCACTGGCTAGGTCAGCATTTGTTGCCGATCCAAAACAGCCAAGGGGAAGGTAGTGCTGAGTCCCATCTTGAATTCTATGGCCCAGGTAGGGAACAGTCACAGCTCTGTGTTCCAGGATATTGATCCAGAGACTGTGAAGGAATAGTGATATGGTTCATAATCAAGGTGGTGTGGAATTTGGAGGGAAACCTGGATATAGTAGTGCATTTGCTGCTTTTGTCCATCCATGTGGTCGATGTCATGGAGTTGGATGATGTTGTCAAACGAAAATTTTCTGCATTAAGTCTTGTAAACAACAGACGCTGCTTGGTGGTGATAGTTATAAATGTTCAAATTGTTCAGTTCAGCTAGATGTTGTGGACTAGAGTTTCTGATTAATCAACTGAAAAAGCTCAAATGATTATGGAATTTAAATTTCAAATGTGTTGTCATAACTGCTTATATTTGAATATCCAATGATTTAAAAGTCAATTTGCGCGAAGCAGTCCGGACCCTGAAAACTAAAATCCTCCTCATTTCCACCATCTGAGCATTGCTCATCATATTTAGCCAGATTTTTGTGTGAACTGGTGTCTGTGGTCGCATTAGTTTATCATTAATAGCTTACAGCCCCAGTTAACGATAGTTTAAGTCCTCAGTCAGATCTCATTCTCATATTGTTACAATTACTTCAATTTAATTTGGTCAGTTACACCAATTATTTGGGTGTATTTTTAGTTTAAATTAGTTTAATTCAATAAGGAGGGGTCACATTGGTGATGTTCCAGTTAACAATTGATGATCCTCGATTACACCACTCAATTGCAACAAGTCTGTTGTGCAATGGCAGTGCCCCTACCTCTGAGCCAATGGCTAAGGTTCAAGTGTTACCTGCTACTTGTGTAATAACATCTCTGAACAGGTTGATTAAAAAAAACCTACACATCCACAAATTAGCATTTTAATTCGTTTGGGAACTTGGAGGTAACCTTGGTAAAATCTGTACAGTAGTCTTGAGAGTTCCTGCATCTACCACCCTTTTAGGCAGTGAACCCCAGATGCCCATAGGCATGATGGTAAGATTTTTCCTTCAATTCCCTCTAAACTTCCTGCTCCTTGCCTTAAAACAGCACCCCTGGTTATTGATCTCTTAAATAAGGGAAACAATTTTCCCTATCTGTCTTTTCTATGCTCCTCAGTTAGATCACCCCCTTCTCTGCTCTAAGTTAAACAACTCCAGCCTGTCGAGTCTCCCTTAACAGCTGATTTGATCCAGCCCAGGCAACATCTTGGTGAACTTCTTCTGTACCTCTAGTGCAATCACATCCTTCCTTCAGTGTGGCGAACAGAGCTGTAAACAGTATTTCAGCTGTGGCCTGAATAACATTATGTGCAGCTCCATCATAAATATCTTCCTTTTGTATTCAATGCCCTGATTAATAAAGGCAAGTATTGCATATACCTTCACCACCTTATCTACCTGTCCTGGTGCTTTCAAGGATCAATGGACCTGCACATCAAGGTCCCTTTCATCATCTGTACTATTCTGGATTAATTTCCATTTGCTACTGTTCAGCCCATCTGACCAGCTCATCTGTATTGTCCTGTAGTCTAAGGCTTTCATTCTTGTTAATTATCACACCACCAATTTTTCTGTCACCTGTGAACTAACAGGTCATACCATCTACATTCATGTCTAGGTCATCCCACTCAAGAGTATATGTTGGAAAATGGTGAGCGGGTCAGTTTCTCTTAAGAGTGCAACCAGAGCCTAGCTGAAGAAAGGGGACTGAGATATAATTAAACTAATTGGCATTAACACTGAGAAGCTATCTGTTCTATCCACCAGTTCCTACACTCATTAACAAATGACATTGGGAGAAATCCAGAGATTCCAGAGACCTTTGAGGTCCTGCTTTTTAATTTGCCACCTTGTTCCCTAAATTCTTACTGCAGGTCCTTGTCTTTCTTTTTACCTATGTGATTGATCCCAGTGTGAATCACAATTGCTGACTGTTCACCCTCCCTCTTCACTATGCCCTGCAGCCAATCAATGACATCCTTAACTATGGCGAAGGAGGCAACACACCATCCCGGTTTTAAAGACTGCAGTCACAGAAACACTTGCCGTACTCCTCCCTAATCAATGTCCGACCACTATTATTGTCCCAATAAAGCTTGGGCGACTGTCTGTGTGGAGTTTGCACATTCTCCCTGTGTCTGCGTTGGTTTCCTTTGGCTGCTCTAGTTTCCTCCCACAGTCCAAAGATGTGCAGGGTAGGTGGATTGGCCATGCTAAATTGCCCGTAGTGTTCAGGGATGTTTAGGTTAGGTAGTTTAGACATAGGAAATATAGGGGAACAGCTCTGGGTGGGATGCTCTTCAGAGGGGCAGTGTGGACTTGTTGGCCCAAATGGCCTGTTTCCACACTGTAGGGATTCTATGAAATATACTGAAGCCTACAGTCTTACACACAGTGTAATAATGAACAGAAATTCCTGAGATAGTTACTGTGATGTAAATGCCTCATATTTTTGTTAATGGAATTCATTTAACCTTGGCTATTCACAAACACGTTTCCATAGTAGCAAAATCTAAAATACTTTGTGGAGACAAAGTTCCCATTGGAAAAAAATCTATTGTATTGTGTGACACTACCACCATGCTAAACAGTAAAGATTCAGGATAGATGTAATTATTTGAAACTGTACATCCTTGAGGCAGTGTGGGTCATCAGCAGAAGCAGAATTATATTTAACTGTAATCCGTAACAATAACCATTCAACCAGGAGATCAACACTAGTTCAAAGAGAATTGCAGAGCAATATGCCAGGAGCAGAAGTAGACATATTCAAAAATGAGATGCTAACCTGGACAATTGACAACACAAAGCTACATACATGCTGAACAGGAAGCAGCATGCTACAGAAGGAGATAAGCGATTCCACAATCAATGGACCAGATCAAAATTCTGCAGACATGAAACATTCACTCATGAAAGGTGGTGGAAAATACCTACCTAGAGGAGGTGCTTCACTAACATTATCATCCTCAACAATGGAGGATCCCAGGAATAGATCAGTGCAGAAGCTGTGCACCATCTCTATGATGAACTACAGCATCTCGTCAAATTTCCTTCCACAGGATATTCTAAACTCATAAAGTCCTATCACCCAGAAGGATGTAGGCAGCAGACACATGGAAATACAATTCTTACATGTTTGCTTCCAAATGTAACTTTATAAGTTAGTGCTATTTTTTGTCTTAGAGAGTTGTACATTACTTAAATGAAATGGATCACAGTCGTACACAGAGTTATTGGTACTAGCACTGGCTTGATGGAAAGTATGGTTTCTTTCAGTGCCATTATGACTTCAATAGCTGTTAGTCAGACACCTTATAAAATTGTTCTTTCTTCACTGTCGCTGAGTCAAAATCCTGGAAGTGCCTCCCTTGCAGTACTGTGGGTATACCTACACCACATGCACTGCAATGGTTCAAGGGGAGATAGGGAGGGCCAATGGCAGCTAGTCTTGTTAGCAATGCTCATACATCACATAACAAATTTTAAAGTAAGTTGAGACGGCAGCAATGGGTTTATTCTGTTTTCATTCCTTATATTCTATGGTGAATTTGATTACTTGCAATAAATTAAAAATATCTTTATATATGCAGGTATTGAAGCCAGGCATTGCTCCATTTCATTTCAACATAAGGTGACCAACACACTTTGAACAGTTTTTAATGGGCACCATCTTTTGTACCATAAGGAAAAAAAAAATGAGGCTGTTCATTTTGAAATTTTATCTATCATGTTCACCACCCACTGCAATGCTATTAGGCCAGTTATAATGAGTTTAGCTCTGCAGTCAAAAGAGCCAAATAGGATCCACTCTCAAATGGCCTAGTGACATTGTCATGAGACTATTAAACCAAAGACACATGTAATGTTCTGGAAAACACAGGTTCAAATCTCACCATGGAATTTGAATTCAATGTATTAAAAAAAAATCTGGAATTAACAGTCCAATGGTGACCATGAAACCATTGTTGATTGTTGGAAAAACCCATCTGGTTCTATAATGTTCTTTAAGGAACTAACTGCCCTTACTTGATCTGGGCCACATGTGATTCCAGACCCATAGCAATGTGATTGACTCTTACCTTCCTCTGTGTAATTTGGGATGGACAATCGATGCTAGCATAGCCAGAAATGCCCACATCCCATGAATGAACAAGAAAAACCTCTTAATCATTCTAAGAGCAGTAATTACCATTTTATAAGTTGTTGCATTGTTTTGGAACTTTGGGGAAAAAGATGAAAACAACAGCGCTTTAAAAACGAGGAAGAGAGACAAAGGTAGTGGCCAGATAGGAAGTGATTTGAATGGAGAAAGAGACCTACACTGCTGTCTGACCCAGCAGTGAATCTGCAAAACTGCTGCCTTTGCTGTTTACTTTCAAGTATCTCTGAACATTGGAGTTTGTTCTAAGAAAAACAAATAAACAGCAAAACTCACAGCTGACCTTGGAGAAAAACTTGTGCGGGGCAGTTCACAGCAGGGGACCAGTTAAGTGGCTAGTTTTAAAGTGTTACCTTACTCGCTTTTGTAAATCTACAATAGTGAGTAGAGTGAGTTCTTTTTTGGTTACAAGTTTTTATTGAGATCTGCCTTTTGATTAAACTTTAAGACTATAAAAACGTAGGCACTAAGTTAGCCTGGAGCATGTTTTTAGAGCAGTAAGACCGTGCTATTTTCTGAGTCTGTAGATTGTTAGATTGCAAAGCTGAGTCTATTAGTAGAGTGATGTGCTCTTCCTGTTGGATGTGAAAGATTAGGGAAAGTTTCCATGTTACTGATGATTATGTCTGCAGGAAGTGTGTTTGACTATGAATCCTATTGGATAACATGGATCAATTGGAGCGGCAGTTAGAGGCAATGAGGAATTCGCAGGAGCTGGGGGGTGTGATGGATGGTAGTTGCATGGAGGGAGATAAACTGAAGATACAGCCAGGTAGATGGATGATCTGCAGGAAAGGTAGGGGAGGTAGCCAGGCAGTGCAGGAGTCTTCTGTGGGTATCCCCATCTCAAGCAATGCTGTTTTGGAAAATGTAGGGGGTGATGGACTCTCAGGGGAATGTAGCACTGACAGCCAGGTTTCTGGTAACAAGACTGGCTCTAATGTAACGAGGAGTACATCAGGTTCCAAGCGATCGATTGTGACAGAGGATTCTCTAGTCAGTGGCACAGACAGATGCTTCTATGGCTGACAGCGAGCCAACAGAATGTGATGCCTCCCTGGTGCCAGGATTAAGGATATCTCGGAGAGGGTGCAAAATATTCTCAAAGGGGAGAGGGACCAGCAGGATGTTGTTGTACACATTGGAGCTAACGACATAGGAAAAGGATGAGATTCTGAGGAGAGAATATAGGATGTTAGGCAGGAATTTAAAAAGTAGGTCCTTGAGGGTAGTAATACCTGGATTACTCCCAGTGGCACAAGCTAGTGAGGGTATATGAATATGTGGCTGAGGAGCTGTTGCAGGGGAGAAGGATTTACATTTTTGGATCATTGGAATCTCTTCTGGGATCGAAGTGACATGTATAAGAAGGGCGGATTGCACCTGAATTGGAAATGGAACTAATATACTGGTGGGGAGATTTGCTAGAGCTGCTCAGGAGGATTTGAACTTGGTTGGAGGCAGGGGGAGATAGTGAAGAAAGAGATGAGACTGAGACTGGTACAGTTGGGAAAAGGAGTAAGTCAAATAGTCAGGACAGGCAGGAACAAAACAGAGAACGAGGTTGGACTGATAAATTAAGGTGCATTTATTTCAATGTAAGAGGTCTAATAGGTAAGGCAGATGAACTCAGGGCATGGTTGGGAACATTGGATTGGGATATCATAGCAATTACAGAGATGTGGCTCAGGGAAAGGCAGGACTGGCAGCTTAATGTTCCAGGGTATAGATGCAATAGGAAGGATAGAAAGGGGGACAAGAGAGGAGAGGTAGTGGCAGTTTGATTAGAGATAACATTATGGCTGTAAATAGAAAGGATATTCCTGGGAATGTGTCCAGGGAAGTTATTTGGGTGGAACTGAGAAATATGAAAGGGATGATCGCCTAATTGGGCTGGAATTATGGACCCCCCCAAAAGTCAGCGGGAAATTGAGAAAAAAATTTGTAAGGAGATCTCAGTTATCTGTTAGAATAATAGGGTGGTTATGGTAGGGGATTTTAACTTTCCAAACATAGACTGTGATTGCCATAGTGTTAAGGGCTTGGATGGAGAGGAAATTGTTAAGTGTGTACAAGAAAATTTTCTTATGCAGTATGTGGATGTACCCACTAGAGAAGGTGCAAAACCTGACATACTCTTGGAAATTAAGGCAGGGCAGGTGACTGAGGTGTCCGTGGCGGAGAACTTTGGGGCCAGAGATCATAATTATATTAATTTCAAGATAGTGATGGAAAAGGATAGATCAGATTGAAAAGTTAAAGTTCTGGAAGGCCAATTTTCATGGTATTAGACAAGAACTTTCCTCTAATACCCTCTACCATATTGACAATTTCCAGCAATGGGCCTGAGAACTCTCAGCTTCTTCCTTGACCAGAGGCCTGAACAATCCCTTTCCACCACCAATCTCCTCCACCTGGTTCTCTCACTGAACAATTTCTCCCTTAATTCATCTCACTTCTGCCAAGTCAAAGGAATGGCTATGGCCACCTGCATGGATCCTAGTTATACCCACCTGTGTAAGGGGTATGTGGAACAACCCTTGTTCCAGGCTTACACTGGCCTCCTCCCACAACTCTTTTCTCAGAACATCGACAACTGCTTCGGTGCCACTTTATGCTCCCACCAGGACCTTGAAAACTTCATTCATTTTGCATCCAATTTCCACCCCTCTATAACTTTCACATCGTTCATTTCCGACGCTTCCTTCCTTTCTTTGACCTCTCTGTTTGTCCACTGCCATTCACTACAAAGCTACTGTCTCCCACAGCTACCTTCACTACAGCTTGACACATCCTACATCCCACAAGGACTTCATCCCATTCTCCCAGTTCTTTCACTTATATCGCATCTGTTCAGATGATGCCACCTTCCAAAACAGCACTGCTGACATGGCTTGCTTCTTCCATGACTATGGTTTCCCACCCACTGTGGTTGACAGGACCCTCAACCATATCCAATCTGTCACCCACACTTCCACTCTTGCCCCTTCTCATCACTCACAAAAGCGTGATTGCGCTCTCCTTGTCCTCATTTTTCATCCCACCAGCTTCTGCTTTCAAAGAATCATTCTCCGCTGTTTCAGACAACTCCAGCAGAACACCACCACCAAACGCATCTTCCCCTCACTCCCCCGTCTGCATTTCACAGGGATCCTCCCCTCCAGAACACCCTAGCCCATTGCACAACTACGAACACCAGCCCCCTCTCCACGGCACCTTCCCTTGTAACTGCAGAAGGTGCAACACCTACCCCTTCACCTCCTCCCTGCTCACCATTAAAGGACCTAAACAGTTTTTCCAGGTGAAACAACATTTCACCTGTACCTCCTCCAATCTTGTGCATTGTATTCGCTGCACCCAATGTGCCTACTCTACACTGGAGAAACCAAATGCGGATTGGGTGACCATTTTGCGGAACACCTCCAGTCTGTGCACAAGCGGGACCCTGACCTTCCAGTATCCGGTCACTTCAGCACAGCATCCTGCTCACATGCCCATACATCTGTCCTCGGCATGCTGCAGTGTTCCAGTGAATCACAGCGCAAACTGGAGGAACAACAGCTCATCTTCAGACTAGGCACTTTACAGCCTTCTGGACTTAATATTGAGTTCAACACCTTTAAATAGTGAACCATTTCTTCCCTTCCTTTTAGCTTGTTATTATGTCCTCCCTTCCCCCCATCCCAGGTACTGTTCTTTCGAGTCTTGCAGGAGAAACACCATTGTTCTGCCATTCTCACATTCTGATCACTTAGTCTGAACTATTAACATCTTTTCTTCAGCAGCAACCTACACCCACTACCCCCACACACCACTCACCCCAAACTGCAGCATAAATGCTGTCCCCTCCACACTTCACTGCAGCTTTGATGAAGTGTCATCTAGACTTGAAACGTTAGCTTGCTCTCTCTCCATAAATGCTGTCTGATCCCTTGTGATCACCAGCATTTGTTGCTTTTGGTACAGATTCCAGAACCTGCAATCATTTGTTCGTAACTTTCAACAGATGATTGGGGGGCAGATGTTCACAAGTAAAAAGGGACGTCTGGAAAACGGCAAGCATTCAAATATGAGGTTATGAGAGTCCAGAGACAGAATGTTCCTGTTAGGGTGAAGCGCAAGGCTGGTAGGTATAGGGAATACTGGATGACTAGAGAAATTGAGGTTTTGTTTCTCAGGTATGGACAGAAGGGATCGAATGAATCCTTAGAGGAGTATAAAGGCAGTAGGTGTATATGTAAGAGACAAATCAGGGAGGCAAATAAGGGGACATGAGATAGCTTTGGCAAATAGGGTCAAGGAGAATCCAAAAGGATTCTACAAATACATTTAGGACAAATACATTAGTAGAATACATTCTACATTAAGGACAAAAGGGTAACAAGGAATAGGGCCCCTTAAAGATCAGCAAGGCCAACAATGTGTGCGACCACAAGTGATGGGGGAGATACTAAAAGAGCATTTTTCGTCGATGTTTACTGTGGAGAAGGATATGGAAGATAGAGAATACAGGGAAATAAATAGCGACTTCTTGAAAAAGGCAATATTACAGAGGAGGAGATGCTGAATGTCTTAAAACATTGAAACAAAAAGAGTTCTGAGGAAGGGTCTTTGGACTTGAAACGTTAACTCTTTTTTCCTTCACAGATGCTGCCAGACCTGCTGAGCTTTTCCAGCAATTTTATTTTTGTTCCTGATTTACAGCATCTGCAGTTCTTTCGGTTTTATTCAAAGCACTTAAAGGTGAATAAATCCCCGGGACCTGATCAGGTGTACCCTAGAACTCTGTAGGAAGCTAGGGAAGTGATTGCTGGGCCCCTTGCTGAGATATTTGTATCATTGATAGCCACAGATGAGGTGCTGGAAGACCAGAGATTGGCTAACATTGTGCTACTATTTAAGAAAGGTGGTAAGGAACTATAGACCGGTGAGCCTGACATCAGTGATGGGCACTTTGTTGGACATAATCCTAAGGGACAGGACTTCCATGCATTTGGAAAAGCAAGGACTGTTTAGGGATAGTCAACATGGCTTTGTGCATGCAAAATCGTGTCTCACGAATCTGATTGAGTTTTTTGAAGAAGTAACGAAGAGGTTTAATGAGGGCAGAGCAGTGGATGTTGTCTATATTGACTTCAGTAAGGTATTCAATAAGGTTCCTCATGGTAGACTGGTTGGCAAGGTTAGCTCACATGGAATAGAGAAAGAAACATCTATTTGGAGACAGAACTGGCGTGAAGGTAGAAGACAGAGGATGGTGGAGGGTTTTCAGACTGGCGGCCTGTGACCAGCTGTGTGCCACAAAGATTAGTGCTGGGTCCACTGCTTTTCATCATTTATATCAATGATTTGGATGCGAAAATAGGAGGTAGGGTTAGTAAGTTTGCAGATGACACCAAAACTGGAGGTATAGTAGACAGCGAAGAAGGTTACCTCAGAGTACAGCGATGATCAGATGGGCCAATGAGCCAGAGAGAGGCAGATAGAGTTCAACTTTACATAAATGTGAGGTGCTGCATTTTGGAAAAGCAAATCAGGGTAGGACTTATACATTTAATGCTAAGATCCTAGGGAGTGTTGCTGAACAAAGAGACCTTGGAGTGCAAGTTGATAGTTTCTTGAAAGTGAGGTCACAGGTAGATAGGATAGTGAAAAATGCATTTGGTATGCTCGCCTTTATTGGTCAGTGCATTGAGTACAGGAGCTGGGAGGTCTTGTCGCAGCTGTACAGGACATTGGCTAGGCCACTTTTGGAATACTGCATGAAATTCTGGTCTTCTTGCTAATAGGAAGGATGTTGTGAAACTTGAAGAGGATCAGAAAAGATTTATAGAGATGTTGCCAGGGTTGGAGGGTTTGAGCTGTAGGGAGAGAATGAATAGACTGGGGCTATTTTTCCTATAGTGTCGTAGGCCAAGGGATGACCTTATACAGGTTTATAAAATAATGAGGAGCATGGAAAGGGTAAATAGACATGGTCTTTTCCCCAGGGTTTTAGGAGTCCAAAACTAGAGAGCATAGGTTTAAAGTGAGAGGGGAAAGATTAAAAGGGATCTAAGGGGCAACATTTTCAAGGATGATGCATGTGTGGAATTAGCTGCCAGAGGAAGTGGTGGAGCCTGGCACAATTATAACATTTAAAAGGCATTTGGGAGGGTACATGAATAGGAAGGTTTTAAAGGGATGTGGGCCAAATGCTGACAAATGGGACTAGATTAATTTAGGATATGTGGTCGGCATGGATGTGTTGGACCGAAGGATCTGTTTCCGTCCTGTACATGTCTATGATTCTATGATTCTATAACTGGGGACCACATTTTTGCAATTGACGAGGGATGCACAAGTCAGGTATTTTCCTGATGTGAAAGATCAGTCTCCTGCAGTCCAGAATGGTTTTATTCCAGGGCGCAAGGTAGGACTGCTGCCTTTGGAGGAATGCAAATGCTGACCCTGAGGCAGGTGAGTGCTGAGGTGGTCTGGATAGAAGATCTGCCTTGGATCTCTGAGACAGCAACACAAACTATTTAGCTATCTAGCCTTCACTCCTATAATGCTCCAGATTTCCATGTTACCTTCACATTCCCATAATTGGCCATGTAGCCTCCATGCTCCTCATGCCCCATTCCACTCTCATGCCCCTCCCCCATTCTATCATTGCTACTTACCCAGCACTGCTATGGAATAACTCATGACCCAGGCTGAGATGAAAAAGAAATCTCTAGCAATATAGGAAAGCTCTCAGTCACTTCTGATACTGAACAAAAATACTCTCATTCATAAAACTCATATAAAAATAAATAAAATTTCTCAAGTGGCAAATTTGTTGTGTAAACAGACATCTATTCGCTAACCGCAGAGGCAGCTAATCATTTCATAAGCTCTTAAATCTGTCAATCAAAATGTGAACTTGGGCTCCTGTTTTAGTGATCTTGAACATTTGAAAGAACACAACTCACGGGCTCAACTGTAATAAGAACCGTTGAGAAATGATAACTTGAGCTTATTGAAATTGCTAGAACAGAATAGTTCACACATTGTGAATTGAGGCTCTTAAAGAGCAAAAAGGGTCTGTTTAAACTCAGCATTTATTTTAAGCAGCCCTCCTAAGTTCTCACCTGTTTGATTCATATTATGCCCCACTCCCTTTCCCTCACTGAGAAAAATGGGAATTATCAGAAAAGAGAATGGGACTTCTGCATTCAGATATTACCTACGGTTTTTAAAATACTTCAGATTTGGCCCAATCGGGCCCTAAGTGCATGAATTCAATAGAACATCTTAACCCAATTCTAATATCCTTCAGAAAGTAGAGTGTTGAACTTTCACAAAAATGAATAGTAGGATGCTTAAAATTCCTAAGATATCCCAATTGTCATCTGGCTAGTGATGTAAACAAGATTAATGCAACTCCTTTCAACTTTGATGTGCCATCTTGAGATGCATCTCAGTAATCAAACTGTCTTAAGGCAGTTGATAGCCAAGAAATAGTCTCCATTCAATATCTGTCAGTTTTGATGATGCTATATCATGTGAAATGTGAACCAGATGGATAGACAAAAGAACATAGTGAATTTTCCTTTCAGGCATCACTTAAAATGAATTGATTTGATTCTCTTCTGAGACTTAACTAGCTTCTTCCCAATAATATGTAAATTCTAAGATACCGGTAACCAAATGTTCTTAATAAAAATGCTGAAAGGATTTTTCGACATTGTAAATAGCTAAGTTTTAATGTATGGGAAATCCAGTGCTGGGGATTCTAAAATGTAAATTTTCTTCCAAAATTTTATTGATTTTCAATTTTCTACTTTACTTTATGATAATGTAATTCTTGGTTTACTCGGTACTATTTGTAACTTGTAGTTGTCAATATAAAAAATGGGTTTAACCCGTTTTAAATGAAGGATTAAGCACAATTGTGAAAAGCTGTATTAGTGATTTGTATGTGTATTCCTGTGTTGTTTGCAAAGTCATTTATGTTTTTATTAAACAAGTCAATGCGTTAATTAAAATAATAGCAAGAAGAGTTTCATATAAATACGTTTGTTACTAATATTACACAATGCAGTTATAACATAAAAGCTTTAATTAATCTAACGTGTCAAAATTCTGTTCATGATAAGTTTCATCTGGCTGCTCTACAATAATAAAACACTGTAAATATTATTCATTTCTATTGAGTGCATCATGACACAAACTTACTTGTATACTTTGATATTGATTTATTTCAAAACTGTACCTGTATGTTTATAGTCTTTTTTGGACTTTTTGGATTTCTCCAGCATCAAGCCAGATATATGAGGTAAGTACACTTGTTTTTGATTGTAAATAGGAACACACTTTGATTTCAAATGTGCAAACTTTGAGCCGTAATTTCCTTTCCAGTAAAGAAATCCAACAGTTAAACACAATGTCCTGGAGATAATTATCCTGTAATGCTTTCAAACATTGGTAAATCAGCTAACGAGTAATAAATGTCAAAACATTTGCTACCCTAGCTATGGGATACATGGTTTTCAAAGGAACTGGCCCAGTGATATTTGGGGAAAATGGAATTTAATTAAAAGTTGCTATACGTCTTTTGGTGGAGAATCGACAAATATATACAAAAGAGGTATCAAACATGCCAAGGTTTCACCACATGAGCATTTGACTCACAGTAGAGTGCAAGATTAGGCCAGTCAAACAACAGCGGAGGCTACAGGTGAATGCGAAGGATAAAAATACAGTTTATAACCTTGTCAAAAAATCAGATTACTCTGTAATGACATGTTAGCATTGAGATAGAAGTGAAAATTGCAGACTTATGCAAGTTATATTATGTTATGCCAGAATGGGAAATAAAATGTACTGCAAAATGAGATCTTCATCTGCCAAAATATCCTGCCTCACTCTCTTGATTTATGTTTAAAGGTGAACTCAAGCGTACATAAACAGCGCAGTGCAAAACAGATGGCGATTCAATGTGCAGAAAAAAATTAATTTGTTGGGTTCCATGGGAAATGTCTTCAATGGAATGACGTTTATTTACAATATATGGGTGGCATGTTTGCTGTATCTGAATGCACAACTGGATTTTCCTGCATGTTCTAAATGACTCGATCCTGCTCTCAAATTTGTTTTTGATATGAAATAGTCAAATGAGCTCCCTTTATTTGGTGTCAGTATAGAAATTAGGCAGATGATTCTTTGCGTTATGTATCTATATTACCTATGTCTTTTATTTACTCATGGGATGTAGGCACCACTGGCTGTGCCAGCATTTATTGCCCATCCCTTGTTGCCCTTGAGAAGGTCGTGGTGAGCTGCCCTCTTGAACCATTTCAGTCCATGTGTGTAAGTAAACCCACAATGCCGTTAGGGAGAGTATTCCAGGATTTTCACCCAGTGATACTGGAAGAGCGGTGTATATTTCCAAGTCAGGATTGAAAAGGGATCTTGCATGTGGTGATGTTCCCTTGTCCTTCTAGAAGGAAGTGATCAGAGTTTGGAAGGTGCTGTATAAGGATCTTTGGTGAATTTCTTCAGTGCATCTTATGGATAGTACACACTGCTGTTGCAATGCAGTAGCAACACAAGTGGTGTTGGCTCCAACAGGATTATTCCATCCATCTAAAATGACATTTCTCTGATTACCCATCTCAGTGGCTCAGTGGTTAGCACTGCTGCCGCATGGCACCAGGGACCTCGGTTTGATTCCACCTTCAGGTGGCTGTCTGTGTGGAGTTTGCACATTCTCCCTGAGTCTGTGTGGCTTTGCTCTTGTTTCCTCCCACAGTCCACAGAGGTGCAGGTTATGTGGATTGGCCATGCTAAATTGCCTGTAGTGTCCAGGAATGTGCAGGCTAGGTGGGTTAGCCATGGGACATGCAGGGATAGGATGGATGGTTGATGTGGACTCAATGGGCCGAACAGCCTGCTTCTACACTGTAAGAATTCTATCTGTGAGTCATGCAGTACCTAAACTTTAAAATCTGGTGTAATTCTTGTTATGTAGATCATACGTCCCAAAGACTGGCAGATTGTATCAAACAGTATAGTCCTTTGGCTGTTTGTAACAAGCGAGATATGGACCTTACTTAACCATCCCGCACGTGCAAACTTCAGAACACAGTATACAACATCAGATGTGATTCCATGATTGATCAACATTTGGTAAACAGTCCAGAATGTGAGAAGAATCATAATGACAACCAATTTAAGATTGTCAGATGGACTCGTAGCGTGGCAAACCTGAGAGTATTACAAACTGTACATATTAATGCACAGGTTCTGTTCTGAACAGACAGGGAAGATCATTTATATACATGCTGCCTGTTTGAATTAAAAAAAAAACACAGGTAACAATCATCCTTGAATCCATTTCTCAGGACAATGCCTTTTCTAAAGGCAACTTTTTCTTTTATTTAACTTGATTTGATTGATTTATTGTCATGTGTACCTAAGTACAGTGAAAGCTTTGTTTACAAGCAGTGCAGGCAAATCATTGTAAGCAAGGACATACAGATCATAGGGTGAGAAATAGCTAGACAGAGGCATACAAGTTACATGGTACAGGGCGTGCGCTAGGCAAGATTAACATTAGCAAAATTATCATCATTTGAAGTTAGAGAGTCCGTTCGTCTGTCTAATAATGGCAGGAAAGAAGCTGTCCTTGAATCTGCTGGTGTGTACGTTCCAGTTTCTGTATTTTCTGCCTGACGAAAGACATTGTAGGAGAGCATTGCTGGGGTGTGATGGGTCTTTGATGATGTTGGCAGCCTTTCTGTGGCAACAGGCTTTGTAAATGGAGTCAATGAATTGAAGGTTGGCTTCTGTGATGGTCTGGGCTGTGCACACAACCTTTTGTAGTTTCTTACAGTCCTGGGCAGAGCAGTTGACATACCAGGCTGTACCCGAACAGTGTATTTTCAATGGTGCATCTATGTAAGTGAGTGAGGGACCTTGTGGACATGCCAAATTTCCTGAGCTGCCTGAGGAAGAAGAGACATTATTGTGCCTTCTTAACCATCACATCTATGTGGGAAAACCAGGACAGGTTGTCGGTTATCGTCACTCCTAGGAACTTGACGCTCTCAATCTTCTCAACCTCAGCTCCGTTGATGTAGAAGGGGGTATGTTCTCCTCCTTTCTTTTTAAAGTCAATGGTCAGTTCTTTAGTTTAGCTGACATTGAGAGAGAGGTTGTCCTCATGGCAGCACATCGCCAAGCCCTCTATCTCCTTTCTGTATTTTGACTCGTCATTGTTTGAGATCCATCCTACCACGATGGTGTTGTCAGCAAACTTGTAGATGGCATTTGTTTGGAATTTGGCAACACAGTCATAGGTATACAGGGATGCAGTAGGGGGCTATTGGCTGTGCCAACATCTATTTCCCATCCCTTGTTGCCATTGAGAAGGTGATGATTTGCCGCCTCTTGAACCACTTTAGTCCATGTATGTAGATAACTCACAATGTCATTAGGGAGAGTGTTCCAGGGGTATATTTCCAAATCAGGATTGTGAAAAGCCTGGAAGGGAACTTGTAGGTGATGATGTTCCCTTGTCCTTCTAGATTGAGGTGGTTAGGGTTTGGAAGGTGAATTTGGTGAATTTCTTCAGTGCATCTTGCACACACTGCTGATATTGAACATCAGTGGTGGATAGAATGGATGTTTGTGATTGTGTTGTCAATCAAGCAAGCTGCTTTGTCTTGGATGGTGTCAAGCTTCTGAGCATTGTTGGAGCTGCACTCACCCAGACAAATAGGGAATATACCATCACAGTCCTCACTTTTGCCTTGTTGATGGTGGACTCACAATAGTATTCCTAGCCTCTGACCTGCTCACATAGCCATTGTGATTACATAGCTAATCCAGTTCAGTTTCTGGTCAATGGTAACTTCCAGCACGTTGTTAGTTGGGGATTTAGTGGTGGTAATGTCTTTGAATGTCAAGGGGTGGTTGTTAGATTGTCTGTTGTTGGAGATGGTCATTGCCTGGCATTTCAGCTGCACAAAAGTTACTTGCCATTTTTCCACCCAAGCCAGGTCTTCTTGCATTTGAACTTCTTCAGTTTATAAGGAGTTGTGGGTGTAACTGGACATTGTGATCATCAGCAAACATCCTTACTTTGAACCTCACAATGGATGGAAGGTCATTGATTGAGCTGCTGAAAATAGTTGTGCTTAGGACACTGCCCTGAGAACTCCTGCAGAGATGTCCTGGAGCTGAGATGACTAACCTCAAACAACCACGACCATTTTCCTATTTGCTAGGTATGACTCCAACCCACAGAGAGTTTTCCTCCGATTCCCATTGATTCCAGTTTTGCTAGGGCTCCTTGATTCCACACTCTGCCAAATACAGCCTTGATGTCAAGGGCTGTCAATGTCACCTCACTGCCCATTTTAAAATTTAAATAAAGCTTAAAAGTTAGCTGACAGTCATCATCAACTGGTGCATGCTGCAAGGCATGCCTCTACCCAGAAGAGTCCACTTCCAAATTCCCTGATAAATGCACGATGAAAAATTCAATTAGATGTGTCTTTCTACAGCAATACTCATTTGATATAAAGAAAAAACAGTTGATTGATTCAAGAGGACTGGTCTTGGGAAGTGTGAATAGAGATATTGGATTTTATGCAAGTGTCATTAATGCTCCTCTTTCAATAATATTTATGAACATGCCCTAAGACATAGGAGCAAGATGTTTAAAGTTCATTCTTGAGTACTTAAAGAGAGATCTGCATCAAAATACAAGGTCTGCATACTTTGATACTCACCTTCATTGTGCAAGGCCAGATGTTGAGTTAGGCCTTGCCTGACTTATTGTCCTGTTCTCCCACAAATCTCACTATAGACCATGTTGCTTAAACCCATATGAAATTGTTCCCACCATTTCTGCAGGACTCTATGTTTCTATCTGAATGACTTACCAATGGCAGGGTCTTCTCAAGCTTCTGCATGTTTCAAAGGACTTTTCTCATATATTGTTAGGATGTTGATGATCAATGTTAAAGCGCAATAATTTGTTGAAGTGATAGCTCTTCAATATTTGTACTTGTACAGTATTGTCATCCTCAGTTGGCAGACCCACGTTAATAGCCTCTGTTATTTTATCATCATGTCTGCATGCATTGCCTCCCTTAGTTGTGCATTCAGTCTTACTTCAAAATATTTAGCTGCAGGTTAATATTTTTTTGTTGATAATGAAGGAATATGTATCAGCAAGTAATGTTTAAGTTAAAAAAAACTTCTATTTAACAGATTACAAATTCAAACTTGCAAGTTTCACATGATACAAAGAGATTTACACAATGTAAACAATAGATATGATCATGTTAACTGAAAGGGACATATAGGGAAGCAATTTAACTTTCTGTGATAAAGAAAAGATGTAATAGTAAACCTACAGAATATTTTACATCGTCCCCAGTTTTTAAATTCTGTTATGGAAATTCTGTATCATCTGTTTAAAAATATTGCACAAAATCAAAGCCACCTCTACCATGCAGACAAATCATCACACTGAAACCTTTTGTTTTTTAAATCAGTCAAATATTGATAAGTGTAGCAATTTTAACAATAGAACATGCTCTGTGGTATTCCTATTGCATATTTGTAAATTAGAGGCGAAGGTTCAAGATGAAAATCCAAGAGTCACAGTGTGGCATATGTGACAATGCTGCCACTTTAAGAGGTTATTCTGTCCTTTTTTTTTGAAGAGAGATTGTAAGGCAGAGATGAAGAGCTGGCTACTGAAGACCACTTGAGTAAACAGCTTGGGAGGCCTTGTTTTTTTTTAGTGTCGCCTGAATGGGTGTGGTCAGCTCTCACAGATCAGGATTTCTGGGTAGTATCGGAAGCTGTTGGGGTTTCAACAGAGTTGGAAGCTTCAGTGAGTGTCTCCTGGCTGTTAGTCTTTCTGAATTTTCTCTTGATGTTTGTTCCCTCCTGGATGGGAGAACTACATGTGAGAATCTGTCTGAAGTTTTCCTTTTTGCCAGGGTGGGTTTGTGGGATGTTACTACATTGGAGCAGCTAATTAGTAACAATTACTGTATCTATTATTCTGTTACATTTTCCAATTGAGTTAAGTTATTCGACATTCCTTTCTCTTTGGTTGTATTTTAACTACAGTGTTTGAATAAATTGTGTTTTGCTTAATGTTGAGTATTTTGACCAGTCGCATTGCATTTGGAGCAGACACTTTACACTTACCTTTAAAATAAGAAAAAGTTAGGGTCTAGAGTACCTTCTTAAAATTTTTTTTTGAGTGGGAGGTCTGTTTTGGTCCATAATATTTATTACAAGGTATGACAGCAGATGTGATATATCAATATTACAGATCGGGTAATGGGAAACCTGGATTCTGAAAGCTTGTAATTTTAATGATTAGGTGAATAATATGGAGTTGAATCATGTTAAATATCCAGTAATGCATTTTAGAGAAAGTTGATCCTAGTATGACAACAATATGTTAAGGGTCACTGTGTGGTATACCACAAGGTATGACGGCAGATGAGATATATCAATACAAATGATCAGGTGATGGAAAACTTGGATTTGGAATTTTTGTACGTTTTAATGTCTAGATGAATAATATAGAGTTGAGTCATACTAATGATCCAGTAATGCATTTTAGAGAAAGTTGATCCTAGGATGACAACAACAGCCATAAGATGATGCCTACATTGATAGTTCTGATGAGGCATTTGTGATGTATTTATTCAGGTGCTGATGAAATATATACATTATTAATCAGATGCCATATTATTGATTTTGAACCTTAGCAGCAGAGAAATTACATTTGAAAGACTTTCTTAAAATTAACAAAACTAATCAACATTTTGAACTTATTTAGGATACCAACTAAGGTACATTTACATTTATTATTCAGAAAAAATTAGGACTTTCATTTAAATAATCGTGTGTGGGGTTTCAGGGAAACTGGTGCAACCTTTGGCAGGCAGAGATAAAACATCAGCTCAGTCACAGTTTAACATCAATGTTTAACAGTATATAATGAATACATCACAGAAATTTGTGCATGTTTAGGAAAATGAACAATAAAGAAGCATGAATGTTCCAAAGGTTTCATTTTTTCTCAACTAACAGGTTTCAATTGAAATTACTATTCTTAAATTCACTTATGATGGACATTAAAGATGGAAGCAATATATTTCAATTATTCATATCTTTTCTAAAACCACAATTTGTTGGTATCTTTGAAACGTTCTTCAGGTGACAATTTGTGAATTTTAGCTGTTTTGCAAATCTTGCTGCCTAATTACCTGCAGCACCATTGACTTTATACTGAAATGTAAATGACCAATTATAGTGTAAGAAAAAGGAAATTTTCTAATTGTTTTAATACAATTACTTTACAAAAGGAATTGGTTCTTTTGGAAAAGCTTCAATAAAGTAAGTAAGGCTTACTACAATTTCATAACAGGATGCCCGGAATATTTAGCCATTTTCAGAAAACGGTACCAGGGATGTTTCACCAAGTAAATAATAGATAAGAATGGAAATAATAAATGATTATAACTCAGCAAGATTCCCCCTTGGGATTAATAAAACCCTGTAAGTCCATTTTATGTAGCAAGATCCATTAGGCAGGAACTCAGTAAACCTGATTTTGATGCTATAAATCTAAGGGGAATTCATTACTGTGTTACTGGTTTCCAGCTGCACATAAGAAAGCACATCAGATAACAGAAACAGTTCTCAGTTCTAGCTTAGCAAGATTGTTCTTTTCTCAATAGTTTAAATTCTGTTCACTTCATACCAAATAAAATTGCAAAATTATACCATTTCTCAGCATAAAAAAGTTCCACAATCTATTTATTAGATAGATATTTGTTTGATTTCATTTTGAGGATAAGACTCTCTATCTTTCAATGTGAGACACTGTTCAGCCAAAACTGTAGTCAGCTTCTATGCTGCTACAGAACTAGTTAACATGAGGTATGTTGCCTTGTGAAAGTATTTCTCTGCTGGAGTCAGCTTCCCACAACATGCCTCATCACATTGACAAAATCAGTGCGAGATAATTGACTAATCATGTCATGTTCAAACATCACTGACCACAAATTAAAATAAGTACTTATGAATTAGAATGGAAAATAGTTTCAACATTTTCATCCAAAAGCAAATGGGTGGAATTCTTAACAACTTTGTTTGCTGATGAAGCTTTGCACATAGTGGGCTACTTATTGGAAAATCACAGCTGAATGACTAATGTTATGTCAGTCATTTTGCTTAATATATGGAAGATCTCCAGTAAGGTGTTAGTAATTATGCAATTATCATTGAAAAATGTTACTTCATAAGCTTTTGGGCAAGTTGTTAGGGAATATTGCTGAAACGGACAATATAAGTTGGTTTCAAAAGTTCACATGGACTCTGACTCTGTGAAGCTTTGCTGTCACTCTGAAGTCCTGCACATTAGATTGCAGATGAAATAATGGAGTGTGAAGGTAATTAATTTGTGCCAATCACTTGGCTATTGACTTTAGTGTTGACAAAATGGCACAACTGATGTATGTATTTTAAATTCAACAACTTTTATTCCCATTGGGCTGAATGTAGCTTGGCAATTTTGGATGTAATTTTGGAGAAGGAAGGTATTGAGGGAAATGGTGACAATGGAAGAAGGCAGGTTTAATGTCAGACAAAGGCAATATGTATTTTGGACTTCATGAACCTTTCCTGATCGGCGTAACTCTTACATTCTCATCATTGCACAACTTTGAGCTTGAGAATTCGTAAGCGTGACCATTGTCCTCTTATGTCTGGAAGAGTAGCCAAGTGTTGTAACGTGCTATTCTTTCTTACAGGCTTACTTTCGAAAATGTATTTATTTATTGTTTTTGTGTATATAGTAAACCTTTATCAATGCACTAAGTATTAAAGATGTTAGAAAATATCCATGTAATTATCTTGGCACATATCCGCAGATGAATAACGCAATATTATGACATCATGGGTTTATGGAATGACAACACAGAGGAGGCCATTTGGTCTTGAATGGCTGTAATGAATGACTCTTTAAAACAAGTAATTCGAGTAAACCCTTGCTTTATGGGCAAAGCACTGAAAATTATTTTCCTTTTTAAGGATCTATCCAACTCCCTTTGAAATGACTATTGAATTTTGCAAAATATGCAAACAATTTTACAAGACAAAAGCAATTACAAGGGGTCCCAATTTATTTAGAATGCAATCCCGTACAGGGATGTAATTTAAAATATCTGAGATATGAACATTTCCCGCACTAATGATCAGTTGCTTTATATATTCCTGCATTGTGTTTCGACTTGCGTACAAATTGACTTTTGAACAGTCTCAGGAACTGAACCTGTTCACAACTTGGGGACTGTCTATATTTGTGTCAAATGTTTATGCATTACAAAAGCCTTGTTTTCACCTGTTATGAAGCAGAGGTCACTTCCCCACCCTGATAACTAAAACCAAAACACCCAGAGAGGCACGCCTTGCCCTATAATCTGTTAAAAGAGTCCCCATTCTATTATAAAGGAGTGGTTAAATAAAATAAACACCTGACACTCACTTTATAATCAACAAGTAACAATTTATTTATCTAATTCTAACAGTGAACAAATTAACTAAACTATTAACAAACCAAATAAATCCCTTCTAACTACTAATTATTCCCAAATAAAACAAAATTCTAATGGTATGCTGTTCCAATAAGTACAAGACCCCCTTAAATAAACCAAAATAATAAAAATAAATTAGAACTTGGTCTCTCGAATTTACAGCCAGGTTATATCTTCCAGAATGTTCTGTGAATAAGAATTAAATGGAATCATAAAAAACTGTACAAGTTTTCATATGTTCATACAAAGGAAAAGAATAACAAAAACAAATTTGAGTCCATTATGAGTCAGGAATGTTTAAGTGGAGAGTAAAGAAATGGCAGAGAAATTAAAGCATTTTGTGTCTGTCTTCATAGAGGGAAATACTAAAAATCTCCAAGAAGTAATGATTAATCTAGGGCCTAACCTAGTGTAAATAAAAAATAGCAAAATATTAATGAAAGATTTTTTTTAAAAAGAGAAATTAAGGGACTATTAATTGATAAATCCCCAGGACCTAATAATAAAACAGAATTTAGTTATGTAAAATGAAGAAAAATACATGAAAATAAATCAAACTATGTAGTGATTGTGACCAGGTGGAACTGATTGACTACAAGGTTCTTGATTGGGGTTGTTATCCTGGGCCAATCAGGAAAGCCTTGGCTGACCATTATAACCAGAAGATTAGAACCTCCTCAGTTGAGGACTGACTCCGAGTTGGCCGGACACAGCCAGTATACTGTGCACCAGTAAATAAAGGGTGACTTGGTGATGGGACATCGGCCTCTATGCTGTTATTTCAGTGGCGATGAGAAAAAACAGGACGCGCCTGAAGAACAGTTGCTTACAACAGACATGTTGGAGTTAGGGTAAGCATTTCTGGCATCATGCCTCTATTTAGGAAGCTTGACTCATTTGACCCTGCTGTCAAAGAATGGACCCAGTATGTGGAAAGAATACAATATCTTTTCTGGGCAAATGACACTGGGACAGATGAAAAGCAACTAGTAATCCTTCTGACTGCTTGTGGACCTCTAGCATTTTCAGTTATAAGATGTTTAACTTTCCCAGAGGCACTGGAAAGCAAAACCTTCTAAGAGTTGACAGAGTTGGTTAAGGTATAGCACAACTCCAAACCTCCTCTAATCCTGAGATGCTATCAGTTTTATTCAGCTGTTAGAGAACTGCGGGAATCTGCATCAGGATTTTTGATGAGGTTATGAGGACTGGCAGAGGCATGTGATTTTGCGTTAACCCTGAATGAGATGCTGAGAGACTGTTTGCTATGTGGGACTAATGATGTAACCATGCAAAAGCACCTACTAGCTAAAGACCAGTTGGACTTCAAACAGACACTGCAGCTGGCATTGTCATTAGAAAGTACGGCAAGTGGAACATGGGAACTACAGGGCATCCCAATGGAAATGGACACCCTCACTTGTCTGACTGAGCTTGGGGAACTTGAGCGTAGGCAATCGCAGAGCCTCACACAGGCCATGCCCTGAGCAGAGGGACCCTAGGCCAGCCCACAGCAGAACCCCGCAACAAAGCCGAACCTCAGCCAAGTGGCTAAACAGTTCTTCAGGATCTGGTCTGGTGAGCCATTGTAGTTCCTGCCGGTATGTGAACTTGAGAAAGCAAAGCAGTCCTACAAGGCCTGACCTGAGTAGGAAAACTTGTAGGCTGGTAGCCAGGAGCAAAATAACCGGGCTGCTCAAAACAGCCAGAGGGCCTGGCAGAAACTGCAGGTGTTCCCCCTCTGTCTAGTGTAGAGGAAACCTCAGAGTCTGAAGTTGATGCAGCCTCGCTACTGTTGCTGCCGGAAGAAGAAGAGGAAACTCTCCCGAGATGTTCTGGATGCAAAAGATGGGCCACAGTCTGGTACACACTGCCTGTGTCCGTGTCTGAGTCAGAGGAAGCGGACCTGGGGTGAAAACATCATAAGAGAAGCTGCAAGCAAAAGACCAGGCCTACATCCCTGGACTTGGACAGGGAGCGATGTAGTGATTGGCAGCATGTGGACCTAATTAACTACAAAGTTCTTGATTGAGGTTGTTAACCTGCGCTAATCAGGAATGCCTTGGCTGACCAATATAACCAGGAGATTAGAATCTCCTCAGTCCACCGGACTGACTCCAAGTGGCTAGTCACAGCCCATGTACTGTGCACAGATAAAAAAAGGGGGACTTGGTGATGGGACCTGGCCCCCATGCTGTTATTTTAAACTACCTACCTATAGCCCAGTTTAAAAGATTCCAAATGCCTGGCAAGACAAAATCCCATCTACTCGCCAACACCATCACTTTACAGTTAATCAAAATCCACAGAACATTCCCTTCCCTATCTAATCTATAGGTTGACTAAACTCTTCAATTATGGGCCTTTGAGCTGCAATACTTTTTCTTTGATCTTTTCTGAGATCATAGACTTTCTTAGCTTTGAATAACCGATGAAGATTTCTAACCAAACTCTTAAAGTCTAGAAGTTTTCATAAACTGAGATCCTTACACTGAGGCAGCAAGATAACTTATTTCCTCGCACTGCTCTGAGCAAACACATTTGTTCTTTGGAGAACTTACGCTTATATTAGAAGCTGTCAGCGAAACTTAAAAATATTTACTCATTCTAGTTTTGGCTAAGCCAATGGCTTATTTTTTTTCCCTTCTCCTGTTATAAGCAAAATTCCATTAATACTCCAGGAGGCCTTGAGTCATTTGCTCTTTGATACGTAGTGGTTTAACATCATGGTTCTGAAAAGATTAGTCTGAGTTAATTATTCAATCTTTTCACCAAAAGGCGATCAACACCCATATTACACTAGTTTGAAATTCAAAAAAACATATAAAGTATACACCTTTCATCACACCAGAAACTATGCTCAATTACTGGGGCCACATGAAGGATGACACACTGATGGAAGCATGTTATTGTTTGTAAAAACAGCTTAATATTAGACCTGACACTGAATTGACTAATATATACGTATGCCAGGATCTAGAATAAGCTCCTCAGAGCTTTATCTGGGTCTCTAGGTTAATAGTCTAGGAACAATATCACCGTACCATTGCCTGCCCTCATCAAAGTTCAGCTAGACATCAGCCCCAGACTTCAAAGCATTCATAAAACTAATGGCATCAATTTCTTTGAGTAGAGATATCTAAATTCAACAGCCTGAAGGCAAAGTTGCCTTCCTGTCTACTTCCTGATTAAAATATAAGTCCTATCTCTCTATTAAAAAAAGCTTGCTTTTGATTTAAAAGTGATAAACAGCTGTCAAAAACATCTTACAGCTTAAATACAGGGTCGCCTGATGTAAAACACTAAAAAGTGGATTTCTATATTATGACAGCTTACTTATGTGGAAAGGTCTATTGTTTCTGCCATTTGTCTCTCCAATTCATTGCTAAGTCAGAGGGAAACCCTTGTATTGTCATCATTCTGCCGTTATAAATTTGATTTCTTAGAAGAACAGCCCAAAAAGACAAAACACCACATTGGAATAGGAACAGAAAAATAGTAAAGTGAATCAAACACAGAAAAGGGAAAAAAAAAAGAGGAAAAGCAGAACAAGGAAAAGAAAAAAAAGACAAACCCTGCACTCCACTTTAAAACATCAACAAAATCCTTAAACAAGAAATTAAAAGCAAAGACTTAAGTAGGAATTGAGCAGATAATTATATCTTCACAGAATTTCAATTATTTAAGTAACATATGAAGTGTTATTTTACAGATCAAATGATAAATGATCCTGAGAACTGAAATCTGAAAATCTTTCTTGTCATCAGCAAAGATAAGCTTCACAGAATTAACACATCCATTTCTTCTTCAGAATATCAGAAACATCCAGGAGGGGATTTGAAGACCGACTCAAGGGAGGGATTAATCTCAGGATTAACAGATTCCAACTCACATCATACAGACAGCAACCCCAAGAATTGATTGAACCAGTTTGTCACAAGGTAGCACTGCCAAAGCCATGGGCAAGGGTCCTCTGAAGAAGAACTCTGAGAGACTCACCAAATTAGTGATCACTTCTACAGTGAATCTTCTGGGCAAGGAAAAGAGCCATATCATTGATGCCCTGCTGAAAGATGGATGCCAAAATGAAGCCGTAGTACTAGACCAACATCAATTACAAGCTTTTTGTGCAGCCAGCAAAATTGCAATGTTCAGCAAAAAACGCAACATCATAGGTCTATCATAGATTCAGCCTGCTGCACCGACCCAAAAGATGTCCAGCATTCCTTCATAACAGCAAAGAATGTGTCACCAAAGGACACTGGGCATACATGGGCAGAAATATGGTTCTACAAGGCAAGACAGGCTTCAGAACAAACACAGGTGGCCAACGAAACAGTATGACAAAACAACACTGGCAGCAAGGCTAGTCTTAAGAATGTGCACAAATGCAAGCATGTTGATGAAATGCACAGTCAGTAAGCAAAAGGCAAACATTGGAAAATGATCAAGCCTTCCATATTGTCAAGTTCACACACCAAGTCGATGGTTGAAGGCAATCAAAAGCTTTTACATCCATTAACGTCACATTTCCTGAAAAACATGTCAACACACCTTAAAAGATAAAATCGATACACAAGCTAGTGCCAACATATCACTACTAAGTGCCCTTAAAGACATATACCTCACAAATGGCGTACCATTGTACAGGCTGTGAAAGACTGTAAGAAACCTTTCAAGAGTTGACAGATTTAGTTAATGAATATTCTGACCCCAAGCCTCATCTAATTCTGAGATGCTATTGGTTTTACTCAGGTAAAGATGGCTGGCAGGGACGTATGACTTTGTTTTAACCATTAATGAGACGCTGAGAGACTTTGGTATGTGGGATTAATGAGGTACCCATGCAAAAGCCCCTACTGGTTGAAGCCCGACTGGACTTCAAACAGGCACTACAACTGACTTTGTCATTAGAAAATGTGGCAAGTGGAGCATATGAGTTACAGGGTATTCCGATGGAAGTGGACACCCTTGCCAGGCCGACTGAGCTTGGGGGGCTGGAGGGGGTGGGGGTGGGGAGGGTTGGGGGGACCGGGGGGCACCACTTGAGTAAAGGCAGTTGCATAGCCTCACTTCCGACATATCCTGAGCAGAGGGACTCTAGGTTGGCTCACAGCAAAACCCCAAATCAAAGACAAGCCTCAGCCAAATGGTTAACATTTTCTTCAGGATCCGGGCCAGCAAGCCATTGTAGTTGCTGTCGGTATGCGGACTTGAGACAGCAAGAGCCCCACCAGGCCTGAATTGAGTAAGAGAACTCATTGGCCAGTATCCAGGAGAGTGCACATCCTGGAAGGTCCACCTACATCTGGTTTGGAACAGTTAAATTACAATGTCCAAATCAAAATAAACGTCTGCTTCAATGGTCGCTTGGTTCTAAAGGAGGTTGATACCTGCTTGGCTTTATCAGTTATTGCAGAACCACTCTATAACAAAATTAGCCCTGGACTGCGACACTTAGGTTTTTATAAGAACTCAGCTAGACTGACAACCTTTGCAGATTAAGGGTTCAACTTCGTTTGCAATCTCATCTGAGAAGAAGCTGATTCATTTACCACTCATTGTAGAAAAAGGCTCAGGCCCAAGCTGGTTGGGGTGAAATTGGTTGAGAAATATTCACCTTGATTGGCTCAACAATTTTGATTAGAAAATGGCTACACGAGTGAAGTCCTAATTAAATACCTGGAAGATTTTCAGGAAGATCTAGGGACTATCAAAGGAGCCAAGGCCACCTTATATGTTGACCAGGATGCAAATTCCACAATTCTGCAAGTTCCCGCCCAGCGCTATTTGCCTTATGGGCAAAAGTAGAGGAAGAAATCAGGAGGCTGGAGAACGAAGGAATCATCAAACCTGTCCAGTTTGCAGAATGGACAGCACCGGTCCTACCAATTGTGAAGCACAATGGGTTGGTTCGTCTTTGTGGGGATTTTAAACAAACAGTAAATCACTTCTCGCAGCTGGATAAATACTCAATCCCTCGCATATAGGACTTATACACAAAGCTGGCGGGAGGCTGACTTTCACGAAGCTGGACATGAGCCATGTATACCTGCAATTGCGATTAGATGAGGATTCCCAGAAGTATGCTACAATTAATACCCATTAGCGTTTGTACCAATACGTGAGACTGTCTTTTGGGGTAATGTCAGCCTGTGCAATGTTTCAACAGATGATGGAGAACATTTTACAAGGTCTACCCCAGGTCACCACTTATTTGGTTGATGTGCCAATAACGGGGCAAACCAATAAAGAGTATTTAGAGAATTTGGACATAATCCTTAGATGTTTCTCAAAGGCAAGTATATGCCTTAGAAGGGAAAAATGTGTGTCCCAGGCACCTGAAGTGACCTATTTGGGCTACAGAGTCAACAATACTAGGTTACACCTGTTGGAAGATAATGTGGGGGCGATAAAAGGTGCCCCGGCTCCCACATCTCTACCAGATTTTATGTCTTTCCTTGGATTGGTGAATTATTACAGAAAGTTCATACATAACCTTGGCCTCCATTCTGGAACCCTTACATCTGTTAATGAAAAAGGAAATGGTCTCATAGTCAAGACATAGCCTTTAGGGAAGTGAAGAAACAGCTATCATCATCTAAGATATTGACACAGTATGATCCCAAGCGAGATCTGGTGCTGACATGCAATACCTCCCCGTATGGTATCAGGGAAGTCAATCATCCAATGGAGAGGAATGCCCAATAGTGTATGCTTCCTGGACTTTGGCTGATGCAGAGCGCAAATAAATCCAGAGAGAGAAGGAATGTTTGGCAGTTATAAAATCCCTAAAGTATGGAAGCAGGCCATTTGGCCCATCAAATTGACACTGACCCCTCCAAAGAGCTTCCCTACCCTAACCCTAACCCATAAGACCATAAGACCATAAGACATAGGAGGAGGAATTGGGCCATTCAGCCCATCGAGTCTGCTCCACCATTCAGTCATGGCTGATAAGTTTCTCAACCCCGTAACCACTTTCTTCCCGTAACCCTTGATCTCCTTGACAATAAAGAACCTGTCAATCTCTGTCTGAACTGTATTCAATGACTTGGCCTCCACGGCCTTCTGTGGCAGTGAATTCCATAGATTCACCACTCTCTGGCTGAAGAAGTTTCTTCTTATCTTCATTCTAAAAGGTCTTCCTTTTACTCTAAGGCTGTGCCCTCAGCTCCGATCCTCTCCAACCAATGGAAGCATCTTCCCAACATCCACTCTGTCCAGGCCATTCCGTATTCTGTAAGTTTCAATTAGATCCCCCCTCATCCTTCTAAACTCTATCGAGTATAGACCCAGAGTCCTCAACGTTCCTCATATGTTAAGTTTGTCATTGCTGGGACCATTCTCGTGAATCTCCTCTGAACCCGCACCAGGGCCAGTACATCTTTACGGAGATATGGGGACTAAAACTGTGCACAATATTCCAAATGTGGCCTGACCAGAGTCTTACAAAGACTCAGAAATACATCACTGCTTTTATATTCGTTTCCTCTCAAAATAAATGCCAAAGTTACATTTGCCTTCCTGACTACTGACTCAACCTGCAAGTTTACCTTGAGAGAATCCTGGAAGAGAACTCCCAATTCTCTTTGCATTTCAGATTTCTGAATTTTCTCCTCATTTAGAAAATAGTCCATACCTCTATTCTTCTTACCAAAGTGCACGACCCCACACTTTCCCACGTTGTACTCCATCTGCCACTTCTTTGCCCACTGTCCTAACCTGTCCAAATCCTTCTGCAGCCTCCCCGCCTCCTCAATGCTACCTGTCCCTCTACCTATCTTCGTATCATCTACAAACTTAGCTAGAATGCCCTCATTTCCTTCATCTAGATCATTAATGTATAAAGTGAAAAATTGTGGTCCCACACTAACCCTTGTGGAACACCACTTGTTACTGGCTGCCAACCCGAGAAAGATTCTTTTATCCCCACTCTCTGCTTTCTGCCAGACAGCCAACCTTCTATCCATGCTAGCACCTTGCCGCTAAACCTATGGGTCCTTATCTTACTCAGCAGCCTCCTCTGAGGCATCTCGTCAAAAGACCTTCATGAAGTCCAGGTAGATAACATCTTTTGGCTCTCCTTGGTCTAACCTGCTTGTTATTTATGACCCTGAATTATCCATGGCTAATTTACTTAGCCTACACACTACTGGTAATTAAGCATGTCCAATTCACCTAATCTGCACATTTTTGGATTGTGGAAGGAAAACCACACAGACTCAGGGAGAATGTGTAAACTCCACACAGACAAGTCACCAAAAGATGGAATTGAACCCAGGTCCCTGGTGCTGTGAGGCAGCAGTGCTAATCACTGAGCCACAGTGCCACAGAGCAGGTAGCAACATCTCACCAGTGTGTATTTGCTGGTATCTCAGGAGAGGATTTTTTTTGAATGGATGAATTGTTTCTCACACTTTGCGCAGGGAAATGGCCTCTCCCCAAAGAGAATGCATTGGTGTGTCAGCACTCCACGTCTGCGTTTAGAGATTTTCTCACAGTCTGAATATTTGAAAGTTCTTTCATCAATGCGAACGAGTTGGTGTACTTTAAGGTGGATAACTGAAAGAATGCCTTGCCTCACTCAGAGCAGGGGAATGATTTCTCCCCAGTGTGAACTCACTGGTGTGTCAGCAAGTGGGGTGACCGAGTGAATCCCTTCCCACGCTCGGCGCAGATGAACGGCCTCTCTCTGGTGTGAGTGCATTTGTGTTTCAGAAGGTCATCTTTAATGTGAGAAAGTTCCACCAATATCTTTACAGACATATATTTGTAATAGTAACAGACCACAACCCTTGCTTGGGCTACTCAAAGAGGACAAAGCCGTGCAGCACTAGCATCAGGTCAGATTCAGCGGTGGGCTGTCATTCTAAGGACGCATAGCTACTAGATGGAACACCATCCGGGAGGCCGAATAGCGAATGCAGATGCCTCGAACTGCCTCGCCACTGGTGGTGCCTCCACTAGCAGAGTCCGTTCTGGTTTTAAACATTCTGGTCACCGCTGATAAAATCAGACTGTGGGCACGAAAAGATCCAGTCCTGGCAAAACTGAAATGGCTGGTGGTGATGGGGGCATCAAAAGGGCCATCACAATGAGCATTGAAACCTTTCTGGACCCAGTGAGACCACATCACCGTAGAGGATGGCATATTATCATGGGGAGCTAGAATGCTCGTCTCGAGGACAGGTCGTCACCAGATGCTGGCTGAGTTTCACCAGAGGTCATCCAGGGATGTCCAAAGTACAGATACTGGCAAGACGCTATGTCTGGTGGTCAGGGTTGGATGCTAACATAGCAGGGTTGGTGAGGCAGTGCTAAAAGTGCTACCCCTCATTCACAGGAATGGCCGGGTAAACTCTGGACTCGGTTATACATTGGCTGTGCAGGCCTCTTCATGGACTCAATGTTGTACTCAATGTTGTTAGTCATTGTGGATGCTCACTCAAAGTGGTTGGACGTGCATTAAGTTCATCCATCAAACATGAGGATGAAGATAGAAAAGCTGTGAGCACCTTTCGCGATACATGGGCTCCCAGAAGTGTTGGTCACAGATAATGGGCCATCATTTACCAGCAAGGACCTTGAATATTTCCTCTAAGTCGAATGGTATTCAACATATAAGGACAGCTCCACACCAATGATCTGATAGAAAGAACAGGCCAAACTTTGAATGCTGGCTTAAAGAAACAGCCTACAGCTTCACTCAATACCAAACTGTTCCTGTTCCTATTTGATTATAAGACCACCCCTCATGCAACAATAGGGATATCTCCAGCGGAGTTGCTAAAGAGGAGAAGACTCAGCACCAGGTTAAATCTGATTTTTCCGGACCTGGGAGGGAAGGTGAAATGAGATCAGGAATGCCAATGCCAGACACAAGACTCCTCTAAGTGAGAGAGACAGTTCACTTCAGGGGAGGAAGTTGGGTGTGGAAAAAATGGAAATGGCTCTGCATCGTTAAGAGGCATGTTCGATGCAATGTCAAGTCCCATGACGTACAATGTTCCGCAGGAGAGGCATTGCTGAACAAGCACGTGGATCACATGAAAGATGCAAACTTGCAAATGGAGCAGGACCAAAACATACCCGGCCACTCAGAGCAGCCAGAAAGGCTATTGGAACCTGTGGGTTCTCCCCCTCCATCTAACATTGAAGAAACCTCGGAGTCGGAGATGGAAATGGCCAATGCCGCAGCCTCGATACTTTTACTGCCTGAAGAAGAGGATGAATTTCTGCCAAGACGTTCTGAATACAAGAGGCAGGCTATGGTCTAATACATGCTGCCTGTATCTGATGCTGAGTTGGAAGGCCCCAGGAGAGGCTAAAAATAAAATACAGGCCTCAGAGGAAAAGGGATGTAGTGATTGCAACATGGTCAGTTGGGTGGACCTCATAGAATATGAGTTCCCTTAATTGGGGCTGTTAATCTGGTCTAATTAGGGAGCCCTGGCTGACAGATACAAACAGGAGGGTCAGACATTCTGGTCACTCTGACAGCTGGCCCTGATAAAGCAAGTCCAGTGTCAAGTACTGTGCACGTGTAAATAAAGGGTGACTTAGTGACAGAATACCAGCCTCTCTGCAATTATTTCACAGAGATCAGTGCTTCAATCCCAGTTATTCACAGTACATACGTGATTTGGGTGAGAGAAAAAATATTAATATACTGAAATTTTCAAAGGACCAAAAAACTGAGTGAGGGGAGTGTGAACTGTAAGGAGGATGCAGAAATGGTTCAATGTTATTTGGACAAGTTGAGTGAGTGGGCAATTGCATGACAGATGAAATATAATGTGGATAAACGTGTGAGGTTATCCGCTTTGGGAGCAAGAACAGGAAGGCAGATTATTATCTGAATAGCAATAGATTGGAAAAGGGGGATGTGCAATGTAATCAGGGTGTCCAAGTACACCAGTTGCTAAAAAGTAATTGTGCAGGTACAGCAAGTATTGAAGAAGCCAAATGGCATATTGGCCTTCATAGCAGACAAAGATGTCATAGTGCAGTTGTACAGTGTTTTGGTGAGACCACACTTAGAGTACTGTTTGCAGTTTTCTTCTCCCTATCTGGTTATTACATTGTTGCTTGCAGAAGCTTGCTGTGTATAAGTTGGCCATTGTGTTCCCTTCAGAAGGACTGAATTTACTATGAAGCATTTTGAGACACCCTGAGGTCATGAAAAGAGTTATTCTAATCCAAGTTTTTTTCTGTTTTCTTTTGAAAATGGACATAGCACCCACCGGTTGCTGCTTTGCTCATAAAGACATAAACAAGCAAATCTGTATGGTAACAACTGTCTGAGTACATTAATATGCACACTAAGGGGGAGAGAGAACGAGGGATGGAATGTGTTCAGGAATAAGTGAGCGCGTGTGACTCTAAGACTGAGAGTGATTGACACAAACCACGTACCTCGCTATGACATGAGATGAGATAAGGAAAACACAAGTATTTCTAACTCCCACTTATGTATGAATTTTCCGCAGCCTGCTCAAGGTGAGCGCCACCAGAGGGGAATGCAAAGCGAATGAGTGAAACCCAAAGCCTTCACTTTGCACTACTCCCTAGCAGCTTCCCTAATGCTCAGGACGTGGGCCCTAATATTCTTTCTCTAGGTCTGCTTCTTAAGTGAAAAGCAAAAAGTATTATTCATTAAGTTGGTTCATTTTAATAGTCATTTTAAAACACAACCAATTCATTGTTTCCGTTTTTTTCTTAAAATTCATGTAAGATGCTCTGTCAAACCTTGCCTTCCTGGAATTTGCTCATTGGCCACTTGAGTGTTTAGAATATTAAAATGTGGCCTCTCATGCAAACAGGTGGACAATCCTTTTGTAGATAGTATGCACAGGAGCTATACTGGCCAGTAAGGGATGGAACAGATGTTCAAAATGATGGATGGAGCTGATTGCTTTTCCTGCTTTAATCTTGACTGTTGTGGAGGTAGACTCATCCAGTCAGGGGGAGCGTATTCCATCATGCTCCTGCTTTGTGCCTTCTAGATGATATACAGGATTTGGGGAGTCAAAGAATGACACCTTCCTCAGAAAGTTCCTAGCCCCTGACTTGCTCTTGTTGCAATAGTATTAACATAATTGGCCAAAGTCGATTTCTAGATAATGAGAACTCCAAAAATAGTGATGGTGGAGAATTCAACAATGTTAATGTTATTGAATGTTAAGTGGAGATATTTACATTGTCTCTTACTGAAAAATATCATTCTTCAGCACTTACATTGTATAAAAATGTTACTCGTCACTTCTCAGTCCACGTCTGAAAGTTGTCCGTGTCTTGCTATAAGATGTATAGACTATTTCATTATCTGGAGAGTTCAGAGTGGGATTAAACATTGTGCAACCCTAAATAGAGATCCCTACTTGTCATTTTCTGATGGACAGGAGGGGCATTGATGACGCAGCTGTCATCAAATAATCAAAAGCCATGTTGATACCAAGGGCAGTTTCTCTCCCTCATCGGTCCCTCCCTCCCCAACCCCCACACTGATATTTAGCTTCATTTTCGTTGTCCTAAAATTGTAATGAAATCTGGATCTGAGTGATCCTGGTGGAACATAAAGTGAGCATTGATGAGTAGGTTATTGGTGAGTTATTTCTGATTGGTAGTACTATCAATACCTTCTATTATTTTGCTGATAAAAGTAGGCTGACAGAGCACAAGAGTCTGGATTGAACTTGTCCTTTACTTTGTCAATAGGAGATATTATGCCATTTTCTTCATTGTAGGGTGGATACCAGTATTGCAGGATAGTTTGGGTAGAAAGATAGTTGTTCAGCGCCACGGTCACAATATATGTTCATAGCTGATGATATATCTCAGATGCTCAACCATTTCGTGATTTCACATAGAATGAAATGAATTGGCTGAAGACTGGCATCTGTTATGGTAAGGAGCTTGGAAGGAGATCCAGATGGATAATCCACATGACTATTCTGACTGAAGGTGCTTCAGCCATGCTTTTTGCGCTCATATGCTGGGCTCCACCATTATGGAGGATGTGGCTATTCTTTGAGCTTCCTCATCTTGCACATTGTTTAATTGTTCATCACTATTTATTGTTGAATGTGGCAGAATAGCAGAGTTTTGATCTGATTTGCTGGTTATGTGAATACTTTACTCTATCTATAAAGGTATCTTACACTGTTGAACACGTATTTAGTCCTGAATTGTAGCTTCAGGTTTGCACTTCATTTTTTTGGTGTGTCTGATGTTGCCCTTGGGATGTTCTTCTCCAATACTTGTTGAATCAATGAAAATAAAGCTTAATATCAGTGTGGGGGTTGGGGCAGGAAGGGGTAATTAAGGGAGAGCTTTTGATTAGATCTCTGGCTTGGTCAGAATATTACAAATTTTGGTGAAATACTATTTTCCTGGTGTCGATGGTCCACAGCATCTTAGATGCCTACTTTTGAGCTGGAGATCTGTTTGTATCTATCCCATTTCCCATTACGGCCATGTCATACATGGAAGCTCACTTTAGTGTGAAGATGTGTCTTTGCCTCCACAAAAGCTGAGCACTGTTCCGTGGCTGGTTTACTCGCTGAGTTGGTTCATTAGTTTGCAGATGTTTCATTACCCTTCTGGGTAACATCATTAATGAAGCCTCCGAGAAGCGTTGTTGTATTTTCCTGCCTGCTATTTAAACTCTGGGATCTGTTGGAGTTGATTATCTCATTTCCAATTTCTCTTTGCATTGGTGTTACTATAGGGTCTAGTTCTATGTGTTTATTGAAGATCTTCTTGATGGAGAGCGAGGCCTCTAGAGTTGTGTGAAAGCACTATTCAAATGAGTCACAACACACAGCAGCAACTTGGAACTATGCCAAAATGGAGAGGAACACCTCCACCAAATATTTAGAGACAACGGATACCTGAACAGCTGGGTCCGGCAATGCCTGTCACACAAACAACAATGGGAAGATACAGTACCCTCTGACACACTCATCACGCTACCGTACATCAAGAGTGTATCTGAACTGACCACAAGACTCCTACGGCCACTGGGCATCACAGTGCAAACGTACATCAACCCTACGCCAACTGCTAACAAGAACCAAAGACCCCTTACCCACTATGGACAGAACCAATGTAATATACAAGATTCCATGCAAGGACTGTGACAAACATTACATTGGACAGACAGGAAGAAAACTGGATAGGAGAATACATGAACACCAACCAGCAACAAAAAGACACAACCAATACTCACTCGTCTCCATACACACAGACAAGGAGGACCATCACTTTGATTGGGACAACATCGGGATCTTAGGACAAGTTGAGCAGAGACAAGCACGGGAATTCCGAGAGGTCTGGTTCTCCACCAAGGAGGCCATCAATAAACACATAGAATTGGAGTCTATAGTAACACCACTGCAAAAAAAAACTGTAAATGAGGTAATCAACTTCAACGGACCCCAGTGTTTAAATAGCAAGCGGGAAAATACAACAACGCTTCATTGGAGGCTGTACTGATAGTGTTACCCAGCAGGGTAATGAAACGTCTGCAAACTAATGAACCAGCTCAGCGAGTTAACCAACCACAGCATCCACAACCCGAGCTACAAATGTACTCAAGAATACTGCGCACTGTTCACTTCTACTACCACGTTTATGGATAGATGCATCTGCGACCGTAAATTCTTGATGACATCATTTGAGTTTTCTCCTTGCTCCCACCTGCCACAGGCCCAGGCTGACTCCCTTCCTTCTGTACAACACTGCATCCCTGCCTGGTAAGTCAATCTGACTCTGGGATGGCAATGGAGGAGTCTTTAATATTGCCTAACACATCTGTAGCTATAAACACTGAAAAAACTGCGGATGCTATAAATCAGAAACAAAAACAAAAATTGCTGGAAAAGCTCAGCAGGTCTGGCAGCCTCTGCAAAGAGAAATCAGTGTTAACGTTTTGGAAGGGCCACCAGACCTGAAGCGTTTACTCTGATCTCTCTTCACAGGTGCTGCCAGACTTGCTGAGCTTTTCCAGCAATTTCTGTTTTTACATCTGTAAGTATGATTATTTCAGGCTGCTGCTTGATTAATACATGGAACAACTCTGGTATTTTTCAGTTCATGTCACCAGATATTATAAATAAGACTTTGTGGAGCTCACTTCAATAGGTTTGCTTTTGTAACGCCTGCAGCCAATGTTCAGATAGTATTTTTGATGATTTTTTGCAGCAATGTACAACTGAGAAACTTGCATGACAATTTTAGATGGCAATATAATGTCAACACTAGTGTAAAAACAGAAATTGCTGGAGAAACTCAGCAGATCTGGCAGCATCTGTGAAGAGAAAGCAGAATTCACTTTCTGAGTCCAGTGAATTTTCATCAAAACTAATGTCAACACTTTTGCTGTGTGTCTTGAGTCACATGTGGGTCAGACTATGTGATGAAGGTAGATTTCTAGATTCAGAAGGTAGCCTTCTGGGCTCCATATCGAGTTCAACAATTTAAGGACTTGAGGCACCTTTTCCTGTGTCTTTACCCCAGACGCCACACACCACACCTTGATCACATGGCCTGCTATTACACACCACCTATTGTTACCCATTAATTAAAACCAAAACAACTGTGGATGCTGTAAATCAGAAACAAAAAAAAGTTGTTGGAAAAGCTCAGCACATTTGGCAACATATATGGAGAGAAATAAGAGTTAACGTTTTGGGTTGAGTGACCTATCCTGAGAACTGATGTTACCTAGGAAAAAGTCAGTTTATCTGCAAAAGATAGAGTGGGGGAGGGATAAGGAGTAAACGATTGGTGGGGATAGAGCTCATAGAGAGGAAAGAACACTTGGACAGACAAAGGGGTGGATAACTTAGGCCCGAAACGTCAGCCTTTCTGCTCCTATGATGCTGCTTGGCCTGCTGTGTTCATCCAGCCCTGCACCTTGTCGTCTGGGGTGGATAACGATCTAGCTAGGAGGATGAATAGGTATTAGTAGGGATTGTTAGTGGCTAGCAATGGGCTGTGGGTAATAGCAGGCTATGTGATAACAAGGTCTGGTGTGCGGGGGCAGTGGTACGGACATGGGAGACTTTGAGTCTTAAAGTTATTGAACTCAATATTGAGTCCCGAAGTCTACAGGGTCCCCAAATGGAAAATGAGGTACTATTCTTCTAGCTTGTGCTGAGCTTCACTGGAGCACTGCAGCAGGTCTGAGACAGAAATATTAACCAGGGAAAAGGGTGGTATGTTGAAGTGGCAGGCAACTGGAAGCTCAGGGTCATTTTTGCAAATGCCCCACACACCAGGCCTTGCTATCACAAAGTCTGCTGTGACATACAACCCATTGTTAGCCGCTAACAGTCCCCATTAATAGCTATTCACCCTCCTAGGAGTTATCAACTCCTTTGTCTGTCCAACTGTTCTCTTCTCTCTTTAGGCTCTATCCCCATCTATTGGTTCTCCCCACCATCTTCTACACATAAACCAACATTGTTCTAGTGACCATCAGTTCTGAGGAAGGGCCAATCGACCTGAAATTTGACTCTGATTGCTCTCCACAGATGCTGTCTGACCTGCTGAACCTTTTCTCTTGAGATAACAAGGTGTAGAGCTGGATGAACACAGCAGGCCAAGCAGCATCATAGGAGCAGGAAGGCTGACGTTTCGGGCCTAGACCCTTCATCAGAAATGGGTCTAGGCCC
>NC_063336.1:96864207-96897375 GCF_021869965.1 Rhincodon typus
TGATGCTGCTTGGCCTGCTGTGTTCATCCAGCTCTATACCTTGTTATCTCAGATTCTCCAGCATCTGCAGTTCCTACTATCTCTGAGCCTTTTCTCTTTTTGTTTCTGATTTCCAACGACTGAAGTTCTGTTGGTTTATAAGAAGGTAGATTTCCTTTCCAAAGGGCTTCAGGGCAGCAAACGGGGTTTTATGAACAAAGTGACAATTTCACAGCCTCATTGTTGTTACTAGATTTTTTTTCAAAATTAAGTAAACTAACCCGAATTTAAATTCCTCAGCTACCCTAGTGAGATTTGAACTCAAGTCCCCAGACTATGAATTGATTCTTGTAGATTACTGGTTACATAACCGTTAAACTACCATATACCTATTATGAAACTGATGAAAACTTACTGGAACAATTACCAAGGATGATGCATTCTGATTATTGTCTGCACTGAGCATTTGCGTATTTTCCTTACCATTTCCAACTAGCAGACATTTACATTCTAAGTGCACGCAAAGCCATGTAAACCAATCTGGCTTCACTTCCAGCAAAGGAGGAGTTTCCAGGAATGCACTACAACAGAACCTATTTAAAATCAAGCTGATAAGCTCTGTTCCATTTAAGGAAAATAAATTAAGAAGGCAGTACCTTTGAAAGTCCCCAAAATAGCTTAATGTTCAAAATTGAAGCTGGCACACATTGTGTGTCATTTTTGATTCATCTCATTATCCACAAATGAGACTTATAATACTGGAAGTGTATTTTTAAGAAGCAACATTAAGCTTGGAACAGATAAGATTAATGTTTTATATACTTAAGAAGTTAAGGGAAGGGAAATTATCCTCACCAATGGTTTTGTTGCTTTTTGCTACTATAATGTACTGACATCAATTTGCATGTAACAATCATATTAATGGGGGAGAAACTGTATTCATTCAAATCAATTTTTTTGGATCTGGCAAATGGATTTCAAATTCCAAACTCAGTCAATTCCAGAAGCCACTGTGCTGGTGATATTGTTAGCATGCAGACATGTGCAATGCTCATTTGACAAGTGAGCCACGTTGGAGCCCAAAGGCCCAGCTAATACTTTCTCTTAAATTCACACTGCTCAACACCAGCAGGAACAACACCTCACATGCTTCACTCTTACATTATCCCCTGCCCAACAGCACGATTTAAAAGGATTAATAACAACTTCATAGAAACATAGAAATGAGGAGCAGGAGTAGGACATTCCTCCTTTCGAGCCTGCTCTGCCATTCATTGTGATCATGTGTGATCAACCAGCTCAGTCCCCTTTTCCCACTTTCTCCTCTATACCAAGGACATCCAGGTCTCATTGCACGTCTGCCTTTCCTAATCTGCTGCCATTTTAAGAGACCATAATGAATGGGAACAGGAGTAGGCCATTCAGCCCCTCGAGACTGCTCCACTATTCAATAGGAACATAGCTGATCTGACACTCCTCACCTCCACATTCCTGCCCTTGCCCCATAACTCTTCATTCCCCCACTGATCAAGAATCTATCTCAGCCTTGGATACACACAAGTTGAACCAAATAAAGTAATAGATAATAAACATGCCGGTAACATAAGTTCTCAGTATTAGTGCCCCTACTATTGAGCCAGGAGACCTGGGTTCAAGTTCCACTTGCTCCAATGATGTGTCATAACACATCTGAACAGGTTGATAAAAATATCTAAACAGTGCCCCTCAGTAATTCACATGTGAAAATAAACATGCAGGTATCATTAAACCTCTTGTGGCACAATGGTAATGTCCCTCCTCTATCCAAGCTTATTGACTGAACCTTCTATTCATTTTAGCCTCATGCATTTGGAAAGTTCTCTTGAAACCGATCTTCTGTATTCCCCTAATGAATTCCTTTGGATAGTGAGTACCACACTCTGACGTTCTTTGGCCAAAGATATTTCTCCTGAATTTGTCATTGAATTTGACAGTTGCTACCTCCTATTTCTCACCTCTAACTTTGGACTTCTCCCAAACCAAAGTCTTCTACACAAGGAATTTCTTCATCATTCTGAAAATCTTTTCAATGAGATCTCAGTCTTCATCTTTCCTGTGTAAAGAAACATCACATACCCTGTCCAACCCTTTTCTCTGCCCACAACTCACTCCACAAGGTTTAGTCTTTCTTGAGACTTAACGCCCACTAGGTCTGCTGTCATTTCCTATCAAAATATTTCACACTTCAGCTGTGCTTCAATAATATTTCAGTAAGATGTTGAAAGTGGCTGAACACAGTCAAAAGTGCCAGAACTACTCACAGTTTGATAACAATTATATAATAACACCATAGATATAGGAGCAGAATTAGGCCATTCGGCCCACTGAGTCTACTCCATCATTCGATCATGGCTGATATGTTTCTCAACTCTATTCTCCTTTCTTTTCCCCATAACTTTTGATCCCCTTACTAATCAAGAATCTATCTACTGTTGTCTTAAATACCCTCAATGACTTGGCCTCCACAGCCTTCTGTGGCAATGAGTTTCACAGATTCATCCCCCTCTAGTTGAAGAAACTCCTCTTCAGCTGAGTTCTAAAGGCTCATTCCTTCACTCTGAGTCAGTGCCTAGACTCTCTTACTAGTGGAAACATCTTGCCCAAATCCACTCTATCCAGCCCTCTCTGTACTCTTTAAGTTTCAACGAGATCAAATTCTTCTAAGCTCC
Organism: Rhincodon typus; assembly: GCF_021869965.1. Lineage (NCBI taxonomy): Eukaryota > Metazoa > Chordata > Chondrichthyes > Orectolobiformes > Rhincodontidae > Rhincodon > Rhincodon typus. Next base: position 96,866,895 of record NC_063336.1, read on the forward strand.
ATCGAGTACAGTCTCAGCATCCTCAACTGCTCTTCATGTGACAACCCTTCATTCCCAAGATCATTCTGGTAAAACTCCTCTGGACCCCCTCCAAAGCCAACACATCCTTCCTTAGACACAGGGCCCAAAACTGCTCACAATCTTCTAAATGCCATCTGACCAGGGCCTTATACAGCCTCAGCAGTACATCTCTTTCAGGTTATTTGCTGTTTATATTCTTCTTGCTTTTGTCACAACTGGACAAGTACCTTGTATTCTTTTAACTTGTTTCAAGGTGTACAAGTCTGCAGGGAGAATAATGGCAGCTATTGAAGATATTTTTGCTAACTTTGAGGATTTTGGACAATCAAGGTGTTTCCTGACGTGGGTGAACTAATTATTAGTTGCTTGAAAGCTGCAGGCTTTCTGACATTAATAACAGGATATCTGGCAGCAGACTAAACATTGTGCATTAACTATAAAGACATCTGTATCTTTGCTCTGAGCCCAGCTACTGAGCATGTGTGAATGTCATAGTGATGTCAGGTCACATGGAACTGGAGCCTAGGTCTGTAGTGAATGTGGAAAAGATGGTTCCACCATTAGGAGAGACTAGGCATGGACTCAGATTGAAGAGTTGACTCTTTAGAATTGAGCTGAAGAGGAATTTCTTCAACCAAAGGATGTGGAATCTGTGGAGTAAATAACAAGTAAGAAGCCTCCTGTTACCATGCTCTGTGTATGGATATGCTCAATGACGCCCTTTTACTCACAAATGTTTAGATTTCACATTACAATAATAATTGTTAGCATTCTTCTGTAAGTTGCCCCATTGAAGCACTCATCTTTAACTTGTCGAGTGGATCCTGTCTGTGGCTTTTTTCTCCAGGCTGAAAACTGTAATATCTTTATTACTCATTCCTAGTATTTTGCTTGATGTAAATCCTCTAAGATGTGCAATACTGGTATTTAAACTGACAGCCGCGTGTGTACAGTTGAGTTATACTGTCTTGCCTTCATCATCACTTTATTCTTAGTCCTCCCTCAATCCCAAGTCAAATTGGACCATGTGTGAGGGCATTGAAGTTGTTGTGCCACAGAATCCAGGTTTTCAAGGATTAATTTTTGACATTGATATTGATGGTAATCTGCTTTCAAAGCAAATTCCCTGCACATTTTTAGACATTTGTGAGTACATTGTATGTGTGTTAGAAGTAGGTAATAGTTCCAGTGATTTTAACTTTAAAAGGTGTTAAACGTTGTAAGATCATATATTTATACAATAAACTTATGAGAAAATGCTGTCCTCCTTTTTATTAAGACCTTCAGAGCAGTGCCTGAAAACCTTGGAGTCTGCTCTAATCTTGAGACATTCACAGTTTCCCATGTCAGATTAAATTCCTCCCATGGCTAACAGCTAAAGCACACCTTGCCTGAAAGAGGTCCAGTTAACTTTAAGTAATGGTAAAGGATTATAAATTTGTGTCCCCTGCACAATGGTTACCGCTGTTTCCACGATGCAATCATTGAAATGAGCAGGCAGCATGAAGTTGGTCCATTGCTTGCATTATATTTGATATTTTTGAGGGCTATTCAATTGACCTCTGAATGTGTTTCCCCATCTCAAATGATCCAAACAATCCTCAAGTAACTATGCTGGTAAACAATTCCATTACCTAAAGTAAAGTACTTGCTGGAGTGAAGTAATTTCAAAATGCAAGTTCCTTGGTTACACCAAAGTGATACTTTGGTGGCGTAAGATCAGATGGATATGTGTTAAGGAGGATGGTAGTTACTGGTAAATGTTATTGTAGGGCACTTCTGAAGTCTCATTTTATCTTGTTAAATTCTCTCACCTTTATGACTCTTTGCAGCGGTGCCTCTGACGGCAGATCCATTAGCCATTGTTGTGATCTGTGCTGTAAGCTAGATGTTTCTTTCTATTGATTGATTGATTTATTGTCACGTGTGCCAAAGTACAGTGAAAAGCTTTGTTTACGAGCAGTACAGACAGATCATAGTAAGCAAGGATGTACAAATCAAAAAGACTTAGAGGCATACAGGTTACATTGCACAGGGCGTGCGTTAGGTGAGATCAACGTTAACGAAATCAGCATTACTTGAGGCTAGAGATCTTTATTGAGATTCATTCATGGGATATGACAACGCTAGAATTTATTGCCCATCCCTAGTTCTTGCTGAGAAGATAGTGATGAATTTTCTTCTTAAATCACTGCAGTCAATGTGCTGTAGATACTGAAGCAGTGTTGTTAGGAAGACAGTTCCAGAATTTTGACTCAGCAACAATGAAGGAATGATGGTATGTTTCCAAGTTAGGAAGATGCATGAATTGGAAGGAACTTGAAGGTGATGGTAGTCTTTTGTGGGTTATTTTGTCCTTTTAGGTAATGGTGATCCTGGATTTGGGAAGTCATGTAAAAGAGGTCTTGATGACTTGCTGCAGTCCATTTTGTGGTTGGCATACATCACATCTGTGAAATGTTGGTGATGGAGGGGTTGAAATGATGAAAGCGATGACCCACATAAACTCAGAGATAGTAAGAATTGCCGATGCTGGAGTCAGAGATAACACAACGTGGAGCTGGAAGAACACAGCAGGCCAGGCAGCATCAGTGGAGCAGGAAAGTTGACGTTTTGGGTCGGGACCCTTCTTCAGAAAGGGCCACCCACGTAAACAGCTGCATAGCTGTTCAAAACAAACCTAGAGGATCATGCACTTACTCAAATTCCCTACAAATTTTAAAGGTGGTGAGTACATTGTGTATATGTTCGAAGCAATTAATAGTTTCAGATTGCTTTTAACACTGAAAGGTGTTAAAGATCATAAGATCATGTATCTATACAACTAACTTATGAGAAAATTCTTTAAATAGACTACTACAAGATAAGATTGCTAATGGTCTGAGACAGATACCTGCTATGACAGCCAGTTTAAACCATGTTGTACTGAACATTGCTTGCGACGAGAAACAGGTCACAGAGAGAATTCTGAGTGTTCCTGCTTATGTGTGAGCACAGATCAGCAACCAACTGTCACTCCTGATTTTTCCGTGAGACCTGATGAAAATAACAGCATTCTTAAGATATTTATTTGAGAATGTCAAAGATGCCTTCAAATAGATCTCCTCTAGGTATAAGAACTTTATTCTGTAAGAGAGGGTGTAGCTAGTTAACTTGGGAACATAAGGAGATAATGCAGAAATCAATTGAAAAACATTTTGACCTAAATTAAACAAGTGCAGTTGCAGGTAGGTATCATTAACTTTGGAAAGGGAAAGAAAATTAAGGCCTCCTGCAAATGTATATTTTTGAGGTGCTAGGAGATCCAAGGGATACCAAATATTTCTTAACTTTATTACTGTATTAGAATTTCACTGCTACGAGTGTTAAATTTAAACGTTCAATGAGATGCCAAAGCAGTCAGAAACGGCAGTGTAGCTGCCCATATATTTGACAATTATGATTTCAAACCTTAAACTGGCCATTGCCCTGTATGTTTCCTGTAAATATTATGTAGACCCTGAAGTTAGTTTGAGTTGATTTAAGTTGCTATAAATTGAAATCTTCAGATAACCTTGGATACCAATACTGAATATCTGAACTTTCTCAGCATACTATTAACTTCATGTTATCAATATTTTGATTTTACCCAATAGTATTTATGTTATTACTAATTTTGTAACAGCAATAGAGGGAACAAAATCAGTTAGGTTTTTCAGTCTAGTTCAGGTTCTGAAGCAAAATATGGTATGATGGTCTTGGTTGTTAGATAGTTAAATTTATATTGATAATAGAACATATCAAGTTCAAGCTCAAACAACCTCTTGGACATTTCCAGCTTAGCTCAAGAAATTTTTTACGTGAACTGTTGACCCTCAGAATTAACAAGGCAGACAATTTGAATATTTACACAGAATATTTACTATAATTCAATTTTTACAAAGGTTAATGAGAAACAATCAAAGAATTATTCTTTTGTTAACTTGCTGGAATGCTAATTAAAACACTCTTAAAAACACTCAACAAACACTCAAACTGCCTTTTTACTTAACACTTGCTAAAATACTTATTATTTGTTATAAGGCTCATGGCTTGAACTCAAAGTATCCATTATAAGGTGAGGTAAGATGTACAGGTGCCCTCTCAATGGGTTCTCTTCACTGACTCCCAGACTCAGGAGTTAATTCTATGGAGATTGAACTGGTTTAAGTTCATTACTATTCAATCCAAGGGTTCTGGCTAAAGGAGTTAAATTTCCTATATCTGGAACAGATCTATTGGAAAGCATCTTTGACATTCTCAATTAAACTTCTTCTAAACACTGTCACATGGTATAAAACCGTTTCTGTTCTGATGCCAAATTGGCAGTCTCATTTAGAGACACCACAGGCTAGGATATCTGGTGCAAGAAGAGAAATAATTTCTCATTGTAGCAGAAGGATTAGGATAAGTGGGAGATTTGTGTAAAAAGATGACTTATTCTATCTGAGATAGCAAGAACTGCAGATGCTGGAGTCAGAGATAACAAGGTGTGGAGCTGGAGGAACACAGCAGGCCAGGCAGCATCAGAGGAGCAGGAAAGCTGTCATTCCGGCATTCTTGGCCTGCTGTGTTCCTCCAGCTCTACACTTTGTTATCACTTATTCTATTTGCTTTACTTCACCACTTTTACTCTGTTCTGCTCATTTTCTCCCTTCTCTTGGTAGAGAAGTTGACTTCTTACTGATGTTTGTTTACATAGGGACCGGTTACTCACTGGTAAGTTGTCTAAGTGACTGTGATAAATGAGCTCTAGCCAAGAATGCCTGCACGCTATTCAATCACGATGGATATCGTAGATACGTCAAATCCTGTATTCACCTAACATGCACAATATAGAGATAACAAGGTGTGGAGCTGGATGAACACAGCAGGCCAAGCAGCATCATAGGAGCAGGAAGGCTGACGTTTCGGGCCTAGACCCTTCTTCAGAATACACTTGTAGGAAGTATTAATTTTCCTTTCTAGTCCAAAGCCAATGATACCTACTTACACTGCCATTGTTGAATTTAGGCCAAAATGTTTTTCAATTGATTTCTGCACTATCTCCTTATATTCCCAAATTAACCAGCTACACTGTCTCTTACAAGATAAGGGTCATATAACTTGGATTGAAAATTAGAAGTGCAAAGAAAATTTAAAGAATAAAATGATAAAGCTTGTCCTAGAAGTTAATTAAGAAGTGGATTTATGAATTAGTTTTAACCTTGAATTATTCAATGGAAATGTTGGCAAATTCTGTGAAGAACTAAAGATTTGCAGGTGATTTATGAAGTATGTCCTTCATACAAATATGAGAAATAGAAATTGCAAGGGCTACATTATAACTAATTCAAAATATTTTCTCCTTTAATCAATTAACAAAGTACAAAGGTTGAAATAAAACAAAGGACAATGGATGCTGGATCTGGAACAAACAAAAAACTAGAAATTGCTTGAAAACCTATGTTTTCTGTTTGTTAAAAAAGATTGAAGTTAGGAATGCAATTCCTTGCCTTTGAAAATATCCAACGTGAAGCTCCTGTCAAAAAACTAACCATGTGTTATATGCATATTGAGAGTATTTCATTCCATATTGTTTTGACCCTGCGAAACCCAAGACATTTTAGAATATGTGTACATTTTTTGTCAATTTATCTTGAAAGGATATTAATAATTCAATAGACGTAGGAGTTAAAATTTACATTATCATTAAAGGCCAGCAAAATTAAATTCTTAACGAGTAAAAAAAAGAATTGTGAAGTTTTAACATTCCTGTTTGCAAAAGGCTAAAAGATCAGATGTTACTATATCTTTTATTTAAATTGAATCCACTTTCCTAAAGGACATGAGAACAAACTCGGTGAATCTTAAGCAGGAGTACAAATTGGTTATGGTTCTCAGGTGAAAATTTGTGAACAATTTTGATGTTCATTCTTTATGTTGTGAGTGCTGTTGGGTGTATTTACTTCCAATGATTCATTGTTTACAACAGCTGCAGTTACCAGTTCTCAAGCCTGTGATAATTTAGTTAGAAATATAATGCCTGGGAACATTGCATAGGTCATAAAATATTAGTAATCATACCTCTGATAAAATCATTATTGATTATGCAGGAAACTGGGGAAGTGATTGCTGGGTCCCTTACTGAGATATTTGTAGCATCGCCAGCAATGAGTGATGTGGTGCCACTATTTAAGAAAGGCTGTAAGGAAAAACCAGGGATCTATAGACCAGTGAGCCTTACGTCAGTGGTGGGTGAGTTGTTGGAGAGGTTTCTGAGGGATAGGATTTATGTGCATTTGGAAAGGCAATGTCTGATGAAAAGTCAACATGGCTTTGTGTATGGGAAATCATGTCACACTAACATGATTGAATTTTTTGAAGAGACAAAGAAGATTGATGAGGGCAGAGCAGTAGACGTTGTCGATATGGACTTCAGCAAAGCATTTCGACAAATTTCCACATAGTAGACTGATTAGTAAAAATGGAGCACATGGGATCCAGGGGAAGCAAGACAACTGAATTAAAAAAATGCTCTTGAAGGTAGGAGACAGAGGGTGGTCATAGAGGGTTGCATTTCAGACTGGAGGCCTGCGACTAACGGTGTGCCACAAGGACTGGTGCTGGGTCCACTGCTTTTCATCATTCATATAAATGATTTGGATGTGAATATAGGAGGTTTGGTTAGTACGTTTGCAGGTGACACCAAAATAGTTGATGTAGGGGACACCGAAGAAGGTTATTTTAGAGTACAATGGGACCTTGATCAGATTGACCAATGTGCTGAGGAGTGGTGGATAGAGTTTAATTTAGATAAATGTGAGGTGTTGGATATTTGTGAGGCAAATCAGAGCAACACTTATACAGTTAATAGTAGGGCCATGGGGAGTGTTGCTGAACAGAGAGACCTAGGGGTTCAGGTGCATTGTTCTTGAAAGTAGAGTCACAGATAGACAGGGTGGTGAAGAAGGTGTTTGGCATGCTTGCCTTCATTGGTCAGAACATTGAGTATAGGAGTTGGGATGCTTATTGTGGTTGTACAGGACATTAGGAAGGCCACTTTTGGAATATTGTGTTCAATTCTGGTCGCCCTTCTATAGGAAGGATGTTACTAAACTTGAGAAGGTGCAGAAAAGATTTACTAATACGTTGCCAGCTCTGGAAGGTTTGAGTTAAAGGGAGAGGCTGAATAGGCTGGGGTTTTGTTTTCCTGAAGCATCAGAGGCTGACGGGTGACCTTTTACAGGTTTATTAAATCATGAGATCGGGTGAATAGCCAAGGTCTTTTTCACAGGGTAGGAGAGTCCAAAACCATGGGACGCAGGTTTAAGGTGAAAGGGGAAAGATTTAAAAAGGACTTGAGGAGTAAATTTGTCATGCAGAAGTTGGTGCAATATTGGAACGAGTTGCCAGAGGAAGTGGTGGAGGCTGGTACAACTACAAAATTTAAAGACATCTGGTTGGGTATATGAATAAGAAGGGTTTAGAATGATATGGGAAATATGCTGGCAAATAGGACTAGGAGTTGGGATTGGAATGTCTGGTCAGCAGGAATGAGTTGGACCAAAGGGTCTGTTTCCATGTCGTATGACTCCATGAACCTATGATTCTATTTATAAAAAATTTTGAGACTTGAGCTGAACATCAGGCTGACATTCTATTACTGCACTATTGGAGGAGCTGTCTTTTGAACGAGTGTTAAACCCAAGCTGTCGGTGTTCTTATATTACAATGATGGCTATACTTTACAAGATAATTCTTTCGACTGTGTAGATCTTTGTGTTGGTGCTATGTAAATGTAAGCCTTTCTTTTTCTCTCTTTTTCTTTCTGTTGTTTGTTTTCTTCATTGTCCTCTATACATGCATCTTTAAAAATGACAAATTCCATCACAACTTTTAAGATGCATGGTTTCCCTATTCATATATATATATGTATGTATGTATATATATCGGTATCGCTGGGAGTAATTATATCTGGGAGCAACATTATAAAATGCAGATGAGAACCTCTCCTGATTTTCATTGATTTTATTTGACAAAATCATTATTGCCCATTTCACAAAAAGTTAAAATGACCCAAGTAACTTAAAGAGGGAGATCCACATTGTATATCTGAGTTAAGTGTTTAAATACAAATGTATATTATTAATATCATCATAACCTCGTTATTCATTTGCAAGAAGTTACAGTACGTTATGTTCCTATCACTTTCTAGATGGTTATTTGGGCATTCTGTGTTAATGTTTCATTGAGATAATTTGGTTCCAAACGAAACTCATCATCCATATACCTAGGAGTCAGAGAGTATAGGAAGAACAATCATTGAGAACATATTGTTTGGTCACTTAGCTTTCTGTTAACATTAAATTTGCTGTAGTAAATCAGTAAAATTGCTTGCTACTGGTTTGGATACAAATGTTTATAATTAGCCAACATCAACTACCCAAATAGCCTTAACAGCTGCATCGAACCGTTCTACAGCTGCTTTTGTAGAGTGCTGTGTATTTCAAGAGTTTTGCTTTCAACAATTGTTCATTTGCACAGCATTTTGCATCAGATGACAGCTCACATTAAATAAGCAAGTATTTTGAAAAGTACAAAGAAAATACTCACAGTGAAACAGATAATTATTTAAAAATAGTTATACCATTTTAGCTTCTCATGAAAATACTTGAAGTTGTTGCTTATTGACAGTACGTTGTACAATAAATTATAATAGACCCAGTAGGTATCCAATAAGCTTCACTAATACTAATAATTATAGGTCGCATGCAACATTTGAAAGGCAAAATTATATGGTAGGAATCTTTTAATAGGGCCTCCTATTGCTGAACAAAGCTGTACCTTTATTCAGTACTTATCAAAGTTGAGAAAACTCATGCTCTTTATTTTTACTTGAGGGAAGCATATGAAAACAATACTTATCAAGCATTCAGCTGAAGAAAAATACAATTCTGTATCAAATTTTGCAAAAAAAACACAGAGCACTTGATCTTGTTCTTCATAAAAAGGAACTACACCTGAAGCACAAGACATTGGATTGATGATGTCATATAATGGATGTAATCTCTATCTCCGATGACCCCTGTGTAACTTCCCACCCATAAACTGGTGTATGCATTCATAACAAAATGGTAAAAGGGTCCAGAGATCTCAAATATCCAATCCCTGCCCATTTTGCTCTGGCTTTATGTACATTGCCAGTGACAAAATGGTCAGATTGAAAGGTGGGGACTTTATTGAAATATGTTCACAGTATGAATTGTATCACTGTAAATTCAACACCAGTTTCTCAATGATAATATTCATAATTTGGCTAGGAGACCCTTTCTTTCTGAGGTCAACACATGAAAGCACACTATTCCTGCTGTTAATCAAACTGTAAAAGACATCACACGTACTGGAGTGTGAAGTTCTCACTGACCTCAGAAACTACCACAAACCTGCCATTTACAAACCCTTAGTACAATTCATAGACCAAAACCTTAAAAATGGACTCCCAGTTAAAGAGATTCTCCAAAATGACACAAAGCCCTTTTAAATAACAAAGAACCAAAAATGAAATGTTGCCTCATCTTGCATTTAACAGAAAAAATGAGTTAAAGCTAATCATGTAGAATGTCAAGAAAACACCCAGTGAAGAAGATCCACACCAGCTTCTCAAAGGCAGCTTATTATATGACAATAAATGTTAGCCTTACTAGAAATGCGTATATCCCAAGAATGAATAGTATTACAAAATACCAGAGAACAGTTTAGCCTGTCTCAAACAACAAGGTAAAGTCGCTATGGTCCCAGACGACCACAGGGTTTCTCTCTCAAATTATCTTGTGAATTGTAAATGGCAAAAGAATCAAGGGGCATAAGAACTTTTTAAATGTAGCGCATGGATAGGACCTGGAATGCACTGCCTGAGAGTACGCTGCAGGAAAATTCAGTCAGGGCTTTTTAAAGGCATTTCAATATTTATCTGAAAAGAAAATAATGCAAGGGGACAGGGCAGGGAAATGACACTAAGCTGGATCATTCTTGAGGGGAGGCCACATGTTTTCCAGCTATTCAGTAACCATTACATCATTCCATAAATCTACAAACATGTAAGTGGTATATGCACAAAAAATAACCACAAAGTTCTGCTGCAATCAAAGAATGAGACTTTACATGCATATCTGTGGAATTTGAGCACAATTGTAGATAATGGCAGGCAGTGTACAACTACTTGAAATGGAAAGGCTTCAGAAATACAGTTCTGTAAGGAGGACAAGAGTGAATAGCTAAATGCCCGACTTTCAATTTTGTTCATTTAGATTAAAGGTGTCAAACTCATCCCAAGTAGGTAATTATGTTTGTCAAATCAGAACACCTTGTACAAATGAAAGAAATGGAAATAGACCAATGTATTTGCTAATGGAACAGTTTTCTGCAGGATACAAATGATTAAGCATTACTGTTTAATGCACAGATTTTTAGAACAGAATCAGGTTGCTCCTGTTCCACCTTGATTAATGACTTTTGAATGCAGGTGAACTTTTATGGACAGACTTGCTAAGAAAATCTTATTAAAATGAATTTCAATCTTCTCCTTCTCACAGTTTAATCTTAGTTCTAATTCCTTGAAACTCAATTTGTATCCATCATTAGTTCAAACTATTTAGATAATCAGGTCTGACAGTGTCTGATTCTGAGAATGCAATCTGGATTTAATTGAAAGTATATTCTTCAACATTTGTAGCATTTGAGCAAGACTAAACTAAGAAAGCAGGAAGTTCAGGAAGATGTAAAAATTATTCTGCCAGTGAAAGTTCATTTGTCTTGTACACTAATTCCCTCCCATCAGAGCATTTGAGTACTTTGAACTGTTCTAATATTTCTGAGCCTTCTACTTTCTGCTAATCATCCCTATTCTTAAAGAAGTTCTTTCAATTTCTGGTTCATTTAGGTCCTGTGTTTTATGAGGAAATGGTTCTGAAGGAGTTAATATTAAAGCTGCATTTTGTTCTATCCAATATGGAGATATCACACAGTATGTGGCTGTAGAACAGTCAGTATAGCAAGAGGACCCAATGGAGACAGAGGTGTCATCCAATTGCACCTGAGCAGCTAACATTCTCTGAGAATTTAACATTCAGAGCATGCTCAGTTCCAAAGCTTACGAGATGGCAATCCTTGATTCTGCCTAGTGAGAGGACAGTTCAGAGGTCACAGAAGAGCAATTCGAAAGGTTAAAGACAGGGACTGAAATTGTAAGAGAGGCAGAGAGTAACTCTGTGTTTAAAGTGCTGATTTGTAACTGTATTGCAGGAAAGGCAACTGAACTGCATGGGTTCTGTAAAGGGGACACAGTCAAGTCTTGGACTGAGATTTTTTGAGGGATTTCTGACATGAGGCCTAGTAAGTTTTCTCACTGTATCTTACCAAACTTGTGTCATTAACTATCTACATTGTCTCTATGGACACCCTCATGTCCAATTCCTGCCCCATCTTACCACGCATCATTCCTAAAAAAACTTACCATCCAGCAGATATCCTGTAACTCACTGGCATCTCTTTCACTTGCACCATCTTTAAGAGTCTAAATGAAAACAGTAAGAACTGCGGATGCCGTAAATCAGGAACAAAAACAGAGGTTGCTGGAAAAGCTCAGCTGGTTTGGCAGCATCTGTGAAGAAAAAATCAAAGTTAACATTTCGGGTCTGGTGACCCTTCCTCAGAACTGGAACAAAAACAGAAGTTGCGGAAAAAACTTTTCCAGCAACTTCTGCTTTTGATCTTTAAGAGTCTGTTGTACACTCAGGCAAGCACTGTCAGATAGAGCTGTCCTGCACATGAGGGGTGTCACAGGTACACAGGATGGTGAAGAAGGTATTTGACATGCTTGCCTTCATTTGTCAGAGCATTGAGTATAGGAGTTGGGACATCACGTTATAGCTGTACAGGACAGTGGAGAGACCAATTATGGAATACTGCACACAGTTCTGGTCGCCTTTCAATAGGAACCATGTTATTAAATTAAAAAGGGTGCAAGGGTGATCTTAGAAATCTTAGAAAGATTTATAAAGATTTTATCAGGATTAGAGGGTTTGACTATAGGGAGAGGCTCTATAGGTTGGGACTTTTTCCCCTGGAGTGTAGGAGGCTGAGGAGTGACCTTTAGACATTTGTAAAATCATGATAAGGTGAATAGCAAGGGCTTTTTCTCTAGAGTAGGGGAGTTTAAGCTAGAAATAATAGGTTTCAGTTGAGACGTGAAAGATTTAAAGGGGACCTGCGGGGCAACTTATTCACACAGAAGGTGCCATGTATATGGAATGAACAGTCAAAGGAAATACAATATTTAAAAGATATTTGGACAAATACATGATTAGGAAAGGTTTAGAAAGATATAGGCCAAATGCAGACAAATGGGACTGGTTTGATCTGGAAGCCTGGTCGGCATGGATGAATTGGGCTGAAGGGTCTGTTTCTGTGCCGTATGATTCTGTGACTCTACAACAGGGGGAAGTTATTGCCTTACTTTGTGGGCAGGGACCTGGAGGACCTGCAGAAGGGAGTGGTGCACAGGCAGGACTTCCTGCCTTCCCCAGGGCCAGCAGTGAAGGGCAAGAAACCAGACCATGTTAGATTGGTCTGAGGTTGCCGCCTGGTTAAGAAGCATCCTATAAGTAGACTGGAGATTAACTATGAGTGTTCTTAGAGGCTGGCACACACCAGACAGATTCATCTGGCAACATTGCCAAAGATCACCAGCCTGAAAGCAGTTCTCTGATTGGTTCCTGGGTAATTTGTGAGTGTGAACGACAGGTCCAGAACCCTCGGGCCTCTGGAAGGGGAAATCTTGTAGCTTTCTCTCCATTAAAATGCCTGAAATGAGTGAAAGCCAATTGTTTTCTTCCACCAGTTGCTTGAGATGTTTGTTTGAACCAATAATTCAGAAATGCTGTGTCTCCTGTGAAGAAGTGAAAGATCATGAACGAAAAGATCAGAGAAATGAGGATTTGGGAAGCAAAAATAACAGCTATCAATTCTTGAGGACTGGTACAATTGAACTAGTTTCTTTTACTCATAACACCAATGTTTTTGTTTGCCTGTGACTATCTGCATGAATGTGTAGGGTTTTTGTTAGAAAGCGATTAGAGTTTAACTGATTGAGTTATAGGTTAGTAGTTCATAACTGTTTATTGGCATTTAGAATCTATTTGTTTGTAATAAGTAGTAGTTCTTGTTAAGTACTGAATTTTGGTTCATGTTTTCTATTAAACCAAGCCTGTCAGACAAGTAAATGGCAAGCTTTGTGATCCCTGATAAAAATGCTTTAACTTCAGGGATGACTTCAGGGATATAATTTCCAGTGCGCTACTCCAGTGAGACATGACAGTAACTGTGACCCATTAGTCAATGTAAAGTACACTTATTGTTACTATACATTGAAATACATCTTGTTGTATGAGACAAGTGCCTCTTCTTGTTAAGACTCAATAGTGCTTTATCCTCTACCATGGCTAATTAGATAAAACCTTATACCCAGTTTAGAATGGAGGATTATTTAAAATAGTTTGAGAAGACGAGAAAGAAAGGTTATTGGCAATACTCTATGCTAACTACAAGCTGCCAGTGGTTAGCTCTACAATACATAACATCTTGCAGCTTAATTTCCTTTCTCATTATGAAGTAATAATTTAGCTTTACAATATTTTATGCCAGTTATTATTCATAGGTTTCAATATTTCTCCATAACTCCTTCTTTCCAGAATGCAAAATTAACACGATTTTCATAGCTCTTCTTATTTATATTTGGGATTTGTCTTGTTCCTCTTTTCTGTATCATTTCCAAGACACTTAATTTTTTTGCCAAGCATGCTGTCCAAAACTGAAGTCTAACAGATAAATCTAACACTTCTGCTTTTGGTCTTGACCTGGTGTTGTCCTACTGCATGGATCCATGCTTTATTCAATGCTGGTATTGCAGGATTTATTCTTAAATATAGCCCAATCAGTGCTGTCAAAGTCTTTAGTGTATTGTGTGTGGAATTGTATGATACTGATCTTACAATGTATCCTAGTCATTAGCTTATTTCATTTGCCTCATTACCTAGACTTCAAACTAAGAGATCTATCCTGACTCTCATATCACCCTGTAAACAATCAGAATCATTGTATATTTATAACTTTCAGTATTTTAATATGTGCAATATTTCAGCTGTAATTAAATTAAAGTTAATTAAAATTCAGAGATAACACGGTGTAGAGCTGGATGAACACAGCAGGCCAAGCAGCATCAGAGGAGCAGGAAAGCTGACGTTTCGGGTCAAGACCCTTCTTCAGAAATGGGGGAGGGGAAGGGGATTCTGAAATAAATAGGGAAAGAGGAGGAGGCGGATATCGACCCGAAACGTCAGCTTTCCTGCTCCTCTGATGCTGCTTGGCTTGTTGTATTCATCCAGCTCTAAACCGTGTTATCTCAGATTCTCCAGCATCGACAGTTCCTACTATCTCTTAATTAAAATTCAATTTGCTTTTTGTCTTCCTGATTGCATCATCAATGTAAAGCATTTTCAAATATTTACAAAGTCTTCAGTATCCACTGTTTGTTTTCCAATTTTTGCCTTTTGAATTTGATAGGCTTTCTAGTAGTTTGCTTCAGCAAAAATTTCTGCAAGTAATAGTGTAGATCTTCAAGAGATCCAATTCAACAATTCTCAACTGATGTTAAACCGTAGCTATTGGAACCAGGTGGATCTTATTGACCACAAGATCCTTGATTGGGGTTATTAACATGTGCCAATCAGGAAGCCCTTTCCGACAGATACAAACAGGGGATTCAGAGAGTCTCCTGATTCAGGCACTGCATCAGAGCTGGCTGGTCACAGCAAGTGTATTGTGCACATGTACATAAAAGGTGACTTGGTAATGGGATACTAGCCTCTGTGCAGTTATTTCAAAACTTTTCCCTTTTTTAGAAAACCAGTTTCTTATAAACTTGTTTTTTTTATATTCTGAGTTCTGGTTTGTCTTTCCAGATCTATGCACTCCCCTCCTTCTCATACAATACACGTGAGCATGCACAAATGTGTACACATAGAGACCTATTAATGCTGTTGTTTTATAACACAGGTTCCAGACCAAAAGGACCTGTACCTTTAAGACAAATACATGATGTTACATGACATCACAATGTGTGACATTCCGGTATAAAGATATTCAGTTACACTTTCTCTCCAAATGAGTCAGTCTGATATATTCTGTCAGCTTTGTGTATGTAATGTACATTAATATCAGTGAACACACACTCATATGATATGTAAGCCTGTGATATTGTAGCCACGTAAACAGTTAGTGTTATTGAACCACAAGCTGTCTGTCTCAACAAGAACTCGACTCCCTGTGGCCTAACAGATAGACAATCACAGACTGCAACAATAGCATTGGGCAAAATATGATCAGTTGCCTGGAGGTGGATCTGGTGGTCGTCAACCAGTAACCCTTTGAGAATGGCATGTTGCATTGGACTCTAGCTGATCTTGCCCTGCTGTGACAGATAGCTGCTTGTTGCTTACTAGTGCAGGATTACAGATATCGTCGAATCTTCACAATGGTGGATTGGCTTCATGCTTTGGGCAAAGCCCAATAAGTGTCTGAATGCTGTTACCCAGCCACAGGGCAACTGAACCCTCTGGTATTTAAAATCCACTCCCACACTGTGAACAACTTCTGCTACATGAAACAACTCCAGCCATTCTGTGGAAGGGCAGGGAGGCCTCTACAAGATGACATTGAGGAAATGCACATTATTCAAAATGACTCCGAGGATGACTCCGTCTTGTTATACTCTCAGGTTCACCTGCTTACCACAGCAGCACTCACCCCTTCTGATAGGCCAGCCACAGCACATCTCCATGTACCCTCTCTTTCGCCCAATCAGGTACCCATTCTGCCTCTTATTTGGCCATCTTCAGTAAGTTCATGCAGGTCAGGCATCACCATAATAGTTAGAACTCGCTTTTGCTCCTGAGCTCAGAAGACATTCAAATGTGCTAAGATTCTTCATCGAGTCTTTTCTGGTGAACAGTTAAAGTGGTATGATTGCCATTTGCTACTTTATTCCAGTTGATATTAATCTTAGGTAATTTTTGACAGTTAGTTTTGACGGACTGTTCATGCAGCAGAAGCTCTTCCCAGTCTAAGCCTAATATGGTTTTCATTTGACATTCATGATGCTAATGGCTGATGTACAAAAGCCTATCAATTTAGATATGGCACGAGAGAACTGCAGAATATCATGGAACTATACACCAGTGCTTTCATGGTGTTATGGACCAGACCAGACCCCCTCAAAATATTTTTAGAAGGTAGCCTAAACCCAAACTTTTCTTATTTTAAAGTTGGATGTGAAGTGCCTTGCTCCAGATTCGATGTGACCTGTCAAACTACTCAACATTAAGCAAAATACAAATTATTTAAATGCTACAGTTAAAATACAAACAAAAGAAAGAGGAATTTAGAATAACTTAACAATTGGAAAACTTAACCGAATAATAGATACAGTACCTATTACGAATTAACTGTTCCAATAAAGTAATATCCCATAAACACATGTCTTGGCAAAAAGGCAAATTCAGACACAGATTCTCACATGCAGTTCTCTAATCTAAGAGGAAAAAAAACTTCAAGAGAAAATTCAGAGAAAGTAGCAGCTAGGAGACATTCACCGAATCTTCCAACTCTCTTGAGACCCCAAAAGCTTCTTCTAAAACTAAACCTAAAACGTTATTAAAAAAAACTAGTCTGTGAGAGCTGGCCACATCCAGACTGCTTCCATTGTTTCAACTTTTTTAAAAAAAGGCCTCACAAGCTGTTTATTTTCATAGAGACAGCTTTCTACCTCTGTCTTACAACCTCTCTTCAAAATAATCAGGACTAAATAACCTCTTAAAGTGACAATAATGACACAATGGGACTACCTTAATGAACAGATGCATATTTAAAAGATTTAAATAAATTCAAGGCATTGACCAACCATAATGCCAAAATGTCAAGAACGAAGCTTGTTTCAATATTATTAAAGTGACCACTGAGTGTGAAATCTTGACCTGGAAAAATAAGATGCTTTACTAGCCAGATCAAATTGTTGCATGTCAGGCCCAGTTAAATGCAGTTTGATCTGGGTCTCACAGTGTTAAGTTGCTTGAGGCCATTTGCAGTCTGCTTGACTGGAGCTCAGTAAGTTTTCAGTCTTTATAGCAGTAGTGCTTGGAGCATAAGGGGTGGTGAACGTGCACCAAATAGTTATTAACAGAATATACAAGAGTGATTAATTTTTTTTTTGCATTTTTCATGATTATAGTTCACATACATATTTTACAATCATATATATTACGAGGTGACATTTATTATGTTGTCAGAAAGAAGATAGTGTGATAGTGGGTAATAGAGTGAAGGTTGGGAACGTGGGCCTGTTGGTGAATGGGAATTTGTTATTTAGTGATCGATATAATGTATGAATGATTTGTTCACATGGACCCCAGGTAAAAAGGGACTGTCTCCTTTTGTCTTCCAATCACTCCACTTCATATTACACCTACCTGTCCTCCTTTCAGGGAGAACTTGCCAAGTGGATATAAAATTGGCTTGACAGTAAGAAATAGAAGGTGGTGATGGAAGGTTTCTTTTGGACTGGAGGCCTGTGACCAGTGGTGTTCTACAGGGTACTGTGTCCATTTTTGTTTGTCATTTATATAAACGATTTGGATGAGAATTTAGGAGACATGGTTAGTAGGTTTGCGGATGACACCAAAATGTGTGGTATTGTGGAGAAAGAAGAAGGTTATCTAAGATTACAAAGATTGTATCAATGAGCTGAGGAGTGGCAGAGGCAGTTTAATTTGGATAAATGCGAGGTGTTGCATTTTGGTAAAAAAAACTAGGCAGGGCTTATACAATTAATGGTAGCGCCCTAGGTAGTCTTGTAGATCAGAGACCTGGGGGTTCAGGTACATAAATCTTTGAAGTTTGCATCACAGGTACACAAGGTGGAAAAGAAGGCATTTAGCACACTTGCCTTCATTGCTCAGGCCTTTGAGTACTGAAGTTGGGATGTCATGTTAAGGTTATGCAGGACTTTGGTGAGGCCACTTTTGGAGTACTGTGTACAGTTCTGATCATCCTGCTATAAGAAGAATATTATTAAATTGGAAACAGTTCAGAAAAGATTTACCAGGATATTGCCTGTAATAGAGGATTTGAGTTGTAAGGATAGCTGGGACTTTTTTCACTGGAGCATAGGAGGCTGAGGGGTGACCTTATGGAGGTTTATGAAATCATTAGGGTCATAGATAAGGTGAATAGCAAGAGGTTTTTCTCTAGGGTGGCAGAGTTCAAAACTAGGGGCATATTTTTTAGTTGAAAGGAGAAAGACTTAAAAAGGACATGAGGGGCAACTTTTTTGCACAGAGTGGTTCATATATGGAATTAACTGCCAGAGGAAATGGCGAATGCAGGTACAGTTACAACATTTAAAAGACATTTGGATAAGGACATGAACAGGAAAGGTTTGGAGGGATATGGGCCAAATGCAGGCAAGTGGGACTAGTTTGGTTGGGAACGTAGTCAGTGTGGATTAGTTAGACCATGCTGTATGACTCTATGATTCTTTGTTTTCTTATTCCTCTGCTTTTATTTCACTGCTGCATTAGATGTGGACATCACTAACAAGGCTAGCATTTAATTACCCATTCCTAATTGCAATTGAGAAGGTGGTTTGAGTCACCTTCTTGAACCACAGTGCTCTGAATGGTGTCAATACATTTTGTGCTGTTTGGAAGGTGGTTTTGGAAATTTGACAAAGCAACGGCTATATAGTTCCAAGTCAGGATTGTATTTTCAAAGGCAAATATGGAGTTCTGCCAGCATTGTGAAGAGAAACAGAGTTAATGTTTCAGGTCGAGATGTCATCTTGACCTGAAACCTAACTCTGTTTATTCCAAAGCTAGAGAGCTAACCTGCTGAACATTTCAGCAGCTTTCGTTTTTATTTCAGGATGTGGCTTGGAAAGGAGCTTATAGGTGGTAGCATTCCCAAATACCCACTGTCTTTGTTCTTTGAGATACTGAGAGATTGGAAGGTGCTGTTGAAGGAAGCTCAGTGAATTGTTACAGTACATGTTGTATACACAGTGTTGCTACTGTTGGTAGAGGGACTGATTGTTAATGTGGAGCTGATCATATGGGCTGCTTTGCTCTAAATAGTGTTGAGCTTCTTGAATGTAGTTAAAGCTGCACTCATTCAGGAAAGTGGAGAATATTTCTTCACACTCCTGCCTTGTACCTTGTAGAGAATAGAAAGTCTTTGGTGAGACAGAAGATGTGCAATCACTGAAAAATTCCCAGTCTCTGGCCGGGTCTTGCAGCTGCAGATTTATAAGGCTTATCCTGTTAAGTTTCTAGTCAATGGTAACATCCAGGATGTTCATAGTGGGAGATTCAATTATGGTAATGACAATGAATGTCAAGCAATCACAGGATTAAAATTGGACATTCTAAATTGACACATAGCAGGAGAAATCAGAAAATTGGGCAAACGGAACTAAACAGTAGCCAGCATCTATTGGCTACAAAGATAAGTGGAAACCAAGGTCAAAAAGGTTACAAAGGTTCAGGGGGAATGAGTTATAAGCAACCCAAGGTTGTGTATTGGAGAAGTGTCAATCAGGCAGTCTGGCATCTTGACTGTCTAACGTACGTGCACTTTGCACCTCACAGCATAGCAACAATGAAGGGTGTTGGCATGACCCATTGGATGATTTGAACCCAACTCATGTGCCCACTGGCCAAAGGCCACAAAACATTCTGGTGTGAGGGGGTGGAATAAGAACACACATCTGGAGGCTGGCTTCTCAACGAAAACTTGATCTGGCCCTACAGCTAAGCTCCAACCATATGGAGAGAGAGAGAGAGAGAAAGAAAAGTTCTATACTGACCTACGAGACCAACCTTCATGGAAGAGAACCAGTTGTACATTGGTGAAGAAGGAAATTCCAACAGCCCAGCTCAAACACGTGGATCGTCGTGTGTAATATCCTTTCTCGGACGCATAGAGCTAGATAGAGAGTAAATAATGTGGGAATGTGGGAAATGCTCACATTTTGTTTTTACTAGGGAATATTTTGTTAATAAAGTTGAATTGAACTCCAAACTGAATTCTGTGTCTCTTTGTCTGCCTTCGTCCAACAAGAGTGCTTGGGTAAGGTGTTTTTAATACATAAACTTATTGAATTGTCCAAAGCACGGGCAGTAAATGTCGAGGCTGATTATTAATTCTTTCATTTTGGAGATGCTCATTACCTGTTATGAATGTTACTTGTTACTTACCAGGTCAAATTTGAATGTTGTCCAATTGCTACGCATGGATGTGGACTGCTTCAGCATCTGAGGAATCAGTTGGTGGGTGATAACAACAGAGGTTTTCTTATACTAAACACGTTGTGCAACATGAAGCATACTAATTTAAATCTTCATCATATGTTCATTCTGCTCATCCAGAGTGGGTCAGGGAGCAAGAACATTGCTTGAGAACATGTCTCATCATGTTTCTGATGGTAGCATGGCCCTCATTGTAGGCCTGCTGTGAACATGTGCTCACAAGTTACAGGCAATGTGGATAATCCTTGTACATTTGGTGAGGGTTATGGTGAGGGAGAGGCTCAACATCTCATAATGATGAGCGTGAGCTAAATTGGTGGATGGGTAGATGGGGATATGAGAGAGGAACTGCATTGAAAGAGCATGATTGATAGGGTGTGTAAGGTAAGTGAGGGTGAAGAGTAATTTAATAGCGTAGATTCAAAAGCAGGGTAATAAATTGAGATAATGCACGCAGCAGGTTGAGGTGAATGCCCAACCTTTTGTTTCACCTTTCCTGACCTGGTAAAATCAGTAAAGAGGTTCCCACAATGCATTGATGGGCAATTCCTGCTACTGACCAGCTCTGTCACCCCCAGCCGCATCTCCTTAATGTGAGCAGTGGATTACTCCCTCCCATTTCTGGGGAAAGTTATTTCCCTTAGACTCCTCAATATACTCAGCAGCACAAAGGAGGCATTGTGAAATTGGGGCACCGACTTTGATTGTTCGTATTTCATTGTGATAGTTCTCCTCTGTTGGTTCCAAGTTCCTGCAAATTGCAATTAAATACTGGAGTTAAGATTCTGTCACGTGCATTGTCATCATGCTCACTACCACTCATTGGGAAACCTGGCTCATACTCTTTACATCATACTGGCAAGGCACAGATGCTGTTTCTGAGGTTTTGGATATGTCCATGTTTGCTCTTAATATAGACCCTAAGTTTTATATAATTTGTTGTTATCGTAAGATTGAATACTTGTGCAATAACTGTCAATATCTAATTTTAAATTTTTTGTCTATTTTAATTGTGTAAGGGCCTGCCAGTTTTGACCAAATAAAGGTTGACCTTTACTTTGACGAAAGTGCTCAGATAACTATCTGATCTTCAAATGTCACAGACGTATATCCATTTTTTACCAATGACAGGAGCTGCCTATCCTGTCTAGGAGTTTAGATAAAATTCAGATTTATTATCAAAATTATTTATACGAGCCTCTTGTTAGAATGGATAACAAAGATTCAGATCTAACTTCATTCCAAGCCTTTAGTCTCTGTTTATCATTTGTTTATGATTTGACCAATTTGGTCCTAAAAGTTAACTACTCCTGTTCTTGTTACATTGCCCAGATATTCTGAAGGGAATGTAGTTAAGCAGCAGAGCAGACAGGAGACATGCATTGGGACCATGTGGAAATGCCCATGTACCTGACTCTGTGGGAATTTCTGGGAAGTTAAAACTTCCAATGTGCAATTACCCTGTGTCTGGAATCCTATGAGCAAGTCCCCACCTCTGAGTTAGAGACTTTGGAAGGTTCAAGACTTCCTTGTTTTAATAGTTAGCCCAAAAAGGCTCAGAAGAATTAAAACCTGTCCTAATTTCTGGCCACCGTAAAACTGACCATGCCCACCTACCCTCCTGGCTTAGTACTGACTCAGCCTTCCCATCAATCCTCCTGTTAAAATCAGGCATCCCTTCCAAACTCCACATTATTTCAACCCATCACAACATCCAACCCTCAATTCCCCATTTAGAGCACCCCACCCCCCATCAAACACTGCATCTGACTCACCACCACTGGTCTGACCCCCAACTCACCTTCTACTCCCTATGTATACTTGACACCCCTTGGACTACCTACCTGCAGACTACTCCTTGCCTTTGAGACAACCCCGCTCCTGCACCATCTTGCACTTTTATCCCACTGTACTTGGCAAACCTACCAAGCCTCCAGTCTATCTCCTCGATAACTTGGCATTATGCACTATCCCACTCCCCCACAGCCAGGCACTAGTGTACCTCACGCACCTGGCACGCTCCTGCTCTCAGAAAAAGATTTACCAGGATATTACTCGGAAGGGTTTGAGATATAAAAATAGACTGGAAAGGCTGAGATTCTTTTTCACTGGAGCGTAAGAGGTTGAAGGGTGACCTTATTGAGGTTTATAAAATCATGAGGGGCATAAGGTGAATGACAAGGGTGTTTTCCCTAGAGTGGGGGATTTCAAAACTACGAGGCATATTTTGAAAGTGAGAGAAGAAAGGTTTAACAAAGGACATGAGGGGCAGCTGTTTTACACACAGATTGGTTCGTGAGTTACAATGCTTAAAAGACACATGGATAAGTTCATGCATAGCAATGGTTTGGAGGAATATGGGCCAAGTGCAGGCAGGTGAGACTAGTTTAGTTTAGGAACATGGTTAGTGTGGATTAGTTGGTCTGA
The DNA here is from genome assembly GCF_021869965.1 of Rhincodon typus. Lineage (NCBI taxonomy): Eukaryota > Metazoa > Chordata > Chondrichthyes > Orectolobiformes > Rhincodontidae > Rhincodon > Rhincodon typus. The sequence goes on from NC_063336.1 coordinate 96,889,757, forward strand.
ATGGGTCTGTTTCCATCCTGTATGACTATGACCCAACTGACACCTATATTTCTCACTGCCCTGCTGCCCCATCTTTTCACCCAACTGCCACCCTGTGCCCCAGCCACCCAGCGTCTGTACCCTTCCCCCAATTTTACAGCCTGCCCCTCATTCACCCTGCCACCCTAACCTTCACACCCAGTCACCTGCTATTTTGCCACATCCTTGCCTGGGAACAGTATCTCCCAACCACTTGCCATTCCAACTCCTCACTTATATGGTTAGATTTTCTCAGTGGCTGTCACAGTAGCTTTGGGACATTTTTAAATCATGGATTATGGCAGAAATTGTTGTAAACGGGGTTGTGCTTTCATTGCCGATACACTCCATCTGTGTGTGGATTGTTGGACTGGACTGGACAGCTTCGGCTCAGAAGGCCCCAGATGCCGAATTTAAGGCAAAAATCTCTGTAAAGGTAGGTGGTAACTTTTCGTCCATCTGGGTCAGAAATAAGGATTCTGCCCCAGACTGAAAGGTTCAGCCATTGTATCATTATTATAGTAAAATTCTGTGATCCCTATGCTGATTATGCAATTGTTATAAAATTACTGATGTTCTGTTTGACACTTAACAAAAATAATCTTATTTTATAAAGGATTTCCTGCAACCATTGTCTTTTTAGTTAAGCCAAAATGTGTTCTCCTTTTCTGCCTAACCTCAGTACACTGCTGACAGTTTTACTGTTTTGGCAAAACAAGAAATTCATTTGTGTTTTATTTCCCCACCACAAACTCCTTTCCTTTGGTTTCTGATCTCAACATTTTACTGAAGCCTTTAGTTCCAATATACTTGCTTATCTATCCGAAACTCCCATCCTCAAGGCAGAGCTAAATGCTTTTTTTACAATGCTATGTTATCTTCTTAAAAGATTTACTGAGATGAGGGTGCATATAAATCTGTCTCTGAACAATTCTTCCAAAATTGGTGGTTTTAGGATCACTTCTTAAGTTCAGCAGAAAAACAACCATCAGGCGACAGGCAACAGAACAACATTGGAAATACTTAGTAGATCAATCAGTACCTGTGAAATACCGGTAGGACAGACACACTAGAGTTAGTGACACAGTGGTGTACAGTCAGGACATAGTTTCCTTGGGAATCCTTAACATTGGAAGGGATAAGAAAAAGAAAATGGGCATGGGAACCTCCTGCTGAATACCACATACTGTGCTTCACTCCTTCCTCCCCGGCTGATGACTTGTGCTCCTTCATGTTAAATACCCCTTGGGGGAAGCACTGAGTATGCAAAGGGTGCAGAATATTTTCTAGTTGGTGGTCTTCAATGTCCGTTGTCAAGAGTGGTTCAGAAGAATCAATGCTGACTATGTTGCTTAGGTCCTAAAGGGCATTGCTGCTGGATTGGGTCTTTGGGAAGTGGTGAAGGAACCAGTAAGAACAAAAAATCTATTTGACCTTATGCTCACCAATCTACCAGTTGATCATAGCCATCCCTTCAACCAAATAAAAACTTAATGGTAAAACCTTTGGCACTACAGATATTGAAAGCACTTCAAACATTTTGGTGCTAAATTCATGGCTTACCTGGGATAGGATGGCCAGCTGGTGATGGAAGGGTAAAATTGGACACCATGGTAGCGGCACCATGCCCCTCACTCACCCATCCTGAGAGTATATTCCTCCCCAGCCGGGAATGTGTTGAGTGACCTGCTTGCCTGTAGTCCACTTGAAAACCTAATGGCCACTTAATGGACTCCTCATGCTGTCAAGTGCAAAAGCTAATGTCCAGTCAACTGGAATGGAGATGCCTTCAGTTGGAGTCCCAGGGTCCCAACAGAAGCTGCCCCATACTCCAGGGTTTCCTCATATCTTCTTCTCTGTCTACTACATCCTTCCCAACTCCCACACCCACCTCAATAGGACCAGCGAATCTGGCCCCACTAAGACCCCGAGTTTACTTAGTTCCAGACTCTTACAGTCCCTTCTTCAGTGTGTACCTTGTATTCACAGCAGGGACCTTCTGGTGGTACTGCCAGGACAGAAGAGCTACTATCCATTTGATAGGCAGGTATTGTTCGGAGATGGGACTTCCTCTTGGTTGGGTGCAGAGATCCCACTTGCATGGCTGGGGGTGGGGAAGTTGTTGTTGTGGTGGAGATTGCAAGCTGGTATGAGCAGGCAAGCTCACACACAATTTTTATGTCAGGACAGCGGACCTGTGTAAAATGTAGCCCCAGTGGTTCTATTTTAGATTCAAAAGATTTCCAGTTTGATTTTATTCATTAACAGATATGTTTGTTTATTTTTGTTTTATTGTGACTGAATATGAAACAGTCAACACTAATGAAAGTATTTGGACTAATATGCTTAAGGTCATCAAGTGTATTTCCTCTTGGGTTAATCATGGCCACTAACTCTCTGATTGAAAAACAACTTTGACTGTACAAACTATTTCGAGAATAACATTTTTTGTCAGCATCTCTGATTGACTGTACCACAACATTTTAAGACAAATTCACTTCAAGTAGATCCTTACGGAAATTCTCCATTCTTCCTCTTTGTTGCCATAATTGATTCTGCAAAGTCCAGATTAAACTATTCTTGTTCAACAAAACTCTTAATCACCAACATGCCTGTGTATGCTGAAAATCTTCTGAAAGATTCAATTTGAAACACATTGAGCAACAAGAGAAGAGGTTTCTCAGTCAAAGGCAATGACTACTGTGCTTTTGACATCACCTGAGTCACATCTGTGGAAAATAACTAGTTGTGTATTAAAACAACATCAGATTCCATGGATGACCTTCAGATGCACTTGACTTGGAAGATCAAAGAGTGCTTTACAGTACTTTCTCTCAAGTAATAAAATAATTGCCCATCTGATAAACATAAATATGTCTTACAACTAGTTAAGGGCTAACAATACATCTGATTGACTCCATCACTCTAAACTCCCCATGTATCATGAAACGGTTTTTGTGGTGCAGTTGCAGTGTTCCTACCTCTGGATCAAAGGTCTGGATTCAAATCTCATCTGCTCCAGAAGTGTGTACTAACATCTTTGAACAAGGGAGCCTGGATTGGTTCTCTGAATCATAGAATCCCTACAGTGTGGAAGTAGGCCATTCAACCCATCGAGTCCAACTGACCCACAGAAGAGCACTCCGCCCAGACTTACCCCCTGCCCCCCAAACCCCACCCTCTATAACCCTGCATTTCCCATGGCTGGCTTTCTGCCTGCATTTTCCACCTAGCCAACACATCCCTGGACACGATGGACACTTTAGCATGGTCAGTCCACCTAACCTACACATCTTTGGACTGTAGGAGGAAACCGGAGCACCTGTAGGAAACTCATGCAGACACAGGGAGAATGTGCAAACTCCAGACAGTCACCCAAGGGTGGAATCAAACCCAGTTCCCTATGCTGTGAGGCAGCAGTGCTAACCACTGAGTCACTGTGCCACTAAAGGTACTTCTCAATGCCCCTCCTCAACTTACCTTATTGACTAGTGAGGGCTCTGATAACGAAACTATATACATCACTTGACTAAGGCATGGCAGTCCTTAACAAGGCACCAGTAGGTTGATTATGTCCATTTTTGGGATCATAACAATGGAATCAACTGATACCTTTGGGAATCAGCTTGGAAGAAGCTACAGATGAGGGAATAGAATAGAATATAAATTCAATGTGATGTGTAGTTTTATATGAAAAATACATTGGAAAGTTTTATAACTCACCCTACCAAGGCGTTTATCTTAATGACAGAAGTCACATGCAATAATGAATGTTATTAATGTTGATGCAAAGAAGGAAATCCTGAAGATGCTTGACCAATGAAACTGTGCCATGTTGTGGTGCTGGCAGTTATAAAGTAGCAAATAGTTGGGCAACTGCAGCAACATCACTACCTGGAGGTGATCACTTCTGCGTTGACATGAACCATTTTAGCACCTAGTCAGTGGCCAGATCTGCTTAATGGTGGTGAACATCTTCAACCGAAATTAGAAATATTAATGATACCATCAAAATTGTCTGAACTAACAAAGGAGCTGATGGAAGATGCAAAGAACCCAATAGCATGTAATGAATACATCACACCCCAGTCAACAAAATAATCTGGTTAACTCAACTTTCTCTGTAACACAAACATGGCGAAGAACATTGAAATACATTGAACTTGTTTAGTGTGTGATAGGAGGAGCAACGCCACCATTTGCCTCACTTTCATTCTTTTGTAATTTATGGTAGAAACAAAAGCAGAGATCAGACAAATGAAACATGCTAATGGTTCTCAACTTGATTGTCCCTCATTTGAATCTAATCCTTCTCAGTTCTGGATATATTATGCAACATTCTTGGCTCGCACTCTCTGTCACCCAGAAAGACAAGGACACAGATAAGCTTAAGAACATAGGAACAGGAGGAGACCATCCAGCCCATTGAGCCTGCGCCACCATTCATTAGGATCATAGCTGATGTCTTCCATTCATGCAATCCTCATAACTGTACATCACTAGTAGTTAGGAATCCATCAGTGTCTACCTTAAACATACTCAAAGACTGATCTTCCATTGCTATCTGTGGGAGAGAATTTCAGATATTAACAGTCCTCTGAACAAAAAAAAATCCTCATTTCAAACCTACATGAACAGTAATATCATTCTCTCCAAGCCCTCTCTGATCAGACACCATGCCAAATTAAATGATTATTGGCTTTCCTTCATCACCACTGAGTCACAATTGGTGGAGCTGTATAATTAACAGTACTGTTAACTAATAAAATTGTTGGCAAATTATTGAGCTGCTGAGAAAATTGGCTGAGCAGTTGGAAGAGAGGAAACATGAATAATGGCAGACACAGTTATTACCAAGATGTGTTTTTTGGTGTTCAAAATGGTCTGAGGTTACATCTCAACTATTCACTACATTTATGAACAATTAGATGCTAAGATGGAAAACCACATTTCCAAGTTTGCCAATGGCTCCAAGAGAATATACATTGTATATAGTGTAAAGGAAGAATAAAATTACAAAGAGGTATTAGTAGATTGAGTGAAGACAGTGGCAAGTGGATCCAAAAGAATAGAACAGAGAACTACTTTCTCAATGGTGAAAGGCTAGCAACACTGAAGGACTAAAGAGATTTGGGGTGCAAGCAAATAAATCATTAAAATGCCATGAACTGTTTCAAAAGCTAATCAAAAAGTTTAATAGCATTGACCTTTATATGTTAGGATTAGAAGAATGTAGAAGTCATGTTTCAGCTAAACCATGCTCTAGTTGACCACATGTAGAGTACAGTTCTGGCCACCATACATTAGGAAAGATACATTAGTCATTGAGGAAGTGTATATTTACTAGAATAATAGCTACACACTAAGAGTTATTATGAGGAAAGATTGCAGAAACTAGTGTATTTGCTGGAATTTCAAAAGTTTAAAGGTGATTTGATGAAAGCCTTTGAAAAACAATTAAGGGGACCAGAAAGGTAGATAGAAAGAAATCATTTCTGCCAGTTAGACAGCTTAGAAATGATGGCAAAATTGACACATTTTATCGGTTTCTTTCAGGAATGAGATTAGCAAACACTCATAAATTCAATGGATGACAAAGGTTTGGTATTCTCTTCTACAAAGGACAATTCATGATAGGTCAGGTGTTCATTTTAAAGTTCCAGCTGATATAAAGGAATAGGGAACAGAAGCAGTTGTGTAAGAGTTAGATCACATGTCAGCTATGATTTCACTGAATGATGGAACAGACTTAAGGGCTAAATAGTGCACTAGTATTCCTGTCAGCCCAAGGGCTGGATATTACATGACCCTATTGGGAGTGTTTTGAGCTGGGAAGCATTTTATGTAAGGAAACTACCAAACTCACTGCTTTTCACCCATCCCTGAGCTCACCCACATAACAAGGGGTATTGAAACACAAACTCAGCAGCCAACCTAGTGTATGTAAATAAATTAAGGGACAATTGAACTTATTATCATGTTAGTATATCCATTAGAGGCAACTCCCAAGAAGCATATGCATTTTCCATTCTACCCTTCACGAAGTACTAAACTCACTCTTGCTAACCTACTTGTGCCCTCCCTGCGGTGCTGATATCCATGTTCTTTCAAACACCTCACACAGCTGTTGGACAGGTCTTTCTCAGACATCACTGGGGCCTTTCTTGTGGTTCAACCTGCAAACTAACAGTTCCTCCAATGGTGCTGTAGTGCTGCTCGGGCTACTAGAGTGCAGGTCAATCAGATTGGTTGGCTGCTCCTAAGAGTGTGACTTCCTCCTCAGTAAGAAGCAGAAGTCTCACTGTGATCTCTATTAGACCTTCCATAACACATTATGGCTGCCTCTTTTCTGCCCCCACCATCCCCTCAAATCTGTGTAACTTCCAACCTTATGCTTCTCTCAGAGACCCTTCACCACAGTAATTGCAATGGTTCAAGGAAACTTATTGCTACCTTCCCAAGATCAATCAATAAATGCTGGTCTTACTTGCAACGCCCATATTCCATGTATGACTTTAAAAATTCTGCATTGGATATACTTCCTCTCTATGCAACTGAAAATGAATTATGAAAATCATTAAAATTTTAACAAACAGACACCTACACAATATGTAAATTACATATGGGAAGATTCTTCTTTATTTCTAAAGCTTTTTTTTTTCAAGAATTCTGCTTTAATGCTTCTGTTTTCAATGTTTACATGATTAAAGATTTTTACTGATTAAAAATGCATTCCCTTTCACAACATATCAAAAGCAGCAAGGCTTCCCCATGGATTATTGCTTTCTTTAGCTGGAAGTTAAAGTTACATTTGGAAAGCAAGCCTTGAGAATCTAACTTTATTCTTTTTTGTGAAGGGAACTACTGAAAACAGTTTCTAAAACAGGAGGGAGTTTGCAATGGTGGAAAACCAGTTCTCTATACCCTCCATTATGTCATCAATAATGCTGTATAACCATTTTTGGAGACATACCTGTCAAATAAAATACTCAAAAACATGATATTTACATCCTGTTTCGGTGTATGCGTGCAGTACATGTGATGCGTGTTGCCACAGGTCCCGGTCTGTGAAATCTGTGGAACTCTATTTTCATTTGACTATATGCATTAAATTTGATTCAGCAAAGATTTACTGTTGACTAAAACAACCGTTGCTTGGAATGTTTGGTAATCTGGCTCTGAAGTGTTGTACATGTCACATTGTACTCTTCAATTCCCATGTGAACTGTCTTCTCCAAGTATTTGTTATCATTTAACTCTCTACTTTTACTCAATTTGATAAAATTGTGGAAAGAATAGTTCTAAACGATAATTTCAATTCGTATTTTCAGATTGAATCCTTGCGAGATTATTTATTTGTATTTAGTAAAGACTGCAGTAAAGTGATTGCAATCGTTGGTGACTTTATAAAAGTCACATGATGTGACTTACTAAGTATGTGTGACTCAAATAACATTGCATCACAAATCACAATTAATGGTTTTTCGTGCTGAATAGTCATATCCATTGACTCACAGATGAATATTGTTCATTAAGCTCATATCTCATTTTTTAAATGAGAATTCAAGTACATTTAGCCATATAAATAAAAACCGAAAGAA
>NC_063336.1:96897775-96918220 GCF_021869965.1 Rhincodon typus
TGCCAGACCTGCTGAGCTTCTCCAGCAACTTTGTTTTTGTTACATTTAGCCATTTGACTGAATTTGAGAAGGCCAATTTGCCTCCTTCAAGCACAATCAATGATACCACCCTCAGCAAGTCTCTCTATTTGTCAAGGAAATTCCAATGCTCTTAAATCATTGCATTTGTGTCTATCCATCCCAGAATTATGGTTGATTTGTAGAAATTGTGACTTTCTTGAACCTCATTGCCAATGGGATATAAACTAAATCCCCACGACCTGCTTGAGCAGGAGGAAAAGATCCAATAAGAAGAAACACTGAAAATAATTTGTTACATCAAAAAAAAACTATCACTGAGTAATTAAAACAGCCTGAGAATTTTGAACCAAGAAAAATGCTCCCTCATATCTTGATAATTTTCTCCTCTCTGCCTCAGCTCACTGAGTAGTAAAATAGTCCTCCTCTTCCTCCATTGCATAATCATTTGAACTTTTAAGTCCCCTCCACTAATGTTGTTGCAAATTGATATTTGCGCAGCTCCTCTCATTCAAATACTTTGTAATTTTGCATCTCCTCCTTCACAACTCCCCTTCTCCTTCTTCTTCTGCTTCCATCTTAATCCAATTTCTCATCGTCTTTTCACATGCTCCTTCTCTCTCCTCCCTTTTATCCATCACCTTATTCTGTTTCTTTCCCCTACCTTTTCTTTTCCTTCTCCCAAATCTGCCTTCTCTCTTTTACACATTTCTCATTTCTAATCATCCCTCTGCCTTAAACTCTGCCCGAGCTACAATGTATTTGGACTTCACTCTGTATGTATAATGCCATGGGAGATTAACTGGGGAGCTGTAAAAACAGCATTCTTTCTGCCTTTGTTTGACAACGAACTCCAATAAAAACAGTTTTATTGACTCCACATTGTATTTGAGTTGTTGCACATTGTAAAAGAGGAACAGTGTTGACTGTGCCCTACATTGACCGTTAAACGATTGTGAGACATCCAAATAATTTTATTAAACATAAAATACAATGTAAATATTTGAAATATATGGATAACAAGAGCCAAGAGGTTTAGCTATGATATAACCATTACTGTGATCGGTAATACTATTCCTCCCAATTCCCTAAGCTGTCAGCAAGTTATTTTATCAAGCCCTGGCGCATGAGTTTATTGTTTTAAGGTTATGCCCTAATGAAATCTCAGCCTTTTAATTGGTTTCAAACAAAACTGACACCATAGGTACATCTCTGAAAGCTTCCAATAAGGTTATACGAAGAAGTTCAATGCCAAAATGAAGGCATGTGGAGTCAGAGCCCAGATGGAAGATTTTTACTCCATGATAGTGATACTTCCATGGGCAGACACATACATTCCTGCTGCTGGCTAGCATATTGGTTTGCTGTCACTCTTTTGCCTCCACCAATCCTTCTCCTGAACAATTTTCCCAGGGAAAGAACAGGTTCTTGCCCACAAGTGAGCCTAATCAGTTAAGTGTTTGATTTTTAAGACGTATAAAACTTCTAAGCCTTAACCTTTTTTTGTAAATCTATAATTGTGAGTAAAGTGAGGGCCCCATTATTTCCCAGCAATAGCTGTGACCACAGCATCTCTCACACCTCTACCTACCTCCCCCTATCTATAATGACAGTATCTCTACAATTACAGCCTGGCCAACACCTTTTGTTTCAGAGATAGCAAGAACTGCAAATGCTGGAGTCAGAGACAACACAGTGTAGAAACCTACAAAATTATTAATAATTTAATAGGGTCATGGAGTCGTAGAGGTCTACAGCATCAAAAATGTCCTTCTGCCCACGGAGTTTGTGCTCATCAAAACAACCACCTAAGTAACCTAAACTCATTTTCCAGATGGATATGGATAAACTGTTATGGCTTGTCAGTGAGTCCGGACTGAGCAGGTACAAATGTAAATATTGCCAACAGATATGAGGAGGAACATCTGGGTGGTGAGAATGTTGAACTTTCTGGCTCATGGAACTTTAAAGCAATGATGCACTCATGGAGAGACTTGATGAATAGATGTGAAATGATAGAAAAGAAGAATATGGGAGCAGATTGAGAAAAGGTAACTTGTGTGAAGAGATTCATCTATAAATACCAGCATGGACCATTTGGACCAAAAATGGTTTCTGTGCTGTTGATTTTGTGTACCAATATCAGCTCTGCTGTTTACAAGCTTAACACCTCCACTAGAGCAATAAACAGAAATTCCAGGTGAATGCATTGAGCAAATGAATGACTAAAATCTATCTGCTTTTAAATTTCTTGTGAATGTTGAGGGTACTGTTAGTAAAAGGTGTTTAGTAACAAATAAAAGCTTAGTGAACAAAGAAAAATAATGAGGAAGAGAGGACAGATAAAGAATGACGTTCATAAAATATGTTTCTAATATGCGGTTTTTATTGTGTATTTCTTTCTAGGTTAATGCACTAATATTACAAATATAAAGATACTCCAAATTCTCTGTAGCACTGTAGTTGCCAGCATTCAGTGACTCCACAGTGTCTCAGTATAGGATCTGAAGAAAAACAAATGAGCAGTTTAGGGGGGATACAAGTCCATTGAATGAGCTGTCAGCCTAGGGGTTAAACCAGAGAATTAGAATTCATGAAGAATTATCGGGTAGTTTTCTGATTTTAAAAGAATGTTTCAATCATTCTTTCTTGTGATATTAAATCAATGTGGTATTAAATCAATAATCAGCCACAGAATATTCATCAAGATTACACTTTTGAACTGTTACTGATATGCATTTGAACCTTAGATCACAGGGTTCCTTTGAAAATTAATATTTCACTTGACCTTCTTTTATAGTTTATACATGCCTTAGGTGAAAGTTCCAGTTAATTATCAGATTTTGATTTTAGGTTGATCTTTTCAGCTCTCTTTTTAATGAGTCTATGTAGACTTAACCATGGGTGGATGTAGCCTCATCTGTAACTGGAGATAAAGATTCCTCCAGTTCATTACATTTCAAAGTAAGGAAACAGCTGCAGGCTGTGCAGTGTTATATTCAAAAGGAACCTCCTCATGACATTCATGTAAGGTACTGAAATGATTTTTAAAAATCAGAAAAAAGTTGAATTTAGAAATTTCTTTACTGCTGATGAAAATTTAGTGTTCTACGTCTACGCTGCAGAATCTGACTCTGCAATCCCTGTTTGATTAATGTTACAGATGTTGCCTTACCTCCAAAATGGCAACAGCAGTATGCCTTTACACTTTGGGTGTGAGACATGCTAGGCACCATTTGGTGAGGGCATCAGTGCAAACACATATAGGAAGCATCCACCAGCAACGTAGACAGGTAGTGATTCCAATCAGTGTGCAACACTGACTAAAGAAACTGCTGTTGTTTGGGGGTCCAACGCTGCAGCAAAGCAATCTGAGAAGGACCCACTCCAACAGTACTATTTAGAGGGTTATTTTACTACTTACAGTTTAGTTGCTGATTAACTCTTGCTGCGACTATGGAAGTGTTTGGTAGTTTTCAGGGTTGCTTAAGGTTGCTGATATCCAGAGGCAGGGTGTGCCACATACTGAAGGTGATTTTCCTGACTTCAAAATTTCTGCGCAAATCGCTTGTTGCCTGACATGGATGAAGAGGCTTCTTTCCTTTTGCTTAAACAGTTGTTCAGGGTCAAAGTGATGTGCTTCCAGTCTGGTGTTGTGGATCCAGAGGTGACTAGCTAGTCCAAGGTTGGATGCACAGGCAGGGCAGGTGAAGCGAAGGTTTGCCGAAACAAATCAGTGGGATGTCTGAACAAATTCATGCAGGAAGAGGTGCTCCCCAAGCAGTTGAAAGTTCAGGGAGCATGTGATACCCTGGGCAGAAGGTTGTGTCTGTCTGACCTACAACGTGGCAAAGAGAATGTGCAGAGGTGATGCAGAAAAGAGCAAGCTGCTGGAAGGTGCAGGAATACAGACCACAATAACATAATAAGTTCAAAAAGTGATCCAAATAAACAAAGGAAGAGAAGAGATGGGCGAGGGCTTTGTGCAAGAGAGCAGGCCTACCCAGTGTGACCAAGGAGCAATTCTTCCAATTCAATCACAGTCAGGAGCTCTGGGTTGATGAATCCTGGTCTAGTGGGTTTCAAGATAATTTTAGGAGTGAGTTCCGAGATAAGGGTGTTGAGTTGGTTCCAACTCATTCTCAGCAGCAATATGTAGCCAATATTGATCAATGAAGGGACGATGAAGGAGATTTTGATGAAATACCAAGATCTTCCCTGCACCAGAGCAGATTCCAAATGACTAAAGTGCCTGGCAGCTTCTTAGATGCAGGGCAGGCGGGTGTAGGGGATTGTGCCATTTGTACTGGAGGTTTTCATGCTACAGTGATGTAAAGAAGGTATGAAAGTGTAAACCTAGTCCCCAAAGTAACCCACTGGAGGCAATTCCCCTCCACTCCAATGATCTTACTGGCTTTGAGAACACCTACAAAGGGCACTCCATTTGAGGCTCCATTGCGCATTCCTTCCTGAATGAGTTGTGCCCACATCTACCTGCTGGACAGCCATCCATCCCAGCTATAAAGCCTCTGCTTGGGGCTTCCAACCTCAGGAACTTAATTGAATAGTGGAGCTGGAAGTGGTCAGTGAATTGACAACCTCCTGGGTGAGTGCACTAGGAATGCACACTGCAGGCTCACGTGTTGGTTCGGCATTTGGAAATGGACTCAACTCCCAAACGTGTTCAATCAGAACAGGGCTCTGTCCAATGGGCTGATTTTCACCAGTTCACCAGGGTCAGGCTGGGAAATGGGATTGAGGGTGGTGTGGGGGTGGGAAATGTAGTAATCTGGTGAGGGAAGGTGGTCGGCGGAGCACCTGCTACTTTCCAGATGGTGTGGAATTTTCTCAATGGCAAGTAAGTGGATGATGCCTACAAACCAGCTGAGGTGCTTAAGTTGCTGCATTTTAATAAGGCTGACGTGCTTTCTGCCACATGTCATGACCAACCAGTAAAATCTGGTGGGCTCCCTGTGAGCTTTGGGAGGTTGTAGTATAGGGGATGGCCAACCTGATTTGGTGCTCCATGGCCGATAGAGGGCCCCCAGCTGTTATGAGCCACTCTTACCCCTGTCCTCACCAACGAAGTTCCCACTACCCTCTTAACACTTACCAGGCTCTGCCTCATCCTTCTGGGCAGCTCAGCATTGATTTTTATCAGCTGCAGTCTCAGCAGTAGCTATCTCTTCTAATAGTACTGGCGAGATTGAAGAGCTACTCACCTTTGGATTGGTTGGAAGTTATTGGCAGTGGCTAGGGGGTGTGGGAGACTTCATTATCATTTTTAAAGGGAAGGAACTTAGTGCCAGGCAGTTAATTGTAACATCTACTGCTGGCCCAGAATTTTGCCCAGTCTGTCAGATGTGTTTGCTTCATCCTCATTGAAACCTGCCACGTCCTACAATTACAACACCCATGTGCAGACCATGGCTATGAACATGGCCATGGCCATGGATTCTTCTGTCTGAATCCTTCCAGGCTGGAGTGGGAGACATTTGCAATGTTTCCCAGTTAGCTACCCACTGTTCTGTGAAGGAGATTATTGAGGTGCTGTGTGCAACAAGAGCTGGAAACAGTTTTTCCTCTGGCTTGAGAGAAGCAGATGGGGCAAACATGCTACATGCAGTGTCCTGGGGACTGCAGGCTTTCCTATCGGCATAAGCATTGTCTTGTGGGTGCCACATGCCAACTCTGAAAAGACTGCATCCAAAAGAGATTCCAGTCTCTATTCTGTAACATAGGATTGTACCCAGGTACTCTGTACTTAAGATGGTGCCATATGTTGGAGTCTTTCTGAGTGAGGCTGGAAAAGCACAGCAGATAAGACAGCATCATAGGAGCAGGAAAGTCAATGTAGTGATGACTTTGTTACACTGTAACTAGCCTTGTAACTGAAGAAGCTGTATCTAGGTACCTTTGTAACTAAGATGGCACTGTAAGTGGCGATTTATAAACTTTTCACTTTGCTCATTTGAGTACATGTGACAATAAAGCAACGCTGTCTCCGTTTGTTTTGGGTCTGAGCCCCGAACCAAAATGTCAACTTTCCTGCTCCTCTGATGCTGCCTGGCCTGCTGTGTTCCTCCAGCTCCACACTGTGTTATCTCTGACTCCAGCATCGGCAGTTCTTGCTATCACTGATTGCATTTGTAAAGTGTTTCATGTAATAGAATGTTTACATGAGCATTATTGAATAATAGCTGATACTAATCTCATAAGGTGATATTGGAAAAAGCTTGTTCACTAAAGATTGGGCTTGATGACTATCTTAAAGAATGTAAGTGAGATATACTTGCAGAGTAGCTATGGAGGGGATTCGAGGTCCTAAGTTTCAAGCAGCTGAAAGTAGAGACATCAATGGTGGAGCAAAGAAAATCAGATATGAACAAGGTTTCAGAATCAGAGGAGTGTACAGATTTCAGAGAACTTTAGATCAGGATGAAGTTACAGAGAATGGAAAAGTGAGGCTCTGGAGGGATTTGAAAGCAAAAACAAGAGCTTTCAAGACAACAAGGTGCAGGGCTGGATGAACACAGCAGGCCAAGCAGCATCATAGGAGCAGAGAGGCTGACGTTTCGGGCCTAGACCCTTCATCAGAAAAAGAGCTTCCAACTGAGTTGTAACCTGGACTAGGAGACAATGTAGGTTAGCATCAGCAGAGATGACGGTTGAACAGGACAGATAAATAAATAGAAAGATTACCGCTGATTTTTAGAAAGTAGAATTTTGATACATTGTTTTCAAATTTCCAAATATCCCACTTATTGTCCAAACATTGTAAGATCTCAAACTTACTTTCAATTCATTTAATGATAGCTTTAAACTCCTTTGAACAAAACAGAAGCCCCTTATTAAAATCATAATTTCCTCGCTAGTTTCTACTACAGTTTCTTAGAAACACTCCTGAGGTTAATTGCATGCAAGCACCAATTTGAATGCTTGCTTTGACTACTTGCAGGAGAAAACATCCATCACTTTCCGCCCAGTATAGGGCAGATGGAAAGACCTCAGACTCCTAATCTTACTAATGGTCTTATTGGGTCCTTGAAAGCTAACCACTTCAATTGACTACAACATCCTGAATATTGTACAGGTCATTTTACCTCTTTAAGTTTTACTCTGCTGCCTTGTATCACATAATCCATCCTAAAGAAAATTGAATAGGTTATGGTGGAGTCATGTAGACAGGCAGAAATTCTCTTTACTCCAAATCCACCAACACAAGAAAGTCATTCAGGTATTTTTTAAAAGAGCCTGAGAATTACGTTTGGAAAGACTTCGCTAAATGTTATTAAATTGTTGCAATAGGTGCTGTCTTCATATAAATTTATATTTTATTAGTTACATTGCAATAATCTGCAGATGCCTACTTTGTAGAGAAGTACAAATTGGTTTTCATAGTTATGTTATTCATCCTCAATGTGCAAGTACCAAATTATATCACATTAGTTTTCTTAATTCATTAAAATTGGCTTGATATTTAGTTGAGAAATGATCAATCTCATTATCAATCCCTTTACCCATGACTTACTTCCAGAATATTTGGATGAAATTGGTTGAACGTACAATGATGATACTTGCCAGGCAAAAATGCCAACTATAAAAAAAAATCTTTTACAGAATCTAAACTCACTTTCTGCCGCTGATGACAGGTTTAATCCATTAGACAGATCTTCCTTGCTGCTATGAAACAGCTGTTGGTGCTTTACATGTCTTGAGCTAATTGTGTGGATTAGACACTTTGTATGCAGGTCACACCCGAACTGGAGCATGCACCACGAACATTTGGAGGAAACAGGTACAAAGCGTATCGGTTGTCTATGCGTTATTGTTGAAAGTGAAGAATGTACTGATACCAGTATATTCAGGAATAAAAGGGAAAAGGTCAATGTGCAAGCTTTCTTACACTGGCTAGGTCATATAATTTCTTATGGCACTGTATTGCATCATTGCTGGTGAGAGAATTAACATGTGTGCCAGTTCTATCCCAATGATATGATAGCCATTTCTGATGTTTACTGCTACAGATACTCAGCAGTCTGTTTCTCCAGATCCTGATTTTCTTGATTAGGACTTTGCAGGTCTGTGAAATTGTGTGAAATCAGTACATGTGTTTTTCTGCCATGTGCCGGATCTTGATGGCTTTAGTGGCTGTGTGAGCCAACTACTCCTACAATAGCCCTCCTTGAGAAAAAGAATGACACTTGAGAATTTGCAATGCAGGCTAGATAATGGTCAAGTCAGACATGTATCCCTTTTGACTTCAATACTGCTTCTCCATGTTACTGGTTTAACATTCAGCAGTGACAGTTTTTTTAATTTGAGGAGCTGAAGTAGTAATTTGTTGGTGGATGATAAACCTGATTGCATTGCAAGAAATTGTTTTCTTCTTCTTTTCTTACATTGCGTGGGAAAATAAAGAAAACATGGAAAATACAAAGTGATTCCCTTCTAATGAATAACGAATCAAATCAGTACTGCTAATTTGCAATTAAAACCAATATTAACAAGGGAAATTGATTTAAAATAGAATCCTGGCCAAACCTAAGGTTTAATTAATATATGTTTTAGCATAGCCCATACATAAGAAAGCAAATATGGAATAATAATCCAAATTCTGCCAAATACTTAATATTTTGAGTGTCTGCCCTGGTGCATAGAGACCAATGCTGCTTTGATTCTGAATCAATCAACTAGCCTATCCAATCATTCTTTGTCTGCTTTGAATGCTAGCTGTGGGTGGAGAATTCCTTTTTAGTATCGGGGGATGAAGAATTCCTCTACATCATTATGTTTCAAAGAAACATGCCTCAGGCTGTGAATGATGTGCTCAAAGGCAATTTCCTTAAGATAGCAATGCAGGTTGCTGAAACATCAGAAAAGTTGTATCCTGAGTAGGATACAACTTTTCTGATGTTTCTGAGTAGCAAGAAAAGTTTTCTTTTATACTTTACACATTTTAAAGAAGGAACTATGTAGAGAAAAAAAAGACAAATAAAAATAATATTACAAGTATTATAAATACAAACTATGGGCAGGAAGTTCTGGAATGGTACAGCAAGTCCTCAGCATATTGAAGTCTTTTAAATATAAATTCTTGTCTGTGTAAAGGTACCAAGTATATACTCTGAGATAGTTGGAACTGCCGATGCTGGAGAATCTGAGATAACAAGGTGTAGAACTGGATGACCGCAGCAGGCCAAGCAGCAGGAAAGCTGAAGTTTCGGGTCTGGACCCTTCTTCAGAATTGAGGGAGGGGAAGGGGATAGCGCTTCCTGCGGTTGCAGGGAAAATTGCCGGGGGTGGTGGGGCTGGTGGGGAGTGTGCAGCGGACAAGGGAGTCACGGAGAGAGTGGTCCCTCCAGAAGGCAGATAAGGGTGGGGAGGGAAAAATGTCCTTGGTAGTGGGGTCAGGTTGCAGGTGGCGAAAGTGGCGGAGGACAGTGCGTTGGATCCGGAGGTTGGTGGGGTGGTACGTGAAAATGAGGGGAATTTTGTTTTTGTTGTTATTGCGGGGAAGGGGTGCGAGGGATGAGTTGCAGGAAACATGAGAGATTCGGTCGAGGGCATTTTCGACCACTGTGGAGGGGAAGTTGCGGTCCTTGAAAAACAAGGACCTGTTGCTTGTCTTAACTGCAATGTATTTTCAACAGTTTTGTTTTTATTTGTTGAAGAAGAGTTGTTTGAGATTTTGTACTATACACACTTTTCTTGCTTTCCTGACAATATCAGAAAATAGTTTCAAAAAATTTTTTTAAAAAATTTAATACTGTTGCACACCAAGCGATATTTACCCCATGTTCATCGTAACTAGTCATACACCTTCCATGTTGCTGTTATCATTTGAATGGAGTTGTCGATTGTGATCAAATATGTTAATGATTGGGAAGTGAAGAAAAAATCCAGGCAGCAATCATATTAGCATTATCCACAGTTGATATTTTATTAATTATTTTAAAGAGGTAGAAAATCAGAATGATTCAGCTGCTGCCTACTAGTGTAAAGAGTATAATTGGCTTTATTATTTTGAACAATGTGGTGCTGGAAAGACTGGGAGATGAGTTTGATGAAATGGAACATGGATTTAGGTGGAATAATGTATTCTTAAAAAATGTAAAAACCAAGAATTCCTGTTGTATTCTGCCTTATTACTGCAGTATACCAGAATAGTCCAACCTCCTTTCACTCAGGAAAACTAATTGCTTTGGTGCCATAGTAATGACCTTAGTTCTTCTCTCAGTGAAAAGCTCAGGATTTAGCCACCTATCTGGCTATTTATGAGTCCCATTGGAGTAAACTTTAGCCTTCGTTGTTTCGGCGATATCTGGCAGAACAGAACTCCCATCCTTTTTACAACTTACATGATTTATATTCCATGGAAACCAATGCAACAAAGCTTATGTAGATTCTGTAAGGACCAGGGTTTCTACTTCATCAGATACCACCCAAGCAGTGAAGGCAACTTTTAATCCATTGTTAATGTATTTCCATGATGCTTTGATGTAGGTGACTGGGTTAACATGTTTTAAGGTTACTTATTTCGGAATAAAAAAATATCTTAGTCACTATGAAGAAGTATTTAGCTATTATGTTACATCGTGAGATATGGGTCTATGCATAATTTTTGCTGTCATTCTTTTGTCTTATGTTTACTTGGAGATTTTAACTTATTTAGTTAACAGGGATAAACAATGTGACATCTGCCCAGTTTGGGAAGATAGCCTATAACTGATTTGCACATCTCACCTTACTTATTTAGCACCTTGGCTTAAACAAAGTGAGTGTTGGTTACTAATATTGAAATGCAGTCCTGTTGTTTCCCACAAGTTTAGTACACATCACAGTTTTCAGCTTATGCTTTTTATTTAATTTGTTAATCAGGATCAATAAAGGAAATTGTGACAGCATGAGTTACAAGCTGACTATGATAAATCTGGGAAAGTGACTTAAAGAGATGACAGTGGATAGGCAATGGCAAACACATGGAGGAACTGTAACATTCCTACCTGACACAAAAATAAAACAGAAACGGAGGCCTGACCATGGCTAACAAGGGAAATTAGGGGTAGTATTAGTTCCAAGGAAAGGGCATACAAATTGTTCAAAAAAGCAGCAGACCTGAGGATTGGCACAGTTTACATTTCAGCAAAGGAGGACAAAGTAATTGATTGAAACTGGGGACCACTGAGTAAGCTCATGGGCAACATATAAACTGAATGTAAAAACCTCTTGAGGTATCTGAAAGGTAAATTAAAATTAGTGAAGACAAAGATAGGTCCTTTACAGTTAGAAACAGGGAATGTTATTGTGGGGAATGAAGAGATGGAAAACAAACTAAATGCATATTTTGGTTCTGTCTTCACAAAGGAGGACATGTCCCAAAAATGTTGGGGAATGCAGAGTCTAGTGAGAGAGAGGAACTGAAGGAAATCAGTGTTAGCAGGGAAATAGTGTTGGGGATGTTGATGGGATTGCAGGCCAAAAGATCCCTAGGGCCCAATAACCTACATTCCAGAATACTTAGGAAAGTGGCCCGAGAAATAATAGGTGCAATGGTGGTCATCTTTCAAGATTCTACAGACTGTGGAACAGTTGCTATTGATTGGAGATCAGCTAATGTCACCCCATTATTTTAAAAAATGCAGTGAGAGAAAACAGGGAATCGTAGACTGGCTTGTCTGACATCAGTAGTAAGGGAAATGCTAGAGTGCATTCTTAAAGATTTAATAGGAGAGCATTTGGAAAGCAAACGTCAGCTTTCCTGCTCCTCTGATGCTGCTTGGCCTGCTGTGTTCATCCAGCTCTACACCTTGTTGTCTCAGATTCTCCAGCATCTGCAGTTCCTACTATCTCTGAAACAGAATCAGACAGTCAGCATTGGACCTATGAAAGGGAAATGCTACTTGACAAATCTATTAGAATTTTTTTAGGCTATAGTTAGTAGTGTTGATAAAGGAAATAAGTGGATCTGTTTTACTTGGACCCTCCAAAGACTTTTGATGAGATCCCACATAAGAGATTACTATGTAAATGTAAAGCACATGGGATTAGAGTAATCTACAGACATGAACAGCTAACTGCTTGGCTAATAGAAAACAAAGTGTAGGGACAATTGGGTCATTTTCCGAGTGGCTGCTAGTGACTATTGGGGTGCCGTAGAGTCTGTGCTTGGGTCCCAGAAAGTTACAATATATGTCGATAATTTAGTTGAGAGAACGAAATGTAATACCTCCAAGTTTGACAAGGACTCAAAGCTTAGTAAGAAAGCAAAGTTTAAGGAAGATGCAAAGACTCTTCAGTATGATGTGAATAAGTTGACTGAGTGGGCAAATGTCAAGTGCAACGTGGAGGTATTTGATATTATGCACTTTGATGGCAAAAACAAGAAGACAGAAGATTATCTTAATAGCATTTGTTCCGAAGAAGAGTCATACCACACTCTGTCTTCACAGATGCTGCCAGATCTGCTGAGTTTCTCCAGCATTCTCTGTTTGTTTCAGATTTCCAGCTTCTGTAGTATTTTGCTTTTGAAATTCTTTGTAGAGTAAAATCTATCTATCAGGAGTTGGATATATTTAATGATCCAGCTCTCTAGGATAAAAAAATTCCTAAGATTAATGATGCTGAAAGAAGAAATTTGTCTGAATCTCCATCCTGAATAGGAGATCCTTTATTCTGAAATTGTACCACTTCCGCTAGACTCTGACATGAGGAGAAATTTTTTCTCAGTATCTATCCTGTCAAGCCTCGTACAATTTAATGCCTCATCAAGATCAACTATATCTTCTAAAGTATGATGTCATAAGACTTCATAAGACACCCCCTTTATCCCTGCAATTAACCTCATAAATTTTCTGTGAACCGCTTCAAATGTGAGTATATTCTTCCTTAAATTTGAAGACGAAATCTGTGTTTAGTACCCTAGGTATGATCCAACAGCACCATGTACAGTTGTAACATGACTTCTTTATTTTACACTCTATCTGCCTTGCAACAAAGGCCTATGTTCCATTTGTCTTTCTAGTTACTTGCTATTCCTTCAGGCTAACTTTTTCTGTTTCATGTACAAGGACACCCTGATCTCTCTGTACCACAATTTACATCGTAAAGTCAAAAATATAAATTTTAAGCAGTATGGCCTTTGAGTTCAGCAATTTCCGATTTTATTACTACCGCAAAGATCATAATGTTAGTCTTTGCTCTGCAAAATAAATTATAGGGAAGCCTGAACTGCAGTGATATGAATCCATTGTATCAGAAAATATTTTGGTACCCGAAATAGATTTGGGATTTATTGAAACAATTATTTGATTTGTGTTTTAGGTCATTCGTATATTTTAAAATAATATTTATCCAGGTTACAATTAATAAGTTTACTAGTTGCAAAAGTGATATTTCAAGAGAATGAATCAATGATAAAAGTTCATTTCATGGTCGCCAGTAGAATACCCTGTTACTGACTCAAAGACGCATTCAAGTTCTTATGGAGAAGAAACAGAATATGTTATCAAGGCTGCTTTGAACATGCTGTTGTAAAGCAATATTACCAACATCAGGCTTTGCCTGTAGTGTGACTACATCATTGAATTGTACAGCTCAGAAGGAGGTAATTTTACCCATTGTTGGGATCTGCTTTAGAAACAGCTGCTCCTATTTGACTCAATTCCATGCTTTTTTGCCTGAACAAGCTCTCTTTTGATTGAAAAGTACATGTATATTACTGTATAATCTGTCTCATGCTGTATAACAAAGCAAAACTTTTGTGATCATAAGCACAACAGTTGAGGGACAGTGAATCACTGGATGACATGGACTTGTATGGCAAACTGCGAACACCAACATGACAAGAATGTGGGCACACAGGTCTATTAGGAAAAAAAAGACTACAGGATGACCTGGGTTCTGATGGCTCTATAAATGGCTTTTATTTGCATTGACTTTATCAATATACAGTAATAGGTTACACATCACAAACATATAAATGTTTTTTATTTCATTGACTTTATCAATCTACAGTAATAGGTTACACGTCACAAACATGTATGATAGTGTAATGATTTTGCAACAGCCATGTGTGTAGGAAGAGTTGAAAGGGAGCAGAAGATTGAAACTTGTGTGAAGGGAACTGTAAGGAAAGAGTCCTTCTTTAAAGACACCAGAGACTCAATTAGCTTACATCTTTAGGAGAGCAAACAGTCCCAAGCCTAGAATTCACATGATAAAACCACAGCTTGTGACTGTGCACCTGAATTTTCCCAAAATTTGACTGTCGATATCAGGGAGTTTTGTGGAGGGTGTGAGCCGTTGTGAGTTTTCTTGTGCAATTTTACACTGCTCACCAATGGCATCACTCACACACTATCCTGTGTTCACCAGTGATTGAATACTCACTACTACCTTCTGGGTTTCACATCATTTGCATGATATTTGCAGCTGAGCTATGCATCAGGTCAAATCTTGCCAGAGAGGAGTAGCCCTTTGCTGTTACAGCATGTGAAGAATTGCCTCAGCGATGACTGATAGGGACAGGATGACACTCTAATATGCTGACAGGCACCTAGATGTCCTGGTGGATGGGATGGTAGACAGCAGAGGGCACCAGATCCAGCCAGTGTGGTATAAAATTGCCATCTGGTGATCAATCTGGTGACCACAGTCCAGAGGAACCCCCAACGATGTGACAAGAAAGTTAATGGCCTTCTTTACTCCTCAAAGCTGTATGCAATCGTCTTCTCTCTGCTACATCAGTCACACCATCTCTGCACTGCACACACCTTCTGCTAAGTCTCAGGATCCATCACTCTCACCATTGCTTGCAGCATCTTCCCTTAATGCCTCTCAGCCACCCATTCCCCAAACGACTAACCCTGCATTGCATTTGAACTTCCGACTCGGTACACCTCACCGCCTTTCCTTCCCCTCTACCAACACTAATAGCTCTGCCAGCCACTTTCAACTCCCTCAATGTCTGTTTTGTTCCATGTGAAAATGGTCTACAAGAGGACAGAGAGGGCCAATATGGGAGGTGTGGTGCTCAACATTAATCCGTTCAACCGCTATAAGGAAGGAATGCTTGCCTTAATGGGAGAGGATCTTGACCGCCATATGGTGATGCCAAGACCTCCACATCTCGACAACAAAGTAAGATTCATGGCAGGAGATGCTTAGAAAACTGATTTGAAATTTGGAGGATTTCACCAATACCATCTGTACATTATTGGCTATGGCATGTGTATGTCTGACCATCTCTATGGTCAAGTTGGCAGCTGGCATGGAGAGCCAGGTCCAGCAGAATGCACACAGACCTGCGCTGCTCTCTCACTACCACCGCGGTGAATGTATCCTTAACATGCTTAAGCTTCTACCCATATTTCATAACTCTGCTCCTCTCTTGCCTTCTGCAGGCACCAGCAACATCTATTCAGACTCTGCCTGAGGACAGCAGTCCCTCGAGAGATCATCACCTCTTCCACCCCTAAGGAAGAAGCCACAGATCCCTCAGAGGATGCCGAGGCACAAGGTTGGCTCTTGCAGCCTCCACTAGCTCAGATACTGACACCTTGGAGGATACTTCAGTGCGATTAGACTTTGGAACACATACTAAGAGCACAATACTGCCACAACTCCACAGCTAGCTGCCAAAGTTGCTGAGGCTACTGGAAACCAGGCACCTGCTCAGCCCCTGGCAGGAGAGGATGCCGTGGTGTCAGCCTTTGATAACTTCATTAAAATTCACAAACAGGCGCAGGAGCAGCAGGCAGGAGATGCTTAGAAAACTGATTTGAAATTTGGAGGATTTCACCAATACCATCTGTACATTATTGGCTATGGCATGTCTATGTCCGACCATCTCTATGGTCAAGTTGGCAGCTGGCATGGAGAGCCAGGTCCAGCAGAATGCACACAGACCTGCACTCTGTTGCTTTGCCTTTGCTACTTAGCGCCAACGGCAATGTGACAGGGAGATGAAGGACCTTCATCTCACTCCAGGTGTCCCTTTCTCATTTGGAGACAGCGTGTTACCAATAGGTGCCTTGCCAGAGGAGGAACCATATGCAGACCCCCTAGAAGGCTCCTTTCAGGACACTCCAGTGGTTCTTGGCTCCTTCCGTCCCCACCCTGCTTGTGACACTCAACCCTGTGGAACTTCACATAGAAGAGGATAAGTCTGCATGTCTGGGCTATCTAAGCCACAAACCTCTAGTATCATCTGTTCAAAGCTCAAAGACCATCATCCTCCACTATAAAGCAGGCTCTCCATACTCCAATTGCAAAATCGGGAACCACACAGAAGGAGTGTGAGAGAAAGGAAGAAGAAAATCATAACAGAGTACTTAGTAGCCTTCATTATAAATACAATACCACATTATAAATATATGTTCACTTTACATCATTACCTGTATAATTGACTGCCATTTTAGCTTCAGCTATATAAATGAAGCTAGAGAAGTTAGCCAGCCTTAGTGCCACACAATGTTGTAAGCCTGTCTGAAGAAAAGCTAGTTTTTCTGTAGCACAATTCCAGCATACGACTTCATCATTATTGAATGAGGGACGTTAGATGTTGTGGAGGCTTTCATCGGTTTGTAATGTCAACTTTTATTAAACATGAGGAAAAGCAAAGAAACAACAAACTGTTAAGCTGCATTTGCAGTTGGGAATAAACTGGGGATTCTGGCCTCTGCAGCATCAATACATTTACAGGCAGCAAACGATGACTTCAGCTAACTCCGTTCCATTGAAAGTAGTTGCCAAAGAAGTTCTGTCTGAGTTGATGCAGCTGCAATGCTGTGCTGTCAGATGGTTAAGGTGATGTTTCTTCTGATGAGCATCCTCATTTTCCTACTTGGCTCTCTAAAACTGCATTCTCCATTTTCCAAGCCTAAATGTGCAATGACTATGCAGTGCTTTCTATCTTTCTGGTACTGCAACATGCCTCCAGACCTGAGCAAGCATAGAATCCTCATGTTGAGGAGACTTCATATGACCCTTATTTGCCACAGTGAAAGAAGGTGTGATATGTATATGGGTCTCTGATATGGCATTGTGAGTTCTGTACACACTATAGTGCCCTGCACTTGGAATGCTGCAGCAAATTGTAGAGGTGCCTTGGGACAAGGTATTTCAGCATCATCACTGCCTCTGTCTCATTTGGAGAAAACTGTACCAAAGAAGAATGCAGGTGGAGCTTCACCTGCCTTGCTCCAACCTAATCGATTGCATCTGGTGCTCCCGGTCTTCTCTAGGTCGGTGAGACCAAACGTAGGCCAGGTGACTGTTTCACCCAGCATCTTCGCCTGGCCTGTAATGGCCAACCTTACCTCCCAGTCCAAAAACAGAAGTTGCTGGAAGCTCAGCAGGTCTGGCAGCATCTGTGAGACAAATATTAACGTTAACATTTTGGGTCCGGTGACCCTTCCTCGGAACAAGTTTGAAAAACAGCAACTTATCTTCCGCCTGGGCACCCTACAGCCTGGAGGACTCAACATTGAGTTCTCCAATTTCAAATAACCTTACCACCCATCCCCCCCAACCCTGGCTCCATTTCCAGTCCCACCTCCTCTCTTCGATTCCAACTTCTGACCCTCCTTCCCAGCCACTAACCAGATTCATTCCTCCCATCGACCAACGAGGTCATACCTACTACTGGTGTCCATCTATTACCACCATTCTGCTCACACCCCTCTTCATCTGCAGCTCCCCCTACACCCACATGCAGTCCTGAAGAAGGATGATACCCAAAAAAGAATGACTGTGCATAGAGAGATATACAGCACAGAAACAGATCCTTCGGTCCAACTCGTCCGTGCGAATCAAATATCCTAAACAAATCTAGTCCCATTTGCCAGCATTTGGCCCATATCACTCTAAACCCTTCCTATTCATGTACCCATCTTGATGCCTTTTAAATGTTGCAATTGTACCAGCTTCTACCACTTCCTCTGGCAGCTCATTCCATGCATGTACCATCTTCTGCATGAAAAAATTGACCCTTAGGTCCCTTTTAAAAGCTTTCCCCTTCACCTTAAACCTATGCCCTCTAGTTTTGGACTCCCCCACCCTGAGGAATATACCTTGTCTATTTACCCTATCCATGCCCTTCATGATTTTATATTTTATAATTGATTTTATATCTCTTGCACTCTTGCCCCGCCATCATGAGGGCACCTTTCGCTGGAACCTCTACATTGGGAGGCTGCTTCACATGCTCTGGAGTTTGATACTGGAGAAATGGGAACGTCAGCAATTTCTGAGGACAATCCTGGTACAGCGGAAACAGAAATCTAACAGCTTCTGTGCCTGGAACCACTGATGACAGTCCCAGTGGGTCTAAGTGAGCAATATCAGAAAAGAAACAGCTCCTCAGTAATCGGTTCAGTCAGCAACCATAAGCTTGCAAGGAGATTGCAAGTGATAGTTGGAAGAATGAGAAATTCTCCTCCTACGCCCACTTGCCATGTTACCCAAGGAAGGCAGAATATAGGATAATGTTGTGCATATTTTAGAATCCAAGGTGGCAGGTACACAGCTCCTGTACATTGTGTAAACTATGAGACCATTGAGTGTGTGAAAGCTGTGTGTGAGTGTGAGACCTGATAATATTTCTACTTCAGAGGTATTATTAAGTTTAATCTCTTCAGTTCAGTGGCATGGTGAAAATTGCTGTGGCCAGGATTCTTTGTTGACAAAGTTGGTCACCCCATGACGTTCACATCGGTGATGACATGTCCTCAACCTGTACTGTGTAATTGCCTGATTAATGCAGTTGCCCTTTGAAGGGCTTTACATCACTCACAAGTTGAGTCCATTCCCTTGCAGTAAAATGTAGTCTTATTCCACTTCCTCTGGGTGTGGTGGCAATCTTTTGGCATTTCCATTGTAGACCATGATGTAAAGGATGATGAAAAGTAATACAGGTAGCACTTCATGGAACGAGTTACAGACTCAATCTAGGTGACCCACACCCCAACCCCATCCCCAAGTGCTAAGAGAGCTAGTTAAAAGCGCTGAGATGCAACCTCTGCACAGAGTGGGTGCCTGTACCTGTGCACAAAATGGCTTGGCAGCAGAATTGCAATGAAAGGAGCCGATGAGCTTCAAAGTGCAGTATTGAAGTGGGATTCGAAGATGTGCCACAATGATACAGTGGGATTGGTGCTTGTCAAGGTCCAGCCTCTGTTGGTGGAGGATGCAGGTAGCCAATGAATGTATCCTGAGATATTGGGGAATGCTGACCAAAACAGATACCCAAAGAAGACATCAGCCAGTTGTAGCTGCCAGGGACCAGGTCTGATTCTTATGTTAGGAATTACGGCGATACAGTCTTTCTTCACTGCTTGGGATATATAGACGAGGCAAGCTGAGGTAATACCGAAATGGTGAAACAGATAGGCCTCTCACCCTCTCACTAGTGAAATTCTCATTTAACCATTTAAGTCAGACCTTTTTTTTCTTCAAGATCAAGAATCTAATTTTTTTTCCATTCTCGCCATATTTTTCCAACTGTTTTAGCATTGTCCATATTGTTCAGGGACTGGGAAAATTCAGTCACCTGGTTAAAAATGAATAATGCCAGAAGAAATTTTCTGGTCAGGTATTACTCTGGTCTAAAAATTTGATCAAAATGCTGTAACTAATGGTGATGTACAGAGGGAATTCTCTGAAGTTTAAATCAATTGGGCAAGTCTCATCTCAAGAAGTGAATAACAAACAAAGGAAGATGAAGAGTTTAATCATGGATCCTCCATCTCAGCTTAGTTCTCTCTTTGACAACTTGAAGCTGTGTGTGGGCTGGAAATGATTGAGCATCCCTTTCTTTAGCACCTTCAGCTTCAGCTTTCTGCCAAGCTTGCATTAAATATCTTGAGTTTAGGTTAGTCTTTCATCAAAAAAAATATATACCAGGGGATACTTTTGGCAATTAGTTCTGAGAAGGTTTATGCTTGAAGGAAACTGATGCAGTTTCATAGCTCCAAACTTGCAGGAAACCCCTTATTTAAAGGGCTTGTACAATATTAATTAACCCAGGATATTTAAAATATGCACTCTGCTTGCTTATATGAAAATA
Organism: Rhincodon typus; assembly: GCF_021869965.1. Classification (NCBI taxonomy): domain Eukaryota; kingdom Metazoa; phylum Chordata; class Chondrichthyes; order Orectolobiformes; family Rhincodontidae; genus Rhincodon; species Rhincodon typus. The sequence goes on from NC_063336.1 coordinate 96,917,862, forward strand.
ACAGTTCTTGAAACAGCCACATTGACACAGCAGAGATAACAAAGTGTAGAGCTGGATGAACACAGCAGGCCAAGCAGCATCATAGGAGCAGGAAGGCTGACGTTTCAGGCCTAGACCCTTCATCAGAATTGGGGGAGGGGAAGGGGGTTCTGAAATAAATAGGGAGAGAGGGGGAGGCGGATAGAAGATGGATAGAGGAGAAGATAGGTGGAGAGGAAACAGACAGGTCGAAGAGGTGGGGATGGAGCCAGTAAAGGTGAGTGTAGGTGGGGAGTTAGGGAGGGGATAGGTCAGTCCAGGGAGGACGGACAGGTCAAGGGGGCGGGATGAGGTTAGTAGGTAGGAAATGGGGGTGTGGC
>NC_063336.1:96928220-96948085 GCF_021869965.1 Rhincodon typus
CCTCTACATCGGGGAAACCAAGCGGAGACTCGGGGACCGCTTTGCAGAACACCTACGCTCGGTTCGCAACAAACAACTGCACCTCCCAGTCGCGAACCATTTCAACTCCCCCTCCCATTCCTCAGACGACATGTCCATCCTGGGCCTCCTGCAGTGCCACAACGATGCCACCCGAAGGTTGCAGGAACAGCAACTCATATTCCGCTTGGGAACCCTGCAGCCCAATGGTATCAATGTGGATTTCACAAGTTTCAAAATCTCCCCTCCCCCCACCGCATCCCAAAACCAGTCCAGCTCGTCCCTGCCTCCCTAACCTGTTCTTCCTCCCACCTATCCCCTTCTCCCACCTCAAGCCGCACCTCCATCTCCTACCGACCAACCTCATCCCGCCCCCTTGACCTGTCCGTCCTCCCTGGACTGACCTATCCCCTTCCTAACTCCCTACCTACACTCACCTTTCCTGGCCCCATCCCCGCCTCTTCGACCTGTTTGTTTCCTCTCCACCTATCCTCTCCTCTATCCCTCTTCTATCCGCCTCCCACTCTCTCCCTATTTATTTCAAAACCCCCTTCCCCTCCCCCTTTTCTGATGAAGGGTCTAGGCCCGAAACGTCAGCCTCTCTGCTCCTATGATGCTGCTTGGCCTGCTGTGTTCATCCAGCCCTGCACCTTGTTGTCTCGGATTCTCCAGCATCTGCAGTTCCTACTATCTCCGATTCCATTTTTAGACTGTTTACTTCTTCTCAATTTACTTTCTTACCTCGCTTGGTATCATTAGCAAATTTTGCTACTGTGTGTTTGGCCCCTTTCATTCCAAGTAATTGAGATACTGTGTGAAGAGCTGTGTCCCCTGCACTGATCCCTGTGACAACTCATTACAGCTTGCCAACCCAAAAAAAAAAGACTAAGGTATCCCTATTTCCTGCTTCTTTTTCGCTAACGGATCCTTTATCCAGGGTAATGTGTGACCGTCTCTCCCCACCCCTACACACACCCCCAACCAAGTGCTCTCGCCTCGTGTAAGTAACCTTTGATATGGCATCTTATCAAATCTAAGACACCACATATATACTCTCACCTTGCTCATTACTTCCTTAAAAAACTCTGGCAAGTTAGTGAAACATGACTTTCCTTTCACAAAGCCAAATTGAATCTGCCTGATCAAATTATGACTTCAAGTATCTTGTTATTTCCTGCTTGGATTTGACATTTTATGAATTAAATATTGGGAGACCCAAGCACATTATTAAATAATTCTATTGAAAATGCTATAAGAATACCCTAGAAAATCTTTAGTTAGCATCGATATCTGTTACTGAGTGTGTTATATTGGAGTGCAGCTTGTAGAATTTCCATGTTTTTGACAGTTATGCTGTGTAATCTCTCTGTAGACTGTATCATCTGCTTCTTCAGCTCTGGTGTACCTCAAGGATCTGTTTTGGGGCCACTGCTGTTTGTCATTTTTATAAATGACCTGGATGAGGGCGTAGACGGATGGGTTAGTAAATTTGCGGATGACACCAAAGTTGGTGGAGTTGTGGATAGTGCGGAAGGATGTTGCAGGTTACAGAGGGACATAGATAAGCTGCAGAGCTGGGCTGCGAGGTGGCAAATGGAGTTTAATGCGGAAAAGTGTGAGGTGATTCACTTTGGAAGGAGTAACAGGAATACAGAGTACTGGGCTAATGGTAAGATTCTTGGTAGTGTGGATGAGCAGAAAGATTTCGGTATCCATGTGCATAGATCACTGAAAGTTGCCACCCAGGTTGATAGCGTTGTTAAGAAGGCGTACGGTGTGTTAGGTTTTATTGGTAGAGGGATTGAGTTTCAGAGCCATGAGGTCGTGTTGCAGCTGTACAAAACTCTGGTGCAGCCACACTTGGAGTATTGCGTACAGTTCTGGTCACCGCATTATAGGAAGGATGTGGAAGCATTGGAAAGGGTGCAGACGAGATTTACCAGGATGTTGCCTGGTATGGAGGGAAGGTCTTATGAGGAAAGGCTGAGGGACTTGAGGCTGTTTTCGTTAGAGAGAAGAAGGTTAAGAGGTGACTTAATAGAGACATACAAGATGATCAGAGGATTAGATAGGGTGGACAGTGGGAGCCTTTTTTCTCACATGGTGATGGCTCTAGCACGAGGGGACATAGCTTTAAATTGAGGGGTGATAGATATAGGACAGATGTCAGAGGTAGGCTCTTTACTCAGAGAGTAGTAACGGCGTGGAATGTCCTGCCTGCAAAAATAGTAGACTCGCCAACTTTAAGGGCATTTAAATGGTCATTGGATAAACATATGGATGATAATGGAATAGTTTAGGTTAGATGGGCTTCAGATTGGTTTCACAGGTCGGCGCAACATCGAGGGCCGAAGGGCCTGTACTGCGCTGTAATGTTCTATGTTCTATGTTCTAACCAGAATACCACGTGCTGGCGATGTGGTATTTGAAAGCACAGCAGCACAGTACTTAAAACTTAGTACAGAACCAGTCAATATTGTGAGCAGCCCAGTACATGTGAGAAAGGATCAGGAGATGAGAGCACAGTTGACAAGCAAGGGAATGGAATTTGTTCTTGTGGGAGAAGATGCTAACTGTAGCTTTCCCAAAGTTGAGCAGTAGGAGGTTGACATTCCACCTTTAGCACTAATTGGTCTTTGCTCGAATCACTGTGGACCTTGTGGAATGCTTTAGATTTAAGAAGGGAGCATGATTAATGGTGTGTCATTATTAGTCAATTTTCTAAGGCTGCTACCACTGAATTTGTATTCCACAGCTGAACAAGAAAAATGACTTTTGAATTAAAAAAAACCTCTCACAGCAGAAGTTTTTTGACTCACTAGTTAATACCCCTTTTTCCTGAGCCATTAGCTCCAGTTTCAAGTCACCCTCCAGGATCTAATAAAGGCAAAACACAGATAATGCTGAAGAAACTCAACACAAACAGCAGCATCTGTGGAGAGAGAAACAGAGTTAAAGCTTCAAGTCTGGTATGACTCCTGGGAGTCACAGGGAATTGTTGGTGATGGCAGAAGCATTCATAGTACACTTCAGACAGGTTGATAATCAGCTTGCTAATCCTTTCAATACTTTCCCATTACTCCCCAAAGGGAGAAATGCCTGTGTCATGATAGAAACCTTTGAAACAACAAGAAAACAGCGCACCACCATTTTTTTTCAATTAGGGACAGGTAATGAATGCTGGCCGGGCCAGTGTTAGCTACATCCCGTGAAGGAATTAAACAAAAAACAGAGTTTATGGTACAAATTTGTACTTGATGATCTAACTAATCAACCCCAGTCCTACAGGTAAAGCTAAAGCTAAAGATATTAAGAGAATTCTCAAGCATATATTTCACAGCATATTCTCCAGGAATACTTGTCAAGCAAAACAAATCAGTAATGCAACCTTGTTTAAGATGCTGAATAAACATGTTTACTAAAATCTGTTTGTAGATGTCATGTTGAAGTTTCACCTGACCACAACAGCTGAATTATTACCTATCACCAATTGCTTTATCAAACAGTTGACTTTATGTCTCACTGTGCTCCTCACCTCAATATTTGACCAAAATAAAGCTCTCACTTTAATTCTGGGTGGTTTTGAAATGTTTTCTGAGATGAGGAGAGAAATTTTCCTTAGTTGGTGCAGTGGTAAAAGCACTTCCTCTTTAACATGCCTTAGGGGTTAAATTATACAACTTGAGTACTGAGAGAAAACAATGTTTTCTTGTAATGAAATGCAATGTGGGAGTGGGTGGGGGCAAAATGAGAAATTGTAGGAAACAGGAGTGGTGATTATAATCTCATTTAGTCTCCATATGTTCAACAAAATGCAGGCTATATACCAATTTCGTGGTGGCTGCACATGTGAATAATTTCTACATGCAGTCAGTGCAAATTGTGCTGAACATTGACTGCATGTATCAGCACGAGAACCTAAATCTTAACCTTTTAACACCACTTAAAAGCTAGCCTTGACTGCTTAAAGCCATCCTGCAAATCTACAAGAAGTTGAAGCTGGAGCTGGGTTTTATTCATTCTTTATTCATTCATGGGATGAGGGTGTCGCTGGCTAAGCAGCATTTATTGTCCATCCCTAATTGCCCAGAAGGCAGTTAAGAGTCAACCACATTGCTGTGGGACTGGAGTCACATGTAGGCCAGACCAGGTAAGGATGACAGTTTCCTTCCCTCAAGGACATTAGTGAACCAGATGGGTTTTTCTGACAACTGACAATGGATTCATGGTCATCATTAGACTTTTAATTCCAGATATTCATTGAATTCAAATTCCACCATCTGTCATAGCAGGATTTGAACCTGGGTCACCAGAATGTTATCTGGGTCTCCGATTAACATTCCAGCGATAATATCACTAGGCCATCGCCTCTCCTGTAACTTCTTTGAAACTTGTATAAAAAAATAAATCTGTACTGGCAAGAACTGGCCAAGCATGGGAAAGCATATAATATAAATCTTTCAAGTGAAGGCCTTGGTAAAGGAGGTGGAAAGTAGAAGAGATGTCTTGTGTCTGCAAGAGCTCAGAGAATCTCCAGTCACAACTCCATGTGAACTGATAGCTGTGGGGTTCAATATCAGGAGGCAAGGCTCAAGGGCCTGGATACCATTTCACAGGAAGTTCTGTACTTAATATAAGTCATCAAGGACAGTGGATGCATCTTCAAATGCCGATTCTATCACCTGCATTACTAGATTTAGATACTACACTGTGCACCAAACCCCCATCACTTACAATGTAGCTAAATCTGGAATCATTAACCAGCAACTAACTTGTAAGTAGTTGATGAAGTCTTTAAATGGCACTTTTGTGAATGTAAGAGAAAGCATTCATAGAATCCCCACAGTGTGGAAAGAGGCCACTCAGCCTACATGTTGACTGTCACCATTATCTCCTTAAATAAAAACCGAGAGAACTGCAGATGCTGTAAATCAGGAACAAAAACAAAGTTGCTGGAAAAGCTCAGCAGGTCTGGCAGCATCTGTGAAGAAGAAAACAGTTCTGAGGAAGGGTCACCGGACCCGAAACATTAACTCTGTTTTTTCCTTCACAGATGCTGCCAGATCTGCTGAGCTTTTCCAGTAACTTCTGTTTTTGGACCATTATCTCCTTGCTGCATGTACATTCAATAAATGTTCACTGTTACACTTCCATACTCTGATCAAAAGTACATGTGAGTGAGTCGCTGATGCTGTACCATTCATTAATTTGTTTTTAAAAAGCCCACTTCTCTCCCATCATATCAGTTACTGAATGAAGGGATGTTGTGTTTACAGTTTCCGGTTAATGTGGTGCTAGATATATGATGTAAGTACTGAGCTATCTTTTATGAGAGGTTTTCAAATAACCAATACAATTTGTGGACTTCAGTGAATTGTTTCATCATATGTTCTATATGAGCATCTCCTAAAGCCGAGGGATTAGCACTTCGGTGGATGAACAGGTTCGATGAATTTCCACATGACTAACTGTAATGTCTGTGCCATGGATGATTGTGGGCTCAATATCCTAAAAGAATGCACTTGCAACCACTAGAGTGAGGTAAGGCACATGACTTCCACTGACATAAATAGTAGTCAGCTCACCAGTGTGTAGGGATATGTAGAGTTTAATGAAAATGCTAATGAATATCTGAGGCAAGCTATGGTAACACTGCAAACTCAGTGGTCATGTGTTAATATCTTAGCATGTACAGATTGGAGCAAATTGCTCTGTAGCCTTCAGTACATGTATAGTGTAAAAATAAACATAGTTTGATAGTTACTAAGAAATCAGACCTGAACTTTTGTCAAGACCAAGTAATCTAAAGAAGGACACAATGAAATCTAGTAATAGTGCTGGTCAGATGATACTATGGCTGTAACAGGTGTATTTTGTCCTTTTTTTTAATGAAGAGAGGTTTTGGGCTATAGATACCAACATGTCTCCTCCAAGCTAATAGAGTAAACACCTTATGAGGCCTTGGATTTTTTTTAAAACATTGGAACATTAGAAGCAGCATGAATGGGTGGAGTCAGGCTCCCACAGAACCAGGGTTTTAGTTTAGCTGTCAGTAGTTGCTGAGGGTTTTGAAGCTGGCCACGGAGGCTGTCTTTGTCTCAGTTACAGCTAAAAGTTAGAGTTTGCTCTGCCAGAATTTTCTCTTGATGTTCTTTTCTCCTGAACTGTAAAAACATTGCATGGGAGAATCTATTTTACTGAATTCACTTTTGCCGTGGGTGTGTTTATGGGATGTTACTATATTGGAACAGTTGCTGTTCAGTTACTGTCAACTTTTCTAAAAAAGTTAAAGTTAGATCAATTCTTCTTTCTTTTGCTTGTACTTTAACTATAGAGTAAGAATAAAGTGTGTTTTGCTTAAAGCCAAGCAGTTAACCAATTGAATTACATCTGGACATAACACTTTACACTTTCCTTTAAATAAGAGAAAGTTGGGGTCTAGGCAATCTCCTGCACTATATTTGCAGAGGGGTTGGTCTTGTCCATAATACTGGAAACATTGGCCTAAGATAGATAATATTTTTCTCAGAGAAACTTGAAGAATTATAAGGTAATATTGAGCAATAAAAAGGCAAAGTTGAGCCTTGAGACAAATGAATCCTCAAAGATTTCCCAAGACAATGGCTTGATGCCTTATCCAACATGAGGTAAAGTAGTTGATGACTCAACCAATGTGAGGTAAAGCAAGGCATACTTACCTTATCTTTTCATCCAGAATGTACTGTGATGCTCTGTATGTATTCCCTGGAATCTTGACTGTGTTTTTCCAGTGAAGACAGCCATTTCTGAAGACATTTTCCTTGGTTCTTCATAAGCCATGAGCAAGTCCTTTTGAAGGAGTGCATCGATACCCTACAGTGCTCCTGATGATTCGCTCAGCTTTCATCCTGGAATTGAACATGCGGTGCAGAAATCTGAAGTTAATGATCCTCCTCAGATCTCCTTTGACAGCTTAGCTTCACTATTTAGCCAAAAATTCATTGTCAAAGCATCTCTTTAAGCAGCAGGTATGGTGAAAGATGTAGAAGTAACTGACATCCTGTTGGGCAGGATGATGAGCACCCTCCTGGCTTCATCCTGATGCAACATTTTGCATGCCATGAGTCTTTTCCACGCTGTGAACTTTCAGGTTCTATACTAATTCTAGGCTTTTGTATTCACTTGCAGAAGGTGTGGTTCCAAGCCAGCCTTCCTGCTATTGTTCTCCCATACCATTTCAAATGACCATTTCAGGGACAATTATGAGGTCTCCTCGATACTTATATCTGTGATAAAATAGATTCTGAGGGGAGATGGTGGAGTTAAAAATAGGTAGTTAAATGTTGGCCCTGAGTGGCACCTAGTCCATTCCTGCAGAAGGGGAACATTGCTCAAAGATTTGAGTAACAGGTGAAGCTAGCTGTCTTGTGCTATTACTTTACAGTAAACCAACAAAGGGTTTTCTCCACTAATATCCGTCAAGTGAAGAAGATCTTTTGCCAACCTCACAAATGAATGATGTGATATATGAGTGTCAGTGCCGGTATGATGCCAGATATATAGGCTGCATGTACCAGCTACTGGCAGACCGTATTGAACAATATGTGCCACTGACAATTTGCAGCAGGCTTAACTCGCGCACAGCTATAGCTATGATTCTGCTGTTGGAAACCCTTTCTTAAATAATCCAGACTGTGCTAAGAGTTACACCAGAAACCAATTTATAAACATTAGCCAGGCTGCAATGTGTTGTGTTTGTGTGTGCTTGAAGCTACATACATATATACACAGGAAGCTGGTTAATATAGGCAAAGGGAATTTGTACCTACATAGGACCTTTTCCATAAGAGATGTGTCATGAGACAGCCAAACTCTGCTGCATCCCAAAGAAACACCTTGGCCAATCAGAATTTACCTGCCTGGTGTGAGAATTAAAATTAATAGTTAACAGTTCTAATGTTAAGAAAGCACTTTTATTTGGAAACTGGAAAAAGAAACTGGGGAGAGATGTTTAATGAATGCATCTCTGAGGTAAGCTGTGATGTTACTGTGATCTCAGTAGTCCTGTGTTAGTGATAACTGGTAGAGTAAAGTGTGCAGAAGACACTGAAAGTCTGCAGAGGAACATAGATAGTCTGAGTGAGTGGGCAAAGGTCTGGCAGATGGAGTACAATGTTGATAAGTGTGAGGTCATCCATTTTGGTAGGAATAACAGCAAAATGGACTATGTTTTAAATGGTAAAAAATTGCAGCACGCTGCTGTGCAGAGGGACTTGGGTGTCCTTGTGCATGAATCGCTGAAGGTGGGATTGCAGGTGCAGCAGGTGATTAAAAAGGCAAATGGAATTTTGTCTGCCATTGCTCGATGATGGAGTTTAAAAACAGGGAGGCCATGCTGCAGCTGTATAGGGTCCTGGTGAGGCCACACCTGGAGTACCGTGTGCAGTTTTGATCTCCGTACTTGAGAAGGGATATGCTAGCACTGGAGGGGGTGCAGAGGAGATTCACTCGGTTGATTCCAGAGTTGAGAGGGTTGGATTATGAGGAGAGACTGAGTAGACTGGGCTAATACTCATTGGAATTCAGAAGAATGAGGGGAGATCTTATAGAAACATATAAGATTATGAAGGGAATAGATAAGGTGGAGGCAGGGAAGTTGTTTCCGCTAGCAGGTGAAACTAGGACTGGAGGGCATCGCCTCAAAATAAAGGGAAGCAGATATAGGACTGAGGTCAGGAAGAACTTCTTCACCCAAAGGGTTGTGAATCTGTGCAATTCCCTGCCCAGTGAAGTGGTTGAAGCTACCTCGCTGAATGCTTTTAAGGCAAGGCTAGATAAATTTTTGAACAGTAAAGGAATTAAGGGTTATGGTAAGTGGGTGGGCAAGTGGAGCTGTGTCTCAAAGATCAGCCATGATCTTATTAAATGGCGGGGCAGGCTCGAGGGGCCAGATGGCCTACTCCTGCTCCTAGTTCTTATGTTCTTATGTTCTTATAACAAGGTGTGGAGCTGGGTGAACACAGCAGGCCAGGCAGCATCAGAGGAGCAGGAAAGCTGACATTTCGGGTCTGGACCCTTCTTCAAAAATCTTTTAGTTTCCAACTAAAAGTGCTTTCTTAACATTATTAACTAAAACCTTTAAACATGTTAAAACGAGGCTAAGTTGAAGCTTTTCATCTTGCATTCATCAGAACTCATAGACAAGAAATAGATTTGAACAAAGGGACACTATGTTATGCAGCATGAGACGAAGGTGCTGCTTGGTTAAGTCATCATTGGCTTGAAGATGCAGCAAGAACTGTTAGCTTTGGCCTACTGTGTTCATCCAGCTCTACACTTTGTTATCTCAGATTCTCCAGCATCGGCAATTCCTACTATCTCTGAGTCATGTGTTAGTGTTCTTTTAAGGAGGTGGACGCCATACAGCCTGGAGTCTTATGTTCCATTGCCCCACCATTGTGCAGAGTGTGATAGTGAAATTAGTTTCACAGTTATTAAGGAATCTGGCTTGAGCTTGTATCAAGACTCAAAGTAGCAACACTAGAACACAATGGAATACCATGGGCTGAATCTTACATTTTTTTTGGTTAAGACTGAGTGGCATTGAGTGCCACAGTAAGGGAGAGTATATTTTCTCACTGTATCTTAGTAATGTTTAGTTGCAGAATTATTATGGTGCAGAAGGAGGTTTTGGCCCATTGTGCATGCACAGGTTCTATTACCTGGCACCAATTTCCTTCTTCCCCATATTCCTGCGCACCATTTCTATCCAAATGCCCTTTTTAATGCTTCAGTTGAACCTGCATCCATGACATTTCCAGGTAGTGCGTTTCATAACCTAACTACTTGCTATGTGAAAACGTCTTTTTTCTCAGCTCACCCTTGTCACATTTGTAGATTACTTTAAAGTGATGTCTACACATCCAATCTCGGCCCCATCTCACCACAAGCCATTCTCAGAGCAACTCAGCATTCTGCACAAATCCTGAAATTCACCAGTATCCCTTGTGCCCACATACGCTCTCACTATTGCCTGCAACATCTTCCCTCACTCACTGTTACCCACCCCAACTTACAACACCACTAACCCTGCACAGCCTCCACACTGACCATTCAGTCACTCAGGATACCTTGTACCTGCATCTGATGTAACAGCTGTGCCATTAACTTTCATTTTACTTAGCACCTGCCTCTCTGTTTCTCTCAGTCCAGGAGTAAAACAGTCCCCATTAAGATGAAAGATTCATGATGGGTAGTGGGCGGCTGGACATTCAGCTCCTTCCCTCTTATGCAGACAGCATTTTGTCTCTGACCACCCTGAGTGACTGACTGACCATTTCCAAGCCCCTGGACTGGTAACGGAAACTGCTCTTGACTTGCTGTACTAGGACCTCCCAAGCAACGGATATTCCTTTGACTTGAGGCCTGCTGATAACTAAGACAAACTTCCTTCCTATATGACTGCTCTAAATGGCAAGGCAAAACAGAAGGAACATAACCCTGGTATCTGGCTGTGCGAGCAAAGTTCAAAGCAAAGCAATGCAAGACAGGGACACTACAAGTAGCCAGGAAGGCTCTGAATAAATGAGCGCTATGACAGCAAGCAAAGAGTCTAGAGATGCAGCCTGGTCCAGTCCATGAGCTGGGTATGTGTCCCTGAACACACAGGGTCCTTGCTGTAGTATTATAATGAGAATTCCTGGTGAAGCCTGAGGTAGTTCTGAACTGCAAAACCATCCTGTAAGTAGATCAGAGATATGCCATGAGTGTTTTCAATAGCTGGCACATGTCAGATGCCAATGTCTGTTTGCTTGAGGTATGTGTTGGTCAGTGCCCATGAAATGTGCCCTGAGCTTTTGGTGCCCAATATCTGACACACAGGTCATGTGGAGTGAGCAGTGAGCTGAATCCGCTCTGATTTCAATGTTGAGTTTTCTTAACATTTAATTTGGTTAGCAAGTTTGGTAAGATAGAAAGATGTATATTAGGGAAGCAAATTGGGCCATCAGTGAAGTATTTAACAAGCAATAATCCCCCTTAATTGTCAATTTGCCACTGCCTGATTGGAATTTTGCCATGATGCTTGTGATAAGCATAAAAGACTTCTCATCCAACTCTGCCACAAATCCTGCCAGCTCTGAGGAAGGGTCATTGGACCTGAAATGTTAACCCTGATTTTCCTCCACAGATGCTGCTAGATCTGCTGAGCTTTTCCAGCACAAATCTTGCCATAGGTCATGTTGTTAAGACCCCAATAAGATCCGCTCCATGTAGGTTCCTACTGCAGTTAAATGGCTCAAAAATCTGATCAAACAGAAGAGTGGCATATATTAGTACAGTTATTTTGTGCTAATCTTCCAGGTCCTGTGAGCTTTTTGACAACAGCTCAGCAGAAGGATCTCCCTCTGCAATAATAACTTTTGCCCTACCACAAGCTATCAGAAGCAGCCATCATGAGCAATCCAAAAATCTTTGTTCTGAGTCTGTGATGGGAAGGAAGCTGTGGCGTGTGGAGATTCAAATTAAGTCACCATTTTGTTCTGTGTGCCCCAATGCCTAGGTATCCAGTAAATGTGGCATCAAGAAAAGGAGGAGGGAGAATGGTAACAAATCTTACACTTTATTAGAACAATGCTGCCCACCGTGCGTCTTCTGCACACTCAACCCAGGCTTAAATGCACAACAATTACACGATAGGGTTAAAGGAGTGAATATCAAATTGTCGTCGCTCCCATTGTTTGATTTCATGATAATTTAGGTTAGATTCTGGAAATGAAGGACATAAAAAAATGGACTTAAATTTTTTCTCAAGTGAGTTGAAACTGATTTTGACTTTTTCTTGGATCTTGGACCTCAACATATTTAAAGCACCATTTGTTGGGTAATAGAGTTGGCTTGAGGGCCAAGTTGTCTGCTTTTGTTTCATATGTTCATATTTTGAGCACAAGAAATATTGCGGCTTTACCATAATGCTTGGATTTGTGTAGCACCTAATCATGTTGAAATATCTCAAAAATGTGATTAGATGTGTTACATACTTTAAAATACATTGAAACAACTTTTGTTGCTGTATAAGGTAAACCAGTACTCATTCCTAGCCAGCAATGTCCTATAACTAGGAATGAGGTAAATGATTGGTCAATTTTTTTGGTTGTGTGATGTTATATTGAAGGCCAATAATGATAACAAGGTTACACACTGGAATATAGGTAAAATCCAAAGTAAAAAAACAATCTATGTAAGTTATAGAGTGATAGAGATGTACAGCGCGGAAGCAACCTTTCGGTCCAATTCGTCCATGCCGACCAGATATCCTAAATTAATCTACACCCATTTGCCAGCATTTGACCCATATCCCTCTAAACCCCTCCTTTTCATATGCCCATCCAGATGTCTTTTAAACATTGTAACTGTACCAACCTCCAGCATTTCCTCTGGCAGCTCATTCCATATACATACCACATGCTGCGTGAAAATGTTGCCCATTAGGTCCCTTTTTTATCTCTCCCCACCCACTTTAAACCTATGCCCTCTAGTTTTGGACTCCCGCACCTTGGGTAAAAGACTTTAGCTATTCAATCTATCCATGCCATCCATGATTTTATAAATCTCTGTAAGGTCACCCATCAGCTTCCAACGCTCCAGGGAAAATAGCCCCAGCCTATTCAGCCTCTCCCTTTAGCTCAAACCCTCCAACCTTCTGACTTCACTGGCTGAATAATACCAAATGCATCAAATTAACAAATCTTCTGTTATGAAATCTGTCTTCAATCCTTTATGAGCATTCGGATTTTTGATGCTTATTTTTCAAATCATCACAGACACTCATATTTAAAATGTTATTACAGAATATATCCTTCATGCTCTTGTTAAGGAAAGGATTTTATTTTTGCTTTACTTTCATTATCTTCAAGTTGTAGACCTTTCTTGTGGGCAATTTCCTGCAAGTTCATTGAGTCTTGAAGATATTCATTGTGCAGTTAGCAAAGTGCCTCTGAATTACACTTTAACTTAAACTGTCAAAGATTCATCACTGAGTCTTCACTGTCCTTTCATTTTAAGTTTTGGTCATTCGCATGCTGCAAGAAATAATACTTTACCACCTGTAGAAATTAAATGACTGTTTATGAACTTAGTTGGTACTAAACGTTGTCCAGATTAGATCTGTGAATAGCCACTAATTCAAAAATCACAGTCCCACAATAGCAAAATGGAGCAGAATCCCTGCACTAATTTGTATCAAATATAATCTATTAACTATACCATGATAAAAGCACAAGACAGCTCTTAGAGATAGCTCCAAAAATAGCAAAACAGTATAATGCATGACAACAATGTAACTATTATTAGTTTTGTTAGATTATTTTAGTACCCCAATTCAAATATTCAAAAATTTTTTAGAGTTTCTATTTTGCTATTTCTGCATTTGGAAGTTAATAATGTAACCAAAGTAATGTAAGCAAGCTATCATTTGATGCATCACTTTAAAAGAATGTTGTCTTTGGAAATGAGCAATTATCTGTTCATTTGCATGTTTAGTTTCCCATTTTAGTTAATTTATGAGTCCAACATTTTAAAATACACACACATATACACACACACACACACACACACACACACAAAGGACAAGAGACAAAAGGTACAAATAAAAAAGCATAAAATGAAATTACACATAAACTAACGAGATGCTGGATGCTGCTCTAGCTATACCAATTGCTCTTTACGCTGCTGTTGAGGTACCACTTAACTCAATTTATTTGCAAAATTACATCCTTATAGACTTACAATGATTCTTATTGTCTGTGAAATATCCTTCTTGTTTGGTCTTGTAATTACATCGTACCAGATACATACAATTAATTCAAAGCTGTTTTTTTCAGGGATGGATACCTCTTCAATTAAAAACAAATTAAATAAAACAACAGCTGTTAATGCGTTGGCCTAAGCAGCCATTACAGACATTGTTCTCTTAACCCAGTGAGTACTGATCTTTTGGAATTTCAACATGTTGATTTCCTTTTCTTTTTTAAAAGTTCCTAAAAATACCACTAAAATCGTGACTGCTGAATATCATAAAGTATAATTAAGAAAATGTGCAAACATATACAGTGCTTTATTTTATGTCATAGTATTCCTTCAGTAAATGCAATGATTGTAAAATTCAATTTTGGCACATCAATCCTATTAATTCACTCAATGATTAGGATAGAATGAAAATCTTTTAAACCATCATAGATTGAGAGTGTTTTTGAGTATATTGTGTTAGGTCTAAATGTAAGGACAATATTAAATTTGCTTTTGTTATAGGTATTTACTCAGGCTGTATCAAAGTGGTTGAAAAATAATACACATAAACAGCTGATCTTCTGAAAGAGATCTTGCTCTTTCAAGCTGTTATTTTAGAAATATGCACTGATATGTGAAATGCTCAACACACAAGACAACCTTTAGGGAAATTACTGTGTCTGTCATAAAAGGTGAAAGACAACATTATAAAATTTCAATCTGCCATCTTCTTGATTGTTGGGAACATCCACTTTCTTCTGTTCTTTTGTAATTCAACCAGAATTTTAGCTCTGCTGCTGTTTTACTCCTTCAGGAATGTATTACTGAGATGGCCTTTCTGACTTATATGTTCATTGCTGATTATGAACGAGTGGTGATCTGATATCACTACCTTTTGTATCTGTCTTAATGAGTTGCTACCAATTTTATTTGAATTGGATTTTAACTTTTTCTTCCCTGTTTTCACTCCAAGACTTCATCCCTGCTAAATTCTGTTACCTCCCCCATTTCCTCCGTGGCCTCCTAAGTATACCTGATTTTAATTGCTCTGGCAGGCAATATCCTAAGCTCTGGAAATCCTGCCCAAAATCTCTCTGCCAGCTGTTTCTGTCTTCCTTTATACTTTACCTTTAGAAGAGCTTTTGGTCAACTGCCTTAATATTTCTTAGATGGCTGTGACAGTTTGGTAATGTTGCTATGAAGCTCTTTAATAGAATTTCTTTGGAGGCTTGGGGCAGTGCAGTGATAGTGTCCCTATCTCTGGGCTAGCAGCTCTGGATTTCTACACAAAGACTTGTTGGCCATGGGAGATGCATTCATAATGTATCCAATCAAATTGATTTTCAGCCTGTTAATCACACCAATATGTAAGAGCAGAAGAATTTCCTGGACAACAGATTCTGCAACAGGCAAGGACAAGCCACGGCAGTACCTTGCTTATAGGTGTGAACTAACCCAATGGCCAAAAACTCAGAAAAATGAGGGTGAAAAGTGCATTTTTTAAAAAATTGTTGCCCTTGCTGTAGGAATACAATGCTGGGAGGAAAGGAACAGTAAATTACAGAGCATTAAATGTGTTAGGAATCACGGCTGGCGACATGGAAATCTGCTGGCATCCATCATTTTCTGAGCTAGAGGTGAGCCTGGAGAATGATTTCATTACATACATTCCTACTGACACTAAACAGACATAAATTTCTCATCTGATATATGAGTATGCATGCTATCTGCCTCATACCTTGTGGAGTATATCTTTTCATTTTGCCTGTAAGGGTTATCTCAAGTGCTTCATTTGGCATTTTTAAAAATGTTATGAAACCCAAAACAATACTCTCAATATATTAAGTTCTTTCTTCTTTTGCATCTTATAATGCATTACATCTATTAATGGTGACGCTTGAGAATGCACTTTAAGTAACAAGGGCTTGAGTCATCATCATTCACTGAAAGATTACTGTGAGTTTCTCCTGTTGAAAAAGCTTACTAAGAGTTTATGGTTGTTAAATACTTGAAGGCTTGTATTGCTTTTGAAAAGGTAGCTCAAGTTTTCTTTTCAAGACAAACTTTTTGGAGTAGGTTTTGAATGACATTACATAGCCATCATTCATAGTTAGTCATAAGCTTTCAGTATTGACAAACAGTCTATCTCTGTCTGTAGACAAAGGAGTTGGAGGAATCAATTATTGGTGAAACCTATTCTTGTGGAATAGATTTTGTTGATGGCATAGAGATGTAATGTGAAGAACACTGTTGCTACATAATTTAATTAAAAGAGTTAATGAACTATGTGATCAGGAAGTAAATGGCAAGTAAATAAAGGGGATACGATAAGTTATGGTTAATTAATGTATAGAGCTAATGTTTTTAGAAGGTTCTGCTCAGTATTTCATTTCATCTACTTTATGTTACAAAATATAGTAGTGTGATGTTGAGATAAGATTAATTTGATGTTAACACAATTGACTAATTCATGTTAAAAATGTTCAGTAAGAATAATTCTTCACTGATTTTAAAAATTTCAGCTAAATCCAGGTACTAAAATAATATTGTATTAATCTGTTTTGAAAGGAGATCACGAAAAATAAAAATATTTTTATTCAAAGCAACAGAAAATGCTTCTCTATTTAAATTTCACTCAGTAAAAGTTTAATTGGATGAAAATTGGAGAATGATTGAAGCATAATTGGAAGGGCAAATGTCTGTCAATTGAATGAACTTTTAACACTGCTTTTTATAAGGATTGAAGAAGCAATTTGTCTTGTATCAGAAAAAACAAAATGAACTTTCTCTTAAATATAGTTTTGACTTTGATTTGCACACAATATATGTTGACAAATCAATTAAAGTCACTTCCCAGCATATTTGTTTTGTGAGGTATGAACTATGACTCACCTCCTCCTGAAGTAATGTCATTGCCACAACAGACATGAGGCACACAGCCTACTCACATTAAGAATATTTTCGATCGCTTAACAGCATTGAAAAAGGGCAAAACATTGCCAAACCTCACCTGCTTCAATGATTAACTGTTCCATCCAGTTAACAGATCTCAATCAGCAGTCAAAGATATTGTCAGGAAGACAAAGTTTACACTGAAAAAATATTACCATGTAGTAGAACTGTTTATCATTGTTTTCTCACAATGACTGGAATAATGAAGACATTAGAAAAGTTAGAAAGCAGACAAAAGACAACTGTGAAAAGTACTGTGCAAAACAATTGTTTAGCTTCATGAAAAAAAGTAATCCCATAATCATCAAGAGATATTTCAATCTTAATATCTGTGAGTAGGTATTAATTAACTCATTTGCCAAAGGAAGACTAAGCAAAAATTCTTCAGTCCACTGTAGAAATGAATTGAAGAGTCAACAATTTAATTTAGTAACAATTCTTATCTGCCTTGGCTCATGTCATCTTAGGTTCTAATTTTAAAACTTCAACAAGGAAATTAAGTTGCCACTATTCAAGTGCATCCATTCAGGTGGAGTTTGAAGATTCTACGATAAAATTTACTGTTATTTTTGGTGACTGGCTATCCTAAATAAACTGCTTTTCCACTAAAGAGAGTCATTTTATGCTTCATCTTATTGCTGTTTGTGGAATATTATCAGGTACAACATGTCTGCCACATTGAGCAACAGTGTAATGATTGTAACAAGGTCAGCCAGGTGGACCTCAAGGAATATGCGATCACTGATTAGGGCTGTTAATCTGGTCCAATCAGGGAGCATTGGCTGAGAGGGGAGTGTCAGAGGTTCTGTTCACTCAGAGATACCTTTAAGGGGGCTGGATCAGTGTCAAGGACTCTCCACGTGGAAATAAAGGGTGAGTTGGTGATCGGGTACTAGCCTCTGTTGAGTTATTTCAGTGGTGATGAGAAAAAAAAGCACACTCCTGAAAAAATGTGCTTGAGATAGTTGTCTTTGAGTTGAGTAAACATTTCTGGCATAATGCTATTAGTTGGGAGGCTTGATTCGGTCAATCTTGCTGTGGAAGACTGAAACCAGTATGTGGAAAGAATGCGATATTTTTTCTAACCAAATGACATCGGAGCAGATAAAAAGCAAAGACTAATTCTCCTGATAGCTTGTGGACCTGTAACTTCTTAGGTTATTAGGAACCTAACTTTCCCTGAGACACCAGATACTAAAACCTTACAAGAGTTGATGGACTTGGTTAAGGAATATTATGACCCCAGTCCTCTTATAATTCTGAGATGCTATCGGTTTTACTAGGCAATTCAAGAACCAGTGGAAACTGTATCAGAACTTTTGACTAGGTTAAGATGACTGGCGGACGCATGTGACTTTGGTTTAACCTTTAATGAGAAACTGTGGGATTAATGTTGTAACGATGCAAGAGCACCTAGTAGCTGAAGACCAACTGGACTACAAACAGGCACAACAAGTGGCTTTATCATTGGAAAATACAGCAAGTGGAGTATCTGAGTTGCAGGGTATTCTGATGAAAGTGAACACCATTGCTAGCCCGATTGAGCTTGGAAAACACCAACTGAGTGATGGCAATTGCAGGGCCTCACTGAGGACATACTCTGAACAGAGGGACTCTAGGTCAGCCCACAGCCAAACCCTAAAACAAAGCCAAGCCTTGGCTAAATGGTTAAACATTTCTTCAGGATCCGGGCTGGCAAGCCATTGTAGTTGCTGACAGTATGCACACTGGAGAGAGCAAAATACCCTTTTGGACCTAAAATGAGTAAGAGAAATCATAGGCTGGTATCCAGGACAGTGCGCACCCTGGAATGTCCATCTACATCTGGTTTGGAACAATTAAATTTCTTAGCAACATCCAAATCAGCACTAATCAAAATAAACGTCTGGTTAAATTGTCACCCAGTTCTAATGGAGGTCGATTCCAGCAGGACTGTTTCAGCGATTGCAGAACCGTCTTTAACAAAATTCCAACCCTTAAGTTTGTTAAAGTCCTCAGCTAGACTAAGAACCTGTACTGGGGGACCCTTGCAGATTAAGGGTATGAGTTTGGTTTACCCCTTATCTTTAAACTATCATGGCATGGCTTTGGTCTCCCCTACCTTCGGAAACATCCTTCCTGCATCTAACCTGTCTAGTCCAGTTAGAACTATTTAGGATTCTATGAGATCTCCCCCTCATTCTTCTAAATTCCAGTAAATACAATCTTAGTCAATTCAATATCTCCTCATACATTAATCCTGCCACCCGAGGAATCAATTTGATAAACTTTTGCTGCACTTCCTCTATAGCAAGAACATCCTTCCTCAGATAAGGAGATCAAAACTGCACACAATATTCCAGTTGTGGTCTCACCAAGGCCTTGTATATTTGCAGGAAGATATCTTCGTTCCTGTGCTCACATCCTCTCACAATGAAAGCCAACACAACCTGCATGCTTACTTTCAGCTGGAGGAGCACAGCAGGTCAGGAAGCATCAGAGCAGTGGGACAGTCAACATTTCGGTGTAGGCCCGAAATGTCAACTTTCCTGTTCCTCTGATGCTGCCTGATCTGCTGTGTTCCTCCAACTCCACACTGTGTTGACTCTGACTCCAGCATCTGCAGTTCTTGCTATCTCCGCTAACTTTCAGTGACTGCTGCACAAGGACGCCCAGATTTCATTGAACATTCCCCTCTCTCAATTTATAGCCATTCCAATCATAATCAGCCTTCTTATTTTTCTTTGTCTTTTCAATCTCAGTTGCTTGTGCCAGACGTAATACGCATACAAAGAGTCCCTAACACTGTTACGTAACATAATGAGGGCCATTTCCCGATGCCAGTTTTACATGGATGTGATGGAATGACAAATGTGATTTTGAAATTTTTGACAACTGCGCAGACATGGAGCAGAAACCAATTCACAGACAGCAGCAAAACACGACTGATACCAAAGTGATACCACAGACATGCATAAAGATCATAATGGTGCAATTGGCCAGTAAAAAAAAAAATTGTATATAACTCATCTGTCGCTGAGATCGGAATGTTCCAGACATTCACCAGCCCATATAAGAAGTAATAGTAGGAACTGCCGATGCTGGAGAATCTGAGATGACAAGGTGTGGAGCTGGATGAACACAGCAGGCCA
>NC_063336.1:96948485-96959415 GCF_021869965.1 Rhincodon typus
ATTTCTTCTCAAAAGAAACTGAACTGGGAAGGTAAAACTCTTGAAAAATCTGAAGAACAGGGGGCCTCTGAGGTGTACTTTGCTGTTAACAATGAAAACTGAATTTTTTTTAACAGGAAGCATAGCATTTATTGAAAGACAATGAAATTTTCAAACTCACATTGCATATGTTGATTTTTATGTTTTGTAGATACGCTACGTGTGCAGGACCATTGCCTGAAAACTTCCAGAGCTGAATCAGAATCCCAATTTCTAACTCAAACAGTTACCTACGTATGTTCCTATAATTTTTTTGGGCCTTTCTTCCAATGTTAACAGTCGCAGTGCAGCAAATCTCATGGGGGCAACATGGAGAATCTTTGTAGTAGATACATCCCCTTTTTAAAACAAAATCATCAGTGAGATGTGGGCATCACTGGATAGGCCAGCATTTATTGCCCATTCCTAATTTCCCAGAAAGCCAATAGGAGTCATACCATGAGTTTGGAATTACAAGTAGTCCAGTACAGTTAAGAATGGCAGATTTTGTTTCTTTAATGAGTGAAAAAAATGTTCACAAGAATTGACAGGGATCACTATTTGCTTTTTATTTCAGATTTTTATTCACTTCAAATCTCACCACCTTTCATGGTGAGATTTGAGCCCATGTCTCCATACATTAGCCGGGGTTTCTGGGTTACTACAGTCCTGTGACATTATAAATTTGCCAATGGGTCCCTCAAACCGGACTAGCTGCTGTATTCCATTATTTAACCACTTTTTAAAGGTCTCAAAGCCTTTTTCAGAAGCTACAGGGGGAAGACAAGTGTGCAAGATAAATGGGGTAAGTTACAGTGGCGGGGGTAGGTGAGGGGCTAAGATGATAGGTGGTGAGTAATGGTGTAGGTTGATAGGGGGGTGGGTGAGGTTTAGGGTGTTGGGTGAATGCATGAGTAGGATGGGTGTTGGGTGAGTGGCAGTGTGGTGGTTGGTATTAAGGATAGATCAAAATGGGGCATAGTCGGATCAGATCATCAAGCGAGTTGCAGAGTTCTGGTGGGAGTGTCAGGGCAGCTGGATTGAGTCAGGATAGAGGTATTGAGTAGGTATGGAAGGTAGACAGGTGATCAGGGATGTACTTAGGAGTATTAAGAGGAGTTGGAGGGTTCAGTGGAGAGGTCAAGGGTCTCCACTGGGGAGTTGGATTGTCAGTCTTATAACTATCCAGGAGTTAGAATTGATTTCAACCATTTCAACATTTCCTGCATAACTATCCAGTTGTGTGAATAGGATGTCGACTACATTTCCAAGATGTGAAGGTGTCGGTGTTGGACTGGGGTAGACAAGGTCAAAAATCACATGACTCCTGGTTATATTCCATTTCCAACTCCAAAACAGAGTTGGAGACTTTTCAGAGAGTTCCAGATGCAAAGTAATTGCCTGTCAGAATGTTTAACATTCCAGGAAATTCCTTGTAGTTAGTGCATCAGGAATTCTGAGGGGTTCTGATGAACATTTTTGTGTGTGTATCCGATCTCTGAATAGTTGGAGAATAGAAATCTGGGGAATTTTCTATAGAATTTTTAATATGTTTTGTTTCCATCTGCTTAATTTGGTTTCCTTTTTTCACCCTGTCACTAGACTTGACAAACAGCACAGAAAGAAAACAGTAAACAGACTCATACAATCAAACACCAAACAGTGAGTTAATTCAATCTCCTGAAACCATCAGAAAAGACAAAGAGTTGTATGTAGATTCATTTTTAGAGTTCAGCGGAACCGTTTGCTCTAAGCACTGAAATGGTCGTTGAGAGAAAAAGGTTGTTGATTACAGCGTTGAAATCTACAAACTTGAGGTTGTGGTTCTTTGACATCATCTCAATGATGTGAATAATCAGCATTTCAGTCAGTCATCAGAAATGGAAGTGTGTGCTCATAATCAATGTCCTCAATATTTATTCAACATCAGACATCTTGTTTTGCCCTTGTGTGTTAACATCAGGTTAGTATTGGTAGTAAGTAACCATTCAATGGCTTTAGTCCTGATAGATGTTTATGATCATGATTTGGCCATTTGATGCAAATTCAATTTCTAACCTCAAATTACATTTCCCTTGCGCATGTTCACTTACTAATTTGTGCTTTTGCATTACCTTGTTACCTTGCAATTGTCTCTATTCTCACTCTAATATTCTTGTTGGATGGCAATGTTGGCTTAAGAATGGTCAACAGCATGTGAATGTTACAGTCACTCATATGTTTGGCTAGTGAATTTAAGGTCATAGAGTGTCAGTGGATTGACATTCATGAAATGGGATATAAATGGATAATTCAAATACTTTCTCCTTCAACGTGCCAGCTCTTAGACTGTCATCTTTTTCTGATGAAGGGTCTAGGCCCGAAACGTCAGCCTTCCTGCTCCTGTGATGCTGCTTGGCCTGCTGTGTTCATCCAGCTCCACACCTTGTTATCTCAGATTTTCCAGCATCTGCAGTTCCTACGATCTCCATTTTGTAAGCAGTTTGGTTAAAATATCTCTGACTAAAGTGATCTGTATGGAATCTGTTGTAACAATTTCTGGCCAATTGTGACATAAGTCATAAGCAATAAGCAAAGAAAAGCTGATAACACAGTGTGGAGCTGGAGGAACACAGCAGGCCAGGCAGCATCAGAGGAGCAGGAAAGCTGACGTTTTGGGTTGGGACCCTTCTTCAGATTATCTCTGTGTTATTTCTGACTCTAGCATCTGCAGTTCTTGCTATCTCTAAGCAAAGAAAAGCTGTTGACTTTTCGATAATTATCTTGAAATTATCAGAGCATAAGACCATAAGACATGAGAGACAGAAATTAGACGATTTGGTCCATCGACTGTGCTCAGCCATTCAATCTTGGCTGATAAGTTTCTGAACCCATTCTCCCATCTTCTCCCTGTAACCTTTGATACCCTTAATAGTCGAGAACCTATCTATTTCTGTCCTAAATATACTAAATGGCCTGGCCTCCACAGTCTCCTTTGGCAATGAATTCCAAGGATTCACCACTCTCTGGCTGAAGAAGTTTCTCCTCAACTCCATTTCAGTATTCTGTAAGTTTCAATTGGATCTGCCCTAATCCTTCCAAATTCCATCGAGTATATACCCAGGGTCCTCAAACGTTTCTCATATATTCGGCTTTTCATTCCTGTGATCATTCTCGTGAACCTCCTCTGGACCTGCTCCAGGGCCAGTACATCCTTCCTGAGATATGGGGTCCAAAATTGCTCACAATATTCTAAATGTGGTCTGACCAGAGCCCTATAAAGTCTCAGAAGTACATCCCTGCTTTCATAATCTAGTCCTCTCAAAATAAATGCCGACATTGTATTTGCCTTCCGAACTACTGACTCAACCTGCAAGTTAATCTTCAGAGAATCCTGGCCAAGGACTCCCAAGTCCCTTTGTACTTCAGATTTCTGAATTTTCTCTATGCTCTATTCTTCCTACCAAAGTGCATGATCTCACACTTTCCCACATTGTATTTTATCTGCCACTTCTTTGCCCACTCTCCTAACCTGGATAAATCCATCTGTGACCTCCCCACCTCCTCAATACTACCTGTCCCTCCACCTATCTTTGTATCATCTGCAAATTTATCCAGAATGCCCTCAGTTCCTTCATCTAGATCATTAATGTATGAAGTGAAAAGTTGTGGTCCCAACACTGACCCTTGTGGAACAGCCTTTGTCACCAGCTACCATCCTGAGAAAGACCCTTTTTATCCCCACTCCCTGCCTTCTGCCAGACAGTCAATCTTCTAACCATGCTAGTATCTTGCCTTTAACACTGTGGGCTGTTATCTTACTCAGCAGCCTCCTGTGCAGCACCTTATCAAAGGCCATCTGGAAACCCAAGTAAATAACACCCATTGGCTCTCCTTTGTCTAACTTGCTTGTTACCTCCTCAAAAAATTCTAACAGATTATCACCTATGGTTTTGTTGACCATGGGGTCAGTTGTAGAGATGCAGAGTAGATTTCAGCGATTTTTAAGCAGACTACATCTGACAGTTTCAAATTAAACCTTCTATGCTATGATCTGTTGCTGGACACCAGACTACTTAGTACCATTGTTGTCTCATCCTAATGACACCTGGTTTTCCTTAATGGGTAAGATTACAATACAGGTAGTTCTGCTATAATGCGCATTTTGTTAGCGCAAATTGGCTGTAACGTGATTGTTGAATAGTGGACGCTGTTTGGATAATGCAAACTTTCTGCTGTGCAGGTATAGCGATTTCCCAATAACGTGATTTTCTATAAAGTGATTTTCTGTAGCAGGAGGTCACACCAGAACGCAACTTTCTCATTATAGGAGAACCACCTGTACATGTTGTTGTAGTACTTTCAGGAAAATTGTTTCAGTTCCACAAGCAACAGTCATTATTAAGCAATGTTGAATTACTTACATACTTGTAGTATGGACCAGTTCTTTGCGAGGCCATTTGGTTTTTAGATACCAGTTTTTGGAAGTATTCTGCCAGTCATTGATCGTGTACTCAATTCCTCACAGATAACAAGGTTTGTGATCATGTGAAACAACTGATTTCATAGTCTTTGATACCGCAACTTGCTTTGCTATCCCTAAAACTATCTGTGTCACAAGTTCTGCTGACTAGGTCAGTTAATCTGTTGTCTGAACCTGTTGGAGAGGCCCATCTAAAATTTACACTGTTGAATATGATCTCACCATCTGTAGCTATGTAGATGTTGATGACCAGATCCCAATGTGGCTAACAACACAGTCGATGATTTGTGTGCAGAGTGAACTTTTCAACACAGAGATACATGTACCAAAGTTCACAAGCACAGAAGTAAGCTAGATTCAGTGAGGGTGAGATTGATAAGGAGGTGATGTGTGTCTGCAGGCATGGATCTTGCCACAGAATGTCTAATCAAAAGGGCCTCCCAAATCCCCAAAAGAAGGCTGCCACTTTTTACCTGGTGGTCTCAACTCATGGTGGAGAACCCCCGCCAGCCGCGAGAAAAGACCTTAAAGTGATCATTAAGTGAACGTTTATGGGCATCAATTGCCCCCAAGACATGAAGGTCAGTCTCCAACTCCCCAGCCATTGAGAGAATCCCACACCTTGTGAAGATAGCACTACCTCAACCTCCAACCCACTCTTGCCTTTCCACTTCCTTGCCTCCCTTCCCTTGCTGCCCTGCTACCCAACCTGACCCCATGAGCCCCATTAAATCTGGCCCACTGTGTGAGAAGGTTAGCTGCTCAGCACAACTTTGTAAGCCTACTAATAAGTAGCAAGACATGTTACATCGTATGTCGAGGATATATTTGGGAGTGCAAAACTGTGGGGATATTCTGAGATAGTAGGAACTGCCGATGCTGGAGAGTCTGAGGTAACAAGGTGTAGAGCTGGATGAACACAGCAGGCCAAGCAGCATCAGAGGAGCAGGAAAGCTGACGTTTCGGGTCTGGACCCTTCTTCAGAAAATATTCCGATGCCCACATCCATATAAACTCATAGTTCTTGTGGTAGTGTTATTAGCTGTTGTTCTTGCATCAATTACTGCACCCAGAGGATAAAGCTTTGGTACTGATATGCATTGCTGTGTTTATTTACCTGAGTTGCACTACCTCACAAAATGTTAACCTATCTTGTTTGATCACTGCGCTACTTGCTGTGCATTTCCTGAATTTTTCTGCTGTTTATGATATGAAAGCTGAAGTGCAGAACATGATTAGTATTATTATTCCTGTCAATTTGAGCGGAAAAGTTCCTGTTTCAAAAGAAAAATAAATTTGTTTAATCTAAAATATTTAAGCCAATCATGGGAAATTATTTATTTGCTTAAGGCGTAGTAAAAGATACGTTATCATGTTTATGACCATAAATTAATACATACTCCAGAAAAAATATTTAATCAGCTATAGTGACTCACCTACATTTAATGCTTAGTAAATATATTAGACCTGCTCTGAAGAGGGGAATGATGTTAGTGAAGGCTTATAGATAACATATTGTTACCTCAAATTGATAACTCAGATTATGGCACAAAATGTTGAATCTCACAATCTACTTTATTCCTCCAATGAAATGATTTGTACTTTGAGGCTGAATACCATTTGGCAAAACCAAAATTTGGAACTCCTGTCTTGTACAAAAAACTGTCAAAATCTATTAACTAATTTGGTGAATTGTTCTAATGCAACCAGTGCTTTATTAAGCTTGCCCTGGACAATACTTTGAAACCTAACATAAGGAATTTGATAATCATGTTTAATAAGACAACATCTTGAGGCTGTCTACCATTTAGTTAGATTACGGTTGATCTGAATCTTATTACCACCTTGGTCATGTAACCCTTGCCTAACAAAAATCACATGTTAATCTTGTCACAAGATCTATATTATGACAAAATATTTAAACTTCAGCTCCAAATGGTATCAAGCGACATGGCATTAGCAACATTCCAGCCTTATGGTAAATTTTTAAAGATGACTTTATCCTCCACATATAAACTAAATATCAACAGTTTTGACTTAGTTCTAGATTGAGCACTTTTGTCAACTTTTTGCTTTCCCTCTGTCCCAGCATTAGACTGAAATAGTGCACTTAAGATGCTGTTAACAGAATAAAGGGTTAAACCCTGAGCTTGTACATAGAATTATGACCAAAATTGAAAGAACATAGTGCCTTTCTCTAGTTCCTCTATTCCACTGTTCACAACATATATTTCAAAACCCATTATTAGTATGACTTATGTCTATTTTACCTGTGTTAGTTTCAGAATGCAAAAATAGTCAATCAGAATTTTTCAATAAATCTCATTTATTATAAAACTACGACTTACTCAACAAAAATACAAAGCTAATTCATGCACAGTTTGAAATATGAAAACAAAAATATGAAGCTAAACAACATAACACCCATGCAGACATGTGCACACACAGCACACACTGGTTAAAGAAAATATGAAGGAATTTTCTCTGCTGATATCAATTTTAATAAAAATACTTTGGCTTGCCAATTCTTGATACAAAGGTATGAAGATCAGGTGTGAAATATTCCAGATCACTTTTGGTTTGGCAGCCTGGTACACATTGTTGGTTGTCATGAAGCATGTAGCTGTCACTGGGATCTTAAAAAATTGTTCTGCTGATATCGAGACCAAGTATTTCCGGAGCTTCTCAGGAGAGCTCCCCTTTCATTTTTCCAGTTCTCACATTGGACTCTAAAGGAATTTTCTTAAAAAAGATGCAAACGAATAGTTGAGAGACTTCTCTTTTAGGTGGCTCTATCCCAACTGATCTTGCTAAACACTATCCAAACCTAAAATTCTTGATAGCCATAAACCCAGCCAGATGAATTCTCTGTGAAACAAGTCCATGCAGTTCTATAGTTTAATTTGTAAGTCTTTGGCAAGTATTCAGCTGAATTGTTTCTTCCAATGCTATCATTCTTATAGTCATCCTCCAAACTGAACCCTTGACCAAGTTCAGGAAGGGATGCAAGAGAAGAAGCTACAACTAGAACTTCATTCAGCTGTTCCCTACTGACACTACCAAACCCCTCCCACTACTACTCTCCTTTCTGCATTAGGTTACGAAAGATCAAGAGTGTGGTTCTGAAATAGAGACAAATGTTGAGGAATAGCCCCTTCAATCAGTGAATCCAAAGGAAGGGATTCATTTTCCAGACAATGGGCTTTTTCTTTAATTTCAGGAATCCAGTGTCAGGATCAACTATCTTCAGGTATGCCCATTGTCAATTCATATAGAACAATATTCCTGTTCTGTGTCATTTCCCATATCGGCATCTCACTTTGATATTCTTAAAATTTTATTGTATTGCTGATTTGTGCTGAAAATGGACTTACGTCTTGGATAAGATTTGCAATTTGGCAAAAAATGGCAAAAGAGTTTTGTATGTTAGGTATTAAAAACATAATGAATAGTGGCAACGTAGTTTCTATATCCCTTTAAACATGTTCTAACTCAGTAGGATAATGGTTGATCTCTAACTTTAATTCTACCTTGTGGTATAATCCCCATATCCCTTAATTCTCTCTGTCATCGGCCTGTATGTTGAATATGTCCAACAACTGAGCATCCACAACAGTGAATCAGAGAATTCCAAAGATGAAAACATTTTTTAAGCATCAAAATTTCTCCTCATCTGAGGACAAATTGCTGGAAAATCCCAGCAGGTCTGGCAGCATCTGTGGAGAGAAAGCATAGTTAATATTCTAGTTTCAGTGACCCTTCCTCAGAACTGATTTTTCTCCACAGATGCTACCAGACCTGTTGACACTTATTAGCAATTTCTGTTTTTGTTTCAGATTTCTAGCATCCACAGTTCTAACAAGTTTTTTGTCTTTAATTTGAAAATGTGACCCTATTTCTCAGATTCCCCTGCTGGGGAAATGTCCATTTAGTTTGAACCTACCCAAACTAACTTAATGTAAAATGCACACTGAGGACATGTTTATGTTATCAGTTTAGTTTTATAGCAGAGTTACAGAGGTGAAAGGATATTTAATCCGCTCTGTCACAGAGTTTCCCACAAAGCACAAAGTTACATGTTTCTTGTATCACTGAAAATGTACAGTACATTGCGAAAAAGAACATTTATATTCTTATTTTTTGTCTTATAGTTTAATTGTCACAGTTTGCACTGTCACTGCAGTTCATCTTTTATACTAATTCACAATTATCAAAAGATTCCCTTTACTTTATTCTAAATTGCAGCAGCATGGTTTGTAGAGGTCAATCTTCTGCCGTCTTTTCCCCGTCTTAAATTTCAATAATTTGGATCACAGAATCATACAACGGTGAGCACTGAATTAGTTCATTTGGATCAATTTTCTGTGCTATCCGATCACCCCCTGTTGTAACCCTGTAAAACAAAAATCCCAAAACACCAACTTTAATACTTGTTATTTACTAAAAAGAGGGGAATTTTATGCAGGTGATGAGGGTCTCAGTTGTCGCCTGGAAATAACAATGAGGGACCAGGATTGCATGGTTTGGAAGAAGCCCACAGATTAATGAGCCAAGCAATGCAATTATTAGGCTCCTGACAGGTCTTCGTCAGATGAGGACACCAGGGACAGGAAATTTCCAGCAGCCAAGAGCTTCCAGCCAATCAGAGGCCAGAAACACATTTGCTGAACAGTGCCATCAGGGAGGCAGTGGCTTCTGTCAGAATTGTTGCCAGCTGGAGGCTCAGCATCGCAGCGCAACCCAGGACAGAGAGAAGTGGAAGTGGGGCTTTGGGGTGAGGATCACGAGGAGGTGAGTGTAGGGGTGGTGGCTAGTGCAGAAGGTTTCAAGCAGGACACCCTTTCCCGATGACTGGTCTAACAGTTGGGCCTTGATTGCATTGGAATACTGGTTCAGCATCAGCAGGAGGAAGATGTCTTTAACTGTGCATGAAGTCCACCTAAACGGATTTAATTGGCAACAAGACAGAGAAGCCATCTATGGGATTTCCCAGCATGCTATTGATCAAGTTGGAGGTGCTCTTGTGATAAGGTCTCCACCCTCCATCATCCTATCCAGCTAAATGCCATCAGCAGTTCAAATCTCATCTTCGGGAAAGAGTATAAAACCCAGCCAAAAGTCAGCAGTGGTTGTGAGACTTCAGTGCTGTTAACAATTGTTTATTGAATTCTTAACATCATAGGATACAAAATATTTGTTGGTTTCAATAGGCAGCAACAATTTAACAGAACTCTCAATTCTTCTTGACAGTCATGTGAATGGGTAATTTTATAACATAATATTGCTGTAAACCTGTTCTTCTCAAATTGCACCTCAGAAATATAGACCTCTGCATCTTGTGTTTTCCTGTCTATTTTCAAGTTTTACCAAGAAGATGGATTTCAATGTCATAATTTTAAAAGGGGAAGGAGTAAAGAACTCTACAAAGGGCAAAAGCTAAATACTCCAGGTGCTGGCAATCTGAAATAAAACAGAAAATGCCAGAGAAACTCAGCAGGTCTGGTAGCATCTGTAGGGAGAGAAGCAGAGTTAACTTTAGAACAGTTCCAAAGAAGAATCTTTGAACTCTTTCTCTATTTTGCTTTTTATCCAAGTTTAGGAAAGGAATTCCTAAATATATTCCTAAATTCCTATACCTGCTAACACAAAATGAGGAATGCCAGATGCCTTCACAAGATTCCTCCCAGCAGTAAATCATAAACATCTTTTGTTTAGATGCTTTTGTCTTAGTTCCTGTAAACTAGTCTCATGCCACAATACTCATGCATGTTGTTTCTAACTGACATTAGGTAAGATTTAGGCTATGGATAGAGGGCTAGGTTGGAGAGATAACAAAGAACATTCAAAAGATGCAGCTGATAGACTGAAGATGAGGGATGAATGATGAAGAAAAGGGATGCGCGATTCAATGAGAGAGAAGGAAATGTATGAGATAAAAACCAAAGAACAATATAAAAAAGAACTATGAAACAGAAAAGTAACCAGACATTTTTGAAGTTCAATTATATATAATTTATTATTGAGTGAGAAAAATCAAGTATATTATTGTGCATTTTAGTTTATCTTGTGTAATGCTGGCTGAGATTAATAATATTCTATGTACTCATTCACTGTGAGCAACACCATAGATTCAGCAGTGGTCTTGATAAATAAAACCACATGGACATGTATTGAATGTTTTCGGTGAGAAAAGATTGAATACTACAACGGAATGATCACAATAAGTGGGGATCTTGAAAACTGGAAGCAATTAAACACAACTTACTACCCAAAAGATTGTCCAAAATGTTTCTTTTATAAAGTCTAAAATTTTAAACTATGAAGAGATAAAAAGAACATACTCTTTGATTATTTAAAATGGTAATTGCCATGCAAATCGTCTACTTGAATCTTACACCCAAAGCAAAAAATACTTGAAAGCTAAAATCTATAATTTATTACAAACTGTTT
>NC_063336.1:96959815-97048953 GCF_021869965.1 Rhincodon typus
AACTAGGTCCTGTGGGTGAATGTGTTGAAATACCAATTCAAGATATGAGTTAGGATAAGGAACAAAAAACAAAGTTGCTGGAAAAGGAACAAAAAACAAAGTTGCTGGAAAAGCTCAGCAGGTCTGGCAGCATCTGTGAAGGAGAAAACAGTGTTAACATTTCAGGTTCGGTGACCCTTCCTCAGAACTGGATAAGTTAGGATAAGGATTTGATTTTAGTTCCTGTCTAAGTGAGTTTAAAAAGAAGAATAAACTAAAATTAACAAAACATGGTATGCTGCAAGGTGCAATCTGAGACACAGTCAAGAAGTTCATAATACTGAACTAGGAGCATGGAGGCCATTAAATTCAATAAAGAGGTCAGAAAGAGGTCAGAAAGGCATGCTACAAGCAGTAACAGGCATATTCAAAATTGAGGTGATGGGTCAACATAGGAGTAATTGCATGCCAAACAGTGAAAGTAGTTCAAGCTGATGATTTCACAACTGTCAATCAGATTTAAGCTTTGCAGTCCTGTCACATCTTTCGTGAATGGTGTTGGACAATCAAATCCCTGGAGAAAGAGCCTTCTCCAATGTCCCCGTGCACAATGATGGGGCAAGCCCTGTAAATCAGTGCAAAAGATAAGGCTGAAGCATGGACAACAATTTTCAGCCAATTTGATTCACGCCATATGATATCAAAAAATGGCTTAAGGCGCTGGATACTGCAAAGGCTATGGACCGTGACAGCATTCCAGTAATAGTGGTGAGGACTTGTACTCCAGAACTTGTCACATTCCTAACCAAACTATGCCAGTACAACACTGGCATCTACTCGACAATACGGAAAATTGTCCAGGTTGGTCTTGTGCACAAAAATTAGGACAAATCCAACCCAGCCATTCTCCACTTTATCTGTTTACTCCTGTTCATCAATAAATTGATGGAAGAGTTCATCACTAGAGCTATCAAGCAACACTTGTTTAGCAGCAACATTCTCACTCATACTCAGTTTGAATTTCATCAGAGTCACTTGGCTCCTGAAAGGGGTTGATTTAGCTTAGTTGGCTGGATGGCTCATTTGTCATGCAGAGTGATGTCTCACTGGCTGAGGTTACCATGAAGGTTCCCCTTCTCAACCTCTCCCCTCACCTGAGGCATGGTGATCCTCAGGTTAAACCTTCATCAGTTGGCTCTCTCTAATGGGAGAGCAACTCCATGGTCTGGTAAGACTGTGGCAACTTTACCTCTTGTTTAATCTCAGCTTCTGACCTCATTGCAGCCTTAGTTCAAACATGGACAAAAGAGATAGCCTCCTGAAAGGAACTGAGAGTGACTGCCCTTGACTTTAAGGCTGCATTTGACAAGGGTATGGTTTTAAGAAATACAAGCGAAACTAGAGTCAATGGGAATCAGGGGAAAACCCTCAAGTGGTTGGAATCAAACCTGTCACAAAGTGAGGCCTCCTTGCCTTGAGAGCAAGGTTGGATAGTTGTATCTACTGGAGTTGAAAAGAGTGAGACATGACTTGATTAGAACATATAAAATTCAAAAGGATTTTGAAGGGCAAATATGGAAAGGATATGAGGAAATCTAGAGTTGGGGGTCACTTTGAAAATAAGGTGTTGCCCATATCAAATAGAAATAAGAAGAAATTTATTCTCACAGAGGGTCATGATGCTTTGGAACTCTCTTGCTGAAAATACAATGGAAGCAGAATCTTTGAAACAAAATCAGAAGTTGGAAAAAACTCAGCAGGTCTGGCAGCATCTGAGGAGAGAAATCAGACTTAACGTTTCACGTTGAGTGACCCTTCCTCAGAACTGATGGTAGCTAGGAAAATATTGGTTTATATGCAGAATAAGGGGGGTGGGGGGAGTGCAGATGGGGATGGGGAGGGGATAAGGAGTAAACGGTAGGTGGAGATAGAGCCCAAAGAGAGAGAAGAACAAGTTGGACAGACAGGAGTGGATAACGATCTGACTAGGAGGGTGAATAGCTACTAATGGGGACTGTTAGTGCCCAACAATGCATTGTGTATAATAGTAGACCATGTGATATCAAGGTCTGGTGTGTGGGGGTAGTGGTAAGGACATGGGAGAACTCAAGCCCTAAAGTTATTGACTCAATTTGAGTCCAGAAGGCCGCAGGGCTCCTGAGCAGAAATTGAGGTGCTGTTCTTCCAGCTTGAGCTAAGCTTCGCTGGAGCATTGCAGCAAGCCTGAGACAGAGATGTTGGCCGGAATCTTTGAATATTTTTACGGTAGAGGTATGCAGACTTTTGATAAGCAAAGGGTGAAAGATTGTGAGAAGCCCAATGAATCCGGAGTATTCAGATTGGTGATAATTTTATTGAATGGATGAGTTCAAGGGGCTGACTGGCCTACTTCTCTGATGCACTTTGAAATTGACTAGTCACTTATTGTTGACAAAGGAATTGCTAAAATTTAAACTTAATCAAGGCATCATATAGGCAGCCTTTCCAGTTTGGTCCATTTCATTTTTTTTTAAATTGAGAAATTCAGAAGAATAACATTTTGTTATAATGAACAGCTGTAATTGTACTTTGTGCATGTTTACATATTCAGAGTTAGTGCATTCCCAAAAGCAATTATTGGGTGATGTAAGTGATTTAAAACATTTACCAATTTGTCAAAGCTATCTTAAATGTATGACTATCAATATGTCACGTATAAGCTGCTTCTTAATACTTTGTTGACTTCTACAAGCTAGTATTAAATTCTCAAATCTATTAATAAATATTTTGAGACTGATGTTACTTTGCTGGTCACCAAGCCTTGAGAACTTGGAAATTCTGAATAGCCTTCCCAAGGTGAAGGAAGATGTGTGAATTCCTTATGTTGAGAATTCTTGCTAAATTAAGATTTGCCAATTCATAAGGGAAAACGGTAGGCTTAGGGATCGGTAATGTCCAAAGAATATGTAGAGTGTTGTCAATGGCCAAGATTTTTGGTCAGCCTTCACATTCCAATAACTATTTCAGGTATTCAAATTTTGACCCTGATAATGCTGGTATGATCTCTTCCAGTGTTGAAATAGGAGAGTGAAACCTTTTTATTGGTTAAAATGTTTACAACCCTGGCAATTTTTTAACCATCCATTTTGCTTCTCTCTCCATCACAATGAAAGTTACCCAATCTGTACGCACTGTGACTCTGCTAATCACCTTTTACCGTTCATCTCTTGCTATGCTTTTTCAAGGTGTTCTTTCAATTCCTTTCGTATTTTACTATAAGATGAGTCACTGGTTCCTTTGCTGGATCAGTAGTGATGTGCTGCTCAAAATCTTCACAGCATCCAACCATCTCTTCAAAAAATTCTGGATAAATATGTACCAGATCTTCCTTATTTTTGCTCAAATGGTGTTCATTGGTTTTGCTCTCTTCAACCCTCAGTTTCACCCCCTCAACTCACGGTTTACTGTGATAAGCCGCAGCTCTTTGTAACTGCTCAATCCAAAGGGGGCAAGCCCATCTGTTTCAGTGGCATGAAACATACAGTGAACATCTTTCCTTTGTGTGTCCCTCTGATTTGTGTCTTTCCTACCTGTTGACT
This sequence comes from Rhincodon typus, assembly GCF_021869965.1. Lineage (NCBI taxonomy): Eukaryota > Metazoa > Chordata > Chondrichthyes > Orectolobiformes > Rhincodontidae > Rhincodon > Rhincodon typus. The sequence goes on from NC_063336.1 coordinate 96,963,373, forward strand.
CTCAATTTATCCCATAAACTGTCACCATGACATTGCTTAGTTCCAAAGTGTCTTTCCTCAGATAAATTTTCTTTCAAATTTTCAGGAAAGATTTTCCAGTAGTCTGAGTGGAATGATGTTAATTTGTGCTCTGATATAAATCCGCATTCAGATTTGTGGTTGTTGGTTTATTTCTCAACTTCATGATCTGAATAGTTGTGTGAATATCTTTCTCCGGAAATTGTCACAATCAGACAGTTTATGCAGTTGTATGATTCCTATGCTAACTTTGTCCTTAGTCTCATCATCATCTTGCAGGGGATAGTTGTTTTGGTTTCTTTTCCTATTCATTCTCCCTACTGGTTCAGTTTCTACCAACTTGTACATGATTTCCCAGCGAACGGACTGACAACAAGCTCTGCACATTTCTTCTGTTTATGAACTCGTATAGACATCCGCTTTTCTTGCACATTTCTCTCTCTCTGCCTGCTGGATGACTTTTATTGTCGCTTCACTGCATCAACCCAGCTGCCTTTCTTGGGACTTAACTGAAAGCTAATCATTTAAGTAGTTAGTGTCTTCATTTGTCCACTTGTGGATATGACGGTATCTGTGAGATATTGTGAGCTTGTCCTTTCTAAATAAACCTTTCTATCCTTCGGTGTGTGCAGAACTCCCAAATTAACGCCCAAAATTAATCAGTGGCTTTGACTTTCCATTTCCTGGTTGCTTTTTTCTATCTTAGTGCGAAGTTGTCAATGAAAGTCTGATGCCTTGAAATTCATGTTTGTAGAATGAATCATTTGATTTTAGCTAAGAGATGTGCACTGGACTTTTCAAAGAAATGTTATTTGTGTTCTGACTGGCATCAACTCTCATATCCTAGGTATTAAAGGAACTTAACCCCTTCATTTCTGCTACCCTGATCCCCCCACCCCACCCCACCCTCGACCATTCCACTGCTGACCCATTCACTTCAGTAGTGCTTTATATAAGGCTTTTTCATACTTTTGTTATGATATATGCCTCTAAGAGAGATTCGTCTGTTCTGGTTCTATTGAGGGGTGGTGTTGTACATCTGATGACGAGGTGTCTGCTCCATGGAAAGCAGACTAAATAGCTCTGGTTTCTTTTTAAATTAGACAAAAGAATCATTACTGGGTGGAGTCAGCTCACATAGACCCAGGGTTTTAGTTTTGCTCTTAATTGTTGAAGTTGGTGTTTTGGAGTTGAAGCTGCTGGATACAGCTCTCTCTCTCTGCTGCTAGATTCATGCTTTCAGCATTTCCTTTCTGCTGGACTGGAGGAGATTGCAAGTGAGGGAAATCTGTTTTGCTGAATTTGCCTTTGCCAATGGCGTGTTTATGGGATTCCGTTATATTGGAACAGTTGATGAGTAGTATTTAAATGATATATTACTTTGTTAAATATTTCAATAGAGTTGAAGTTTTGTCAATTCATTTTTTATTTTGTTTGTATTTTAACTGTAGTGTAAGAATAAAGTGTGTTTTGCTTAAAGCCTAGTAGTTTGACCAGTTGAATCACATCTGGAATGCAGTACCATACACTTGCCTCTAAATAAGATAAAAGTTAGGCTATTTCCTTGCTATGTTTTGAGGGGGTTTGGTTTGGCCAATAACACTCCTTAAATGTGTCTACATCTTCAGCTTCCCAATTCATTACGGACTGAAGCTGTGACATCATTGCTGCAATGGATGCCACGTCATTTCCATATGACTCACTCAGTCTTTCCATCTCTGGCATGAGTTTGTGTTGATTTTTCTCAGCTTAATTTAACATTTAATCAATTTAAACTGTTTAAACCTTACTCTCAGATACCTGCTGCCACCATGTTTTGTTTTCTGCCTGCATCACACTTTCGTCTCCAAATGCTGGAGGTTTATCAATATTTCTTGCAGTTCTCAATGTGGCATTTTTTGCTGAGTTCCTGACTGCAGTGCAATGCTAAACATGGCCGCCCGGATCTACGTTCAACACAACATTATATTGGCTTCAGGGGATGCTGTGTGAGATTAAGGTAGCCCATAACTCTTTGTGGTGATTCATTAGATAGCACTGCATCTGTGTCAGAAGCAATTGCCTTTGAGGTTGACTGGGTCAGCTTGCTTTTTAGTGGATCACTTGGATGAAGGTGCTTGATGGGCAGATGTAGTATCAGCTTGAGAGATGGATGATAAATTCTTGGACAGCAACATCTAAACCGTAAATCATAGCCTCAAACCTACAGCCTCACCAAAACATTTTGCAGTCAGGTCCTGACGCAGTTCCTTGATTTCGTTGCAAGAAAATACACCTCCTGTGTAGCAATGAAATCTGTATAAAAAGTGATCTAAATATTTGTGGACTGTTGCTACACGATCATCGATTTTAAGCATTTAAAAGGGTCCAAAGTTGAATGAGTACAGCAGCACAAGAACAATGGGCCAGGAGGAAATAGATATTTAAGCTGTGAATGTGAAAATAAATTTATGTCAATTCCAACCTAAAAATGATGAAAATATTCAGCAGATCAAGCAGGTGTTGCAAAAAAAGAGAAATAGACAATCAACCTTTCATCAGGTTTGTCCATTTTCTAACTTCTAACTGAGTTCTGATGAAGAGTCACTGCATTTGAAATGTTATCTCTGATGTCTCCCCGCATGTGCTGCCAGACCTGCTGAGTATCATCAGCAACTTCTCTTTTTGTTTCCAATCTCCAGCGTCCACAGTTCTTTGTTTTATTTCAGTGAGTGAGTCTTCTTCATTATGGAGTCCAAATACCCCTTCTTTTTAACTTACAGGCAAAGTCGTAACTATTGAAGTGATAGTGGAGCTCTGTAAATTACTGTCAGTGTGTTCCTCATGCAAACACTTCTTCAGGTAGATCACACTGTGCAGGCAAGATTTCACACTGAATATGTTAAGGATTTAAATGCAGAAAATCTGGAAAAAACACAGCCATGTGATGATGTAAGTTGTGGAAACATTTGCATTGTGTTGTTTCCATCAAATCTGCATGCTTTAAGGACATTTTAGGCTCTTGTTGTTTCCTTAAATCAATGAGAATATTTACTTAACCATGACAATGGGTAGTATGGAAAAAAATGATTTCTAATTTCTGTAATTTTTTTCATGCTGATTGGCTCCTTTTTGAAACTAAAATGTCCTTTCTAATTTAGATGGAGAACCAGAGAAACAGTGTTAAACGGAGGAACATCAGGCTTCCAGGTTTGTGAATAAACAAAAGAATTGGTAACTAGGCATTTTAAGGTAAGGGACATGAAGAGAAAATTAGCAAAGTGGTAGATGACCATCTCATGTGGAGGATAAGTACCAATCCTGAAGAGTTGTGCCACAAGCATGTTGTCATACTATAATTTCTTTGGGCTGAATCATACTTATTTTTGGCTAAGTCCAAGTTGTGTCAGGTTCTGTGGAATGATTCTCATCATGTGACTGAGTGAGTTATAATGTCATATTTTTCCAAACTCGCCTCATTAATTGGCGTTGCAGCCCCTGCAGTGAGTATCACATCTGATATCCGCCCCCCTCATGCCATATGCTGTGCCAGAACAACTCGCCACTCACCGGAAATCTCAGAATTAACCAGCATCCCCGGTGTAGGTGCCATCTTTAATAGAGTATTGCGTACCCAGACAAGCACCATCAGTCAACATCTACCTGGCACAGTTCCGAATATTTTCTCCAGATGTGGTGGACAGGAAGACATCAGAGTCCTGGCGGTCCTGTTGGGTAGGGTCATGTGTGAGCAGGACTTCCTCTTCCCTGGGGACCAGCAGTGGAGGCTGTGACACCAGACCATGCCGGCCTGTTGCCTCCCCAGTTAAAGCAATCCCAGCTCTCTGGACTGTCGGAAGAAGGTCAATGACTTTCTCCACTTCACCAACATAAGTACCACCATCTTCTCTCCAATACTTCTCACTCAGTCTATCCCTGCAACTGTACCCACTTCCCACCAAGGTTCATGCTCTACCACTCACACTATTACCTGCAATCATCATCCCCCTCACCCTTACCCATCCCAACCTTGGACTTCACCATCTCTGCATCCCCTCTATGCTGCCTACTCACTCGCTCCTCCCACCTGCACCAACAGTAATATCTCTGTCTCACTTAATTGGACTATTGATCATCCTTTTGCTTGTTATTCAACTGTTGGCACTTTACTCACAACATCTGACACTTCTGATCACCTGCAGAGACTTATTATTAGAGACTCCACTCACACCATTTGTATGATCTTTTAATCACTCTGCCCTTGATGACTCTGCCTATAAATTCTGTGTCTGTGTGTTTCTCTCTTATATCACCTGATAAAGGGGCTATGTTCCAAAAATTTGTGATTGCAAATAAACCTGTTGGACTACAACCTGGTGTTGTGTGACTTCTGACTTTGTCGACCCCAGTCCAACACCGGCACCTCCACTTCATCTGTGGCTGAAGATTGTGTTCAATCTCAACTTTTAACATTGGTTCACACAATCTTAACTGAACCTGCGGTATCATACCAAGTGAGAATTAAAAATAGCATTCAATTTCTCTCCCAAATACCTGACTCTGATTTGAAGGTTATATCCCATTGCCTATACTACCCTGCTAACATAACTATTTCGATCTATACAGTCAATTCTTCTCTAAAATCTGCAATCACACGATGCTTTAACTTTCTTTGTTCAATGAAATTCAAGCTTAATTTATGCACTCTTTCTTCATAATCTAACACTTGCAGCACTGTAAATTGCTGGCAAATATGTTTTACACTCTTTCCAAGGCCAATAAATCCCTTCACAGCCCAGATCTGTGCACAATACTCAGCTGTGGTTTCACCGGGCCTTTGGAAAGTGATGGCAAACCTCTTCCCTATTTTACCTTTGTCCTCTAATTAGGAAAGCGAACATTCTGTACACCTTTTTGCTTTTACTTTTGTACAAGAGCTGCTGAGTCTGTTTGGTCATGTACTGTTTCAAGCTTTTTCACAATTTGAGTAATACTCAGATTATTCCTTTCTTTATTTCAAGGTGGATGATCTACTGTTGCATTGAAATTCAAACACAGTTGCCGACTTACTTACCAATATTTATTTGATTTTAAGTTCCTGAAAGCACTCCTTACTATTTCATCAATCTTAGTATCATTGGCAAATTTCCTTCTTGTGCTGTTTAAGATATTGAAAAGTATTGTGAATAGTTGAGGCTCAAGATTTTTCTGGGACACTAGGAGTCACTTTCTTCCAATTTCAGTACATATCTATTTCCCCTACTACTGACTCCTATTACTTAAACAAACTCTCAGCCATGTCAATAACATTTATTTTCAATTCCATGAGCTTTAATTAGAGCTAACAAGTTGTTGTGTGAAACTGGATTCAATGTCTTCTGGAATTTTATATACACTATGTTCTACGGAAATTCTGCTGTCTGTTACTTTAGTTACTTCTGCAACAAAAATCTATAGGTTCATTTGATATGATATCAATCCATATTGGCTTTCTCTAATCACCTAAAATATCTCTAAATGCTCAGTCACTAAACTATAGGGACTTGTTTTAATTCACTCACTCCAGCCCATTATTGCATGCACTAGTGAGGCCTGCGCTGAGATATTTTTACTTCACCAAAACAAATGTCTTGAAATGAAAAGCTTCCACAGTAATTTTTCAAAGTCTGCTGTGCCATATGCAATTAAATGGTAAATCATCAGACTTCCATTTTCATACATAAAGAGAAACATGAAGGAATTGACAAAGTCATCAGCTTTCAATTTGGTTATGCTAATTTGTGCTGGATTCACACTTCTTACATCCCTGTGCATACTAATGGTATTCTCAGGAAATTTCTAACAATTGCCAACAATGTAAACTTTGCAGGAATTTCCAGTCCAATGCATCACTTGTCTTTAAAGGTTAAACTAAACAAACTAAATTATCATTAGGAGCTCATACTTTGAAGTCATAAAAGGAATTCAACATTCCCCTTAGTAGAATAAAGAAAAGCTTGCACTTGTGACCTGGATTACTCAACCCACTCATCACCATGTTTTTGAGAACAATGAGGCAGATGGTGTTTTTCTCCTGTTGGTGGTATTTTTAACTTTTCACCTGCTAATCTTTTTTCTCTTTAGAAACCAATGTCCCTAAGTTTCCAGTTTCCTCCCATCCTTGAACAATGGTAGAATGATACTGCCACCAGGTTGTGAACTGAGATCAGAGCAATCAACAATGTAAAACAGCTTTGGCCAGCAAGCGATGTTAAACTGTTCTTTCTGGCATTGCAGTCAATGGTAGAAATGGTCAGGCTGCTCATGCAGTGTTTTGTGTGATAATGCTGATGTTGGCTGTTCCCTTCACTGAGCCATTGCAGACTTGATCTCCTGTGTCCCTGAATATGGAAGCAAAGAACGCAATGTCCCTGTGTTTTTAAGACAATATGCAGAGTGGTGTAATTATGACAACACTATTGAGAGTTTAGAGATTGGAATATGGTTACAAACTACAGGTAAATCAAATGTCATTTGTGGGAAAAGGCTGCCTGTACCACGTGGTAAATACTTCCAGTATCAGAGTTAACTAGATTATGTGTTCAAATTTTCAGTGCAACTCCCACTTTACAGCAGACCAGGGATGACAAATTGATCCCGTGCTAAAATTGGCACGCAATTTTCATGTTTACCTCTGAAGTGGCTCTCAAAACTTTCAGACCTTCTTAATCACCCACATGACTCTCAAAATTAAAGGAAAAAACAACAGGCAGTTTCAAAAATTCCATCCATGTATTCTTTTACAAAATGATTCACTTGCACATCAAAATTGTGTCAACCTCCTGCTTTCAAAAGAGAAAGGAACATATTGCTTTCCACGTTCTTGCAGTGAACATTATTATCAGTTTGGAGGATTTTGATTAAAATATTGACCGCCTTTCAGTCAAAGCTGTATATTTTATGTTAAGCTTTCTATTCTCTTTGTCACCTCCACAAATTTATTTGATTCTGTTTTTGCCTGTCTCATTGCATTGGTGACACGTTTGATCTAATTAATGGAAGGATTGACTTTGCCATTGCTCCTCAATATTTGATTCTTAACACTGCTTCCAACATTTACGTTAATTTAAGTAATTCCTTTTTTTTTTAACGATTTTGTCCAGTAAATATTATTGAAACCAATACTGAAACTGACATAAGGGGCCTGAATTTTACCAGACATGTCAATTCTGGTGTGTTTCAGGGATGTTTATTCTCTGTGAGCCCTGGTTATTTTTTTTCACACTATTCTTTACAGGTCACCTTATTAGCTGTGCACATGCCTCTATTATGTCCCGCTTTGGCTATCCCTTGTTCAGCTCTGACAGAAATATCTGCCTCTGCTGGGATCTCCCAGGATTCCTAGCAACAGCATCATTTTTTAGGCCCAGCCAAGCACCAGGTCAATTTGCCAAACAGGAGATACCTTTCATATTGTGGGAGGAGAACAAAAATGAAATGTTTCTGAGGGCACAGAGATGTCACAGCTGAAACCTCATTACAAATGCAAGTACACATTTGTAAATGCATTTTACATCAGCACCTATCTATTTATGAACCAAGCTACAAAGGTTACTCATCCTGAGCATCATCCTATCTTCGAGATAGTAGGAACTGCCGATGCTGGAGTCTGAGATAACAAGGTGTGGAGCTGGATGAACACAGCAGGCCAGGCAGCATCAGCTGAAGAAGGGCCCAAACCCGAAACGTCAGCTTTCCTGCTCTTCTGATGCTACCTGGCCTGCTGTGTTCATCCAGCTCCACACCTTGTTATCCTACCTTCCAACCCTTTCCAAGACTGTGCTACTTGTTGCCTAACAGACAGACTAATCCAACATCTTCTCATTGTTCAACATTGCAGCATCATATACTGGAAAGCTTTCAAACAGGTTCAATCACTTTTATTTACCTACAGCAAACACAAATAATACTCAAACAAAGAAAAGCTATACTTGCTTCCGGGAACAGACAGGGCCCTGTTTCGTTTTGAGCGGCAACAAATTTACAGTCAATGAGTGATTTTCTGCATTAGCTCTCACCTGCTGGAACTGGGTGTCAATTAAGTTCTACTTAGCTTGCTGCACTTGACACTGTTATGCTTTACCATGCAGAGAGCGCTTTTCCTCTTTCAATGTTCTCATCTTCCTAGGGAGGTGATGGCCTAGTGGTATTATTGCTGGACTATTAATCCAGAGACACAAGTTATGTTCTGAGGACATGGGCTCAAATCCCACCATGACAGATGATGAAATTTGAATTCAATAAAAAATCTGGAATTAAGAATCTAATGATGACCATGAAACCATTGTCAAATTGTTGTAAAACTCAGCTGATGCACAAATGCCCTTTAGGGAGGAAACTGCCATCCTTACCTGGTCTGGCCTACATGTGACTCCAGACACACAGCAATGTGGTTGATTCTTAACTGGCCTCTGGGCAATTAGGGATGGGTAATAAATGCTGGACCAGCCAGTGATGCTCTGGCGAAGAAGAACACCTATACAGCAGCAATAGAAACAAGGGTTATCTGAAAAGCGTAGTCTGCTACTACCTACACAATAGGCCACAACAGTAAGACACAACATATCCAAAGACACTAGTCACCGTACCATACATTAAGGACATGTCTGAAATGACCACCAGATTACTCCGCTCCCTAAGAATCATGGTAGCCCACAAATCAACAGCTGCTGATGAGAATAAAGGATTCGCAACACAACTAACAGAACCAATGTTATTGACAAGATACCATGCAAAGACTGCCAAAAACATTACACAGGGCAAACCGGAAGGAAACTAGCCATCAGGATTCACGAACACCATCTAGCTACCAAGAAACATGACCAATTATCACTCATTTCAATACACATGGACCATGAGGGACACCAATTCAACTGGGACAACATAGCCATCCTTGGACAAGCTAAGCATACACAAGCACAAGAATTCCTGGAGGCCTGGCACTCAAACCGGAACTCCACTAACAAACATATAGAGCTGGACCCCATGTACCAAACACTAAGAAACAAATCTGGAAGTGATACCACCCACCCCGGCAAACCAGAACACATAAATAGCAAGCAGGGCAGAACACCAACGCTTCATCAGAGGCGCACTGATGACATTACCTAGTATGGTCATGAAACGTCTGCAAACAAACTTACTAGCTCAGCGAGCAAGTCAACAACCGTAGAAGTAGTTCTTGTTTTGCAGCCATATACAATAGTCAGAAAAATGACTGACTTATACATAGGATCTTGCTGTCAACATGGATGTCACAGTCATCGAAGACTCTCGTCCTTAGGCATCTGAAGATGATGCTTACAGATAGGATGCGGTGTTCAATTTCTGCATCAACGTCAGCTTTGGATATGAGGTAGCTCCCCACATAGGAGAAATGTTCCCCATTTCAGAGGATTTCTCTGTTGACCATGTTGGAGGGATGGACTGGAACATGTCCTGCTATGGATTGGTAAGGGAGTTGAATAATCTTGAAGTTGAGGCAGAGACCAATTCTTCAGTATTGTTCTGCAAAGGCACTAAGTAAGGCTTGAAGATTCTCCTCCAAGAGAACAGAGATGACATTATCATCAACGTACTGAAGTTCCACAGGTGAGGTCAGTGTTGTTTTCTTCTTGGATTTCAACTGCCTGCAGTTTCCCTTATAAGGCACTCACTCGCCAGACATTAAAGTGTATCCCCGTTCCTTCAGTGTTGTCGGGTCAAAATCCTTGGACTCTCTCTCCACCGACACCGTGCATCTATCTACAGCAAATGTACTCTAGTGGTTCAAGAAGGTGGATCACCATCACCTTCTCAAGGATAATTGCGGATAGGCAATAAAACAGCAACTCCCACAACCCCCGAATAAATTTAAAAAATACTCAAGAGTTAATGTTTTAATCTGTCCTGCATTTCCTGGGTAGTTATCCAGGTTTCTTCCAAATTTCTGATTCTATCTCAAAGTCAGAGATATGCACACAAGGTCCCAAGTAGCTGAAGTGTCATAGCATAATTTTGTGACTTTTAGATGCCACATGAGGATCTCTGATCTATTTTATTATACTTGGAGCCACAGCATAAAAGATTTTCTTTGCAAACTTACCTGCCATCTGGTGGTCTTGAGGGAGAAAGACACCTCATTTCTGAGCACTCCTGATAAACTGGTCCAGAGGATTTTGTGGGATAATGATTACACTGTATAATCCCTTATAATCTCATGTGATTGGTGGAATCAGACCATGTGGTGTAAGGGAATTCATTTTATTTGTTCTCAGGATGTGGACATCATTGCACAGGCTAACCTTTATCACACACTTCTAAATATCTTGAGAATGTGCTGGCGGTGTTTTTTTTTTCTTGAATCATTGTCATCTATACAGTGAAGGGATAACAAGGTGTAGAGCTGGATGAACACAGCAGGCCAAGCAGCATCATAGGAGCAGGAAGGCTGACGTTTCAGGCCTAGACCCTTCATCAGAAATGTTTGTTTTACTTTTGTTCCTTTCGTAAAAGGGTTTGATACATCTGAGTGGCTTGCTGTGTCATTTCATTGTGCAGGCAAAAAAGATCACCCAGACTGTGTGTGGGTCTGAAATGCTGTTTAGACCAAACTGGGTGAGAGTGGCTGGCTGATCTTAATGAAGCAGATGGGCTTTCATAACAATTCATTGGATTTGTGGTCACTTTCTTGAAGCCAGCCTGTTCAGTTCAAATTCAATTCTGAGTTCTCAAATTATAATGGGATTTGAACAGTCGATTACTTGACCTGGCCTCTGAATTACTAAGCAACGTAACACAATCACATTTCTCTTCTTCAGTTCTCTGCCTTTAAGCACGACCGACCCAGGCTCTTGTGGTCTCCAACACACCTAAGGGGAGAAGGCAGATTCTGAATTCACCTAGCCAAAACAGAACTGAACCTGTTACCATCCTGTTAACATCAAGCAAGACCATGCTGGACTGGGATGATTTTTTTAACGTGTACTTTTATGTTATTGGAGTCAGCACTCTGCGAACATGGAAACATTCAAATGACAGTCAGTTCTAAAGAGTCGTTACATTCTATTTCCAGTGCTGGTTGCTACATTTGACTATCCCAAAAAATTAGTTACATGAAATTTTGCCTGGGAACAACGACAGGACTTTGTGCAAGATTTCCAGTAGGTTACTCAAAGCAGTTCAGGGGTCACTGAAGAACAGTTCACAGTTCAGGAATCACAGTTTGTGTGAAGAAGAAGACAGATGGGAGCTCAGTGAGAAATTAACAGCATTTGGCTAGCTCTGATCTGTTTAGCTCATTTGGCTGGACAGTTGGTTTGTGAAGCAGTATGATACCAACACTGGCTGAGGTTACCGTGAAGGATTCTCCTCCCCAGTTGCCCCTTGCCTGTGGTGCAATGGCCCTCAGGTTAAATCATCACCAGTTGTCTCTCTAATGAGAGAGCAGCCCTATGGTCTGATAAGACTTTGATGACACAACAACAACATTGCTGTTAGAACTCAGGGAAATGTTTTAGGAATTAGTAGGTAGCTAAGAATAGAAGTTAGTGCTCAGAAAAAGTCCTGGGATCAGTGGGAACTCAGAAGAAACTGTATGACATTAATTGTTTGATGGAGCTGTGAACAAAGGTGAAGGAAACCCATATGCTGTGTTTGCTATGTACAATTAAGCTGGGTTAAAGCTTCGGAAACAAATTACAAAATTACAGGCTCACTTTTTGTTAAAAAGTCTGTCGTGGTGCCTGTAAGTAACTGTTGTGTTGCAGTTTCCAAGAATTCAGGACAGCAAAGTGTCAGGAAGATTAGGTGAACCACTAGAACATCAGCAGACCATGATAGAATGACTCTTGAGGGCATTTCAAAGTCAAGTCATCGAAAGTGAAGAATCATAATCCCTTGTAAAATTTTAATGAGATTTGATGACCACAGTGTTACCTATGTTTAGTGGGGAGGAATTGCTGAGAAATCTGTGGGATCACATTAGCTGTTTCATGTTTTAAGTCCACCATTTGTCTGTTACCCATGTTTGCTTCATGTTAAATAAAAACAGAAAATGCTGGAGGAATTCAGCAGGTTTGGCAGCATCTATGCAGAGAGAAACAGAGTTCATGTTTCAAGTCCAACACGACTCATCTTCAAAACTCCACACTGAATTTCTTTTTCTGTTTTTATTTCAGATTTCCAGTATCCTCAGTATTTTAGTTTTATTTGTTTCATGTTAGGTTTGTACTATTAGAATGTAAATCATTTCTTTCTTTGCACTGTATAAACATATTGTGCCAAAATTATCTCATGTTGTACTTTGTTCACAAAAGAAAACAAGGTAGCTTTGAATAATAAACCAGATTTGGCCTGAGGTCTATATAATTGGGCACATCATCACATTGATCAAGTTAAAAAGTTGTTATAACCAATGTAGAGTGGAACTAGAAAAGAATCAATGAGGACCTCCAACCTTGGTGGTAACAGGCTATTCGGCCAACTGAGCTGCCCGACACACAATAAGTCTGAGTTGTTGTGACACCATGCACTTTTACAATGCATATTGTGGCCTAGAGCTATAGATAATGATGGTAGAGGCTTCAATTTCTTTTCATCACATGGCTGACCAATAATCTATCCTGCTTTGAATGGAGTTACAAACTGATACACAACATATCTAACCACGTTATTAACACACTTTCTTTAACCATCAGGCTCTGAGTTTCTAGACCTTTACCTCGAATTTCTGACTTAGAGATGGGACTTATCCACTGCTTCACAAGATGTCCTCAGAATCATGTTAATATTCCTCTTTATTTATGATCCAGTGTGGCAAACATTGGTAGCTAGATGAATTGCTGAAATACATTTTTTTCCTCTCGAAAATGTAGCAAAATAAATGTTGGCCCATGAATTTTGAATTTTGAGCTATTTTGAGCTTCCTCAATGGTACACTCTGTTTGGAAACTAGCATTATGTCTAATGTGTATATCATCAATCATCAGACAGCAACTGGTAGATACTTAAACAACCCATATCGCAATGCTTGTAGGTTTAGTGTTAGGCTTTTATTTAATCTGTCCAATTAAGATGTTTGAAGTCTTATATAAATTTGTTAGTCTGTAGTAGATTGGAAATTACCTCTGTAAATGTAGTTGTTCAATAATTTGAAGAGCTAGAACAGACATACTGGGTAGTCTTTACACACAGTTCATTGACACATATTAAGAACAGCTTTGGCTGTAGGTAAATGATGATTGGACAGAAAAGAAATGTCATTAATTTCTTTTTTTTAATACTGAACTGTTTCTGGGGAGAATGAAATTGGTCAGGGAGAACAGCCTTGGGTGAGATAAGGAAATGATGACACCTGTGGGACATGTAAAGGCTCAAGAAACTAATCTCAGGTAAATTATATTAAAGGTTGGCTTTTCAACCCAAGCTTTTTACAAAGGACTCAACTTTTTATAAAGGATTGCACAATAAGTCAAAACTTTCTAAGGTGAAGAGATCCTGTCAATAATCTATTCAGGTCAATCCTGAACCTATAAATCAAATGACTCTGGGAGACCTCAATGCTGCAAGCAGTGAAAAGAAATTCCCAAAAGTAGATTCATGTTACTTTCGTAACTGATTCAACTGAGTGACTGCTTTCAATGTCCTTTGCCCAGTTTCATGCTGGATGTATTTTAATTCACTCCATCACTTTAACATCATGAATATAGTGAAAGTAATGTTGGTAATATAGGCATTAGGTAAACATGAGCAAGTAATACATTGACTATTAATTGATGTTTAAAAAGGCCAAGCATATAACAAGGGTCTGTGCATTGATTTGGCTTACTTTTGGGAGATATTTAAGATTTATGTGCATTTTGCACAGTGGCTCAGTGGTAAGCACTGCTGCCTCACAGTGCCAGGGACCCAGGTTCAATTCCACCCTCGGTCGACAGTCTGTATGGAGTTTGCATGTTCTCCCTGTGTCTGCGTGTTTCCTCCAGCTGCTTTGGTTTCATGCCACAGTCAGTAGATGTGCAGGTTAGGTGGATTGGCCGTGCTAAATTGCCCCACAGTGTTCAAAGATGTGTAAGCTTGGTGGATTAACAATGGAGAATGCAGAGTTAGAGGGATAGAATCGGGGTGCATCTTGTGAGATACTGATCAGAGAGTTGGTGTGGCTTGATGGGCCGAATGGCCTGTTTCCTCACTGTAGGGATTCTATGAATGCATGTTTTTCTATGATTCTATGAACATAGCAAGGAAATGTATGGAGACAGTAGAGTTTGGACATTTTTGACAACCAAATATCTTTTTTATTAGCAAAATACACGCTGAATTTTTTCTTTATAAATGAAAACCATATTCAAGAAGGGTTTTTCTCTCTGTGAAGCTTAATGAGCTTTCTTGCTACAGATTACCAATTTGCCTCATTAACTACCCCCACGCATGGCAGCCCGTCTTGTCTGAGCTCTATTGTACCACTCGCCATGCCAGGAAGAACTCACTACTGCTGAGGTATCTCAAAGTGGACTGGCATCCCTGGAGCCAATGCCATCTTTAAAAGGCCATTGACATTTATCCTGGATACTTCAGACAAGTGAAAATCAGCCTTCAGCTTTGCAGGCAAAGACCTGGAGATCCTGGAGGACAGGGTGGTGCGAGTATGGATGCCTCTTTGTTGCAGGACTGGAAGCGAATGCCATGACACCAGACAATGTCAACATTGTCCTGAGGTTGCTGAGCTATTATGAGCTATTAATATTTCTTTAAAATAAAATAAACCCCTGTTTTCAGTCTCAATTAAGTAAGCAAATGAGGTTCAGAGCTTGCTCGTCTCTCAACTGAATAATAGAATCCTAGAATCCCTACAGTGTGGAAACAGGCCCTTCAGCCCAACAAGTCCACACCCACCCTCAGACCATCTCACCTAGACCCACTCCCCTAATCTACACATCTGGTAGGGCCTTTGGAAGGCTGAGCTACAGAAGGCTACCAGTAAAGGTTGAATATGTTAGAATATGAAGAAAATATTCTCCAGGTTTGTTTGAAGCTCAATACGACTTAGGACGCTGCAGCCTCTTGACTGGCACCCTTCCACTATCTTTAACATTCCCTGTCACCAACACCAATACACAGAGACAACAATGTGTATCAACTACAAGATGCATTGCAGCAACTCACAAAGGTTCGTGCACATTCAAACCCACAACCTCTAACATGTAGGAAGATAAGTACAGTAGATGTTGCAAATGTGGAAATTACCCTCCCCCATCACCTGCCATCGTGCGTTAGAACTATAATACTGTTCCTCCGCTGTCACTGGGTCAAATGCCTGGAACTCCCATCTTAGAACTGCATGAACTTCAGTGGATGGAATTTAGGGATGGGAAATAAATAGTGGCTTTATCTGTCTTACTCACATCCCATCTATTAATTTTTAAAAATACTATGAAAGGAAGAGGGCTCATAAAGAGATTTTATAGAACCTTACCTTGGCTTACAGAATAAGCTCAAATGACTGACATGTGGGTAATCTATGGAAGGATCAGTTTACTGGGCTATGTAACCTTTCTTTTCATTTACATTCTTTTATTACATTTATTACACATGCCATGTGAGTGTGTAATGATTGGAATAGGGGCCAGGTAGCTCCATTGACTATGAGATCCCCGACTGGTGGTGTTGATCAGACTAATCAGGGAGCCCTGGCTGACGATATAGACAGGGGATTCAGAGAGTCTCCTGATTCTATGGACTGGCTCAGAGTTGGCTGGTCAGAGCTCATATATGAACCACAGGTGAAATAAAGGGTGACTTCGAGATGGGATACCAGTCTCTGCGCAGTTATTTCAGAGTACAACATGTTTTTGTGGCCATAAAGTAAGTCGAATCCATATTTCAAGGTAGGGAGTGGAAAGGAACTTAGTTATTCCAATTTCTTAGTCTTTCTACCCATCATCATTTCAAGAGTTTAAGAGAGATTGGCGTGTGATGCTTGCCCATTTGTGGTTGATCATGTTCTGATAATATTCAAGCATGAGATGTAATTCCCTGCTTTATGCCCAAGAAACATCTGCACACCTGGTCAGTATTACCATAAGATCATTGCTGAGGGCAGTGAATTAAAATGACTTTTTGACTGCAATTGATCACAGAATGATTGACTGTAGTAAGGAAGTTAACTAAATGAGTAAGCATAACTTGATGGTATTGCTAGTTCCCTTGGTATGTAGCAAAGTGTGCCTTGGTAATTTTTCCCTACATCTGCTGCTATACACCTCACCTGTTCCTCAAAAAGTACAGATGTCCATCCAACGTACACAAATTCTCTGACCCCACAATATGGGAGGAGATCATGGGCATATCCATTGAGCAGAAGTAACACTCTTTGCTGTTATGCCATATGTATTGGCATACGTAAGGCCAGATCATCATAATCAGTGGTCAGGTGACCTACATAAAGTGTGAGCAAATAACTAAAATAAATAAGATCAGAATTTTAAAAGCCAGCAACAGTTTTGATTTTTTTAGAGTTTAATAACTTTATTCATCTAAACAAAACATAGATGCCACAGAAAGCCCTCTTAAGTGAATGCATTGCAAATACTACTTGGCTTCCCCTGCATAACTGCATGATCTATTTTTTAAAATTGAAGTTCTTTCCTGAGGATGTTCAGTTGAATATAATATTAGCAACGAAGCACTAAAGGCTATGAATAGATGTGGATATAATGGGAAAGCGTCACTTCTATGCTCTGTTGGGCGACATCTGCTAAAATTATCCTCAGAGTACTACACAGTTTGTGTCAGCATACACTGCTGCTACATTGGGCATGTACGGGGGAGTCTTTCTGTCACATAATGTAATCATCACAAGTGGTCTCTTCTGCTCAAAAGGACAGGGCATATTGGCCCAGATGCTCTTTTCTTTGATATCTTCTTTCAAAATCAATTTATGCATTCAGTAGTCTTTCCATTGTAACACAATAACCTGAGGTTATCTACTGTACTATCAGTGTGGTTTACGTCCTTTCGTGAAGCCATTCATTCACGATGGGATACAAATGCACAGGCCAGCCCTCAGTTGATCTTTCACAAATAACCCTTCTTTGTGTGTGAACATTCCTGAATTAAGTACTGATAATTAGCAAGCTATTTAATTGTGATGAATATTTCAACTGAATCCATTCTGTTTTCACAGTCCATCTAGGCACTTGAATTTGCCAAGAATGGATAATTGGACAAGGAGGTCTACCAACATCTGTGAAGAAAAATCAGCATTAACATCTTGGGTCCAGTGACCCCTCCTCAGACCTCAAACATTAACTTTGATTTCTCTTTACAGATGCTGCCAGACCTGCTGAGCTTTTCCACCTACTTCTGTTTTTGTTTTTGATTTACAGCATCCGCGGTTCATTCGGTTTTTATTTTGTTGGATAAAGAATTGTCTTGCCTTTTCCCTGGCTTGAGACCAATTCTTGCTTTACTAAGCTACCCAGGCTGATATCAGCTCACTCAGCATAGACAGTAAATATAAACCTGGGACACTGATTCAGTAGTAAACTATACAAAACAAGAAAATAAATGAAAAATAGTGGAGTCTGGAAATTTGAAACAAACATGGAAATGCTGGAATTATTCAACCAGGCCGACATCAACTGTGAAGAGAGGAATAAAGGGCTGAATCTTATTTTGCCAAAAGTGTCAATTTTGGGAAGTTTCACGGAGGGGATCCCACTGCGAGTCATGGTGACTTTTTTCTCATGCAATCTCCAACTGCTTACCTCATTATTTATACATGCTGGCTCCACAGTACCCTTCTATGATCGCAGAGGTGGAAGTGTTCACCTGCTGGGACTTTCAGACATAGATGCATTGGGCACCAATGCTAAACCCCAGCGGTGCATCAGTTGTAATGCTGAAAGCTAGGAACAATCATTTCAAATGTATTGTTCAACTGCATTTTGAGAGGAGAGAACTGAGAAAAGGGTCCTGAGGTCCTGATGATCGAGGTGATGGAAAGGAGGACTGTCTTCTTCCCTCCATACTGCCAGAGAGTACTCGACCCTGCCAACTGGTCTGAGGTAGCCATGAATTTGCACAGTCAGAAGAAATGCCCAGCAGTGCCATAAGAAAGCCAATGACATTGTGTGTTCTGCAAGGATAAATGCTATCATCTTTTCTTTTCTACTTCACACTCATTAACTCTGCGACTGTTCTAACCTCTCACCAAGGCTAATGGTCTACCACTCTCACTTCTGCATCCAACAGCTTTCTGCAATGGTTCTTACTCACTTCATCCTCTTAAACTACTTCCTGTCCTCTATACTTCCTAATCACTCTCTCAGATCATCTCAACAGCTGTTCTGCTTCTGCACCAGAGCTAACAATTGTGCCATCCATTTTCAATGCACTCAATCTCTCCTGTTGTCTCATCACAGAAGGAAATGTCTCATAATAGATCAGAAAGGGCAAAGATGGATGGCAATGTCACCATCTCATTCATCTCCTCACCCCCGACATAGGGAAGATTCTTAATTTAACAGGAGGGAATGAAGACTGTTTATCGGAGGATTCTGAGACCAGCATGTGGCAGCAAATAATTACGTTTCATTGTGATATGCTGCTCTCCAAATACCACGAGTGTGAATGTACTCATAATGTACCCAAGCTTCAACTCCTACTTTGCAATTATTCTGTCTTGTCTTGTGCAGCTCTCACACAACCTCTGCAAGGAAGAAGCAAGTCCTTCTTGACATTAGCCCCTGTAGCCATCAGCACCACCTCAATCTCTGGTGGAAGAAAACGCAGAGTCCACTGAGGAAGAACCAAGACTTTTTTCTTATGTCCTCACCAGCCCAGAGGCTTTCACTTCAATAGGTTCTTTTTCTGGATAAAGGCAGAAGAGGACCCCATTAACAACTTCATGCAAACGTAGAGACAGATTGGCTATTGGCGACACTCAGTAAACTAGATTCAAAGTTGGAGGAGTCCAACAAAGTTATCAGTATTGTCTGGCTTCTGGCCGTATGTGTTGAAATTTGATGACATAGTTAATACTAGGATGATAATACATGCAAATAGAGTGTTGGCTGTTCACTAGAGAAATTCCCAACTAGATATTGAAACTTTAAGGGGAAATCAATTTTTTGTTTGCTTCTCAACATTGAAAATCTCATTTTTCCATTCATGTAAATTTATCCCCAGTTTCCTGCCATTGCCCATGCCACTGAGGGGCTGGGAATTTTTTGTTGCAAACTAATGACTTGGACTTTTACAGAAGCGAAAAATTCATGAATCCCTAATGGTCATGGGCAAGACTTAGATATCAAAGTCTCACTTGGATTGGTACCAGTTCCAATTTTCACCAGAAGGGAAAGTTGGTGGGGGGCATAATTCATACGGAAGGAATCCCAAAATCAGAAAGATCATATGAACTCAGTGCTAAGTTTGATTGACCTAATTTTGGATGGTCCATGGGTCTTAAATCAATGGAGTAGACAGAAACACTCTTGATAACTTTCATGATCTGGATTCTTTAGAAGTATTCTCTCTCTTTAAAATGAGCAAGCTGCGGCTGTCAGTGACAGTATAAAAACACTTTACTAAACTTTTCTTTTGAATGACTGGTGTAACTTAGAACAAAATTAGCATCTGTTTTCAATAGAACTATTTGTTGACATTTCCCCATTGACTATCATTTAATCAATATGAATACTTGGCTGAGTTTCAAAGTTTACAATTATTTCTGGGCTTTATGAAGTCATAGTTTGATTGATGTCTTAAAGAGGCTATTAACAGATATGTTTAATATGGGATCTGAATTGGAATTTGTTTGTTTTGAAACAGGTTAACCAATTTCAATTTGAAAGTTTTGAATGGATTTTATGAATAAGATTTTTCAAATCAAATCTGTAGGCTTGAGAGATATATTAAACTGTTAATTTTTTAAATCTCCATATGGCTCCATTCAGCCTGGATAGACACAAGATGATTGCGTCTGGACGTGGGAAAAGATATGAGATAAAGTGTGCAGTTCTTAAAAAAAAAATTAATAGATGCTAACACAGTTAAAAATGTTAATTCTGAGATTGACAGAATTTTTTTTGTTCATTTTCAAATGCAATTTGAGTGTTGCTGCCCTAATTGCCCTTGAGAAGATGATGAGCCATCTTCTTGAATGACCACATTTAGTAGCTTAAGGCATGTACAACCTAATTAGGTATATTGAGTAAAGATATGGATCAGAATTAAATATTCTTGAATGGCAGGTAGAACAGGCTAAAGAGGTGGAGTGGTCTGTTCCTTTTTTAGAGTACAGAACCTTCACATCTAAATATTGCTACTGATGAGAAACATGTAAATAAGTGTTAAAATGATTGTTGATGGATGTTCGAGAAATACATCAAAATTTTGAGATCAATATGTAACTTCAAATCACATAAACATATTTTATACAAATTTCCATTTAAAATACACTTGTTGATTCATAAACTTAATCAGAGATTGCTAAAGAAATTGTCCAAGAGGTATCTGTGATAAATATATCTTGGCAATCTCAATTTCTTGAACTTTTCTTGTCTCACTTATTTTCTTTCGACCATTTTGTTATTTTATTTAATCATATCCTTTCTTCCAACTCTTTGTTCTCTTTTAGCATTTGAACCAAAGGATGATAGCATAGCCACTGAACTAATACTCTAGAGGAGAACCAGCAGCAGTTCGGTGAAGAGAAATTGAAAATGGGCAATAATTGCCTGCTTGTACATGATTTCTACATCATAAGAACAAAAAAAACTCATAAAATAAGAGCAGCAGTAATAATTTATCCCTTTCTGTCTGCTTCACCAATCAATATGGTCAAGGAGTTTCAGTTCCACTTTTCCACACATTCCAATATTGCGTCAATTTCCTGAGAGACCAAGCGTCTGGCTATCCGAGCCTTAACTATATTCAATGATGCTGACACCATAACCCTTTGGGATAGAGAAGTCTGAAGATCCACAGCTCTTTGAGTGAAGAAAATTCTCCTCATATGAATCCTAAATGATCAGAGGTGTGAAACTCTGTCCCTGCATTTTTGCGTGCATAACTGGCAGAAACAATCTCAATATTTACCCTATTAAGCCTCTTCAGAATCTTAAGAATGAACTCAAAAAATGCCTCTAATTCCCTTTCAACCTCTGCTTTTTCTTCAATTTTTAAATGTAGTTGTTTAAAGGGATATAAGTTGAACTTGCCATTACTTAAGATCATAGGTACATCCTTGAACTTGCTACGAGCTTGCATTTCCATTACTTTATTTTCAAGTAGTATCACATGGCAAGCCATCTTAGCTAACATTGCCTGTCGTGAAATGCTTGGTTTCAACAATGGGGTCCCTTGTTACAAGTCGAATCCAAGATGCTAACTGTCCAAGGTGCTGCAACACTTAATTATTCCCATACTGATATGATTATTAAGGATGTTATATAACTTCAAAGTGCCTGTTCACTTTTGAAATTTAATTTTTATTTGGTGGAAATACATGAATGAAATAATTATATTTCTTATAATGATGTACCGAGCTTAGGTGTTCTATAAAGCAGTCTCCAAGTCTCCGCTTGGTCTACACCACTTTGTAGAAAGACCAAGCGGAGATTCGGAGACCGCTTTGTAAAACACATACGCTCGGTTCGTGATAAACGACAATCTGAATTATTCTTACAAAAAGAAATTGTCTTAAAGACATGATGTCACTTCACTATCATTTTACAATTATTCAAAAAAATGTCAACATGTTTTGCATTTCAAATGAGACCCTGTTCAATTCTTGTATCTTCAAGGAGAAATTCAACAAAACATCCACATAATCACAATTCACAAAATAACACATACTGACGAGAAACATAACAGGTATTTTTTTCCTCTGCTAATATTTTCTCCAAGGGCACTAAATTTGTTTTGAATGATTTGAAAAAGGAACCATTCATTAGGTTGACTTTAAATATTAATGTGTCTTTGGGGCAGGAGGTGGCATTTAAGAGAATATTGTATTAAAGGGGCAACTAGAATGAGTTAATAAATACTGGTCAACCAGTGATGTCCATGCCCTATAAGTAAATAAAAATAAATAAAGGTTAAAATGAATGTAGGCAATATTACCAGAATTCTTAAAGTACCAAACTCCCACTACTGTACAAGATGTGTTAACCAATGCAAAATAAATGGGTTATGCATTCCACTAAAACAGTGAAAAGGGGACTTTTCTATAACCGTGCTTAAGACATGTACAGTAACAAAACCAGCAGTAACCTCCACTCATCTTCAATTCAAATCATTTGCATAAAATAGGGGTGCATTCCATTGTTAGAGATTTTGGAGGAAAGCTTATGTTCAATAAGCATATTTTAAATATTTTAATGCGGAAAGGAGCTATCATCCAATTTTCTTACACATTGCTTCCAAGGAACCATCTTTTCTAACACAATTAGAGAAAATAATGTGCCTCATTCTTTAAGACAAGCTCCAGCCACTCCTCAGTTTATGGTGAGGTATAACATTTACCAAAATATAGCTGATTGTGCTCACCCCACGAATCTGCCATTGGTGCACCAACACTAATGTATCCCCTGTTCAAGTATCAATGTAGATTTGGTTGTTTGAAAACAATCTATATGTCATCGAATAAACAAAACATAGCTGATTTTGCAGAAGGACAAGTGCAGCAGATACATGGGAACAACACCACCCGATAGTTCCTCTTCAAGGCAATCATCATCCAGACTTGGAAATATATCAATGTTCCTACAGTGTCATTAGATCAGGATCTTGGACTTTCCTTCCTAATGACATTGGAGGTCTACCTACACCGAATGGTCTGCAGCAGTTCAAGAAAGCAGCTCACCACCACCTTCTCAAGTGCAAGTTGGAATGTGTAATAAATACTGGGTCAGCCAGTAAAGCCCATATCCCATGAATGAATTAAGAATAATATTGGATTTGAAGAGAAAATGAAATTGAAGACACAATCATATCAAATGTGATCTTGTTAAATAGCAAACCATGCTCAAGAAGGCCAATTTCTGCTTCCAATTAGTATGTCCATATGTTTGTATATTAAGAGCTATTAAACAGCCAAAATAATCTAGTTTTATTAAGGATGTTATATAACTTCAAAGTGCCTGTTCACTTTTGAAATTTAATTTTTATTTGTTGGAAATACATGAATGAAATAATTATATTTCTTATAATGATGTACCGAGCTTAGGTGTTCTATAAAGCAGTCTCCGAGTCTCCGCTTGGTTTAGACCACTTTGTAGAAAGACCAAGCGGAGATTCGGAGACCGCTTTGCAAAACACATATGCTCGGTTCGTGATAAACGACAATACCTCCCAGTCGCGAACCACTTCAACTCCCCCTCCCACTCCCTGGACGCTATGTCCATCCTGGGCCTCCTCCAGTGTCATAATGACACCACCCAGAAACTGGAGGAACAGCACCTCATATTCCGCCTTGAGAGCCTACAGCCCGATGGCCTAAATGTGGACTTTACTAGCTTCAAAATCTCCCCACCCCCCGACCTCATCCCAAGACCAGCGGCCGCCCCATCATCCCTGCTTCCTTGACCTGTCCAAATTCTCTCCCACCTATCCGCTCCTCCCACCTCACTGACCAATCCCCACCACCACTTAGCTACACTCACCGAAACAAGCTTCATCCCTGCCTCCTTGACCGGTCCATCTCCTCTCCCACCTATCTGCTCCACAATCTACCTGCTATCACACCCCCCTCTCTATTTATTTCAGAGTCCATTTCCCCTCCCCCATTTCTGAAGAAGGGTCCCGATCTGAAACGTCAGCTTTCCTGCTCCTCTGATGCTGCCTGGCCTGCTGTGTTCCTCCAGCTCCACACTGTGTTATCTCAAACTCCAGCATCGGCAGTTCTTACTATCTCTCAACAGAAGCCGAGTCTAGTCAGTGAAGATTCCAAACTGGGAGAGTTTGGATAGAAGTCTTCAACTTGTTAGAACTGAGAAAGTTTAGTTTCTCAGAATTGTGAAAAGTTCATTCCACAGACCTGAAAAATCATCGTAAAGCTGTCACTACAGTGCATGGAAAAGTAACTGAAAGGAATCGTTTAAGTAGAAACTTAAATGGTTGAGATAGAAGTGTGATTTGGCTGGACTTGAGTTTCTGTAACAGATCATGTTGGGAACTAGGCTGAAAGTTTGTTTTGATGCATGTGTTAAGATCTTTCCAGACTTCATTGTATATCAACATTGCTTGGCTTTTTTTTTCTTTTGTGTAATAAACTTATGATGTTTTGATTTAAAAAAATCTCTGCAGACTTGTGTGAATAAATTGACATAACAAACCATAACATTAACTAACTCAAAAAGTAAACATATGATCCATCAAGCTAGATCTGATTTAGGAATATGCCTTGTCAAATGATGTAATCAACTAGGATCATAACAGGCATTATTCATGAACAGATTGTACTATGCCCTTTTAAGGCCATGTCCTCATTTCCATTGATAAACATTGTGTTGTTTGTAATGTTTTCACCTTAGGTCAAACTAAAAGGCATAAAATAGTGGTCTGATAGTCTGACAGGCTGAAATCTGTCACTTTATGAATATGCTTATCTTTTTACATATTAGACAGATGGATTGCGACAATTGTGGTTGAATTTCAAAACATCCCAACACGCTTATATTTGCTGTAAAATATAAGGACAGTCCCAATAATTATTTATAATAATGAGTGTGAGAACAGAAGAAATTTTAGATGGAACATGAAATGCTTTTCCTCAGCCAGAAAACATTGCATTTTTTTTGTGTGGGAAAGTTGAGTACATTAGTGAAACAAAGGAAGATACTATTTTTGGACAGAGCAGAGTGATGGGTTCTGCATTTTGGATTGCTCTGCAAGTAGTCAGGAACAGCAAGATGGCCCTTTGCAGTAACCTTTAATGATTTCATGAAGAAAACTAAAGTGGTTCATTAATATCTATAGTTTTGTAAAAGAAATAGAAATTTATCAATGAACTATTATGGAAAAATAAGTTTGTAGATATGTATAGTGATGTGGGTAAGACAAGTTACGAACATATAATTTTTATAAACTCATCACATCTAAAAATAACATAACTGGTTACAGTGGAAACTGACACTCTTTTTTAGAGTAAACTGGTTATCCTCCTTATTGGGAGATGGAATAATAAGATCATAAAAACATAAGATATAGGAGCAGGAGTAGGCCATCTGGCCTGTCGAGCCTGCTCCACCTTCAATAAGATCATGGCTGATCTTTTCGTGGACTCAGCTCCACTTAACCGCCCGCTCACCGTAACCCTTCATTCATTTACTGTTCAAAAATCGATCTACCTTTGCCTTAAAAAAATTCAACGAAGTAGCCTCAACTGCTTTACTGGGCAGCGAATTCCCCAGATTTACAACTCTTTGGGTGAAGAAGTTCCTCCTCAACTCAGTCCTAAATCTGCTTCTCTTATTTTGAGGCTATCCCCCTAGTTCTAGTTTCACCTTCCTGCTTTAATCTTATCTATTCCCTTCATAATTTTATATGTTTCTGTAAGATCCACCACCCCCCCCCCCCAATTGTTCTAAATTCCAATGAGCATAATCCCAGTCTACTCAATTTCTCCTCATAAGCCAACTCTGGAATCAACCTAGTGAACCTCCTCTGCACCCTCGCCAGTGCCAGTATATCCCTTTTCAAATAAGGAGACCAAAACTGCACACAGTACTCCAGGTATAGCCTCTGCACAGCACCCCATACAGCTGTAGCATGACATCCCTGTTTTTAAACTCCATCCCTCTAACCGTGAAGGACAATATTCTATTTGCTTTCTTAATTACCTACTGCACCTGCAAACCGACTTTTTGTGATTCATGCACAAGGACACTCAAGTCCCTCTGCACAGCAGCATGCTGCAATTTTTCACCATTTAAATAATAGTCCATTTTGCTGTTATTCCTACCAAAATGGATGACTTACATTTACCGACATTGTACTCCACCTGCCAGACCCTTGCTGACTCACTGAACCTATTTATATCCCTCTGCGACTTTCAGCGTCCTTTGCACACTTTGCTCTACTACTCATCTTAGTGTCATCTGCCATCTTTGATACAATACTTTTTGTGCCCAATTCTAAATCATCTATGTAAAGTGTAAACATTTGTGGTTGCATTGTAAACAATTGCAGTAATTTATACTGGATAAATTCAAAATGTTGTTTGTCATTTCATTAGTAGGTGTTTTTTAAATAGGCTGAAATGTTAATTTGATGTTGTGTTAAGATCTTTCTAAACTGTATTCTATTCAGTTGGTTTGTTTTCTTTTATGGTGTGATAAACTTATGTTAATTTGGTTGAAAAATATCTGCAGCCTTGCGTGAATATGTTTACATGACAAACTATAACATTAAGTAACTAAAAACTGAATACGTGATCTATCATGCCAGATTTGACTCAGGGATCTGACTTCTCCAGTGGTGTCATCAGCTGGGATCATGACAGGCCTTGTTCAAGAATAAGTTGTTTAAGGCCATGGCCTCAGGTTCATTGGTAAACATAGTGTTGTTTATAATGTTTTTGCCTTAGGTCAAACCAAAAAGAAGAGAAAAGAAGTTTCAATTAGAAATGCTACGTTTTGGAGGATAGAGAACTATAATTTGCAATTAAATCGAGCCGCTAGTACAACAAAATCTCTGAGATGCCCCAGAGAATTATAATCAAACGAAGTCATGAATTTTCAAAATAACAGTTGCGTCTCCAGTGTCACCAAAATACTGGAGGAACCCCAATAGTGGAAGTACCCCACAGAGTCAGCAGCCCTCAGTATATCACTAGATCAGGGAGGCGATCTTCTAACAATTTCAATTGTCACTGGTGGGGTGCGCACAAATGCACATCTGGGCTTTACACTGGAGAGAAAGCCTAAAACTACTAGAGTTACTAGCAGAATTGGGGTGTGCTGTTAGAGAAGTCCCAGGAACTCTTTGGCAGAATGCCCTTCTTGGAAGGGGCCATATCTGGGATTATTAAAAAGCAGACATAAATCTGGATAAAAAGTGGGAAAATCCATTGGGCAAAAGTTTTATAGCATCTGAGTGACTAACGATGGAGAATGCAGTGAGAACGAAAAAATGAGATGGTCCACATCAAGGAACAGAGCCAATTTCCCCCTTTAGGTTTCAAAAGATAGACAAGAATTTCACTAGCAAGTGGTCAGGAGTCTATTTGTTTGCATTATCATCTTATTTTACCTAATCTAACCTCACGCATTTGCAGGTTACTATTTCAGGTACTGGTGAGAAATTAGCATAATTTCCTGATTTGAAACTCTCAATAGATAGCTGGCAACAGCAGTTCACTAGTATCTCCTCTTGGCCTCTACATTGGCCATCATGCCCTAACATCTCTGAGCGTGCTCCTTGGGTTGTAACCACTTCTACCATACGCCTATGTAAATCAGCGTCAGCCAAGCACAAGCCCATTATGTCAAACTGTCACATCTCAGATTAACTCTTAAGAGACTTCAGCACTTCATGATTGCACTTTATTGCTCACGGACACCTCACATTGCAATGTTGCTGCCAAACTTGGCTGGCTTGTAATGTAGACAGAGATCCAAGCAGCATTAATCAGTCAAAAGGGCAGATATGTTTGTGTAAGGCATCATGCAATGTCAATCTCACTCCAACAGCTCATGCCAGCAGCTTTCATGGCAAACACATTGTACGTGTTTCAACCAAATAGCCATGTCTGAGAGTTTAAATGGAGTAGTCCTTGTTTCGGTCAAAGCAGACTCTAGTCAGTCAGGCAGTACTGCCATGCTCAGCTGAGAATATTATTTGATCTCAGTCCAGGGGCGACGGCCACGCGCGCTCAGCCACTTGCTGTAACCAGGGTTTAGGGATTCATGTACTTAGAGTCTGGCAATTGGGCTACAGCCTGTCTAGCGGGTCTAGTCTAACCAGTTCAAGGATTATTGGTAAGTCAGAGCTGCACAGAAACCAGACAGGGGTCAGGGTTGTTGAGCTATGTTGATCTGGGGGATTGGGCTATGGATGGTCCTTGGTATCTGTGCACCAACTGTGACAGGGGCAGTGCTGTATTGGGATAATCAATTGTGAGAATTGGAGCTGGCATCCTGGGATGTGCAAGAAAAAACATAAATTGAAGATGGATGACTCTAAGGATGTGACCTGAATGAGTACGAGATCCATCAGGGAGTGGGTCATCGATAGTCACCACCACCTTGGTTTTGATGGGAAGCACATGAATGATGATCTTAAGCATTACTAACCATTAGGCCCGTGTTTTGGAGAAATGATTAAGCAAGTAAAATGGTTGCATGAGAACACATGGAGGCTCAAAACTGTTGAAATTGACAGGGTCACAATAGAGAAACGGACATGATAGTGAAGGGTCACCTTGAATAATAGGCTGGGCTTAAAATTCTCTCTCCAGAGCACAGTCCGGGAAGTCTCTTATCACCATCTGAATTTCAGTTGTTTATTTTCAGTTCATTTACTCTTGTAGTTGCAGCTAAGACTGAAATTAATAAGACAGCTGATGACTTTATGTGCCAATATTTTTACAAATGTGATATTCTATGTATAATGAAGTGTGACCTCAAATAGTTTTATTTTCCTTGCCTTTTCATTACGTTGTGATGAGGTTCCACAGATGACACCAAGAGTACTGGTGCGTAAATACTCAGATGTGTTGAGAATGTCTTGCTCAGCTGCAGGTTCACCCTTCTCAGCTTGAATTTCCATAGGTGTGGGGTTCACAGGCAGAATGGAGGAGGAGGGGCTTTAAAAGGAGCATAGAATTCAAGGCAGGCACAGGATGCCGAATTTTACAAGAAACTTGTTCAGCTTCTGCTCAAACATTACACCCAGTTCTGGGCATTGCATTTTAATAAGGATGTCAAAGCAATGGAGGTAGTGCAGGAATGATTTCAGTGATGAGGAATGTCAGTTATGAAGATCGATTGGACAATTTGGGTTTATTTCCTTGGTCATGCCCTGATATCTTACTTGAGTAACCGTTACTCATTTGCAAGTTCCAATAATGTGTTGTTGCAAGGTATCACAAGTCATGGCATCCTTCCACACATGCCCTATTTGGTAGCAAGATGGTGGAATTCCTAGCTAATGTTGTCTGGCCTAATCTGGACCATTGGAACCAGTTGTAAACAACTGAAAATTGTCCAGTTGAAGTGATTACAGTTAACATAATGCTAATTCCCCTAGATCACTCCTGAGGCATCAGAATATAATGAGTGTTATGTTTTCCATAAAATATTCTCCAAAATTTTGTGCATGTTAAAATGTACCCTGATATCAGAAAGAAAGACAAAATTATTAAAAAACAATGAAATATGCTCACCTTCCTTGTTTTACTAACTTTGTAATGTAAGAAAGATTAGGAATCACCACTGACATAATTTAGTTACAATTATTGGCAAAAATTTAAATTTGGAAACTATTCAGCATGATTAATATCATACAGTTGCACAAGTTATCACACTATGCTGACTGAAGGCCAGTTGGATCTGATCCAATTAGAACTGATTCACCTCCAGAGGGACTTCTCCTGTTTGTGGTCATATTCCTGATAGTGCCATTGCGATGGGGGCTTAGCCTAATTTTATATCTTGGCTGCATGGCAACTGTTGTCATGCTCAACCCCTCTGAGCCATTCACTTGGCAGTTTCTGAAATGCATAAGAACATGTTCTGAGAATGGTTAGCTCATTTCTGCAGAAAATTTAAACACATCTTAAAATGTTTCCTGCTCAATACAAGAAAAATTATCCTTGACATTGCACACTATTTCCCATGCTTTGCTTTCAGAAAGCTCACAGACAGGAGTTTTGCCTTGGGAAAATTATATCCAAGTTTCCTCCTATGCAAGAAAAATGCACTTATTGAATTCATTCATGCTGCCTATTAATATGACTATTAACATGACAAATTGTTATTTTGTTATTGAGAGAGCGTCAAGTTTAATATTAATCTTCTGTGAAAACTACGTTTCACAGGAATACCCCAGAGCTCTTGCATCGACTCAGCAAACTTCATAATAATGCTGCAATACTGTTGTCAGTTAATCCATTCCTAAACCCTAATCACTCACTTTTGATATCCCACCAAAAAAAATGTTCATTATACATCTGTTTTAATATTCATTGTATGTGCATTTCATATGTTTAAAATTAGAGAAGTCTGCTTGCGTATGTTTTGAGTTAGAAGGTTATATTTATTTATTGTGCTCAGAGTGTCTTGCTGTTGGAGAGTGACAGGCTGATCTCTTGAAGTGGAAAGGGGTGTTCATTGTTAATGAAACAAATCTCTTATTTTGAAGAGATTGCCCTAGAGAATGTGAAGTATTTATCTTTTTACTGATTCCTTAAACATTTTTGACTGCCCTCCCACTCCTGCTGTTGTCATGAAAGGTTGTACTTACAAATGTACTGTTGAGCTGGAGCTTGTCTCTTGAATTAGCAATGATGGGTCTTGGAACATGCATAAACTCTTGGTTGAAGGTTTGTGCTAATGGAAAATACTTTACAGACAATGATATTATAATGGTAGGTATGATGGTCTCATAAACATTGCAGAATGTTATGCAATAAGGTTTTCATGAATGTAGATGTCTAATCTCCTACTACTTTCAAGGAACTGCATGACATTATGTTGTCTCATAAGGAAAATACCGTGGAGCTAGGTCCTTGCTATTTAAACTGCTTATGATGCTCAGTTTGGGCTCTGCCACGACCCCTCAGCTCCTGATTTGATTACAGTTTCGGTTAAAACATAGGCAAAAGACCTGAACTCCGAGGTGAGATGAAAATGACTGCCCTTGACATCAAGATCACATTTGACCAAGTATAGAAGCCCCAGCAAAACTGGAGTCAATGGGAATCAGGGGAAAACTTTCTGCTAATTAGAATCATACTTGGCACAAAAGACGAAGGTTGGGGTTTTTGGAGATCAACCTTCTCAGCTTCAGGATATCTCTGCAGGAGTTCCTCAGTCTGGTGTCCTAAGCCCAAACATCTTTAGCTACTTTACCAATGTTTTTCACTCCATCATAAGGTCGGAAGTGGGAATGTTCACTGATCATTGCATAATGTCAAGCATCATTCACAACTCCTCAGATACTGAAGCAGTCCATGTCCAAAATTAGCAGGTCCTGGAAAATATTCAGGCTTGGTTGACAAATAACATTTGAGCCACATAAGTGCCAGGCAATGGCCATCTCCAATGAAAGAATCTAATCATCATCCCTTGGCATCTAATGTTGTTACCATCACTGAGTATCCTACTATCAACATTCTAGGAGTTACTGTTGAACTGGATTTGCCATATAATAGCAGGTCAAAGGCGAGGAATCCTGTAATGAGTAACTCACAACCTGACCCTCCTAATCCTGTGCATGATCTAAAAGGCACAAGTCAGGAATGTGATGGAAAATTCCTTACTTACTTGGATGAGTGCAGCTCCAACAACACTCAAGAAGCTTGACACCATCCAGGACAAAGCAGCCCGCTTGATTGGCACTGCATCCACAAACTTTCACATCCTCCACTACCAATGCACAGAGGTAGCAGTGAGTGCCATCTGCAAGGGGCACTGAAAAATTCACCAAGGCTCCTTAGACAGCACCTTCTAAACCCCTGGCCACTACCATCCAGAACAACAAGGGCAGCAAATACTTGGTAACACCACCACCTGTAAATTCAACTCTAAACTACCTACCATCCTGACTTGGAAATAATGTTGCTTTTCCTTCAGTGTTGCTGGGTCAAAGTCCTGGAGCTCCCTCCTTAGCAGCCTTGTGGGTCCGACTACAGCACATGGCCTGCAGCGGTCCAAAAAGGCAGCTCAGCACCACTTTCTCAAGGGCAACTAGGGTCGGGCAATGAACATGACCCAGCCAACAATGCATTCATTTCATAAAGGAGTGAACAAAAAAGCATACCATCTAGGAAAACCGCACACAATGATACCATGTAAATCGCAGAAGCCATTGTTTTGCAATAACGTACGCTGACTTTGTTGCTGCTGGCTTTAGCTAGTTTATGTTGAATCATTTTAGTTCTTTGAATGAAAAATAGAAAGGAAGGCAATTATCTAAATGGTAACATATTGGGCAATGTGGATGTAAAAAAGGGTCTGGGTGTCTTTGTACATCAGTCAGTGAAAGTAGACAGGCAGGCACGGCAAGTAATTGGGAAGGCGAATGGCATTTTCGCATTTATTGTGAAAGAATTTGAGTTCAGAGGTTGGGATGTCTCGCCGCAGTTAGCCAGGGCTATGGTGAGATGACACATGGAGTACTGCAAGCAGTTTTTTTCTTCAAACCTAAGAAAAAGATGTACTTTCCATGGATTCACTAGGCTGATGCTGGGAATTTCAAAACAGTTCTATGGTGAGAGATTGGTTCGATGGGGTCTGTATTCACCGGAGCTTAGAAAGATCAGAGTGGATTCAATTGAAATTTATAAAATTCTAACCGGGCTGGACAAACTAGGTGTAAGAAGGACGTTTTTCCCTGATTGGGGAGTCCAGAACCAGGGAATTGTCTCATGATACAGAGTAAATGATTTAGGTCTGAGATGAGGAAAGGTTTCTGCACTCAAAAGGTAGTACCCTGGAGAATTCTCTGCCACGGAAGGCTGTGGAAGCCAAGTTAGTTAATAATTCAAGAAAGAGTTTATTTTTAGATTTTAAAGGCATTAAAGGTTTTTGAGAGGAATTGGGAATATGACACTGAGATAGAGAATAAACCATGGTCATATTGAATAGTGAAGCAGGTTTGGATTGCTGAATGTCCTACTTGTGGTTCCAGTTTCTGTTTCAACAATCTGGAGGACAAGTAAAGGTATTGCTCTCTGTGAGCATATATTTAGGACCTAAATTGTAAAACAGGTGCTTTGCTCAATTACTGTTGAGCCTGACATGTGGCATTGTGTCCAGTAAGCATTTCTCCTGTGGAATATCCACTCTGGGCTATAGAACAGTCACATAAGTTCTATGCCTTCTGTACTTGCAGACAAACTTACTGCTTCCTATTGTTACAATAATAGAGCTTGTATATGTAGGGTGAAAATCTCCCTGTGCTTTTCATCTTGTGAAATATTGCCCATAATTTATCTGATTGCTAGTTTGGGGCTGGGCTTCAATCCTCACTGCACCCTTGTGTCCAAAATACCTTCCCTCTTTTTCCCTGCATGGCACAATACTGGCTTTTTGCACAACTGCACAGCCATCTCATACGGAGGGAACATTGCTCTGCTTTCACTTTTGGAAAGAATGAATCAAAACTAAAGGCCAATAATCCCAATGATTCCTTTAAATTTTTGTTATTACGTTCATGAATCCACTGTCATATTGCCAACAGGAAGTTCATGATAATATTGTTTTATTCGGAAGGGACGTGTCATTGTGGAGGTGGAAAATGGTAGGACTAATTAATTAGTTTGTGGCTATTGTGTTGTCCCCAGTGATTGACTTTTATCTGATACGTGTTCATTTGTTCAGTTAGTTCACAATGGTCTGCTCTGTTCAAAGCTACATTGTATGTATTTAGGGGGACATCAAGCCTTAATTTGTGGGTAATGTGGAATTCCTAAAGCTCAATTTGCTTTTATTCAGGGTACATATATTGAATTTATTCATTCCTGGCTAGACTAATCCACTGTTGACTGAAGGGTGAATTGATTTCATTCAGGTTGACTGCAGTTATCACTTCACTTATGGATGTCATGTTTCCCCTCAAAGCCTCACATATTGCAAAAAGATGAGATTAGCTTCGTTATCAACTGACATTCTCCCCAAAGCTAATTTGAATTTATTTAGACTTAAACTATTTACTCAATTCCCAACTGCATACTCCTATATGTGCAGTAAAGCTAGCTGTCTCCAAAGTTAAAGTCCTGTTACTCACGTATTTAATTTTGAAGACATCAGGAAACTAAAAATGCAATTGTGGTGTATGTGAAGGTTGGTGGAGCATGCAGTCAAAGCAAAGTAGCAGTAGCACCTGTGTGTTTCATGATATGTTGTTACATAATTTTGGGAGGATTGAATGGCATGCATGTAATATAAGTAGATATTAAGTATTTTGCACTAAAAGTAATTCAAACCATCTTTAATTTGGCCATTAGCAACTAACATAACATTAGATAAAACTGACCAATACAGGAGGCAAATGAAGTGTGAGTCACTAACATATAGATTGTGTAATATTAGAAACTACTGCATTTGTGAATTTAAAATGCTTAATGCCATCATTAAAAGCAAAGAAACTCAATACAAATCCCCAACATGCAATCTCATTAATAACTGGATAGCACAGGGAGAATTTATGTTCTCCCACTGGCTAGTTTGCAGGCAGGAGTGCCCTTAAAATTCCTCAGATGACCTTCCCATTTTTGTGCCATCCACTTTGACCTTGCTGCAGTTTTACAGTGGGATAGGCAAGGCCTAGGTTGGCTTGTACTCCACTGCATGAATTGAGCTCCTTGAGTCAACAATTCCACATGAAGGGTGTTTCCCACCTGGCCTAAATTTTCAGGCTGTTGGGAGGAGTTCAGGAGAAGAGGGAGGTTTAGAAAATGACCCTATTCATGCCTCAGATTGGTAAATGGGAAGGAATGTCTGCATCAATGACATTCTTTCAACATCAAGCTCTCCACCAATCAACAATTGCAGATGCTCCCTCTCTTTGTGGCCTCATCACCCACAAGCCCATCCTGTGTAACCACAGCTCCTTGGGCCTCACATATTCACTTTCCATCCTGATATCCCTAAGACCACTTGGTCTTGGACACTAGTTCTTAAACTCTGGGGACTACTTGTAATCCAAGCCCTCTCCACTGCAGCTTCTGGAGCTGTAAATTGGAGCATTAAATGTACTGACAGCAATGTGTTTTTTGAGTGACTTTATTTATGTTGGACTAGGAAACTATGCCATTTGAAAAATCGAGACTCATGATTTCAGTGCAGTACAATTCTAGTTCCATCCTTCAGCCACGCACATCTGAAATTGATTGTTATCCTGCTGATCCATTTTATTAATTCAATATTGCAAAGTAGCACAAGTCATTATGTTCGACAATAAAAAAAATCAGCAGACAATATCATAGGGTTCTCCCCCAAATAAACCATTTGAATTATTGTGATTTATTAATCAAGTATTCTTTTCAGAACTATTTAGTTTGAAGTTTTGGTACAGATGGTTGCACATCAAACTGTTTCTTGTGACAAAAATAAGAGTGAAGTCTTAAGGAAAACTTATATAAAAATTAATGTATGTTTTTAATTTACACAGTTATTCATTTTAAAATATCCCCATTCTTAAACATCTGGAGAAACCAATTTGCCTTTCATCTATGAAAGCTGTTGTGTAAATCTTCAATAATGTTGCATGTGTCCAGAATTCCTGAGTGTTCCTTAATTTAAAATCTTTCTTGTGTGGGAAAAAGCCGGTGTTTAGTGAGGGGTATAGTTACAAATAGGATGTTGTGAGGATCTAAGACATTGAAAGATTTATTGAAAATAACTAGAAGAATGAGAGGTGATCTAATTGAAACTTTCTAGATTACAAAGGTGTTTGACAGAGTACATGTACAGAACAAAGTAATGGGGTCACAGTGTAAGGCAAGGGGAGAGTTATTTGCAATGGACATGACAAGCAACCTCTGCACTCAGAGAGCTGTGAATCTTTGGAATTCTGTATCTCAGAAGATTGTGAATGTGTCATAATTGAATATGGTTACGGCTGATTCTGGATATCAGAGCTTGAAGCGAATGCAGATACTGATCACTCGGGCCCAAAACAGCTTTCAGAAAACGTTTCCATCCAGTATAAGTTACAGTTTTGAACTCTCCACACTCTTCACTCTCAAACCTACAGCTGTTGCATCTTATACACCCACAGTCTAACTGACCCAGAATGTGAAAGCAGTATAAACCCAGAAGGGATATGGGCCAAATGTTGGCAAATTGGACTGGATTAATTTAGGATATCTGGTCAACATGGATCAGTTGGACCAAAGGGTCTGCTTCCGTGCTGTACATCTCAATGACTGTATGACTGTACACAATGCCACTGGCATATGCTCTGACCCTATGCAACCAATGCCAATGGGAACAAATATGCTTCAGAAAACTTGTAGGGATCTGATAGAAATGTATAAAACTATGAGGGGCATAGATAATGTAGAAAGGAAGGAACTTTTTTACATGGGTAGAGGAATCAATAATGAGGAGGCATAGATTTAACATAAGAATTAGAAGGCTGGGGTGTGAGTTGAGAAATGTTTTCATCCAGAGGGTGATGGGAGTCTGGAACTCACTGGCTGAAAGAGCGATTGTGTTAGAAATTCTCATAACATTTAAACAGTATTTAGATTCTTGTTTGTTTTGCCATAATCTACAGGACTATGAGCCAAGAGCTGCAAAATGGGAGTTGTGTGCTTAGATCTTTGTTGACTGGTGATGATGAGCCAAATGGCCTCTTTTTGTCCTGTAAATGCCTGAGTTTAATGGGAAAGAGAAGTTGGGCAATACATTTAACCAGTGTATAACAAGTATAGAAACTACCGAACAATTTTCTTGCACCATTAATGAAACCGAAAACAGTGAAATGTTCATCCCAATAGCTTTCTTTCATGTGGAGTGTTATGATTAGCATTTAGGAAATCACCTCCTTTTGCAATGAAAATATTATTTTGAATTATTGTGTAACATATAACTCAATTCTGATTTTCCAGTTCAGAACAATATTGGACTGATGCAGGTAAACAATATAGTGTTTAGACACACAAAGATTATTGCTATTAGATTAGGGGTGCATACTTATGTGTGTAATAAACAACATAGGCTCGCCACTCATTGTAACCACTGGAGCAGTACTGAAACATTTTACCATTAATTACCAAATTGATAAGGGAAGTCAGGGACAGCATAAAAGCAAAAGAAAAAGCATACAATGTGATGAAGATTAGTAGGAAGCCAGAGGATTGTGAAGCCTTTAAAAAACAACAGGGAACGACTAAAAAATTAATAAATGGTGAGAAGGTGAAATATGAAGGTAAGCTAGCTCGTAACATAAAAGAAGATTGCTGGATTTTTTAGATATGTAAAAAGTAAGAGAGAGGCAAAGAGGACATTGAAATGCTGGAAAATAGGGCTAGAAAAGGAATAATGGGGAGCAAAGAAATGGTGGACAAATTGAATAGGTACTTTGCATTAGTCCTCACGGTGAAATACACCGGCAGTATACAAAACTTCAAGAATTTCAAGAGAGTCAGGGCAAAGATGAGTGAATTCTAGAAACTGGCAAATGTAACACATCCCTGTTTAAGAATGGAAGGAGGCAGAAAACAGGAAATTATAGGCTGGTTATCCTGATATCATTCATTGGCAAGATTTTTGAGTCCATTTTTAAGGATAAGATTGCAGAGTATTTGGAAACGCATGGTAAAATAGGGCTGAGTCAACATCAAGGGCATGTCATGCCTGACAACTCTGTTAAAACTCTTTGAGGAAGTAACAAGTAAGTTAGACAAAGGAGAGCCAGTGGACATGAACTTTTTGGATTTCCAAAAGGCCTTTGACAAGGTGGTGCTCAGGAGGCTGCTAAATAATATAAAAGCCCATAATGTTAGGGGCGAGATACTGGCATGGATAGAGAATTGACTGAGTGGTAGAAAGCAGCCAGTGGGGAATAAAGGAATCTTTTCTTCAGGATGGCAGCTGGCGACTAGTGGAACTTCGCAGGAGTTAACGTTGGGACTACAACTATTCAGGTTATACATTAACAATCTGGACAAAGGAACTGAGGGCATTGTTGCTAAATTTGCAAATGACAGAAAGATAAGTGGTGGGATAGATAGTGTTGAGGAAGAGGAAAAGCTGCAGAAGTACTTGGACAGGCTACGAGAATGGGCAAAGAAGTGGCAGATAGAATACAACGTGGGAAAGTATGAGATTATGTACTTTGTAGGATGAATAGAGGCATAGACGAATTTCTAAATGAGGAAAAGCTTCAGAAAAGTGAAGCACAAAGGGACTTGGGAGTCCTAGTTCAGTATTCTTTTAAGGATAACATGCAGGTTTAGTTGGTAGGGAGCCAAATGCATTGTTAGCACACAGTTTCAGACAGCTAGAATACATGACCAGATGCTGCATTTGTGAATGGTTTTGGGCCCTGTATCTGAGGAAGAAGGTGCTGCCATTGGAGTGAGCCCAGAAGAGGTTTACAAGAATGATTCCGGAGATAGAGGACTTGTTATATGAGGAGCAGTTGAGGACACTGGATCTGTATTTGGAGTTTAGAAGAATGAGAGGGAATCTCTTTGAAACTTACAGAATACTGAGAGGCCTGGATAAAGTAGACATGGAGAAGGTGTTTCCACTAGTAGGAGAGACTATTGTGTGAGGGCACAGCCTCAGAGTGAAGGGATAATCCTTTTGAATGAGGTGAGGAGAAAATCCTTCAGTCAGAAGGTAGTGAATCTGTGAAACTCATTGCCTCAGAATGCTGTGAAGGTCATGTTGCTGAATGTCTTCAGGACAGGGTTAGATATGTTCTTGATTAGTAAAGGGATCAAAGGTTGCCGGGAGCAGGCAGGAGAATGGGGTTGATAAACAGATCGGCTATGATCAAATAGTGGAGCAAATTTGATAGGCCAAATGGCCCAGTTCTGGTCCTCTATCTTATGGTCTTATGGGGTAATATTGCATCAGCAAGTTTCAATAATTTATTGCGTAATCAACCATCAAACGAACTATAACAAGAAGAATTTATTCAAAACCTGAGTTGACATCTAGCATTATAAACTTCCAATGAACCTCTACTATCTGTCATTGTGCATGACACCAACATCAGCCCAGAGAGGTAAGATTTTAAACCAGTGCCAGTCCTGAGTGCCAGCACCTATAATCCTGATAAGTACAGCAAATCTTTCTTTAACTAGCACCTATAGAATTGGGGGTGGGCCGGTTGATCAAATTTTCCAGATAATCAACATGTCTACAGCATCAATGTAAAAACACATACTCAGTAATAGAAATGTAATGCAGAGGGTATGCACTTCACTGTTAGACTTTATTTACAGCAGAAATCACTTAAATAGTAATGCAACTTTGCCTTAAATAAAACTTACCAGCAAATAGCCTTCTCATTCACACCCTCAACTGACTATTCAGACATTGTGGTAGATTGCGGCATTTGAGGAGAAATTGAATCAACTGTTGATTTTTTAGGGGCCATTAGATTGAACAACAAGCATACTTACATTGAGGTAAATAATTTAAAACTCATAATGATTGGGCATAAGAATACTTTGTGGTATTTGAGATATATGATTTTTGCCAGTTTTTTGAGAGTGCTGGTTCATAAGGCATTTATTAAAACAAAGTTTGCTACAGCTTAATTTAGTTGTTTAATTTCAGTCAATGCATCATGAGGGACAACACCTGCTAGCAATCTATAGGTTAAATTCCACACATGTAAAAAGACACATATACTGAAACTGTGGCCAGACTGAATTAATCCCTTCCTTGATGCCTTTCATGACTGTAAGCTTCAATTGAGTTTAATATGGAATACATGTTACAAAATAGTATAAGTTTGATCAAAATCCAGTCAGGGTACTTTAGTGGTTCAATCAAAGGATCACTGAGGGCTGGGTTCAAGTGGAGTCATGACACATCATGATAGTTTGATTGAAAATGTCTCAAGTGTAAGTTATTGACTTTCCCTCGATCCAAGATCAATTTTTTTTAATCAGGGTCGGGAGTTTCTGTGATCTAACAGGCTGATTATCTGCTCATAGATCTTTGGGTACATGGGACACATGCAGTAGTGAGATCTGGAATGCATGTTTTGATTCCTTTTCTTTCATTCCCTGCCTCATCATCAGTGCATTGCCCTCAAAGCATCTTGCAATTTGAGCAATTGGTAGTAAAACTCTTCACAAACTTTGGTATCAATGATGCTGTTTTTCAAGCAGAGCTTCAAAATATATTTGAGGTATTTCCAATGGGTACTGGGGATTTCCAAAGGACATAATCCATCCTTGCTGCCCTACAGTAGCCAGCATTATCTAAACCACTGGAGTACCCACCTTGCTTTCACTTTCTCCTGCTGACCAAAACGTTATAAAGAATGAGGCCCTTAAGTCACCTTTAATTATGCAGTTAAAGGCCTTATAAGGCCTATATATGGTTGTGCTACCTGGTACCTTAGCCTCCTCTGCTGGCCTCTCCCTGGATAATGTGGAGGGACAGGTCAGTGGGAGCACTCACCCATCTTTAGATATGCCAGCAGGAGGCCATTAAAATCACCGTTTCAAATAAAAAGCATCTTGCAGCAATAAATTTTCTATCGGGTGAAAACCAGTCATGTGGATAAATAATGTGTTTTCAAAATCAGGCATAACATTAATAATAGCTTCCCACTTCTTAATTTTTTTACCAACCTAATTTTATACATTCCAGCATCAAAATACAACATTTCTTCACTAATATCTAAAATACTAACATCTCAGCTGGTGTCACTACGGGAAAAGTCCGATACCGGAAAGAAATCTGGCTAAATAGATTTTTTTTTAATGTGTTTTGATTGAAACATAAATGCATAAAGCTACAGATTGGGTTTTAACAATAAAACAGAAGTTTGTCACACAATAGAAATAATAAATACAATAAAACAAAACCAAACTATTGAAGCATAACATATTTTAATAGATTTTAAAATACACTTCAAAACAAAATGCCATCCACTCCATAACACCATCAATTTACATTGATCAAAATCCAAAGTAATTTTCCTTCGCGGCTATATCTGTTCATTCAACTTAAATGTTTCTTCTCATTTTTAGTCCTGTGAGTGGTGAATCTTTTTCTCTTCACCACACGCACAACTGAAATCGTAGACTTTCTCAGCCTTTTAATAATCTTCAGAGTTCTAACCAAACACTCCTGGTCTGGCTGAAAGTTTTTGCAAACTACAACCCTTACACTGAGGTAACTCATTCCTTTAACTGCACTAACATCTCATTTTTTGGAGACACTATACTTTCTTCTGACTCCAAACAGGTTTCCTTTGGATTGATCGCAAAAGCTTTTTAACTAATTATTTCTTTAAAAAAAAATCTCGCTCACCTATTGATGCTGAGCAATCTTATATGTTAATGTTGCAGCCAGAAGTTACATACATGCTAGATTGTAATGTACTGGAACAAAGAGAGAAATATTGCTATAACATTGCTGTTGAAGCATTTTATCTTAAACACATCATGTCAAAATTGCAAGAATACCAAATTACAAACGGAACACAATACAGACTGTATCAGAGGAGATGCTGATTGGCAGGTGACCTCTGATTTTTCAAGATGTTGCCGTGCAAAATGCACCATGCAAGTTATTTCCAAAAAACAAGGAACTATAGATGCCTGAAATCTGAAATAAAAAAAACAGAAATTGTTGTAGAAACTCAGCAGATCTGGCAGCATCGGTAAAGGGAAAGCACAGTCAATGTTTTGGATCCAGTGAAGAAGGGTCACTGGATCTAAATTGTTGACTCTTCTTTCTCTCCACAGATGCTGCCAGACCTGGTGAGTTTCTCCAGCAATTTTGATTTTGTTTCAATTTATTTCCAAGCTTTTGTTTAAAAACCAAACAAGTTAACTCTGATTGTTCAAGTTATTGCCATGGGAAATATCCCTGGAAAATATTGTCTTCCAAGATTTTAATAATT
The DNA here is from genome assembly GCF_021869965.1 of Rhincodon typus. Lineage (NCBI taxonomy): Eukaryota > Metazoa > Chordata > Chondrichthyes > Orectolobiformes > Rhincodontidae > Rhincodon > Rhincodon typus. The sequence goes on from NC_063336.1 coordinate 97,005,169, forward strand.
TGATAACCGTTGTCTTACCTATGCATGTTATTTTTGTTTGCAGAAGTTTAAAAAATGATATAGACTGTCATATTGTGACTCAAGCTGTTAAGACCCTGGGCTCAATGTAGACAATGATCTTAGTGGCAGACTAGACAATATAATGGTTTTTACTGTGAGAGAACTTTTACAGTAGACATTTTATTTCTGCATTGTTCAATAGGAACTAGAAATTTGCCCCGTGTTAGAGGGACGCATTAGACAACTTCCTCTCCAAGTGAAGGCATACCTCCAGCTGAGCATCAAGTAACCTCACCAAAAAAGCTCAAAATACCAGAGTTCAAACAGGTACAGCATCTTTGGATATGCAGCCAGCTTTTGTGAGACCGTTTCATGTAATCACCTTCCTCCAATGATGCCCTTCCTGAGAAAAGTTAGCCGACATATATGTTTCTCCCAATGAGAAAGCCCTTACATGAAGAAGGTAAGAATTTAGTGTGCGCAAAGCATGCAAAGTCAACAAGGAGAAACCACATGGTTATTGTCAATTTACTATTTACATTGACACAGAAATATGTTTGGTGCTCTTGCTTCTTTAAGAAAAGTAATTTCAAGATGACAATTGATTTACAAGTGAACTAGCATGATATTTAAAATAGAATTGATATGTGGTAACTCAGATAAGATGTACTGTCAAAGGTTGACATTAGAAACTTGATTGAAAATATTATCTATTAGTAGCTGATGTTCCCTCCTTGTCTGTATGCTGCCTTCATCTGTTCCTTTCTTTTGTCCTTTACTATACTACACGTCTGTCTGAGTCTCCTCCACCATCATGTTTCTGGTTATTCATTCAGCAATAAGATTGTCCACCACTCGGCAGATGATGATTATAGAAACATTTAGTTTCTAAAACAGAATAATCTTATTTGTCCAAGCTCGTTTATGGCCTTTAATATAACAAGTACTCCACATTATTTATTTAGTGAAAAATTTCAAAAGCTATAAAACATTGAAAGAGCAATTGCCTCATTATGTTATTTTGATTTTTTACATTGCTAAATAGGAATAGTCTCAGAGTTCCGTTGTTTTTCAACTAAATTTATAAACTTGTTAGATTAATAGCATTCTTGGTATATTGAGATGTATTGAGCTCCTGTAGGCCTCTTTAGAGTTTGGTTATTTTAATGGTATCACATGTAAGCAAGTAATGTAATGAAGGGAATAGAAAAGAATGGACATGGATATATTAGTTATCCTAGAAAGATAAGGGTTAATCATTAAATTCCAAGTACCTTGTAAGAACAGACATTCTATAATAAATAGGACAGCTTTGGGATGTCACAGGAGAAAGTATTGTTTAGCTTTTGCTTTTATTGTCCGAGTACTGTCTATCAGAAATCCTTCTGGAAAGAAATAAGTGACAAGGAAGACATCAAGCACGATCGTGAAAGTAAAACATTAATGGATAGTATAATAAACAGAGACAAAGGAGTCCATTAACAAGAGTGTAGAAAGATAAATTGCTACTAAAGCTATTGCTCAAAAGATTTAGTCATGGAACTTTGTTTGAAAGAAGAATTGCTGAAGTAAACACTATGAGTATTTATGTAAATAGACTATTTTCAAAGGATTCAGAAGCAGATACATCATGTGATCTTAGCTGTAATCTGTACCTTAGATGTAAGCAAAATAAATTATGTAAATGAGCTGGATTTTCAGCAATTTTTCAGGGGCATTAATAGATTGCAGGAGAAACCAAAAGAAATTAGATAAGCCTCTCTGCTCCTATGATGCTGCTTGGCCTGCTGTGTTCATCCAGCCCTGCACCTTGCTGTCTTAAATATCTGTTTCGAAGTAGAGTCTTTGGACTCAATGTGTGAACTCTTTCTTTCCCGCTTGACAAGTGCTGCCGCAGTAGTTTCTGCTTTTACTTTACATTAGATGTTACATGAATAGTAGTTTGTTCAATATTGTCCACTATCTCATTACTTGTTGTTACTTGAAACATGTCACTGTGAGCCATGCTAGCTGTCTAATAGCCAATACTTAACATGGACATGGGAAACACATCTGTAAAATCAACTTTGTGGTATTGGAATCAATAATGGAAAAGCTGATGATTGTGCTCTGTGACTGTATATCAGTCTCCTCTGACTTTTCTATTTTGCCTTGTTGCCGAGGCAAAATAAAATCAGTTTTGTGGCAGTGAATATATAGGATGAAAAGTAGAACAAGTTCCAAAAATTTGATTTGAGAAATAAAGATCAGCTTTTGACTCCATCAGTTAACTCAATTTTAAATAGGATTAAAGGGAAAGTTGTTCAGTGGTGAGGGAAAGCTTTTCTTATTTTTCCTGAATGCAATTGCTGCTTTGAATAATTTAAACATTACTTTTGCAATCAGTATTGATAGTTTCTTGCAATATTCTCAAGCACTGAAGTATTTCCTCTAAACAATCCATCGGGAGGTCACTACAATTATTTCCAGCACAGCTAAAGGTCAAAACAATCATAGAACGCTGATGAGTTTCTGTTAAAAGAAGAACAACACAATAACAGTAGCAATAATGGATCAACAACTTGGATTTTTTTTCATGGTTAATATGTTAAACTCATTAGCAAGTATATTAGGTAGCAGCAATGACCAAAAGACACAGCAGACTGAAGACTTGATCGCTAGAATGTTCAAAGAATAAAGTGATGAACAAAAATTCAGCATCAACAAGTTTTCCATTGAATAACAATCCAGAATTGCTTTTTGGTAGACATGACAAGTAAAAGTGGATGCAGGAAAATTGGCCTCAAACAAACCCAACTGAGCTAGTTTTAATGAACAATGCAATGTTGAGGAATTACTAGCTAACACTGACCATAACTTGATTGTTTTTAATCCTACTTAAGAAGAGTGAGACACAAGCCAAGGTTTCAAACTGAGGCGAGGCTAATTTTGGAGGGGTAAAGCAGAAACATCCCATTATATTTGGGCAGAACTGTTAATGGTTGAGGGAAATGGGCCAAATGTCTGGGACTAATTCAGCTTAGGAAACCTGGTCAGCATGGGCCAGGGTTTTGGTTGCCACGATCTGGTGCCATTTTGAAGTACAAAAGAATAGAAAGAAGGTACTCAAATAGAATTCATCCTCATCAGCCAGCATCCCAAACATGACTCCAGGACTTCTCCAGGACCTCCGGGCCTACCGCAGCCAGGAGCCCCCACTCCAGACACTGACACCACCACAGTCGGTGACCCGCTGTCACCACCAAAGGGTCTATGTTTCAGGCCTACCACAGCCAGGAGACCCTGCTCTGCCAGTCGCTGCAGCCAATGCCATTTTTAGGAGTTTGTATAGAGGATCACCAAAAGCTAATGGATAAGTGCAAATTTTTTCAAAGATATTAGAGTCTTGATCTTTACCTGAAGGTATTGGAAGACAATGATTAATGTTATGTTACTTTTATAAAAGAAACATTCTTTAGATCAACCTGGAAGATTGTGTTTTTCTCAGGACACTGCACCTCAGCAATCAGAAGAATTTAGAAATTGGCATAAGCAAAGGCCATTCAGTCCTTCAAACATGTTCTAAAATTTTAGCCGATCTTCTACCTCATCTCGAGACTTTTGCAGTGTCCCATTTGCCTTGTTTCCCTCAGCATTTGAAAGTCTATTTTTGGTCTGTCTCGAACAGTCATCTCAATGGTGAATCCATTGTTCTCTGCAGAAAATAATTCCAAAAATTCACAACCCTGAGTGAACAAAGAAATTCCTCTTCAGCTGAGACTAAAGTCAGTAAATGAGGCGAATTTCTAAGATACAGTGAGAAATTCCACTTGGCCTAATGGCAAGAAATCCTCCAAAAAAATAAGTCAACAAAACTGACATAAAACCATGGAAATGTAAGATACGCTCAATATTATGCTACAGTAAAACAATTTTAAAAAACAATAAAAATAAGTAAAAAAAAATTCACATGATGAGATCTCCTTAAATACTTAAATGAATTGGGTAATTGTGTGCTGTCACCAGAAAAGAAATCCCTAGGAGCTGCTAGGTGTTGGTAGCAAAACAACTAATTCCAAAATGTTCTACAGGGGCTGGAGCTGCCTACACAGTCTGGCCTATACTATACACACTATTCCGTTTTAGAGTAACATACACTGAGGTTAATCCATTTTTTTTTGGCAAAGTTTCGGTTTTATTGAGTTTATTAGTGGGATTCTCTTTGCGAGGCCTAGTGAGATTTCACACCACATCTTATCAAATGTGCCTCGTTAACTACCTATCACGCCCTGATGGCACCCCTCTCACTTAATTCTAGATCCATCTTATTACTCACCCTTCCCAGAACAACATGCCACTCACTGTTTATATTTCAAGAGACCTGGCACCTGTTCCATATTTAAAAGGCAGCTGAGTATCTGGATAAATACTGTCATTCCAATGCTGCTCTGTTGCCAATGAATATTCATTCACAAATTTTCAGGATAGGGAAAATGACGATGTAATCCTCTGACAGGGACACGGATGTCCTGAGTCAAGGGGATATAGCAGAGGAGGGGGTGTCCTTTTCCTGGATGACTGGCAGAGGAGGCCATGCCACCAGGGCCTTGCAGCCTGCACGAAGAATCTATCAGGGTCGCTGCCATGGCCATGTTCCAGAGGAACTGCCAGCAGTGTGGCAAGAAGGTCAATATTCTACTCTGGTCTACCAGGGTAAGTGCCACACTCTTGCCTTTATGACCTCACACTCGCTCTATCTCTGTTGCTGCACTCACCTCCCACCATTGCACATGCCCTGGCACTCTCATGATTTTTTTCAACATCTTCCCTCACTCACGTTTGTTTGTCCTAAACCTCCCACACTGATAAACTTGCATGGCCTCTGCACTGCCTACTCATTGACTGTGGAAACCTCACCACCTCTCAACCACAGCAGCACTAACAGCTGTGCCAGCCACTTTCATCTTACTCAATCTTTCCCTTTCTCTCATTTTAGGAGGAGACAGCCCACAGTAAGACAGCAATGGCCCTGCTGGGTAAATGGTTGCCTAACATTAGATTCCTCAACTGGTCTGAGCAGAAAACCAGCTTATGCTGACATTGACAACCTCTTTGAACAAGATCTTCTTTCTGGTGAACTAGATACGCTTGCATTATTGTTAGCCATCAAAGCAGCTGTCATTGTTGGGTACCACCAGGAAATTCCCTTCCTAATGGTATTGTGGGTCAATATCCAGCACATGGACTGCAGTGGTTCAAGACGAGAGCCCACCATCACTTTCTCAAAAGCTAACCAGCCACTCTACAGTCCCACAAGTGAATTAAAAAATAATCATCCACACCCTGTGACAACAAGCTGTACTATATTTACTGTTCAAATTAAAAAGGAAGTGTTGTTATTCTGGAAAGTCTGGAATTTCTTTCTATTAGCACTGTTTAAATTTGACTGCTCCTGCTTTTTTAAAAAAGAATAACAGCGCTATGATTATCTCTTTGATAGCTTTGACTCTCTGTACATAAAGTGATATACGTGCTGTTGTTTGAATTGTTTCACTTGTTTGATGCTGAATGCTAGATGAAAGTTTAAGTCACCATCTGTATTTTCAGGGCCTTTAGGGATGTGTTATAGATGCTGGCCTAGCTAGCAACACCTTCATCCTGAATAAAAATAATATTCTTAGCATGTACTCCTCTTCAATAAAAAGAATTTCTCCTCTGCAATGTATATTTTATTCTCCTTTTATGAACTCAGACTGCTTTAATAATCACATGATAATTTAGAACATATAATTTCTTTTTAGCCAAATAAATGTTCATAATACCTTGCTTTCTTGCCAACCCAAAACCATAAATGTATTTGATAATCCCTGACTCTCAATGTACCTAATTCTGCTACCAATTAAATAACATTCCATGGCTACTCCTTACAACTTCTTTGTTTTAATTTCTCTGACAGTTTACTGGTGGTCTGTATTTCTTTCAAATTTCAAACCAGCTTCATTGTGAATATATGGGTGATATTGCAAACAGCAGGATGAAAGAAAAATCTCAATGCTAACAAATAAGAAGCTAATACCTACTACTTTATCAGCTACCCGGAGAGATTTCTGATAACAATGATGAACCAATCTCTATAAGTTCAGATGATTGTACAAGACATGAATGATCATCAGTGTCCATAGCCTTTTATTGTCAGCAATTTGTTTGATAATCTAAGCGTTATGGCAGTAAAAATTTAAAGTTGTTGATCTAAGGGGCATAAGCTGAAACTTGGTGTCTGTGCTGAATTGTAAACGAGACTAGCATGACCATGTGAGATCAATGCAATGGCTATGAAAGAAAATGGGAAAACTAGTTCAGGGAAAATATCCTATTCCTGTCAGGTTTTCCATCCATGAGCATGCGGTCTACTGCTTATTTCTGGCTTCTACTAAAATAGACTTGATAACTTAGCAAGAACCTGTCTATCAAAATAGCATCTAAATCACCATGTACCTTTGATGAGTAAAGCGTTAAGTGTTGAACTGATTAAACTTTCCCTTAAGTAGTGTTTTTTCATGATCTCCTCTGCCTTGCCCACTAACTCTTCATGTAGCTGGCTCTTTCAAGAAAAGAAATTCCCCTTTTTTAGGTGCCAAGGATGACAAGCAACAATTCTTGGATACAAATGGTCCTCTAGATATGTCTTGCACTTCGCTTTCTTCTGACCACAACATCCTTTTCATTCTCATTCCTTGCCATGTTTCCTTTATGCTTTCCAACCCTGGAAGATCAATCCTCAGTGAAGGCCTCATCTTCATTCCCTTATCAACCACCCCAAACCTCAACTGCTTTGATTGGCACAATGTTGAGTTTTATCCTACATTTCCTTCTTTTGCATGTCCAATTATTTGCCTAGGAGTCTTCCCCCTTAATTCCAAATTCTCAAAGATTCAAGGTATATATTGTCATCATACCTGCTGAAAAGGGCAGCACGGTTGTTTGGTGAAGAGATCCTAAACTTGTGATGCCAAAAGACATGCTTTGATTCTTCAGTTAAGTGAAGCACTCAGGCAATTATGAGATAAATATTGGAAAATGTGTTATAGCATTATTTGCATCATTAATGATCAGAGGTCAATTCTGTGCCAAAACTTCAACAAACTTCCAAAAAGTATGCCCTCTAACGTTTTTCTCTCTCCTGCTGAAGAAAGGTCTGGTGACATTGGGCTCTGAAGAACCAATTTTTTGCATCCTACAATGCCCTTTAAACAAATGGTGTCCTCGGTCCACTGCATGCCATGACCATTAAGGGTTTAATGCAAACTGGTGACATGCTGAGCGCACAGATCAATGCTCATCTGTTGCCAGTTTTCCATTATAGAGCTCCACAACCCAGCCTACACTCTCTCTTAACCTTGCACCATGAATTGACATTAGGCAACTTTTTTTTCCTACCTCCACTCCCAATCTGCGATATTTATGAGGACAATCAACATTTGATAAATTAATTTTATGTATTTTTTGATTTACTTCTTCTGGCTGTTGTATTTTGTGTATTCTTTATAGTTTAATAAATTTCGATAATGTATTGGAAGTGGTGTCGCGGTTCTTTATTTTCTTGCGTAAAGACCTCTGCACAGATCATGTTCCTCCAAAGCATAAGGCCGTCCAAACTGTTGCTGGAGATAGTAACACCATCTCTTGGTTTATATTTTTAAAGTCAACCTTTTCAGAGACATTACTTCACACCTCTAGCAGGTGGGCCTTGAACCTGGGCTGCCTGACTCGGAGATAGAGACGCTACCATTGTGCCACAAGACTTTTTCAATCCATTACCTCAGAACATTAGGCTGGAATCCTCAGCACACAGTTGCATAAGGCATTGAGGCTCACTATTGAAAGAGAGATATCCTCATTTCATGTTCTTTTGCTAATTGAGCAGAAGCCGGTGGAGCGAGCACAAGTATTCGCAAGAATTGGATGTTTCCTCGTGTTGCAGGAAGACATTCATCACTTTCACGTTGCTTTGTGTGAACTTCATGTCAACACTGCCCTATACCAGAACCAAAAAGGAGTATGCATGCAACTAGAATGGAAACATAGGCAGTGAATCACGCAGGTTAATGCCAATATCCCTGCTGCAATCACGATGTATTTGTTCTGGACAAGTCCATTATGCCAGCTGTATTTCAATCATAATGAAAAGTATACAGATGGCTACCTGATGATATGGCTCATGATTCCAGTGTGCAACCACTGGCTTTACCATTTTCTTGCTTTTACTTTTCTAAGATGTGGGCTTTGCTGGCTACGCCAGCATTTACTGCCCATCCTTAATGACCATTGATAAGATGGTGATGAGCTACCCTCTTGAACCACTGCTGTGCTTGTGATGTGGGTACCCACACATTGCAGTTGTGGAGGAAAACAATGTTACATAGGACAAAGTGGGGGTCAGGACCCTATAGTAAGATTTGCAGGAATTATATGCATTTTTCTTTGTTGTTTTACACAATAAATATAGGACAATTTTGATTCCCCCAATAAACAGGACAGCAGGAGGACTCAAATTTCATTATAAAGTCACCACCATCTTAGCTCCAAACTAATTTTGGCTTTGATCACATTATACAATCAAAATGACCATATTCAAGCTGCTGTAACTATAACCAACGACCCACAGTTTGCTGTCTCACTTGTATTTCCCCTAAAGCCAAGTGCCTTGCCTGTACCTCAAATATCTCTGCCTTCCTAGCTCTTCCAAGCAATGCTACCTTCAGTTTACCTGCCAATTCGATCAACCTACATTGTGTAAGTTCCCTTAAGACTGTCAGGGACAACACTGCCGTATGCGTAAAATCTTTTGCCCCTTCCAGTGCCACGTCTTAAATACAGTACAGAACTGCTGCTTTCCTTAACTTGTGCTTTTTCTAGTGCCACATCCCAATTTCTTGTTACTTCCGTGTTTCAAATTCAATCCCAACCAAGCCCCCAAATTGTCTAATTCCTCATGATGTAACATGCTGGAAATCAAGTCATCAGGCATGTTAAAGAATTATAAAAAGTACTTAGAATTTCATAATTTACCTGTGTTTTAGAACTAGGTTGACAGAAAGCACCAAACAAGAGTGCATATTTATCACACACACACACACACACACACACACACACACACACACCCATCACTGGGAAGACAGTTCAGGGCACAAAGTTTGCTGAGATGGTCCTTCTGCTGATCAGAACACTGCTTCTTGATTTCCTTTCTCTAGATACTTTCACTTGTTTGTAGAAGGCACAGGGTGACTAGTTCACAATTATAAAGGTCACCTATTGATTGAAAGTCACCACTTTTAATATCAGATGAAGGGAAATGAACTGGCCATCTTCAGGCTTGAGATGCTTTACAGTACAGAGCAAGAATGGTTCCTTCCCCCCTGGAGGCCTGATGGCTTCTTATTCAAACATTCACGCTCACAAGCTATTCACTTAACTGGGAACCAAACACATAGTTATTAGAATGCAGTAGGTCTTTGTCAACAATAACTGGTCACCATTTCATGAACCAATCAGCTGCTTGTTACCAGCCAAATCTTCATTCGCATGCAGTCCCCTGGCTCTAGCTCGTCTCTAAACCAAGCCTTCCCCCACTATTTGCACAAACAGCTGTGTAAAAAGCACTTACATTAAATATTAGGTAACTTGCTTTTTAAAAATCCTTTTTTTATTATTAAAACAGTCCTTTCCCCATTTTAGCCCACAATCAAAAATAGAGAAATGTATAAAAGTACGGTCATTACAATAGTTCCTACGTGCTGCCAAGAAAAAGATCCAGCCTTCTTACTCATCTTCAGCCTTTCCATCAGCCTGGCTTTTCCTTTTAAGTTAATCTGATGATGAATGGTGGGATATTCCACCTCTTTATCTTTCAGAGTTAGAAGGATGTTGGCAACTGGCCTGTCAAATTTAAGGAAGGTCTAATTATCAAATTGGACCCAAAAGAAAAACACTTTGACTGCTGTTCTATCAACTTAATCCACACATCAAAATCACCTTCAATGCATATTGTTAAGCATTTTCCAAAATATTGCTACATGTATGAGTCACTAAGGCTATTGCAACCTTAGATAGCTTTTTTTCATTGTGATGAATGCCATTTTCAGGATAACATAAGTAACAAGGAATTTCATGATGCTTATGGATAGAGCATCTTTGACTCCTTATGTTCTTCACTTTATCTGATTGCCATGATGAAGGAAACAACACATCTGCATGGAGCCTAGTCTTTTGACATTGCTATTATTCGAGAGCTAGCTATTTTCTAATCAACCTATTCAGAGACATTATTACACACATCTGGAGCAGTGGGACTTGAATCTGGCCTTACTGATTTTGGAGGTAGGAACATTAACACTGTGTCCCAAGCAACCCTCCTTGGAGAGATACATATCACCATGCCATTAGGAACACCTGCATCCCAGGGCTTTTTAATCTTGCATGATAGAAGTACTTACTTGACGTTCAGATCTAGACTAAACACCAATTGTACAATACGGATATCTAGCAACTTTTGGTTGATTACTCATTATGGATCAAGTTGAAACTGGATAGTTGTGGCCTTTTAGTAATTTTATCCTTTTATTTAACTCCAGGAAGACATCAAAAACATTTGGGAAAGGCTTATGATGGTAAAAATTGGATTTGCTCTACTGAAAACATGGATTGTATCTCCACTGAGTGACCAAATGGGTCTGAAAAGTTTGCACCATACAACATTCAGCAACTTTTCATGTACAGTACAGTGGATATAATGCATTGTGCCACTTCCTTTCATACGGAACATTAAAATAATCTCCCAACTGCCTGCTTAGACAAATGTTAAGGATGTACTGCATAATTTGAAATGGAGCAACAAGTTATTCCAGTGATAGCAAGAACTGCAGATACTGAAGTCAGAGATGACAGTGTGGAACTGGAGGAACACAGCAGACCAGACAGCATCAAAGGAGCAGTAGAGTTCACGTTTCGGGTCAGGACTCTTCTTTAGAAATGGGGAGGGGGAAGGGAGCTGGGAAGGGGTGGGGCTGGGGAAGGTAGTTGGGATAGTGATAGGTGAGTGCAGGTAGGGAGTTGTGGGGATTGGTCAGTAGGATGGGTGGGGCGGATAGGTGGGAGTGAGGATGGACAGGTTGTGTCAGCTCAAGGAGGTGGATGAGAGGGATGGTTATATTTTCTCCCTTGATAACAACTGCTTGCATACAAGATGTTGTTAGTGTAATGTGGCCACCAAATTTGCCTTCACTACAAGAATAAGTCATTGCAATACAACATGTGAAATGTCTGCTTCATACTGTCTCTGTGCAGGAGTGTATCCATTAGCTTGGATGGTGATTTTGCCATTATTGTGAAATGGGCAAGAGCAATTCAATAGATAATTTAAAATCTGACCAATTTTCTTTATCACAGAAAGAGACAAATCAGATTGAGTGGAAGCTGGACATTCAAGTCACTATTCTCTGTTTTGCACTATTTTTTTCTTCCACCCCACTATTTTTCCTTTTCTCAGGGATCAGTGAACTGCTCCCATAAACTTTGTGGACCCTTGTGTTGCAAAAAGAGGAAATCTTGAGCCCACTTGAGAAATTCTGTTCTGCCACTAATTTCCAATTTAGATCAACTACATTTAAACTCCAATTATGATTTCATAGCCAAGTGGCTGAACAATTATAATTGAAGAGAGTTTGCAAGCATTCGAGAATGTAGATAAGTGTGGCTGGCCTTTCTTGTCAGAATTATTGATTTGTCTTTATCAGCAGCTAAGACAGCATATCATTTATCTGCCCACTGTCCAATTTAAATCTATATCCATCTGCAGTGACTCAGACACTGCTTGGTTTCATATGGAGAGTCATCTACTTGAATACTGATTCAGCTCCAAAGTGCTGGATATTGTGAACCTTGAGTTTTGGCATTTCTAACCCATTAACAAATTGTGTGCATGTGTCAGCAAAAGATGCATCGTTGGGAGTTGGTTTTCACTCACAGGCTGTGGAATTAGATTACATAAAGGTTACCATATGACAACTAAGCAGAATGTTTATAATAATAAAACTGAACAGAAAATATAAATCACAAAATACAATAAGAATTTTATTTTTCACAGTACAAGCAATGAAATTGAATATCAGTTGTTTAGGGTAAGGGCGGTTTTATTTACGAAAGAGCATTGTTATTTGCAATAGGATTGGAAGTGAATATTTGTGAGCTAATTTATCTTTGGACCAAGACACTGCAGTCAGAGTGAAGCCCTATAAGGTGAGCAGACAGTCAATGACTGCCTATTGAAGATGGGAAAAGGCTTCCTCCTATTCTCCTTCTATGCTCACAAATTCAGCAAGATTACTGTATTCTATAAGGAACAATGTGGCCATTTAAATACCTGTGATTAATGGAGGGTTTATAGTGAGGAAATAAGCGAATAAAAGACAGCTGCCCCTTCAGTGAATAGAAGGTAGAACAAAACTAAATCCTCAAATTTATACAAAAAACTTGAATTTCAAGTAGTCTTTATTTAGAGAATATCTCAATGACTTTGTGAGAATGTTAAAGAGAACAAATAGGAATAGGTAGGTAGTAAATGTTGAGGTGCAACAACATGGAGAATAAAGTCACTGCAAGCTTGAAAAAAGGTGATATTTAGAAGTTTTTCAAAGATATAGAAAGAAATCAAGTTGACAGTTTTGGGAGAGAGTTTCAGACACCATGGGTAGATATTTTATAATTCACTCATGAGATGTGGTCATTGTTGGCTGTGCCAGCATTTATTATCTGTTCCTGGTTGCCTGCCCCTAATTGCCCTTGAGAAGGTAGTGATGAGCTGCCGTTTGAACCACTGGAGGTCATGTGTTGCAGATAGACACACAATGCCCTGAGGAAATTCCAGGAAGTTGACACAACAACTCTGAAGGAAAGGCAATATATTTCCAAGTTAGGATGGTAAGCAGCTTTGAGGGGAACTTGAAAGTGGTGTTGTTCGTATATATACGCTGCCTTTATCCTTCTTACTGGTAGTGGCTGTGTGTTTAGAAAGTGCTGTTTAAGGATTATTGGTGCAACTTGTAGATGGTGCACACTGCTGCTACTGACGTCCATAGTGGACTGATTGAATATTTGTGGATGTAGCCCTAAACAAGTGTGCTGCGTTGTCCTTGATGTTGTAAAGCTTATTGAGTGTTATTGGAGATGCACTCATTCCAGGCAAGTGGAGAGTATTCCATCACACTCCTGACTTGTACTTCATAGTTGGTGAACAGGCTTGGGGAGTCAGGAGGGTAGTTACACACTGCAGTATTCCTAACCTCTGACCTGCTCGTCTAGCCATTGTAAGCCCAGTTCAGTTTCTGGTCAATGGCAACTCCTAGACATTAATAGTAGGGGATTCAGTGATGGCAATGCCATTGAATGTCTGTGGGCAAGGCTTAGATTGTCTCTTCTAGGAGATGATCATTACCTGGCATTTGTGTAGCATAAATGTTACTTGCAATTTTTCAGACCAAATCTGGATGTTGTCCAGGTCTAGCTGCATTTGAACATGGACTGCTTCAGTACCTGAGGAGCTGAGAATGGTACTGAACATTGTGCAACAATAGGCAAACATTCCCACTTCTGACATTATGATTAAGGGGAGGTCATTAATGAAGCAGATGAAGATGGTTGGCCTAGGACACTACCCTGAGGAACTCATGCAGAAATATCCTGGAGCTGAGATGACTGACCTTCAACATCTTCCTATGGGCCAGGAATAACTCCAAGTAATGGAGACTTGCCCCACCCACACATCTGTGGCCCATTGACTACAGTTTTTCCAAGGTACTTTGATGCTAAATTCAGTCAAATGCAGCCTAGATATCAAGAGCAGTCATTCTCACCTTACCTCTGGAGTTTAGCATTCACCTTTGTTTCAACCAAGGGTGAAGAAGTCAGGAGCTGAGTGGCCCTGGTGGAACCCAAACTAGATGTCAGTGAGCAGGTTATTGCTGAGCAAGTGCATCCTAATGGCACTGTTGATTCCACCTTCCATCACCTTTACCGATGATCACGATTAGTCTAATGGGGTGATAATTGGCTGGGTAGATTTTCTCCTGCTTTCTGTGTGCAGGAGATACCTGGGAAATTTTCCACATTGTCGGGTAGATGTCTGTATTGTAGCTGTACTGGAACAACTTGACTAGGATTGAGGCAAGTTCTGGAGTACAAGTCTTTAGTATTGTTGCCAGAATATTGTCAGGGCCCATAGCCTTCGCAGTATTCAATACCTCCAACAGTTTCTCGATATCACATAGAATGAATTGAATCGGCTGAAGACTGGGATCTGTGTAAAATTTTATTTTAGACTAAGTGCTGAAGTGGGCATCCAAGTAGATGGAACTTCCACTGAGGGCTGTGCTGTGTGTTGTCGTGTGATTATATTCTTTTCAGCTTATTGTAGCAGTTATATTTTAGAGCAAATGGTCTTGCATGAGTCTTGTGAACACTCATAAGTATTAGCCGTTTATGCACAGAGGCTTTCCCAATTGAATTCTTGCCTCTTAATACAAATTAAGATATTCTAATTGTCATTGATTGCAATTGAATTTGGTTCCCTTGGTACCAGTATCTGTGGACATCCTCTCTCAGGAGACTTGTTGATGGTACTGAAGATGATGACTCCCCTTTTCATGTACTGCTTGTTCATCCATAGTAGCAGCCCTGAGTCTTGTGTCTCTGATTGTGTTGTTGTTGCTCTTCCTTTCTTCTCTTCCTCTTTCTCTTCTCATTTTTAACAAAGCCACATAGCTAAGTAGATCAAACATCTGGCATAGAAGTGCTGATCTCTGAAGAAACATCAGGAATGAGTTGTATGCTTTCCATTTGTGACATTGGACACCTTGCCAGGCTGCTCATGACTTGGTTTGAAAGCCTGCTTGGCAGCCACTTAGACATAATGAAGTGTAACCTCGATGACCCATGACTGGTTTTCCCATTCCTGATGCTGCCATGTGTAAAATATTTGATGACAATTTTTTCCATTACATTCCATGCATTTGCCAATTAATGCAATCTGACTCTGTTGCCCTGCATTATCCCCTGTGGTCCAGGACTACAACCTTAGAATGTAGGGCCTGTATGAATTTTATGCCCATCTCATTAACTTTCCTCTGCACTGGATGTGAATGATTAAATTGAAATAACACCCCAGCAGCATCAGAACTTATCAAAGGTTAACGAATAATGTGATGTGTTTGGAAAGTGACTGTGCAAGATGTTATTCTCTTTTGCTCTGCAGTGAATGCTTCCCTGTGTTGCAAAGCTCTCAGCTGAGTACTTGAGCATTAGTATTTATTCAGGGTCTGTTTGACTTTGTGCTCATGGTTGTGCAGGAAAATATGAAAACAGATCAGGGGTCCCTCACATTTGTACTGCGCATTTTCTAAGAATCCACCTTTGGCCAAATCCATGACATTTAAATTCTCATTCAACTCTTTCACATGCTACCTGACCCCTTTAAAGTAAACTTGCCAATTATAACTGTTGATGACCTCTTGATTTCTCTGGCATCCTCTCTGTCGTTCTTCAATCTGTGACAATCTCCTTTATAATCCTGCTCTTTCACTGATCCCAATCCCTCACATGTATACCATCGCTCTTATTCAACTAGACACTCTCACTCCCTCCACAATAAACATAATTGTGGATTCCACCCTTGATATGCAGCTCCCACGCTTCTTTCTCCCCATTGCGCTATCACTGTCAATCTACCCTGATCATCTCAGTTTACTCCCTTTAGTTCTCAGGATCTTCCCAGCACCAAAGACAACCATGTCCTTAAGTTCCATTCACTATATTTTCTTTCCACCCAGCACACTTTTCTATCCATCTTATTTTTGTAAATCCCCTTCCAGATTGACTTCCTTTTTAAATTGAGCTCGTTGTGGTTGCCCAGTAGAAGTTTGCTGGAATTATCGAGTGTGTCTCAGTTGTGTGTCTAGTCACCTTCAGCCCCAAAAATGTAAAAGTTTAACTTCAAGAAGGCAGAAGTAATATGACAGGGATTTTCATGGTGCTGGTTGATCAGCTAAGGCTTCACCCCTTACAATGTATGTGTTTGCGCAAAGAAACAGCTTGGCTATAAAGGGGGTGCAGGTTCATAGTTCATTGAAAGTGAAGTGACAGGTAGGCAGGGAAGTGAAGAAAGTGTTTGGTGTGCTTGCCTTTATTGGTCAGTGCATTGAGTATATGAGTGGGGGGGGGGGTCATGTAATGGCTATACAAGACATTGGTTAGGCCACTTTTGGAATACTAGGTTCAGTTCTGGTCTCCCTTCTATAGGAAATATGTTGTGGAACTGGAAAAGGGATCAGGAAAGATTGGCAAAGATGTTGGCAGGGTTGGAAGGTTTGAGCTATAGGGAGAGGCTGAATAGGCCGGGACTAATTTCCCTGGAGCATTGGGAGCTGAGAGGTGAACTTATAGACAGATATAAAATCATGAAGGGCATGGATAGGGTGAATTGCCAAAGCCTTTTCCCCAGGCTAAGGCAGTCCAAAACTGGCATAAGGTGAGAGGGGAAAGATTTAAAAGGAACCTAAGGGGCAACTTTTTCACGCAGAGGGTGGTGCGTGCATGGAATGAGCTGCCACAGGAGATAGTGGAGGCTGGTACAATAGCAACACTTAAAATGCATCTGGATGGGTATATGAACAGGAAAGGTTTGTAGGGATATGGGCCAAATGCTGGCAAATAGGACTAGATTAATTTAGGATATCTGGTCGGCATGGATGAGTTGGACCGAAGGGTCTGTTTCCGTGCTGTACAACTCTATGACTCTATGAGTCAGGCTTGTCAAAGAGTTTTTACTCACTGGAGTTGGAGAAAGTCATCTACCCCATCAGGTTCGATGCCTCATTTATTCAACTGTATTTGCAAAAACACGTTTCCCACTCTTGCCAAGGTTGCACCCATGAATAAAATTCCAGAGGGCTGGTGTGTTGATGAATATCTTTGACATGCTAATTAAGACAAAATAAGTTCCCAACAAGGAAGGTGAGGCAACCAGTTCTGCCTGAGAGCTTCCGAGAACTTAATCACAAAACTTTAACCTGCTGCCAGGAAACTAAACAATTTCCTCCCACCTACATAAATTCTCCTGCCCAGCTTTTTACAGGCCCAGAAGATTCTGCTCATTGGTTAATGTGGGTTTAAACTCTGCTGCCTCTGAATGGGTAAAGCGCGGGAGAGCAATTGCAAAACATGGAAATCTGCACTTCAACCCCTCAATTATCCATGAATAATGTCTGCAGGGATCTACTAAAAGTGTTAATGAAATGCAGCATTGTATTAATTCACAGACCATCCATTCCAGCCTGTTCTTGGGCCCCCTGAGAAATTTCTTAATATTAGCTATAACCACAACAAACAGGCTGAGTGGTGTTCATACATAACATGTCATCTTTAATCAACAGCTTTGTACATCAACATAATTAACACCACTAGACTGTGAAACTGTACAACATGTTACAGTTCATTCAGAGAGGAAATACATAGCAAATAACTGTGATACTTTCATTATGTGTGGTCTCTTATGTATTTTGAATCTTTGTCATATTTGAAGTAAAATAATGTTAACGCAGATTCTATTGTAGTCATTTTCCTACTGTGTATGATAATTCATTAAAATAGGTAATATAATTAACAGCATTCTGCAGTACAGAAAATATTTGGGATCTGCATATGTTGCCTCATAGAAGTAATAAATCACTGTTTCTTGACGCGAACTGTGGTTTTGATCCCAGCTGGTGTTAATACTAGGACAAGTCAGATCTCTGAATGAAACCTGGCCTGGGGGATCATGTGTTTAACAGTTTTGCAACTGTGGTTGTCAGCACTGAATCATATTCATATGAGGCTGTACATTCTCTTTTTATTCACAACAGAACATAAGTTTATTACACAAAAGAACAAACAACGTCATATTATATATATATTATACATATATATATATATATAGAAGAAAGTTACAATGAAGATTCAATCCTGGAGAAATATCACTCCTATCTCAACATTTTAAAATCTTTAATAATTGATGCTTTTCTGTTGCTGTTTCACAATACTGATGGCCAAAAATTTTTCAGGCTTATAAACAAATTATATTACACAATTATAATGTACAGTTTTATCATATAATTGTACAAACACAAGTTGTTGCCAAGATTTGTAGCCTTATTCCTTGTCTTATGGCATCTGGCTCCACTCCTTAGTTTGCCAAAGACCCTGCCCTCTGCAGGAAAGGGTCACAATGGGGTGAATAAGCTCTTCTACACTGTGCTGCCCCCACACCCCCACTACTGCTAAACCACTGTCAAAGACCCTGCTAAATTAAATATTGTTAAAAAGAGGAAAGATTTCAAAGCCTTTCATATTGCATTCATCAGAACTGGAAAGAATATAAAGAAAAGACGGAAGGAACAATTTATCCAGCATGAAAGGGGTTGCAGGGTAATGGTAATGATACTGGACTGTTAATCTGGAAGCCCAAAGTAATATTCTGGGGATATGAAGTCAAATCCTACCATTGGCAGATGGTGAAAGTTGAAGTCAGTAAAATCTGAAATTAAAAGCTAGTCTCTTCGCAACCATGTAAACACTGTTGAATTTTGCAAAAGAAAATGTCTAGTTCACTAATGGGAAGGGAATCAGATGTCTTTACCTGGTCTATGGTTGACTCCAGACCAACAGCAATGTAATTGACTCTTATCTGTCCTCTGGATTACTGATTGTCACCCATCCCATGAATGAATTAAAAAAAAGGAATAGCATGAGAAGGCAGTGCTGGTTGGTTAGTTGGTCTCCCTTTGGCATGGAGATGCAGCAAGAACTGCAAATTGTCTTAACTGATTAATTTGAGCTCTGATTGGTCAGGGCATTGCCATGGAGATGCTGTCTCCATGCTGTCAGCATAGCCCTTTTATTCAGTGAGAAAAGGTGCAATGTATGGATGTATTTAAGGTAACGGTCAGGCGGTTAAGAGGGGATGTAAGAAAAAACCTTTTCACACAGAGGGTGATGGGAATCTGGAACTCACTGCCCATAAGGGTGGTAGGGACAGAAACCCTCAGAACATTTAAGAAATATTTAGATGTACACTTGTGATGCCAAGGCATACAATCCTATGGGCTAAGTGCTGGAAATGGGGTTAGAATAGTTATCTGGTTGTTTTTGACCTGTGTAGATGTGATGGGTCAAAGGGCCTTTTCCTGTGTTGTAGGCCTCAATGACTCCATTCCATTTGTCTGCAAAGAACAGGACTCCATATGTAAATAAATGCAAATTCATGCCCACTCAAAAATATCATGCTGCAAGCTTAATAGATAACTGTAAATTTGTTTCTGATTTAATTTAAACAAATGTAATTCTTAATTCTTTTAATACTTTTAAACTTGTACTCAAATTCTGTCAGGACCCATTTGGTACAGTTTCTTCCAATATTTTGCAGAATTGTACTAACTGAGTCGAAAATGCCATTTTCTTTCCCATTTTGAATGACTAATAATTTCAAAAGTGTTGTGTAGAATCTCGCCTTACATGCTAGGACATCTGTATTTCAATTGCAGATATCACCCTGTATCTTACATGTACCTTTTCAACTTCTCCAAATAAGATTGCGTCTTGAATTTCTGACTGAATAATAAGAATAATTGAATAAGTAGTTAGTTGCCTGTTCAGGAGTAAGAAAGTGAAGAGTTCAATTCCCATTCTAGAGAATTCTGACAAGTGTAAGATATAATTCAACATCGAGATGTTAGGTCAGTGTGGGGATAGTTGCTGAGGTTGTGCAATAATCAGCACCATTCCTGATCCCTCCGATTCTGATACAATCTGTGATAATAAGCACCGAAGACTCGTCAACAATTAGACTTAGTCTGAAAAGTGGCAAAAAGCATTCGTGCCACACAAGTGCAAGGCAATGCCCATTTCCAACAAGCAGCAAACTAACCACTTTCCCTTGACATTCAATGGCACTACAGTCACTGAAATCCTCCACTATCATTATCCTGGGAATTATCTTGACCAGAAACTGAACTGGGTCAGCCATGTAAAGATTATAGCCTGTGAAGTCTTTCACTGGTGATTCATCTCCTCTCCGCTATCAACAAGGTACAAGTTAGGAGTGTGATGTAATACTCCCCACTGCCCAGATGTATTGTTCCCACCGAATAACCCACAGAATCTCAGTTGTTTCCACGACAAAACTGCCCACTTGATTGGCACCTTAACCACTAAGTTAACCTTTTATTCCCTCCACCATCACACAGAGTGTCAGCAGATTTTAACTTCTGCAGATGCACTGCAGCAGTTCACTGAGGGTCTTTCCAAATCTATGATCACTACCACCCTCAAGCCTGAGATCTATAACCTGCAACATTCCCCTCCAAGCCACACAGCATCCTGACTTGGAGAAACATTTCCCTGCCTTTATTGTCATTTGGTAAAAGTGCTAGAATTCTCTTATTGTAGCACCATGAAGGTACTTGTACCAAATGGACAGCACTGGTTTGAGAAGAGGCTCACCACCGTTTTCTCAATGCCAGTTCGGGATGGACAACAAATGCTGGCATTAGTAATGATGCCAAAATCTTATTTAAAAAATCCAGCAAAGTTTCCAAATGATCACTGGCTAAGTGGGAATATTTCTGTCTCTGGATCAGAACAGCAAACTTCAGTTCCTATTCTGGCCATTAGCTAGCAGAGACTAAATGCTAGCTTTGCATACCTGATTGACACTCATTACAGATATTTGTTTCAGATTCGATGGGTCATCTTTGTCAAACGATGAGTTTTTTTTTGATAATGTTTGTAGCCCATCTGAAACAAGCTGGTGTAAAGATAAGAACTGAGAAAAACGCAAGTAAATCACCTCACCTCTGTAAGCAGTGAAAAAACAGAGACATGGGTGGACTAACTCACTGCCGTTGGTTATATTAAGGTGAGAGATGGCAACAGGCAGAAAGGAATAATGATTTTAATTTAAACCTGGTGACAACATCAATAAGACAACAAAATTATTTCCTCCTTGAACTGACTTTCAATTCTATTGAAGTGAGATGCTAGTCTTTCAAATTAATCTCAATTTCAGGATTGAATCCCACACAGATACTATATATCAAAACAAATGCAGCTTTTTAAAACATCTTTGTCACATCAAGTTGGAATGTAACAATTAATTATACTTCAAACAGGGAGAAAGAGGAAGGCTGACTTTAATGTCATTTTCTGTCCATGTACCCCATCTTAAAGTTTACATACATGACCTGTTCTTTAATACTCCCAAGAGTTACAAAGTTATTTTGTATTCATTAAATTGCCATTAAAGTGCAAGCAAATGTTAACTAGTTGATATTGGACTAATTATTTATTGGAGTATCAATATAAGACTGATATGTATGTAAATATTTGCTACATTTCTCCAGAGAAAATTTGGTGCAATTCTGTCAAATGTGGCTGACATGACTTTTTTTAATCTGACTGCAAAAAATGGATTTAACACAGACACACATTAATGAAAAAATCCTGAATTTATGGTCCATTATTCACTGCTCCTCAATAGCTTACATTTCAGGTCGATCCCCCAAGTCAATGACCAGTGAAATTAATTGATTTCGTTGTAACATCCCCTCTTTATTTTTCTTTATTTTTGAATGGGCGACAGGATGCTATGACTTTATAAGGTTATTTTGTCCTGGTTTTATTGAAGAGAGGTTTTAAGACAGATGTGCAGAGCAGTCTGCCAGAGCCACTTGTGTAGCTTGTGAGGCCTTGGTTACTCATTAAAGTTGGAAAAATAGAAGCAGCTTGAATGGGTGTGGTCAAACTCCCCACTGAACCAGGATCTTCAGTTTAGCTTTCAGCAGTTGCAGCTGGGGTCTGGAAGAAGTGAAAACTATTTTTTCCTTCTCTCCATTGCAACCAAAATCTGGGGTTCTCTGTCTGCTATGGCTGTTGTATGTGAGGCAATCTGTTTTCTGAACTTGCCTTTTGCCAAGGGTATGTTTATGGGATGTTACTATATTGGAACAATTAATTAGTAATAGTTACTGTATCTATTATTCTGCTAAGTTTTTCAAAAGAGTTATGTTATTCCAATTCCATCTTTTTTTTGTTGCTATTTTAACTACGATGGATGAATAAGGTGTGTTTTGCTCTAAATCCTGTAGTCTGACCAATCGCATTGCATTTGGAATGCAACACCTTACATTTACCTTTAAAATAAGAAAAAGTTAGGGTCTAGATTATCTTTTGAATATTTTGAGGGGGTTCGGTCTGGTCCATAAAATGGGATATAGGCATCACTGGCAAGGCTGACATTTGTTCCCCATTTCTAGTTGATCTTGAAATAATTGGCATTCTAAGCCATTTGAGGGGGCAGTTAAGAGTCAATCAGACCATCATT
The DNA here is from genome assembly GCF_021869965.1 of Rhincodon typus. Lineage (NCBI taxonomy): Eukaryota > Metazoa > Chordata > Chondrichthyes > Orectolobiformes > Rhincodontidae > Rhincodon > Rhincodon typus. The sequence continues at coordinate 97,027,613 of NC_063336.1, forward strand.
AGTCTGAAATTACATGTAGGCCAGACCAAGTAAACGTGCCAAATTCCCTTCCCTACAGGGCATTGGCGAACCAGATGGGTTTTTATAATAGTGGTTGCGTGATCACATTAGACTAGACTTTTAATTTCAGATTTGATTGAATTGTGATTGAACATACACTGTTTATTCTGAATCATTTTCTAGGAACCTCTACATCTGCAAAGAAAGAAAATCTGTAATTAACCTTTGAGCCTAATATTGTTTATATCTTATAACCTGAAAGCTTTTGTTACAATGCAATACAACACCGAATGAACTCTCTATGTTTTAGCATAATAGAAAGTAGTGTGAGATCTTGACAGGTACTAGCTTCACCTGAGTAGCAACATGATGTATTGTGAAGGTCATGATATAATGTATCTAAGCTTACAAAACAATATATCATTCAGTTTACCATGAAAAATATGATAGGAGTTTCAGGCTTTTACTCCAGACAATACACTTTAGAAGTATATTTTGTTACAGATGTCATAGATTGGCAAATCTCTATAAACTGTACTTACTTTAAAATTGCTGAGACATGTAATTTAGTTGATGAAAATGGATGTGAATTTTGAGACACTGATCAACAGTTATTTAAAAAATAAAATCTTATTTGTTGCCATGTGTGATGCTCGATGTGTTGTGCAGAGATAGACTTTAATGAATATATAACAGTTAACACAGTGTGGAGCTGGAGGAACACAGCAGGCCAGGCAGCATCAGAGGAGTAGGAATGTTAACGTTTCGGTTCTGACTCCAGCATCAGCAGTTCTTACTATCTCTGGATGAATATGTAATTGTGCTTCTGAGATGTGCTGTTGTGTAACTGTGATCTCGATCATCGACTCTGCTCAAAGGCTGGAACTAGAGCAACTGAGAGCAGTGGGCTATGCTGCCACATCATCATGTACGTATAATTAAGAAATGTTTTTAAAATAAATTTTGAGATATAGCCTGGGCTTAAATGAAGAAGTGCAGAACAGATACTAAAACGTAAACAGGTATAGCTGGATAAACTCAGCAGGTCTGTCAGCATCTGTGGAAAGAAAGCAAAGTTAATATGTCGAGTACAGTGACCCTTTTTCAGAACTGAACAATGGCCACTGCACTCAAAATTTTGACACTATTTTCTCTCCACAGATGCTGCCAGACCTGCTGAGTTTCTCCAGCTATTTCTGTTTTTGTTTCAGGTCATCAGTATCTGCAGTTCTTTGGTTTATTTTAGCATACTAAAACATGTACCACTTGAAGCATGGTATGTGGTACAACATATCAAATTTTTGTATTTAGATACATCTTAAAGTAAGACTGATTATAAATAAAATTGAGTTTTTCAAGGAGGTAATTAGTTGTATAGATGAGGGTAGTGCAGTTGATGTAGTCCATGTGGTTTCAGCAAGGCTTTTAACAAGGTGTCAAAGGAAGACTGGTCAAACATTTAAGAGACCATGGGATCCAGGGCAAGTTGTCAAATTGGATCCAAAATTAATTTAATAGCAGTAGGCCAATGGTAATGGTCAAACGTTTGTTTTGTGACTGAAAGTCTGCTTCCATTGATGTACTGCAGGTTTTTGGGTTGTGTCCTTTGCTGTTTGTTGTGTAAGTTAATGATCTAGACAAGAATGTAAAAGATTTGATCAATAAATTTGCAGATGACATGGAAGTTCGTCATGTGGTAAATAGCCTTTGTTAGTCAAGGTATTGCATAAAAGGGAAGGGATGTTATGATGAAGCTATATAAGACTAGGTTACAAGAGGACGACTGTATGCATTTCTGGTCGCCACAATAAGAAAAGATGTAATCACACAAAGGGGAGTGCAAAGGAGATTCACCAAGACATTGCCTAGACTGGAATGGTTCAGCTATGAAGAGAGACTGGATAGACTGAGATCAATTTCTTTCGAGCAGAGAAGGCTAAGACAGGGGGTGGGGGCTGAGGCGGAGTGGAGATGCTAGAGCCCTACCAAGTTCTGAGTGGTGCAGATAAGGTAAATTTGGAAGATACTTTTTCCCTGAGGACAGGAGTCAATAATCATATGCATAGATTTTAAGTAAAGGCGCAAGATTTGGAGGGGATTTAAGGAAGGTTTATTTTCAACTAAAGGGTGATGGGTATCTGGAATTCACTACTCACAATGGTGATAGAAGTGGGTACTATCAAAACATTTAAGAAGTATTTAGATGGACACTTGAAATGCCATAGAATACAAGGCTTAGTGCTGGAAAATGAGGCCAAATTAGATAGGTGTCTGGTAACCTGCGTTGGCATATGGACCAATGGACCTCTTCCTAAACTGTAAAACCCTATGACTCTTTGACATAAGCCCATTTTTAACAATGTAGCTCAGTAACTTAGATATTGCAATTTTTTATAGAAAGAATCATGATACTATTTAGTACACATTGTGTTATCCCACTGCTAAGTGGATCCTAATACCTCTTAAGATCACAAAGTTTAACCTTGGTTAAAGAGTGATGGGTTATAGGTAATTAGAGTTCAGTTATGGTCTGCAAGGAGCTTCTTATATTCAGCCTCCAGATCAAAGAATGGCATTTTTTTTTAATCAGGTTTTGCATCTGTAACAAGAAGTGACACCTCTAGTTTAGGAGAAATTGAAAAACGTTTTTTTCCAGGAGACAATCAGTCTGCTTGGTGTTACATGGGAAACATAGTCATTTAAAACAACCATAATAACTTGTGCAGAAAATTTGGTTTTAAGCGGCACCTTATCAACCAGAACTCTTGATAAACCGTCTATATATATCTAATACCACAATCTATTGCAATGTCTGAGTATTTATATTTTAAAAAAAGTATAACAGTGATGTGCATACCCCCCGTTTTAAGTTTGTACTATTTACCGTGTGTTTTTACATTGATTTTAGGAGTTGTGTTGATGTTTTTACATAGATCTTTTGAGGGACGTTGACATCTCGAAGCTTCACTTGGTCAGGGTTTTCTGTGGTTATGTGGACCTCTTGATTATCCGGAATATTTGATCGACTGGTCCTATAGGTAATGGCTTTTAAAAATGTTGCTGCATTTATATTATACTGTTACTGTAATAGGATGTGGCAAAGAATGTCACATAGAAAATTTATTAGGTAGCACATGTTATCAAGCCGCAAAAGATGTTAGGACATCTGATCCAATACTTCGTCAAAGAAGAAGGATTTGAAGAGTGCCTCATTTAAGTGAAGTGATGTAAAGAGAGGAAACATTTCAGAAGGGAATTCCTGTGTAAGGCACTACCTTCAGTGATGAAGGTCCTATTGAAGAAGACAAAATTGGAGAAGTACTGATCTCATGGTATTTTGGGGCTGGTGGTTATTACAGTGATGGGTGGTTGAAAAATAAGGCTGGGAATTTTAAAATTGTTGATTAACCACTACATGTTAACGAGCATACTATGATAGTTGGGTGGCATTCGGGGGGAGTCAGGACATAGCGAGCATAGTTTCGGATGACCTCAAGTTTACAAAGGATCAAATGTTGGGTGCTGAGGAATATGTTAGAGTCGCCAAATCTGGAAGTAACTAAGACAAGGATGAGGGTTTCAGCAGCAGAAGAGGTGAGGAAGAGGCAGTGTTATTGAGATGGCAATAGGCAGTCTTATAGGCAGAGATCATCAGAACATTGAAAGTAAGAGCAAGAGGAGGACATTCAGCCCTTCAAGCCCGCTCCACCATTCAATGAACTCTTGACTGATCTTCTATTTCAACATCATTTTCCTGCTGTACTTGAATATCCCTTGATGTTTTTAGTATGTAGAAATCTATCAATTACAGTCTTGAATATTTGCAATTATCAATCCCCACTCCCCCCACCCCCCCACCCCCTCCATTGACCGGTCTCCTGGCACAGTGAATTCCAAAGATCCATGACTGTCAGAGTGAAGAACTTCCATGTCATCTCAGTTCTGAATGGCTTGCCCCTTATTCTGAAACTGTGCCCCTTGGTTCTACACTGTCCTGTTGAGCCCTGTAAGAATCTTGCTATTTTGGATGAAGCCACATCTCATTCTTCTAAACGCAAGACAATATACCCTCATAGGACAATCCTTCCATCCCTTCATTGTAGTCCCTATGTGATAAGTATAATTTTCTTTGATAAGAAGATAAATACTGCACATAACACTCAAAGTATGATCCCACCAATGCTATATATAAGTACAACAAGACATCTTTTGTCCTCCATACAAAACCACCCGTAAGAAAAGTTAATATACTATTTGCCTTAATTGCTTACTGTATATGAATAAGAACAGTGAAATTCTCAGCCTCTCACCATTTGAGAAATATTCTCTATTTCTGTTTTGTCCTACCAAAGTGGAAAACCTCACATTTCTCCACATTATATTCCATGTGTTTTCAAATGTTTGTTCACTCTCTAAGCATGTCAAAATCCTCTTGAAACACCTTTGCTTTTTCTTACAGCTCAGACTCCTACCGGTTTTGGTTCAGGGGTGCGGCTGGTGGGTTTTGGTCAAGGTGGGTTGGGAAATAAGTGTTGGTTCATTTTGCGGGTGTTGGATTTGGCAGAGTTGGGTGGTGGATGATGGGATGTTGGTTCTGATGAGGTCAGTGAGATGGGTGGTGTTGGAGGGTGGGTGGTATTGTGCGGGTGTGGAGGCAATGGTTTGGAGGGCAAGTGCTGTGTCCACATGGACTGAATTGGGGTTGGTGTTGGGTTGCCAGTTCAGGGCCAGTGTCTGGTCCAAACTTTTCAGGTCAGGTCTGGGCATGGTGAAGGTGGAATGTAATATTGTTGGGTTTCAAGGTGATCACCACATTGGAGAGTCTCAGGATTAGGATGGTGGAAGTATAGGGTCAGTGGTAAGTCAAAGCTTCCAGTTAATAGCTACCTGGTAATTAGAACAGGTTTTTAATCCTGTATTCTTTCCTGAAATTACTACACACAAGTGAGTTGGAACTCTCTATAATACCCACCTCTAAGTGACATTTTCAAAGAGTTCCAGATGCCGGGCAATTGTCCCAAGGAAATTTCACTTTCCTGGCTAACTCACATGAAGTCAGCTGCATCAGTGTTCCCACATGGTCCTGATGCGTTACTTCAATCTACGCCGCTCCACTGACTGTTTCCTTATGGGAATTTCTGGGTTCTGTTCTGAAGAATGCTGCTTTACCTGTTGAGTATCTCCAGTGTGTCATTTCTTCATTTGGAATTTCTGAACCTTTACTTTCAACTCGCTCATCCCACCCATTGATAGAGATTGTGAATGATTGGGATCAAGGCACTGATCTTTGATCTATTGCACAATGCACAGCCTGCCAACCTGAAAATGTATTTGTTCCTACTCTCTGCTTTCTGTCTATTAAACCATTTCCAACCCAGACCAGGATTCTTCCCCTTATCCAATGTGTGCTACTTTTGTTGACTAATAATTTGTGTGGGACCCTATTTGTGCATGGAAATATGTCATAGAGTCATAGAGTATATGGGGATATGTGATTGGAAGCTCATCTTGGGATGAAAAATGGCACTGAGGTTGTGAGCTGTTTGGTTTAGCCTCAAGCCATTGCCAGAGAAAGAGATGGTGCCAACAGCTACAGAACAAAAGTTGTGGTGTGGACGTTAGGCAATGACTTCAGGACTCCATCTATTTGATTGGTGGGAATTTCTGCTGAACCAGTACTGGAAATCCAATAAGCAGTCTGCCCATTCAGAGAGCATACAGGCAGTTGGGAGAGGCGATGTGACATTGACCCCGGTGTTATCAATGTTCACATGGAAACATCTTTTTGGATGATTGCATCTTGGAGGTGGATGTATCTGAGAAGTCATGTGATACAGCAAATAGTGAATTAAGATTAAAATCCATCACAAATAAAGCATTGAACATAGTTACCTTACAAGAAGTAAAATGGCACTCTTTGCTTTTTTTCATGAAGAACTGAATAAATAGCTGCACATCTGTGATCCAGAACTGGGAACAAAACTGGTTGTAATTATCCATTTTTGATGGCTGAAGTATGTGGTTTGGCCAACTAATCGCAGTAATTGAACTTCCAACGAGTTCTTACCAAGCATATTTTGATAAAGTTTCCTTTGTAATATCATCTTTGAAACAGCTGTTAACAGAACTGGCTGCAAGCAGAAAGTTTTTTGGGGAGATCAATATAGAATAATCTATGTCAAATGTCCCTACACTCAAGAAAGGTTAGAAAGGTCTGATAGCAATTACAATTGTAGAACGTAAGGAGTTCTTCTTTCACTCTGGGTTCAGTTGCTGACATGTTCAAAATGAGTTATGTTAGAGGGATGTTAATTCTCAAGGAATTGCAATCTGGGTCTGCAGAGCTTCAAGTAACTACACTTACAGTGGCTATAACAACAGGCTAGGAATATCTCTGTGTATAACTCATCTCCTGACAAAGCCTGTTCACTATCTACAATGCATAAATCAGGAGTGTGGTGGACTACTCCTCAGATGCCTGGATGAATGCAGCTCCAAAAACACTAAGAAACATGCCAGGACAAGCCAGCTCACTTAATCAGTATTGCATCACAAGCTTCCATTCCCTCCACCACCAATGCTCAGTAGCAGCATTGTATAAGATGAACAAGATGGAATGCAGAAATTTGCCTAAGATCTTTAGAGAGCACCTACCAAGCCTACACCCACTCCCCCTAAAAGGACAAGGGCAGCAGATACCTACAAACACTACCACCTGCAAGTTTGCCTGCAAGTCACTCACTATCCTGACTTGAAAATATATTTCTGTTCTTGTACTGTCATTGGGTCAAAATTCTGGAATTCCTCCCTAATGTTATTTCTGGTCCATCTATAGCACATGGACTGCAGTGGTTCAAGAAGTGAGCTCACCACCACCTGGGAATGGGCAATAAATGCTGGCCCAGTCAGCAACACTCACATCCCATGACAGAATAAAAAATATCACTTGTTCTTAGATGTTCTTCAACTGGTCTTGAAGCGAAGTGTGTACCATGCTTGAAGGAAAATGAGGTTGAACTCTTAATCTTCTGTACGTTATGAAAACCATTATAATATAACCGAACGTAATGTAAGCTGTCTGTTCTTTCCATGGCCAAGAATTGTATTGTTAAAAAAAAGAGCGTCTACATCACGGCCAGCCATCTAAACAGAGTCATTATATTTCTAACACTAGTCAATATAGTGTGGAGCTGGAGGAATACAGCAGGTCAGGCAGCATCAGAGGAGCAGGAAAGCTGACGTTTTGGGTTTACACCCTTCATCAGGACTGATGATTGGTTTATATTTATCTCTTTTATTCATAATTCTTTATTGTCCACTCTGTTTTGTGTTTGAATATAACCTGAACTCTCAAAGGAGAGGTCCTGAATTAGTAAATATTTCAAAGGATCATACATTGCCGCTGTATTTGCAATATGATGTTTTCCTTACTGCTTTCTCAACATTCTCTGCTCTTCCAGCCTTCTAAAAGCACCAAACTTATAATATTGATAATACCTTCCGAGATATCTGTATTCATCTAATTTTGGCCTCTTGCTAATCCTGATTTTCATATCTCAATCACTGATGGTGGTATCTAACTGCCTCGTACCTAAGCTCTGGAATTCTCTCCCTAAACCTCTCTAATTCCTTACCTTATTTTCCTCCTTGAAGATGCTCCTTAAAGTTGCATTTCATGATTGATTTTGGTATCTAAAATAATATAAAGATACTTAATGCCAAAACTTTTTAACAAAGCTACAATTTGTTAAAGGTGCTATATAAATGCAAAGTGTTGCTGCCATTGCACTGTTCAAGAAAACTTTCCTTCATTTGGAGATGTCAATTTATTCAATTTGAAACAACTTGTAAATGATGCAAACAAATATTCATTCCGGCCTGCAAACATTCTTGTCGATCCTTATGTATATTTCTGGTGATATTGAAAGAGACCCTATTAGCACTTCAATGAATTCAATCACAGTTCAGCTTTCATGTTAAATTCTTGGAAAAAATCTGTGCTTCCTCCATCCATTTGCACTGATTTAGCTGTGGCAACTTGTGGACTGTTTTCTTCTAACATATGCAACAAATATTTGGTTCCAAACAAAACCGAGAATTGCACTTAAGAATGTTAAGGAATCACCCTCAGGCTAACTCTAACCGTCCCCTGAGAAAGTCAGGCTGAGATCACCTGATATCAAACACTGTGTGTAAAAACATTGGCTGAATGGTACAATCTGCTCAGTGAAATATATTCCTCTGTCTTAGGCTGGTACGGGTGATTGTGTATTTAACTAATCAGCTTGCTGCAAAGAATAACTATCATATATTTGCTGCTTCACAGTTCTAGCCTTGGTTCTGACAGAATTGCTGCTTCTCAATGCAGAGGACAAGATCAGGAGCCCCAACCACACTGAGGGATTTCATTATTTTTGTACCTAATGTCCTGTACAACAAAAAGGTTCTGATTGTGGCTGTTATAAAATAAATGCTTCCAAGAAATCATAGAATTATAGAGCACTTAGGTTTTACATCTTTGCAGGAGTACACTGTGTATGGTCATAGTTCTGGAGGAGTTGATGTTCATCCTACATTGAACAGTGTTCTATATGAGTGGCTGAAGAGAGCAAATGCATTCTGTCCAGCTCCCCAGAGTCATAGTAAACATACCTGATTAATAATATAAACCATATTATCATGCAATAAACTACCATTATCAAAGGTAATTGGGCGTACTAGTGGTCTATCTTCTGATATTTGCCGATATTTGTACAATGTTCAGCACCATTTGTGACTCTTCACATAATGAAACAGTCTTGGCTTGGACTGATAAACAGCAAGGAACATTCATGCCACAAAAGAGATAGGCAATAATCATCTACAACAAGAGAGAATCCAACCATCACCACTTGACTTCAGTGCTGGATATCATTACTGAATACTACTCTATCATCATGCTCGGGTTTAAAATTGACCTGAAACTGAACTGAAACAACTACATAAGAAACTACATAACACAGCAGTTCAGATACTAGTAATTCTGTGGCTAGTAACTCACCTCTTGTCTTCTAACTACCTGTTCACCATCTCAAAGACATAAGTCAAGAGTGTGTTGGAATATTCTCCACTTGCTTCGATGAGTGCAGCTCCAACAACACTCAAGAAGGTCAATACCATCCAATTGTGCATAGATCACTGAAAGTTGCCACCCAGGTTGATAGGGTTGTTAAGAAGGCATACGGTGTGTTAGGTTTTATTGGTAGGGGGATTGAGTTTCGGAGCCATGAGGTCGTGTTGCAGCTGTACAAAACTCTGGTGCGGCCGCATTTGGAGTACTGCGTACAGTTCTGGTCACCGCATTATAGGAAGGATGTGGAAGCATTGGAAAGGGTGCAGACGAGATTTACCAGGATGTTGCCTGGTATGGAGGGAAGGTCTTATGAGGAAAGGCTGAGGGACTTGAGGCTGTTTTCATTAGAGAGAAGAAGGTTAAGAGGTGACTTAATAGAGACATACAAGATGATCAGAGGATTAGATAGGGTGGACAGTGGGAGCCTTTTTCCTCAGATGGTGATGGCTAGCACGAGGGGACATAGCTTTAAATTGAAGGGTGATAGATATAGGACAGATGTCAGAGGTAGGTTCTTTACTCAGAGAGTAGTAAGGGCGTGGAATGCCCTGCCTGCAAAAGTAGTAGACTCACCAACTTTAAGGGCATTTAAATGGTCATTGGATAAACATATGGATGATAATGGAATAGTGTAGGTTAGATAGGCTTCAGATTGGTTTCACAGGTCGGTGCAACATCGTGGGCTGAAGGGCCTGTACTGCGCTGTAATGTTCTATGTTCTTTGTTCTAAAACAAAGCAGTCTACTTGTTTAGCACCCTTTCCACTATCTTCAGTATTCACTCCCATTACTACTGATGCAAGGTGACAGCAGTGCAGGCCACTTACAAGATACAGTGCAGTAAGTCACCAAGGTGCCTTTGACAGCAGCTTTCAAACCTGTGTCTTCTTCTACTGAGAAAAATAAGATGCGTGGGAATACTGCCAGTCTGCTTTAAGCCATGTACCATCCTAACTTGGAACAATGGCACATCACTGTTGCTGATTCAAAGTTCTAGAACACCTTTCCTAACAGCACTGTGGGTGTTCCTGTGCTGCAACAGTTCAAGAAGTGTTCACAGCACCTTCTCAAGGGTAACTAGGGATGGGCAATAAACCTGGTCTTGCATCTGATGATGTTCACGTGTCTCAAATCAATAAACAAAAGACCTTAAAGCTATAAAATAATCCCCATAAGCAAAAGTGAAATATATTGCTTGCAAGTACTTTAAGACTATAACGTTACCGCAAAATAAAGTTGTCCATTAAAAAAGAAATAGAGTAGATTTTGTTTATCTTTTCCAGTCCTTTCTAAGTTCACTATCATTGACCTTATCGTTTTCATATCTGTAAAGTCAAATCAAATGAGTACTTTTGCAGGTATTAGTGCACTTAATTTAACTGGAAAATGTTGATGTCCTGTTATCTAATCATATTAATATATATTGAGTTCACTTAACTAATCAGCTAGAGATAGTGGAAGTAATAGAGAGATTTTGTACGAACCTCTTAAGTTGTCAACAGTTTGAGGGTCAAGATCCCATATGCACAAATACATAATCATTTCCTTGTATTTACATTGAGTCTGCACTGTAATATTCTATTGTGGCAGCATTAAATACTATTCAATGCCTAATATGCCATTATTAAATATCATATCATTTTGAATCAGGAATTTATCCACAAGAAAAAAGATCACCTAACCTGAGTGTACTAATTAACTATTGCAGTTCTATTTTTAAAAAATGTCTACAAGATTCATAAGCACAATAATTTGCAAAATATAACTAGTTTCAAGATTGGCATCTTTGATTTCTTGATCTGCAGTCAAGAACATTGAACTATAACCACGGTCATAAGTAAACTACATACTATTCAGGATAATTAACTTCATGAATGTGCAAATTGGGAGCAAAAGTGGGCCATCTGTCCTCTTGAGCCTGCTCAACATTCAATAAGATCAATGTTTGTCTTTTGAATTCTAAATTCCTATTTACCCCGATAACATTTTATTACATTGCCTAACAAGGTCTCAGCCTTCGAAATATTCAATGATCCTGCCTTTACACCCTTCAGTTGGTAGCTTCCAAAGTCACACAATACTTCGAGAGAATGGAAATCTTGTCATCTCTGTTCTAAAAGAGCTACCGTAGATTTTAAGACAGTGCTCTGGACTAAACCACAACAGAAAATGTCATTTCACATCCACTTTATCAAAACTGTTGGTTCTTTTATACCTTGATCAAGTTACTCCTCACACCTGTAAACCCCAGTGAAAACAAGCCCAGTGGGTCCAGTCTTGTAAGACAACCCACTCATTCCAGGAACCAAATTAATAAACCTCCTCTGAACTGCCTCCAATGTATTTAAATCATTCCTCAAATTAGGGACTAAACTGCACACAGTATTCAAATTGTGGCCTTACCAATGCTCTTATAACTGAGGCTCGGTTGGTTAGACAGCTGGTTTGCAATGCAGAGTAATGCCAACAGTGTTAGTTCAATTCCTGCAGTGGCTGAAGTCACCATGAAGGACTCTCTTTCTCCAACCTCTTCCCTCACCTGAGACATGGTAACCGTCAGGCTAAACCACCCCACCAGTTGTTTCTATGGTCTGGTCAGACTATGGTGACTTCACCTATTTCTTTATGACTGAAGCGTAACATCCTTACTTTAATGTTTAATCCTTTTCATGATAAAGAATAGCATTCATTAGTCTCCTTAATTATTTGCTGTAATTACAGCTTTTTGTTGAAGTTCATGATTTATTACTATACCTTAAAGTAAATTTTCCTTTGATTATGGATTGCTTAGTACAAGTAGTGTACATGTAGATACTGTTGAATTTTAACTTTGATTGCATTGAATTAAGTATTTATGTATTATATACTGATTCATCGTACATTTTGCATAACTAATAAACATTTAAAATTTCATCTCCACAAAATTGGTTTCAGCTATTGATTGCAACATTGAGACTGAAGTTGGATTATTTTACATCTTTACAAAACCCAGGTTCTTGTACATTTCTTAAAGAATGAACATTTATCATCTTTGCTAAGAAAGTTAACAGTAGGTTAGGTAATATAATCTGACTGGAGAAATATTTTACAATGCTATGTAAATAGTTAAGCATCTATCAGGGATTATTATTACATAGCTATTGATTGTAGACATGTGTTCGCTCACATCTCCAAGGAATAACAGTAAGTGGGATGGGCTTATTGCATTGAATTCCACAGCAGAAACTCACTTTTCATGGAAAGTATAAAATGCAATAGGACCTACTCAGTCTTGAAACATGTTCAAATCAGCATTGATCTGGCTGAGGATGTGGGCAGATTTTGATTCCACCTGGTCCATGTGTCCACTGTGTCTGCTCTTGAACAGCCTCAATGACATGTAAAAAGGGATCAAGTAAAGGCCCAAATGGTGCTCAAATGCGATCCACTATGACGAAACACATGTTGACTCCATAAGATTTCTAACTCATATAGGAGGGTTTGACATAGCTCCTACAGCTGCAGCATTCTTTGCTCCAATGGATCAGCGCTGCTACATGACTCTTGCAGAGTGAGGTTTACAGGCTGGCATTAATATTGTCGAAAATCAGAACTAAGATTTGTGGAGCAAATCTTTCATCTCTTGCAGATAGAAGAGAAAAGCCCTCAGACATTTCTTGGCACTGACTCTATTGTGCACAAAAAATACATTTTGTTCCGCATTCAGTCTACGTTCTTCATCCGTCTGTACATGTCAACCTTCTGCATTTCTACATATACACTCCAGGAAAGATAAAGACCCATTTATGACACCTGGGATCTGCCTATTTGTATTGAGCCTATAAAATGTTGGAGCAGAAGTAGACCATTCAACCCATTGAGCCTACTGCCATTCAATGAGATCGTGGCTAATCCAATAATCCTCAACTCCACTCTCCTGTCTTTTCCCTATAATCCTTGATTTCTTACAGATCAAAAATATGCCTTTTTCAGTCTTGAATATATTTAACAATCCTGCCTCCATAGCCCTCTGTGGTAAAAAATAATCCACAGATTCATAACCCTCTGAGGGAAGAAATTCCCTTCAACTCTATCCTAAATGTGTGACCTCTTATTCTGAGATTCTGCCATCTGCTCCCAGACTGTCCCACAATGGAATAAACACCACTCATCAAAACTACATGTTGCATGCTCCTGTAAAATTCAGGATATTTGACCACATGATGAGCCATTATTAAGGTCTCAGACAATAATGGACAAGAAACCTAGAATAAACTTTAAAGCAGGCAGCAATCATCAAAAGTCCCAGAATAGCAGCTTTTAAGAAGAAGGCACCAGCAAATTACTACTGTTTTCATTCTACCAAAGGGAGATATTATGTAAACTTGAGATCCTCAGTTCCAATTGGTGGCCATTGTACATTGGTGAACTGTGCATTATTGGCACTTTGACTATTTCAGGCACCTGAAATCCTGATCAAACACATAAAAGAAATGATTGTGGTGCAACACTGCTCTTGGTGTGGACTTCGTCATCCTGCATCCTAAGTGTGGCATGTTAATTGTCTGGGGAGGTCATGAGCCACAGTTGCAATGTCCAGCTTCTATTTCCTGCCTCAATTGTTAAGTAACCCATTGGACAAATTCAGCCCTTGTAAGAGACAGTTACTTGACCTGTTATACTTGAATGCCATTGATAGAAGTTGTTGTGAGTCTTCAGTCATAATTTTGATTCCCACACTACCCTCTTGTCTACTACAACACGAGAGGAAATGCCATGTATTCCAGCTGTACAACTCACAAACTATACCCATCTACCATAAAGATACAATAATTCCAACTCTTAGAGAGATAAAGGGAGAGAGAGAGGGAAAGAGCAAGAAGGGCTAGAAGGGAAACTCTACTAATCAGAATTAGGAAGCATTCATAAGTCCTTTTGTTATTATGTTAATAAGCAGTGGACATTAAAAAAGCAATAAACATAAGGAGTAATAAATTATTTTTTCACAGGACAGAAAAATCAGTACAGTACAGAACTAAAACTTTCAGTTTTTAAAACTTATTTCTGGATCTCCCCTGCCTTTCAGTCCCACTTTTAATAGACAGTAATAACAGAGAGAATACTTTAGTCCAATATGAAACAATTTGGGAGAGGGAAAATATGTTTGCATCATGTTTGCAAGAATCTACATCTCATAACATTAGCAACATTTGCTATACAAACACCGCTATACAAGCTAATTTCATCTGCATCCATAAATGATCATAGATATAGTAACAGTTAACAAAAAAAGTCAAAAAGTTCATCTTATTGCAAACATCTATTTTCACCATTCTGGACTGTCATGATCCCTTAGCTTGATTAATGCACAGTAAAGAACTGTCTGATTAAGCTAGCCTAGTCATTGCTGCAGAAATGCTGTGACAGCCACTTGAAGTGATTGATGAGGTAGTTCGTTGACATTTAGCAATGTCCTGATTGCATTTGTCTCCGGATATGGAGAACACATACTTTCTCCCTGAATGCAAATAGATCAATACTTGTAATTCTCTTTTGGTTTTGTGAATGAAAGTTTGCCTCAATTGTGTACATGAATGATCTGAGCATTACTCTTCAGGGCTTTCTGCCCTCGATGCATCTAATACGACCGACAACATTGGGAATCTAATTTGTAACAATTAACTTCACTGTAAATGGGATTTAAGATTTGTGATAGAATCTGTGTTTGAATAGATATGTGAGCTATTTCTTCACTATTTATGTCACTAATGATAATTAAAATGAAGGGCATAGGATTTACCCAGTTTCAATTTGTCATTGTCATTAAATAATTGGGGGACCAAATGATAGCTTAAACTGAGTTGTCTCCTCCAATTTCATGTAGCATCTTTATAGGATTTAGAAAATATCTGTAAAAAATTTAAAGGGCAGAAGCTGCATTTATACGCATTTGGCAAATGGTTTCTGTTCTGTCATTATATATGGTGATACATTTGATGGTAAACTATCCAACCACTAGTATCATTTCCTTGCCAATATAGCAGTTTTCTTCAAAAAGGTCAGTTTTGTTGCCTACATATTGCATTGACAATGTTTGCAATGTAAAAACATTCTCATGAACATTTCAAAAACAGCAAAGCTGTTTGAAAATGACTTCTCATTTAATGTGGGGCTAAAAATGACATGAAGTTTGAGAAGTATGATAACCGCACACTGAGTGCTGAAACTTTATGTTACTTGGTCATTCAAATGATTGCAGCAAGCCATGGCACAAGTCCAAAGTCATGAAGGCCAGCATGAGTTACAGCTCGCATGCAGCACGTAAAGCTAGTTTGAAACTTTCAAAGACGGGTGCATTGTAGCATTGACACTGATGCTGGAACTCATACTGAAGGTGATTTTAACCTGTGGAACATTCCCACTGCGCTGAAGGCTTTAATGCAAGTGGTAGAAAGTAGAATACACGTGATTTATTCACAGTTCCACTAAACATTTATAGACACAGTTAGCTATGGTGGTCAATTGCCAAGCCCAAAAGAAATGGATGCAGTGACATAAAAATTTCAATAATCTGACTGACTGGTCAAGGTTAGTGAATACACCTTAAACTGCCATAATAGTTCACCTGGAAACTGCACAACAGACACTCCTCAAAGCACCACAACCTGATCATTTAACAATCACCAATCTCTATCAGTTATGACTTATGCCAAATGTTCATTCACCCTCATACACATTATACTGCTGCAATCTGCTTATCCACCTCTCATGGGTAACACAAATGTCTCAAACATGAAAACCACACCACAAAACAGATTGTGCTCCATTTACTGACACACCCCTCTGCCTTGCAAGACAAGCTGGTACATAACCGAAGAATCTAGACACAACTGACAGGAAAACTTGGCTTGACTGCAAGTCCTTTACATATAAGAGGCAATGGTGGCTGCCAACATTTGTCTTGTCACAGCTGAGATTGTTGCCAGAAGAAGGGCTGAAAGTATTGAAGGGGGCAATTGAAAGCATTGAAGATGGTAGTATGCTCATACTTATTCATCTGACTCACATCCAACTTTCCCTTCATGCCAAAATCTCTTCTGATTTATAAACTATAAATTATGCAAACATACACCTTTTGTGCCAAACCTTGTCCCTTTCTCTTTTCAGAACCCCAAACATTTCTTCTTGGCAAGGTGGATGAGGGAAAGATGGAAGAACAAAAGGACAATGACGAAGAAGAAATATCATCATTTGATCTCATCTTCACAATCAACTATTCAGATTTTTTTTTAGCATGTGAACACTTCAAATGATAACCTCAGGACAGAATCAGCATATAATGGGGCATATAATGTGTGAAGTGTAGCCTGGTTAAGTGGTAAGGGTTGTAAGAAGTACCAGGTCAACAGGGGATGACATCTCCATAGGAGAGGACTCAGTTGAGAACTTTAACACTGCAGCGTACAGAAACATGCTGATCAATACACACATCAAAATGCTCAGTGCAGTTGCAAGCCTACCAGCAAGCCAATGGTCAATGTTAACGATAATGGAAGAGTCCAACACCAACTTTACATGAAGTACCATGTGCACCTGTTCATAAATAAGGGATTGGGATTGTGTTTACTTGAGTTGGATGATCTATTTGCTATAAGCCTGGCCTGAAAGGGCCTGTGTTGTTTCCCCTCCTTCCTCGTCCTCCTTCTTCACCTGCTTCTCTACCTTCTTCCTCACCTCCTTTCCATGTTCTTTATCTGCTTGTCAGAAAACCGCTGAAAAGGACGGTGCCCCTTCTGCACGTCCTCTAGACACATCTTTTGGTTCTTTTGCATGTCCCATTGCCAACTCAATTCTGCATTCCATCATTATCCTATTTGTCATTTAATTTCACCTGCCTTCTACTCTGTCACGACCTTTCCTGTTGTTCTTATCAATCCACCCCTCACTTTTATACCTATGTAATTGAATAACACCTGTTACATCTAAAATTAAATTATAATGAAAATTAATTGAGCTCTCCTTCTGTCTTCACTCATGAGTATTTACAGCATTTTATTTTCTTATTTAAACATTTCTATGAGTTTTCCTCTTTATTTTCTACTCACAGGACAGCATTTGCTGTGAGTGGACCTCGAGCAAAGGTTTGATTTGGACCCCTACAATTTACTGCACAATGATATTAAAAGTTCTGATTGACTTTGACCTTATTTAGTTGCATAATCCCAACCATTATATTCCATTCCCCTTACTGCCACACCATGCACTGAATACAGTGCTGACTGTCACTCTTCCAGTTATTTGCACTGAGTGTAGCTTTAACAAGTACATGGTGGCTCAGTGGTTAGCACTGCTGCCTCACAGCGCCAGGGACCTGCGTTTGATTCCACCCTCGGACGACTGTCTGTGTAGAGTTTGCACATTCTCCCCCTGTCTGCCTGGGTTTCCTCCGGATGCTCTGGTTTCCTCCCACAGTCCAAAGATGTGCAGGTTAGGTGGATTGGCCATGCTAAATTGCCTGTAGTGTTCAGGGATGTGTAGATTAGGGGGGATGGGTCTGGGTGGGATGCTCTGAGGTTCGGTGTGGACTTGTTGGGCTGAAGGGCCTGTTTCCACACTGTAGGGATTCTATTCTACTTAGTGACTGCACAATATGTAAAAATATTTTGAGGGCTAGAGAGAAAATAAAATGATTCAGGGAACTGTTTAATCTCATTTAAGACACCTTCTTGCAAAATTCAATTGACACAAAATCGTTCAACTTCTTGAACTAAGTTTGTTTGAAATTATTTCTTTCCTTTTCTTCAGTACAATGTGGCATGTCTGTGAGTCAGACTCCCATAAAAAAAGTTTGCTCCCTCTTTTGATGCAACTTGGAAAAGACTGACAACTTTATGATATTAAAGTAGCTATTTTTGTGATGTCTTTTGCTAATGGCTCAATATTAATTTACAGGAAATAGAGAGGGGTCAAGCGCTTATAGTTTCAGCTGTTGATCATTTGAAGTCTTTGACTGGCAATGTATATCATTTCTGACAGGAAAAGCAAACAATAGTAATATTGGTACAGTTCTGGTAAATACAGATGAAATGAAATTGAATTAGAATGCACTACGTTGAAAATCATAGCATAGCAATGTACAAACAAGACCAATAAGTAGCAAAATAAATATCTTGTCATTCAATGTTTTTTTTTAACCAGAAAATATTAAAACAGTATTGCCCAAAAACCTATGAACAAAAAAAAATCTGCAATTCCAAGAAATCATGTTTGGAACTAATCCTCTAAAAATAGAATTAAATTTACTTACAACATCTCAATACAAAATAATTCATAATTCCTTCTGGACATTCTCAAAACATAATACTTAGAGCTGTATAAGTACTCATTAAGCTTCTTGTACCATAACAATTAAATCACAGTGAGGTCAACGGGTTTAATTCACAGTCATGCTTGAGCCAAATGGCTATATTTCAAAATGAAAAGGAATTAGTTCTTGGTCAAGAGGTAATGGTGTCAGTCAGGATGTGTCACCACAGTCAGTGAAGGGCAGTGTCTGATCTCAGTCCGGGGACTTGAATATGGTCAGTCGACCACTCAAGGGCACAGAGCTAATTTCCTTTCCATCTTGAACTGTGAGCATTTGGCAACATGACATTATGTGCAATGCTGCCTTTCTTGGGAAGCGTGAGCGTGAGGGTGTAGGGTGGAGGGGAGGTCAAGGTTTCAGCAGTCCTAGCTCACCAACAATCTACTACTGTATTTGTGTTGTATGGTTTATGCTGTATACATCAAAATAAGGTTCACTACATCAAAGGTCCATGTCCATCATTCCATAGCTCTCCATGTCAAAGCCTTTTGTCCCACTGTATCGAGAACTATGCTAAACATTCATTTGTATGTGGAACCATATAGTTTCATTGGAGTCAGGACCAGTGAGTCAGCACAGCAGGTGTTACTGTCACTGTAGCACAATGCAATAGAGGCACAGAGAAATTGAGGAGGAACACATGTTCCAGGAAGCTCAGGGCCAGAGGCATCTTCCAGCAATTGGCAAAAAGCCTCCACATGAAGAGGTTGCAGCCTGAAGGTTCCTTTAGGATGTGGAGGAGAGACAAAATGTCCAGAGTCTTAGATGTCATGTCCTCTAGATGAGCGAGGTGCACTCTCTGACCAAGGATTTCACCGAACACTGTTAGCAGCCTATGCAAACTGCTGGAGTGGGACTTGTCACCTGAAGGAGCATGTGGGCATTCTATCCTGATGACCGTCAATATGACACATGTGCTAGATATTTATACAACTGGCTGCTTTCGAAGATCCACTGGAGTTCTGAATGGGATCTATCAATCCTCAAACCACAAATGTATCAATGTTGATACCATTGCAGATGGTGCTGGATGACACTGTCTAATCTCATTTTTCCCTTGTGCTGAGCCAAGCAGCAGTCTTTGCCAACAAAGCTGGCTTTCCCCAGGTGCAGGGTGCTATAATCTGCATACATTGCACTGACAGCACCATACGTAAAGTGGCTGAGTTCATCGACAGAAAAGCGTTTGAATCCATCAATGTATAAGCCATCTATGATCAGTGATGCCACACTCTAGAATTCTATGCCAGGTGGTCTGGAAATTGCCACAAAGACTTGATCTTTGAGAACACTTATGTTCCCACTTCATTTCAAGTGCTGTATGCCTTACAGATGGTTACTTGGAGATGGGAGCTACATTCTGCAATGATGGCTGAAAAAAAATACAAAAGAGAAACCCAAAGCAGCTGCTATGAATCAGAACCCAAAACAGATCTGCTTGAAAAGCTCAGCAGGTCTGGCACCATCTGTGGAGAGAAATCAGAGTTAATGTTTTGGGTCAGGTGACCCTTCCTCAGAACTGATGATGGGTGATGACTCTGTTATGCAAACTCTTGAATGAGGCTGAGTGTAGATACGATGCAGCCCATTCTTCCACCAGGGCCTGGCTAAAGCTGGTGATGGGCCTGCTGAGGACACAGTTCCAATGCTTGGCTCAGTCTGGGTAATCTTGCAGTCCACTCCAAATAGAGAGTGGAACATAATGGTAGCACGCTGCGCTTTGCACAACTGGAGCAGGCAAGGAGGGGAAGTGATGGACTATGAAGAGTTGGGAGAGTGGCGGCGGTCTTCTGCGGAGGAAGATGAGCAGGGGGAGTAATACTTTCAACATGATAAGAGTGGAGCAACATCAAATCAGCCAGAATTTAATTCTGTAAATGCCAGAAATCTGAAATAAAAACAGAAAGTGCCGGAGAAACTCAGCAGGTCCGGTAGCATCTGTCATGTGGGAAAGTTAATTTTTCGAATCAAGTTTCAAAGAAGAATCATAATAGACTTGAAATTTAAACTCTGTTCATCTCTCCACAGATGCTGCCAGATCCACTGAGATTTTCTAGCATGCTCTGTTTTTATTTAGGGCCTAATTTTTCCCAGGTCCAATTGATGTGAGTTGTGTGAAGAGATTATTCATTGATGGTATATTTCTTGTTGATCAAAAGGCCAGCAGTCCTTGTCTGTTCCCAGAAGCAAATGCAACTCTTTTTGTTCGATTTTCTTTGCTTTTCCTGTGTTCAATAGAAGTTACTATTTTGAGCAGTTTAGTTAGCTTTCCAGTATATGACACTCCAATATTGTAAAATGACAAGATGTTATGTAATACCAGACATTAGGGAAGGAGTAGTACTTCCTTGGACAGTGTTCTAGCACAGGATAGTGCTACAGAATAGCACAGATAGATTTCTACAGAAATGGGGAGGGGGAGGGGAGCTGGGAAATAAATAGAGAGAGGCGGGATGGGGCTGGGGAAGATAGGTGGGATGGTGATAGGTGAGTGCAGGTAGGGAGTGGTGGGGATTGGTCAGTAAGGTGGGGGCGCAGATAGGTGGGAGAGAAGATGGACAGGTTGTGTCAAGTCAAGGAGGCGGGGATGAGAGGGAAGGTTGGTCATGGGATGAGGCTGGGGTTGGCGAGATTTTGAAACTGGTAAAATCCACATTTAGGCCATCGGGCTGTGGGCTCCCAAGGAGGAATATAAAGTGCTGCCCCTCCAGTTTGCGGGTGGTGTCATTGTGACACTGGAGGAGGCCCAGGATGGACATATCACCCAAGAAGTGGGAGTGAGAGTTGAAAAGGTTCTCGACTGGAAGGTGTTGTCGTTTGTCATGAACAGAGCACTGATGCTCTACCAAACGGTCTCTGAGCCTCCGCTTGGTCTCACCAATGT